>NC_082674.1:64873710-65543294 GCF_025265405.1 Mesoplodon densirostris
TGTGCAGTGGAGGCTAACACAACCTTGTAAAGCAACCATACTCCAATAAAAATTAATTTAAAAAAATAGGGACTTCCCTGGTGGCGCAGTGGTTGAGAATCCACCTGCCAATGCAGGGGACACGGGTTCAAGCCCTGGTGCGGGAAGATCCCACATGCCGCAGAGCAGCTAAGCCCATGCGCCACAACTACTGAGCCTGCGCTCTAGAGCCCCCAAGCCACAACTACTGAGCATGCGTGCCACAACTACTGAAGCCCACGTGCCTAGAGCCCGTGCCTAGAGCCGCAATGAGAAGCCCACGCACTGCAACGAAGACCCAACACAGCCAAAAATAAATAAGTAAATAAATTTATATTTTAAAAAAAAGCTCAGCCATCAGGCTGGATTTGGCTCACACACACCCCCAATAACAACAACAAAAAGAGCAGGAAGTTCCTTGGGTTCTCTTTCCCTCTTAACCTTGCACTGTTAGAAAATATGAATGACCTTTTGTAAAAGGCAGGTCAGAGCCTCTAGATTACAACTGATTCCCTCACAGAGTTTCCGAAGTAAGATCACTGTTCCACTGAAGGCTGCAGAAGACTCTGGAGAAATGTCTGGTTTTTTCTTCGAGCAGATTTGGCCTAATGCTTAAATCCATCACTGAGTACAAATACTCTTTGAATTCAGAAGGTAGAGAACAAATGCACTTGAAAAAATCTGAATGAATCCCTACAAAGGGAGAGATGCTGCAGATGAAACCACTTTGACGTGAATGGTCGATGTGACAACAGAAGCGTCCTAAGCATTGGGCAACAAGCTCCTCTTTCCAAGAATACTGGAGAGAAAAGCTAGGGGTGCTGTGGTAGATTGCTCCGTGTCTGCTGGAAAGGGGTTTGGCCAGCAGCGTCATCTTCTGGGTCCAGGCTCTGTTTGGAACATGACCGGAGCACCACTGGAGGTGGGAAAAAGTCTCCAGCCTCTATTTACAGCAAGAAACACCATCGCAGAGGGTTGGCAGAAGAAACAGGGAGTCTTACAAGAACATCATCTCAACAATGCAATACCCCTAGGCATCTGAACTGTTTCTTAACAGTTTTAGTAGTTTTTAACAGTTTAGTGCTTTTTAGGAGAACCAGTCCTAGTAGCTGAGACCAAGTCCTCATAAATGAGCCATTAAAGGAATCTAACAGACAGCAATAGTGTCTTATAACCATCAGTCTTGCTAAGAACTAAATGATTCTTAAGTTCAACTACCACTAAAAAGCCCTGCTGTGGACCACAGTGAGTCATCAGCTCCACCCTGGCTGGAATTTACCTGCTTTTGGGAAAGGGATCCTGAAATACTACTACTAAAAAGAAAATATAATTATGCAATGTGATAGAGGTGCTAATTATCGCTACAATGTATAAATGTAACAAAGTAACATGTTGTACACTTTAAATTTATACAATGTTGTATGTCAAATATATTTCAATTAAAAAAGAAAGTAAAAAATTTAAAAAAGACTCTAAATGAGAATTAAACAAAGGAAACCCCGTTGCTGAGATTCCATTAAAACATTTTTTTATTACTGTGCAAACCTACTATACAGTACATGGGGACTCAGGGAATTGATTTGATTAACACATTTGTGAAAGCTAAGTCTAACTGGACTGATTTTTAAATGAGTCAATGGAAGAGGTTGCACAGAAGGCCCAGCCCTGTCACTTTTACCTTTGGCAGGTGGCTTAGTCCCACTCTAGAGATGCCTTCAAAAGCAGGTTCAGGAAAAACAATAACAAAACACTCAGTCCAAACACATGACTTGCACACCTGGTGGGGAGTTTGGAACTTGAGTTTGCATTTATGGGACATAAAAAAGGAAGTTCCAGGGAATATTAAATCTCATGTTTTCAGAGAGCAACCCAGTGTCTTCCCCTTTAAATGGACTTAACCTGCTTCTAGTGAGTGCTACCAATACTTGAAATGCTTTATCTTAGTTTGAATAATAGTTGAATAACAGTTTTATTGAATAATAGTTTTATTCTGTTACCTTTTTTAAAAAACTGTAAGTTGAAATAAGAGCACAAAGAATTTCCATACATCTTTTGTCCTGATTCTTCAAATGTTAACCTTTTGCCACACCTGCCCTGACTTTCTCTGTCTCTTGTTTTTTTCCCTGAATCATATGAGAGTAAGTTGCAGACATGATGTCCTTAAGTGCAGATAGTTAGTGTGTATTTCCCAGAAGCAAGGACAGTCTCTTACATAACCACAGAACAAAATTATCATCACACAATACCATTATAATCTACAGGCCTTATTCAGATTTGGCCAATTTAGCTTAATAATGATACTGAGCAGGGCCCTGTGGGGCTCCTGGGCACAAAGCCTTTCTGTGTCCCCCACTTCTTTTCTTTCCTTTTCTTTATTTTATTTTATTTTATTTTATTATTATTTTTTTTTGCGGTACGCGGGCCTCTCACTGTTGTGGCCTCTCCCGTTGCAGAGCACAGGCTCCGGACGCGCAGGCTCAGTGGCCATGGCTCACGGGCCCAGCTGCTCCGCGGCATGTGGGATCTTCCTGGACCGGGGCACGAACCCGGGTCCCCTGCATCGGCAGGCGGACTCTCAACCACTGCGCCACCAGGGAAGCCCTCCTTTTCTTTTTTTTAAATGGTAGGTTTTTTTTGGCTGTGTTGGGTCTTCATTGCTGCGCGCGGGCTTTCTCTAGTTGTGGTGAGCGGGGGCCTCTCATTGCGGTGGCTTCTCGTGGAGCACGGGCTCTAGGCACATGGGCTTCATAGTTGCGGCATGCGGGCTCAGTAGTTGTGGCTTGAGGGCTCTAGAGCACAGGCTCAGTAGTTGTGGTGCACAGGCTTAGTTGCTCCACGGCATGGGGGATCTTCACAGACCAGGGCTCGAACCCATGTCCCCTGCATTGGCAGGCGGATTCTTAACCACTGCGCCACCAGGGAAGGCCCCCCCCCATTTCTTTGATCACAGGAAACAGACTTCTTCCAGCCCCCGTGACCTTCCCTGAGTTCCAATGGGCAGATTCAAGCAGTTGTTAATTAGTGGAGGGAAGGGATGTGAGACCAGGGAGAAACAAACAGTCAAGAGCAGCCTTGGGGCAGGGTCCTGTTTCCCCATCAACAGATAGACACAACAACATCTTTGAGCTGTTTTGCAGATACTGAAACCCCCTCCAGGTGGGAGAAGTTAACTGTCTGCTGCCCACAAGCATGTAGACCCCAGACCAGTTGGACCTGAAGGTTGATGATGCCGACTCCCGATTACCTCACCCCCAACCCATCAGAAGAATGTCTACGAGCTGACCACGCCCTCTTTGAACAATTCCGATAAAACTTCTCACTATCTTCTCCAAGGAGGGGGACACATAGTTTTTCAAGGCAGGAGCCCGCTGTGTCCCCCTTTGCCTGGCAAAGTAATAAAGCTCTCCTTTTCTATTTCACCCAAAACTCTCTCCGAGACTTGATTCAGCACCGGTGCACACTGAAACTGAGCTTTCGGCATCAATAACGTCCTTTTAGCAAAAGAAAAGCCTGGCTCCTGTGCTGCACTTGCTGTCGTATTTCTTGAGTCTCCTTTAATCTGCAACAGCTCTCAGTCTTTGTCTTTCACAGGCTTCACAGTTTTGAAGACCACATTTCAGTACACTGTAGAAATCCCCTCCATTTGGGTTGGTCAGCTGTTTCCTAATGACTCCGTTCAGGTCATGCACCTTTGGCAGAGATTTCATAGAAGCCATGTGTTTTTCTAGTGCATCATATCAGGAGATGACGTATAATAATTGTTAACAGGAAAACTGTATCTTGGTATGCCGTTCTCAGTGAAATAAGAAACCATAAGAATTCTAAACTATCATCGGATTCATAATAACTGTAGTACGATTCTTTGATTACGTATCAATTTCCAGTCGTAGGGAGAGTAGAGACTGGGTCTCATCCACGTTTATGACTTAGCAGCAGTGAAGGGCATGACCTCCAGTTGGCACCCACCATGGGAATGAGAACCGCCCGTCTTTCCTTTTGGTTTCCACTGTCTCCCCCCATCTCTGTTTCTTCCTCAGCTCAGACAGGGTCAGAAAGTCCAGTCCAGCTGCAGCTCCCTCTCAGGATGTGCTGTGTGGCTCCACTGGTGAGCAGTGGGTAAAACCTCCTCACCCACCACTTGACAAGGTCGGATCACTGAAAAATAAACAATTAAAATTTGAGGGAGGGCCTCCCTGGTGGCGCAGTGGTTGAGAGTCCGCCTGCCGATGCAGGGGATACGGGTTCGTGCCCCGGTCTGGGAGGATCCCATATGCCGCGGAGCGGCTGGGCCCGTGAGCCATGGCCGCTGGGCCTGCGCGTCCGGAGCCTGTGCTCCGCAACGGGAGAGGCCACAACAGTGAGAGGCCCGCATACCGCAAAAAGAAAAAAAAAAAAAAAAAAAATGTGAGGGACTTCCCTGGTGGTCCAGTGGTTGAGACTTTGCCTTCCAGTGCAGGGGATGAGGGTTCGATCCCTAGTCTGGGAGCTGGGATCCCACATGCCTCGGGACCAAGAGATCAAGGCATAAAACAGAAGCAGTACTGTAATAAAGTCAATAAAGACTTTAAAAATGGCCCACGTCAAAAAAAAAAAATCTTTAAAATACGATATGCCAAATAGCTATCTCGCTTCTGCTAAACACTGAAGTTGTGTAAAGTGGATTAAAGAACTAGATCACAAATTGTCAAAAACTGTTCTTTTTGCAATTTCAGAAAAACTTAGGATAAAACATCATCAGTTTCAGGATTCTCCATAAACTGGTAATAACATTTAGGCTCTTGCCTATGTGCAAGTGGGCGCTGGCAGATGACAAAATAGGTAAACGTATCAGCAATGCAATATTTAACGAGAAAGAGATGATCATGACTGTTTACCAGTGTGAAACAAAATTCATATTTTATGGCAAGACAAGAAAAATTTAAACATAAAAAATTCTTCTCTGCCCTTTGGCCTCCTCTCTCCCCTCACTGAGCATTGTGTATCTGCATTAGGCATCCACCAAAGCTCCCCATCAGCAGAAATACCTGCTCAACCATAAAGAGTAACATTCTCCCAGCATCAACAAGACAACTCCTTAAAAGATAACATTCCTTCTTGATCTTGTAAGCGCTCACATGGCCCACCAGGACTGTGCTTAGGCCTGGATTATGTAAACTGTCAATGATATGTCATTGGAAGGGAATTCTCTGGAGATCCAGTGGTTAGAACTCCGCATTTTCACTGCAGGGGCCTGGGTTCGATCCCTGGTCGGGAAGATCCTGCAAGCCACGTGGGGCGGCCAAGTGAAATAAAATAAAATAAAATAAAATAAAATAAAAAAATAAATAAATAAATAATGTTATTTGATGTACAGCCCTCTGTCTCAAAAAACTTGACTGTGCCTTGACTTCTAATGGGTGGAAGAATTCTCAGAGCTTTCTGAGATGTTCTTCCCAGATTATAAAATAAATAAAATTTTCCATTTCTTTCTTAGATAGACTGATTAATTTTTCATGGACACCAGTTTTTTATTTCTTCATGGATACTCATTTGTTGTGGTGACTTTATATTATTTGCAAATAACTAATATTATAGCCATCATCCCCCACCTTCTGGCACTTACTGTGCCATCAAGACATCAGCTCTCAGCCTAACTGTCCATTTCCCAGAGATGATCTGTCTTTTCTCTCTGGTTTGTTTTAATGTCTTCTCTTTGTTTCACATTTGTCAGTTTAAGTATGTCTCTAGGCCTGGGTTTTTGTGGTTTCTTGGACTTCCTGGTCAATGACTGATGTTTTTCCATCAGCTGGGGAAAATTCCCAGCCATTATTTCTTTCAATATTGCTTCTTCTTTCTCTCTATTCCCTCCTACTGAAATCCTAAATGCATGTATCTTTGATGTCATCCTATCCTTTCTGTGTCTTAACTTCTTTTTTACACTAAAATAAAATCTGTCTCTCTGAGCTATATTCTAGAAAAATTTTTCAAATATGTCTTCCAGTTGACTGTTTTCCTCTCCTGATGTAAGGCTGTCCCTTAAGTTTATTTTTTGTTTAAATTTCAATTATTATACATTTTATTTATGAACATTTTAATTATTTTTCAAGTAATCTTATTCAACTTACAGTCTCTTGTTACTTGCTCACATTTTTGTGCTGACTATTCAGAAAGGAACGTGAGAAAATCCACGCCCTGAAAAAGCTTACCATGTGGTAGGAAAATAGGCAGGTAGAAAAACTAAATCACAGTATCACAGGGGAAATGCAACAGGGAACACGCAACATATAATGTAGCCAGCTCATCAAAAGCTTCCCGGAAAAAGTGACAAACTGCAATCAAAACCACCAGTTAATCCATATTTCTACAATGGCGTTCATATGGTATCAGCTGCTGCACAAACCAGATTTTTAAGATAATTAAATAGAATCAACTCTCAGCTACAGGAGAAGCACACGTCCGCTGACTCTGAAAATCAGCCAGTCGGTGAGAGTCTAGGAAGCTAGCCGTCTCTTAGGCTGAGTCCGACATCCATTTTCTGTGCTGTTAGGTATCATCCGTTTGCCCCATATTCATTCTCTAGCCAAGTTTCCTTTTTAACCTTGTCTTCACCTCCACCCACCCCTGAGAATCACTGCAGGAGGTAGACGAGGGCTGGACAGCAGTGACATGTCCTTCTGGGGGGCAGGCCCGGGGGGCAGCTCTTCCACAGGCCCAAGGGTGGGGACAGCTTCCCTGGGAGCCTCAGCCTTCCCTGCTGGTTCCCTTCCTCCTGTCTATTCTTTTAAAAATCATTACTTCATTTGAAAGTCTTTCCCAGAATTTTAGCTGAACGTGCCTTCTGACTGCTGCCAGGACCCTGCCTGACGCAGTTCTCCCAAACCGGTTTCCACAGAGCATGAGCACAATAAAAAGGAACGACAGTAAGCTTATGGCAACTTATTACGATTTTGGAGCCGAAAGGAACTGGAATGGAAAGAAATCCAAAATGGTACCTGTGTACTTCACCTTGGACAGCACGTATTGAAGAGATAATGTGACACCTGTTTCCTCCCACCTGGCTGCTGCCCACACCCAGTTCCAGCCACAGGGGTCAGCGTGGGCCCCACGGTCAGGGCGGCCTGGCCTTTAAAAAGGCTTTGCTGAAACCCTTCAGGGAGCTCGAAGCTTTTCAGGGCAAGAGCCACCTAGTCTCCTTGTATGGCCTTGCAATAAACCTTTCTCTGCTCAAACTGACGTTTCAGTTTGTCTGGCCTCAGTGTACATCGGGCACATGAACTTGCATTAACATCATATGTGGACAGCAAGAACTGGAAGAGATGGTACCTGCAAGCCGATGATGACCACGAGTCAGCAGTTCACACAGCCTTCAGAGAACCAGTGCTCTCAGGGTATTTTCATCCTTATACATCTTTAGCTGTTACCCCACAAGTCTTCCCTGATCCTCCAGATGGAAATGACCTCATTTCTTGAGAAATAAAATATCGCCCGCCATATCAGTAAAGAAAGGATGTCACGCCCGCCATATCAGTAAAGAAAGGATGTCACAGTCATCAGCAATTGCAGCCCTCCAACCATGAGTTGGTGAGCCCTGAGGGGACTCAGGAAGGAAACAAAGAACACCTGCCATCTAGCAGCCATCAGACTGCAGCCACTCTGGTGAGCCTTGAGGAAACTCGGGATGTGAAAACATGGGATACTGGCCCCAGATGGCTGAGGTGCACATCAAAGGAATGATTTCAGTGAGCCCAGACTCTTGCAACTTCCCATACACAGAAAAGCTCTAAATTCATTGAGATATCTGGTTTTCTTTAGTCACAATAATCTTTTGACGTTCAGGCTACCTGCCCTTTGCTGCAAAACTTTTATATACCCTGGCTCTCCCCTCGCCTCCCTGGAGCAGTTCTCTCAGGGTTACTTGAGATGCTGCCTCCCGGGTCTGAGGTCCTAAGAATATCTG
Source organism: Mesoplodon densirostris (assembly GCF_025265405.1). Classification (NCBI taxonomy): domain Eukaryota; kingdom Metazoa; phylum Chordata; class Mammalia; order Artiodactyla; family Ziphiidae; genus Mesoplodon; species Mesoplodon densirostris. The sequence goes on from NC_082674.1 coordinate 64,881,665, forward strand.
CCGAATGTATAACTGATTCACTTTGTTATAAAGCAGAAACTAACACACCATTGTAAAGCAGTTATACTCCAATAAAGATGTAAAAAAAAAAAAACAAAAACAAAAAACAGAACTCTCAACTTTTAGGTTGTGTAATTTTTTCAGTCAACATTCTAAACCTCAGCATCACCTCGTCTGAATAAGCCACATAGACGTTTTTCTTATTCGTTCCTGCACTGCAGCTATTTGGGGGCATGTTCTGTTTCACTTCTGACTGGTCTCTTAAGGGCAGAGCCTGGGACCCTGAATCATTGTTTCCTCAATGGGGGAAGCACACTGCTGCTCTCCCAGTATGAGATCAGTGACTTTTAATGAATAAATATCAGCAAAAAAAATATATATACACATACACACTTATACAAATATTTTCATACTTAACACTCAAATTAGTACCAAGTGGGATTAAGATTTCAAAATAAATTCTCTATTTAGTAAATATTTATAAAGCTAATTTTTATATTAAGGTAGAGATTTATCATTTTTCAAGCTTGTGGAAGTAAGGCCCAGTAAAATAAAAAATCAGTATAATTTATTTTTCAAAAACTACTTTAGGGCAAGTAATGTTTGTATTTGCTAGTGGTTACTCAGTAGGATTTATATTTAGTAGGACACGTAACTGCCAACTTGCTTGCCAAGAACATGAGATTCCTCTAGAGGGAAAGGAATAATGATCTCACTTAAATTTTTTAAGGTTTAAAAATATCTACTGTTTAAAAGTAGACTGAATGTACCACCTGAGCTGTACTGCTGTGCAAAGGTAGCATGTCATCATGTTGGTGAAACGTGTGAAACTGAAAAAGGTATACAGCAAGCAGACAGACTTTGCTGTACGGCAGCTATCGGCACAACATTGTAAATCGACTATACTTCAATAAAGAAAAAAAAAAGAAAATCTATTCCATGTAATTTAAAACAATAAAATAATTAGCACATAAAAAAAGGCAGACAGCTTTGGGGAGAAAAGGATGAGTTTAGCAGAAATTATGAGAATACAAATGTGGACATAAGTGAAGGAAGCGTACACGTGTAAACTGATGTGGCCACATTCAGGAAAATAGGAAACACCCTTTTTTAATGGTTAGTGATTAGCTGCCTGTGACAGAAACCAGGAGATGGGACCCCTGACGTCCCCCAGGCCTCATGAGTGTTAGGGGGCGACCGCAGGCCGTGCTTTGAGGACCCTCCCAGAAAACCACCAAACAGAGGACCATGAAGCCGCCCCGTCTTCACCGCCCGGAAGACGGAGAAGCAGGAAGTCAGGCCCCGCCGCCGCCCGCACCAGGACCAGCGCTTCACATCACACAGCCGCCCGCGAACAGCAGCACAGCTCAGGAGGCCCCAAACAAAAGCGCGCATCGACATCAACAGGAGAAGAGAGAAACTGTTACAGTCACGCAACTACACAGCAAGGATAATAAACAATTACCACCATAAGCGAGAACATGGACTTATCTTACAAATACTGTTGAGCAAAAAAGTCAGACACAAGGAGTACAAAACAGTCAAAATGCATCTTTACCATCAGAGTCACGAGCCAGGAGAGGGTCGCCCTTGTGAGGAGGGCAGGGACTGGAAGGGGCGTGAGAGCGTTTTCTAGGGCTGGTATCGCCTTGTGTCTCATTCTGGGTGACCCGTTACACAACTGATGTGATGAGTTTATTGAAAAGTCATCAGTGTGTACATAGAATTGAGTGCTTTCCGTATGCATTTTCTTCACTTCCATATAGAAGTTTGGGTTTTTGCCTCAGCTGTGGATCCAGGCCCGCACTGCCCCAGCCGCGTCCACACCAGGGATGGGTGCGTCCACACCAGGGATGGGTGCTTCCACACGGCTCTAGCATCCCGAGGCTAAGGACCACACCAAGACTCTGCTCCCAGAGGAACCCCACGGCCACCCTGCCTGTGGGTGACACAGCACTGTAGCCCACACCTCACTTTGATCTTTCTAACCTGAGAGCAGCAGTTTGGAAGTCAGTCTAAGTAAAATTCCCAGATTTGCGGGTCTGACAGGCGTAGCTATGAGTGGGAGAGACGTGAGGCTTGGACGGGGCTGCAATGGAGTTGTGTGACCGCCTGCAGACCAGCCCACTCCCCTTCTGCTCGCTAGTGCTCCTGCCGTGGCCTCGTCCGTGCAATCTCGCTGGGTCTCAGGGACAGTCATGCTTTATCACTTAGATTTTTATCGTGAATGAGTTCAGAGAAGCAGCACAGTGAGGGAGAACGGAAGTGCCGTGACACAGAAGACCAAAGAATGCCTGTCTTGTTCTTTTTTCCCTTGTGCAATATTCCAAACGTATAGAAAAATATAGTAAATGTCTACCCATCACCTAGTTTTATCATATTTAAACATCTTGCTATGTTTGATTCAGATTTTTTTAAAGAAACAAAACTCCACAGATACAGTTAAGTTTCTCCACTTCATTCTCCTTTTCCCCAGAGGTAAAGATCAGATTAAATTTGGTATACATCACCCTATGCCTTTTTATGATTTTAGAAGAGGAAGAAAACAGCCTGATTTGGTGAGAAAAGAGGGAAAAAGAACTCCTGCTTTAATTCCACTTGTTATGTGGTCAGTACTTTATTTACTATTTTAAACCGTCCTCACAATGTATCATTTGAATCTCAAAACCACTAAGTGTGATGGGCCGTACATACAGCATTTATCACCTCCAATTTATAGATGAACTACTGAGACTCAAAATACATAGCTGCCTAGGTTTAAATGGCAAGTAAATGGCAGATCAATTTTCCAGTTGTAAAGAAATAGCTGTCGCTTTCAAGGAGAAAGTAATCTAGGTTTTTCATGGGTCAATTATATCTAAGTAAGTATTTTAAAATACTAAAAGCAATACTAATTGGGGGTGAGATCAACATGAACTGATGAAAAATCTGAATTATAAGATGTTACAAGTGCATTTCTATTTAGCAAACTCAAACTAGGCTGACAAATGTCTGCTTCAACATAGGTCCTGGGGTTAGCGAACACTTAGCGTGACCTGCAGCTAGGTTTCTGGGGCAGGAGAATAAGCATCCATATCACACGAGTTTCTAATTAAAATGACCTCAAGGTCTAGCCTGCCCGACTTCCCACTGGTGTTAGGAATTCCCTCTTCAATATCCTGCACTAGTGGCAGAATTAGCCTCGAATGAAAGGCACATGGTGGCGGTTTAAAGTCCCCCTCGCCCCCAGCAACATTTCGCTTAAATACTCCTTTATTCTGTTCACTTGCTCCACAGTTAGTTAAGGGCTTAATTGCAACACAGCCCACACCTGAATAAACAGATGCCTGTGTTCAAGCAAGAGACGGCAGGAAGTGCGTGGAACCCTCGCAAGCAGAAGGGTCACCCAGGGCACAGTCTATTATCCCCGCCAGGGAGCAAGGAGGAGCTGACCTCCGGGAACACAGGGGAGGTTCCCGCAAAACAGTTTTGTGTGATGGGCTGAACCATGGCGCTGTCTTCATCTTAGCCTCAGGCCACATCCAGGCCCCCATGGTCTCCTTTGAACACTTTGGTGCAAACAGCTGCCAGAGCAGGGGATGCAGAGCCTCCCTCCTGGAGCCTGCAGACTGACAGGGGACGCTGAGCCCTGACGGTGCACAGAAGGGCGACCATCATATTTCTGCAGACTTAAACGGGCACAAAGATGACGCAGGATAAGATCGCCATCCAGTGCTCCCCACCTCAGGCTCTTCTGGGTCCTCTCTCCCTTCTCCTTTGCTCTCCCCACCCCAGCCTTACCTAAATGTTGCTGGGGAGTTTTTTCAGGACGCTAAATTTGTTTTTAAGGTGGTTTTCCAGCTTTTTGATCAAGGAATGCACGGTTTTCTAGTGGCGATTAAGGTTTAACGCATTACCTCTCCTGGAAGGAACTTTGCCAGGAACAGGCATTGGGCAAGGCCTTGGGAAAGATAACCAGGGTGGGATGGCTTTTAAATGGACAACATGGCCTCACACAGACCCCAGACTCACCTCCTAGCAGCTCTCCACCAGCGCCACTCAGCACAGGTCTGAGGAAAAGCAGCTCCAGATGCATCCCCTTCTTGGAGATCCGAAAGTTGTGGGCAAAGTATAAATGGCGGGAGGGCCAGGCGGCCAGAAGAGCCGTTCATTCCTCAGTCTTTAAACAGTTCCTGAGAGGAAGCACGTTCAGGGTGGCTGGGTGAGACGAAGACATCTGCTCTTGGGAACAGACAGGGGCCAGAAAAGCAGGGCCCCGGGAGCCGGGGGCGCGCGGCGGCAAACTGTCAGCTGGGACGGAGGCAGGGAATGGGCAGCGGCAGGAAGCGACCCCACTGCCTGCGCATCTCAGAGAAGGGTGCCGGGCCTGGACAGGGCCTGCTGTGGGCGGCGAGGTGCCGTAAGTGAGGCAGGAGACCGGAAGACGGCAAGGGCGGCGGCGGCGGAAGCCCTGGGGCGGGGCACGCCTCCCGCTCCAAGGGCGCCCGGGGGGCGGGAAGCCCAATACCAGCTTTTTCTCACTTCTTCAACGTCTGCATTCCATATAACCCAGCAAAAACTGGGTAAATCATTTTAAATCAAGGAGAGAGGCCAGCCTAAATTAAAGAAAAGTCCAATACCCAAAAGTATAGAAGGAACCGTTAGCTGGAGTTACACGGGGATGCAAATTGCGGAGAAATGAGTAGTCTTTACTTTTCACCCTTTCTTCTTCTAACTGTCCATGAGCATACATTTTTTAAAATATAAAAATAGTAAATAGGGCCTCCCTGGTGGCGCAAGTGGTTGAGAGTCCGCCTGCCGATGCAGGGGATACGGGTTCGTGCCCCGGTCTGGGAGGATCCCATATGCCGCGGAGCGGCTGGGCCCGTGAGCCATGGCCGCTGAGCCTGCGCGTCCGGAGCCTGCGCGTCCGGAGCCTGTGCTCCGCAACGGGGGAGGCCACAACAGTGAGAGGCCCGCATACCGCAAAAAAAAAAAAAAAAAAAAAATAGTAAATAAATTAAAGCAAGGCATTTTTATTCATTTGAAGTTCATGCATAGTTAATTGGGTATCAAAGTTGTAGCGAGTAACTTTTTTTTTTTTTTTTTTTTTTTTTTGCGGTACGCGGGCCTCTCACTGTTGTGGCCTCTCCCATTGCGGAGCACAGGCTCCGGACGCGCAGGCTCAGCGGCCATGGCTCACGGGCCCAGCCGCTCCGCGGCACGTGGGATCCTCCCGGACCGGGGCACGAACCCGTGTCCCCTGCATCGGCAGGCGGACTCTCAACCACTGCGCCACCAGGGAAGCCCGAGTAACTCATTTTTTAAGAGTAGTTTGCAAGCAATGAACAAATATCCTTAAAGATTCTGTCCTTGGGACTTCCCTGGTGGCGCAGTGGTTAAGAATCCGCCTGCCAACGCAGGGCCCACCGCTTCGAGCCCTGGTCCGGGAAGATTCCCACAGACCGTGGAGCAACTAAGCCCGTGCGCCACAACTACAGAGCCTGTGCTCTAGAGCCCTTGAGCCACAACTACTGAAGCCCGCGCTCTAGAGCCCCGTGCTCTGCAACACGAGAAGCCACCACAATAAGAAGCTCGCGCACAGCCAGGAAGAGTAGCTCCAGCTTGCCGCCAGCGTGCAGCAACAAAGACCCAAAGCAGCCAAAAAACTAAATTAATTAAATAAATCTGTTTTTTTAAAAAGAGAGAAAATTACCTTCTTAAAAAAAATGATTATGTTCTTAAAGACATTCAACCATCTTCAACCATCACCCTTTATAGTAGAGCAAAGGCAAGCGTCTGCCTATTCCAAAATGAGATTCCGAATACAAATTTAGAAAGTTTTGGTAAGGAAAGTGGTTGCCGTGTTGGTGGTTCTCCTCCAGGTCCACCTATAATGCCAGGATTATGCAGAAGGGGCCCTTCCACTAGAGCTCAAATGCTCAGACAAGTCAGTGGAGGTTGGGGGAGAGGAAAGAGAGAAACATAACCACACCCTGCACATTTTAGCAACTCCACCACTGGGAGCTAAGGAGATGTTCTTTCCCACCGCAGATGAATTTTACCCTAGGTGAGATGGAAAGGACCAAACACCCAAAAGTCCAGTTCTATTCTTTTCCTGTGTGGAAACAGTATTAAATGTGCAAGTCCAATCTGTCTCGCCCATTAGTGCTTGTCTGCGGTTTGTCTGGTCTCTTCTTCCACAGGGACAGTGCGTTCTCTGCATCACAGGGTGGTAGCCCTGCCTTCTGTGCTCCCAGAGAAGTGGCACAGCTCGTGGTCCCCGTGCGGCTTGGCGCCCAGCTGCCTGAGTTCAAGGCCAGGCTCTGCTGCCAACTCGCTTTGTGAACTTGGGCAAGCAGCCAGTTTCTGCCATGGACTCCTCATCAACAAAACGTAGATGCTAGAGTTGGGATGGAGGGAGGTGGGAGAATTAAACAGCTTACTTTTCATAAAGTGCTTAAAACCTTGCCTGGCATACACAGCCTGCCTCCTGGGAGAACTGACCGTGTTTACAGCCGAAGAACACCCTCGGCCAGCTTTCAATCCCCTCGGTGCTGACTCAGCCTGCAGCAGGGCACGGAACTGCTGACTGCAACCAAGTAACTGCCTGTTGAATGCAAGCTCGTCATGGACTGAAGGTTTGTGTCCCCCAGAATTCGTGCTGAAACCCAAACCCCAAGCTGATGGTGTGAGGAAGTGGGGCCTTTTGGAGGGCTTCATCTAATGACAGGATTAGTGCCCTTACCAGAGACCCTCTGACACGACAGCGGGAGGCCACAGGGAACAGCTGGCAGTCTGTGAACCAGGAAGTGGGCCCTCACTGGACACCAAATTTGCCAGGGCCTTGATCTTGTGCTCCCGGCTTCCATAACTGTGAAAAACAAACTCAACTTGTAACTGTTGTTTACAAGCCACCTAGTCTATGGGATTCTGTTTCAGCAGCCCGAATGGATGAAGACAAAACTTGAAGATCACATTCATCAATATTGGAAACTTCTGGACAAATCTCAAGGATTCTCAATTATCTTTCTGGAGCATTTAGCTCAAAGTTTCTTAGAGACCCAGAAGAATATTCTAACAGGCACTTCCAGGTTCTTTGATCAGAGCAGCGTAAAGTTTGGTTTAAAAAAAAAAACAAACTTTTACGATTCTACTTTACTATTAAACTTCATTCTAAGTCAGACAAATTCGGGCTGAAACTTTGGTCAGAGTGGAAGGCCTAGAGCAATGTTTCTCAATACTGCATCAGTCACAGGGGTGCTTTAAAATGATCTGTTTTAGCTTTTCAGGTCCTCATGTAACCCCTGACCCAATATTTCCAAAGGCTGAGTGTTCTACCTTATGCGACAGTCCGTGGCATGTTTAAAATGATTATTAGAAAGTTCTCTAAGCTGAAATAAACTTCATCTCCCTATTCTCTTGCTTTTTATGGTTTCACAGAATAAGTAGTCATTTGTATGCATGATAATACTTAGAATATTTAAAGCCAGTTAAAGCAGATTCTCCTAGGGATTATGTACTTGAATAAACTTGTAAGGTAAAACTTCTTATAATCAAATTTACTGTTGAAAACCTCTTAAATTGCTTACAAAGTAAAATCCTAATAAAGCCGATTTTACCTCCAGGATTGGAATAGATTGTTCCTTGGGCTGGGCTGCAGATGCAGGGGTTGGCTGGCAGTAGAGCCACATTGTAGAAAAAATTCTTACCTTTATTCAGTTAGAATGAATGCATATTGTTGAAATTATCCATGTGATGCAACATTATGAAAAATTTCCTTAGTGTTTTCCATTAAAACAAAACACTTATTGTGTACCTTCGACATGCCAGGCATTGTGCCTGTGGGGACACTTGTCATTCATTCCCTGATAAATATGGAAGAGCAGACACTTTTATTAGCTGAATGGGGAAGTCACTTCCTGAGACAAAACTGACATTTGAAGAGAAGACTGAGGAGAAAAATATTTGGTAATATGAAAGCAGTGTTCTTCAGAAAAAAGAAATCTGATAGTGTTGCAAACAACTCTGCTGCTATATCTTGAAAAACAGGTTCAGGAAGGGTCACCTTCCAGCCCTCTGATGGTAACTATTTGACTCATCATTGAAGGAACACCGGTTTGCAGCAAATTCCCAAGTACTTTTAGGATTAATTAACAAGAAACTCTAATTAATACCATGTATTTAGCAAAACAAAAAATACTCTTTCACTAGGAAAAATTAAAGATATCTTCATGGGGACCCCTCAATGAATCCTTTTAAGATATGTACTTGTAAGGAAAGAAGTCATTCTAGAAATGGAAACTAGACTTATCTTGTTTTACAAGCTGTCATAAATTAACAGCAACAACAAAAAGCCCCAGCAGTAATCATAGCAGGATCTTCCTGAGAGGGACAGTGGCGGACAGTTACAGCAAAGATTCACGAGTCCCTCGGCCACCCGCTGAACTTGGTTAAAACCAAGATCAAAGGCAACCTTGATGAGGAAATAAATTCATTAATGTCCAATGTTTGATGGATATTAAAGAAAATGGAAAAAGGCATTCCCATCTTCCTTAAGCTCCAGTCTGGGGAGGGTTTATGGTAGCTGGTGTGTGCTTGAGCCATGCGTTTTAAAAATTATTTTAAATTAATTTTTATTGGAGTATAGTTGATTTACAATGTTGTGTTAGTTTGTGCTTTATGGCAAAGTGAATCAGTTACACTCATATACACATCCATTCTTTTTCAGATTTTTTTCCCATATAGGTCATTACAGAGTACTGAATAGAGTTCCCTGTGCTATACAGTAGGTTCTTATTAGTTATCTATTTTATATATAGTAGTGTGTATATGTCAATCCCAATCTCCCAATTTATCCCCCCCCCTTTCCCCCTTGGTAACCATGTTTGTTTTCTACATCTGTGACTCTATTTCTGTTTTGTAAATAAGTTCATTTGTACCCCTCTTTTTAGATTCCACATACAAGGGATACCATATATTTGTCTTTCTCTGTCTGACTTACTTCACTCAGTATGACAATCTCTATGTCCATCTATGTTGCTGCAAGTGGCACTATTTCATTCTTTTTTATGGCTGAGTAATATTCCATTGTATATATGTACCACATCTTCTTTAACCATTCCTCTGTTGATGGACATTTTGGTTGCCTCCGTGTCCTGGCTATTGTAAATAGTGCTGCAATGAACATTGGGGTGCGTGTATCTTTTCAAATTACACTTTTCTCCAGATATATGCCCAGGAGTGGGATTGCTGGGTCATATGGTAATTCTATTTTGAGTTTTCCAAGGAACTTCCATACTGTTCTCCATAGTGGCTGTACCAGTTTACCTTCCCACCAACAGTGTAAGAGGGTTCCCTTTTCTCCACACCCTCTCCAGCATTTGTTTGTAGATTTTTTGATGATGGCCATTCTTCCTGGTGTGAGGTGATACCTCATTGTAGTTCTGATTTGCATTTCTCTAATAATTCGTGATGTTGAGCATCTTTTCATATGCTTTTTGGCCAACTGTATGTCTTCTTTGGAGAAATGTCTATTTAGATCTTCCACCTATTTTTTGATTTTTTTTTGATATTGAGTTCTATGAATTGTTTGCATATTTTGGAGATTAATTCCTTGTCGGTCCTTTCATTTGCAATTTTTTTAAGGTAGTGGTAGAGGTACTACCCTCTTCCCAAGCTGATTCCTCCACCGCTGGTGCCCAGCTGCAGCACCTTTGCCAAAATTTGGCAGTTCAAAGTGCAGAAAAGATAATGTTGTGGAAAAGCACCAAGTCTTAAGATCTTACTGCCATTGAGTTTGTGACCCTGAACAGCATCAACCTTCATTCCCTTATCTGTAAATTAAGGATATATGGCCAGTTATTTAAGGGATAGAAAAAGGATCAAATAGATGCAAACTTCAAAAAGCACTGTGTGAAATGTAAAACCCCAGACAGGTAAAAATATAAAGGACTATAGCGATTTAGACAATTCAGAGGAAAAATCTAGTGTGAACGTTTTATTTTGACAAAACAAACTTTACAAATTTTACATTCTAAACTCCCAAAGTTTCACTTATTTGAAAAGTAAGAGACAAGGCATCCTGGACTCCAAGATTCCAGGCATGAATAGACACTAGTGCCATATTTTCAAGTTTTATAAGCTAGCTGCACTTTATACACCATAAAAGTGAAGACAGCTGTGACAAATTCACTAGTGTCCAGTGCACCTATAAGAAACACACCGACACACCTGGAATTTCTAACCACAGTTTCACATCAACAACCTCAGAGTAACTGACGTGCATATTTCCATTAATGGTAGGCACAACTCCACAAACATCAAATTACACAAATCACTTGCTTTTTATCATCTCAATTTGGAAATTGAAAAAATAAGAGGAACAGAGTTAAGTAGCTGAAAATGCTGTACTTACTGCACACAAGTACATCATGACAAGGAATGCTAAAAGTTCCCCCAGGAATGATTTTTGAAATTTTAAAGTATATTTTATCTGAAAAGTTGAATTCGTTAATGTGAAAAGCAAGTTAAGTATTGACTCAATCCCTAAAGATCTAGCAAGTTATAGATTCTGTGCAATTAGGCACTAACATACACATTTGAGAGATTAACACTGCTCAGTGGAACATGGAGGTGGTTCCACAGTGTTTTTATGGTTCACTTTGGCTTCACACGTCCTTGAAACCGAAGACTCAGTGAGAAGTTACAACTTATCCCGCACTAGATACAGGCAATGTGGGTATGATTCAGAACAAATGACTGCTTTTCACCTTCAAGGAACCTAATTTTGATTTATATAAAATTAGATTTTCACCCACATGTATGGACAAAAGTGCTTCTCAAATGTACATATCCCACTTCCATAATCCTAGAACAAAAGTAAAGGCACACAGGGTCTTCCCTGGTGGCGCAGTGGTTGAGAGTCCGCCTGCCGATGCAGGGGACACGGGTTCGTGCCCCGATCCCGGAAGATCCCACATGCCGCGGAGCGGCTGGGCCCGCGAGCCATGGCCGCGGAGCCTGTGCGTCCGGAGCCTGTGCTCCGCAACGGGAGAGGCCACAGCAGTGAGAGGCCCGCGTACAGCAAAAAAAAAAAAAAAAAAAAAGTAAAGGCACACAAATGGACAATAGTTTATATATTTTATGTGACTGTTTTTCATTAGTCTTTAAACAAAATCAATTGCTGTCTAGAGAGGTGTGACCCACTTGTTACAAATTTCTACAACTTTGGAAATTAAAGATCTAAGAACTCTCTAAACACTGCAGTTCTGTGCAATTTATGTATTGGTTCATTCACTCTGCAACCTGTTAACTCACTCTGTCATCACTACAGGCTGCAATATTTATATTTCAGCAACTATTGAGACCAAAAAGACCAAGGGAGAAGGACGTTTTGGAATTAGTCTCCCACAAGTCGTTTTGAATCTTGTTACAAGTGAATTTAATATGCCTGTGAGTTAAATTGAACAATAATTATAAAGACATTCACCCTAACACATTTGAACGAAATATAATTAAGAACCACAGTTAAACAAGTCTTTAATTTTAATGACCGATATTTTTTCACTTACATGTGAAGGGATTCAATAGCCAGCAGCATTTAAATATAGAAATAGTCCCATCTATTTTCTTTTCCCTTTTATAAAGTGCTATTTTTAACTGGGTAGATTTACTAGCCAGCTTTCCAATAACTTCACTCCATGTCTCTAATAGATTCAAGGAAACACTGGAAAATTGAAAAGATTGAGTATTTTAAACATTTGCAAAACATTGCTACAAAGTATTGAGACTATGAATGTATTTCATTAGTAAAATTAAAAGTGTACCTTGGGCTTCCCTGGTGGCGCAGTGGTTGAGAGTCCGTCTGCCGATAGAGGGGACACAGGTTCGTGCCCCGGTCCAGGAAGATCCCACATGCCGCAGAGCGGCTAGGCCCGTGAGCCATGACCGCTGAGCCTGCGTGTCCGGAGGCTGTGCTCCGCAACGGGAGAGGCCACAACAGTGAGAGGCCCGCGTACCGCAAAAAAAAAAAAAAAAAAAAAAAAAAAAAAAAGTACACCTTACGTGAGAATCATTAAGTTGATTTAATTATTACTTCACAGAAGCATCAGTTCATTAACATTTATGTCAATTTTTGTTAATAATCTAAACCAGAAACAGTTTCTGTAGGCAATTCAACTTTAAGCACTGTCAAGTAGGGTCATGCCAAGTAGAACCAACGGTTAAATAACCCCTAGAATAAAAACTCCGACAAATCAGACTTTTGGAAAAGCAAAACAAGTTAGTGAGAATCAGAAGCAGAGGTAATATTTACTTTAAAGTACCATAGGTTGTTAAAAGTGTTTTCTTTAAATAAAAATTTGTGTAGTTATTAATAATGTACCTTAATACTAAGTGCAGTGGTATTAAAGATAATTAAGAGGAAACCACACAACAGATTAACTCAAAAGTGAATGTTGCCTATTTCTTTAGTTCAGTGACCAAAGCTGAAATTGTTTTTGAAAAGAGGTGAACACTACTTACAAGTAGGGTACCGAGAGATTCCCAATTGTATTCACATTATTCTCAAATTATTATTTGTGCATTTCAACTCTGACCTGACCTTCAGTAGCATCTTAAAAAACAAATGCAATTAGTAAAAACACAGGGTAGTATGTCGGTTTGTTCACACTTACAAACACTACCAGCTTCATTACAATTTGCATTTCCTGTTGCTCTTGGAAGAGTTGCCACTATTAGAAACAGATACGAATGTGCAATGCTCCTGACTCTGCATGGTAGCCGGCAATGTTTCAATCAAAGGGACCCTCAATCATCAACTCAGCACCTGATTTAGATACACTTTCAGTCCTTAGAAACAGGGACTCCAGCGCTGAAGGGTGGCAGGGGGAAAAGAGGCCTAGGTTAAGGTTTGAGGAATCGCTTGGAAATCCACTGCAGCCATAGTGCTAAGGAGAATTCCTCCTCATCCTTTCCAACCCCCCGAAGTAAGAATGCAGCATTTAGCTTAAGTCTTTTCTGGTCTCACTTCCTTGTCTACACCTAGTACCCTATTCCTAAGACGACAAACAAGTCTTAGAACGTTCTAAAAGAAATAATTTTTACCCGAATACATTGGACTTGGGTCTCAATTTAAATGAGGATGAGTGGCCTTTAAAAGACCGGTCCTCCTCTTCGTCCTCCCCCTCCTCCAGGGGCTGCTCCGGGTCTCTGAAAGAGGGTGTGGTGTGGATGATCTGGGTTCGGAAGCGGATTTTGTTGAGTCTGGGTTTCATCCGCCCACTAGAGCTGCCCGAGGCTTTGCGACCCGGCTCCTTCGCTTTGCCCGCAGCCAATCCCTCGGCCAGGTGATGGTGATGGTGATGGTGGTGGTGGTCCCCGCCGTCCTCCAGAGCGTGCGAGAGCCTGCCGGAGATGAGGGTCGACGGCCGCACCCTCGAGAGCCTCCAGCGCCCTCCCCCGCTGCCCGCCGCGCTCTCGGCTTCGTCCTCGTCCAGGGCGCCCACCAGGGTCCGGATCTCCTCGGCGGTGCTCGGGCTCAGGTACTGCGAGGGCTTCTTGCCGCTGTAGTCGCGCACGTCCACGTCCGCGTCGTAGGCCCCGACCAGCAGCTTCACCACCTCCACGTGCCCGTGCATGGCCGCCAGGTGCAGCGCGGTGTAGCCGCCGCTTGTGCGCGCGTTGATGTTCACCGGCAGCCGGTGCTGGCCCGCGAAGCGCACCAGCAGGGCCAGCAGCTCCTGCCGGCCGTGCTTGGCCGCCCAGTGCAGGCAGGTGAAGCCGGTGATGAAGTCGCGCTTGGCCAGCAGGCCGGGCTCGCAGGCCAGCAGCCCCTCTAGGCTGTCCCAGCGGCCGTCGGCGGCCGACAGCATCCACGCGTGCTCCAGAGGGTCCAGCGTCAGCGCGCCCGCGCCCTCCTCCTCTGCCGCCGCGCCGTCCGCGCCCCCGGGGCCGCGCCGCAGCTGCGGTGAGCCGCCCGCCGCCTCCCGGGGCGCGGGGCGGCCGGGCCGCGGCGCATCGCCAGGCACCTCGGGCCGCGCGCCCTCTTCCGCGGGGCCGCCGCGGGGCCGCCTCCCTGGGGGCGCGCTCGGGGCGCCGTCCGCGGGGTCGAAGGGGTCGGCGGGGTCTGCCGCCGAGTGCCCCGGCTCCCTGAGGCGGCCGCGGGCGCGCTGTTCGGGCGTCCCGCCCAGGGCGCCGCCGACGGGCTGCTCCAGCTCGGCCTGGTCCCGGGCCCCGCACTCTACTGGACCCTCCATCCGCGGCCGCGCACCTGGCCCGCTCCGGACCAACGCGACTGGCCCCTCCTCAGGATCCTCGCGCGCCGAAGCGGCCTGACTAGCCGCCACCGCCCCCCGGCCGCGCCCGCGGACACGCCCCCGCCGGACGGACACGCCCACTTCCGGCCTTCACACTGGCCGCCTTACAGCTCCCGCTGGCCCCGCTCCTCTCCGCCCCGCCCCCTTTCAGTCCCCGCGCAGGCCGCAATCAGTGCTCTCCCCGGAGAACACGCCCTGGCTCCACCCACTTCCGGCCCGTGAGCGGTCCGCAATGGCCGCTCCTGCCAGGGGACACGCCCCGACCCCGCCCACTTCCGGCGCCCGCTCCGGCCGCAATCTGTGCTCCAGCCCCACCCCGACGGTCGGAAAAGCAGAGGCCGCTTTTCCGCGCGTCTTTCTCCTCGTGTCCCGAGTGTGCTCCATTTCTTCCCCGGCACTAACTGGTCGTTCTCTAAAAGGTCCGGGCACTCCTGTGACAGGCCCGCTTCGCGCGCGCGGCATCTGGGCGCGGTGGAGACGCGCAGCCCGCCCCGCCCCCCAGCCCACTGAGGCCGCTGGACCCCTCCTCTCATCTCTCCTCCCCTCCCTCTTGGACCCCTGCCCCCCGCGCCATCCCGCCCGGACCCCACGTCACTGAGGCCGCGGGACCCCTCCCCTGAGCTCCCCTCCCTTCCCGACCGGACCCCGCCCCGCACCATCCTGCCCGGCCCTCCACGTCACTGAGGCCGCCGGAGCCCCCTCCGCTGCTCCTCCCTTTCTCCCTCCCGCCCGCCCCGCCCCGTCCCGTCCCGTCCCGTCCCGCCCCCAGCGCCCCTCCACCGCCGGACGCGCCTCTCGGCCGGCAGCAATCGCCTCGCTGGCCCTCCGCCCGCCCAGTCCCCCTCGTACCATGTCTTCCGAGGTGGCGCGGCACCTGGTGAGTCCCCGATCCCCCTCCCCCCTCCCCGGGACCCCCGCCCTCCTGCCATGGCCCCTCCCGGCGGCCGAGGCTTCGCGGGGCTTCCCGTCTTGCCTGTAGTTGAGACTGAAGCGGGGGCGTTTTCTGTAACAGTCCGGAACGCGCGAGAGCGTGCCGGTGGCGGGCTGGCCCACTGACTCGGCCTCCCAGGCCTTCAGAAGCCCCCATTTTACCCAGTATCGACCTCCTTGGGATTGAAGCCTTTTTCTCCCGCCTTGGCGCCCTTTTCCGTTAAAAGAACTGATGTGGCTGATTTGTTCGGTGTTCTGTACCTTTCAAGTCCCTTTTATGCACTGATCTCATTTCAGAAGTAAGCCGTGGGATGGTCACAGTTGTGTCCTCGGCCATTCCAAGCTGTTCCTTGCCCTTTTCACTCTCATTCTCTTGTGAGTGCCGTGGAGTTTTCCAGACGCTATACGTTGTGGAAGGACCACTTGCCTTTTGAAAATTTTGTTTTAATTTCTGATACTATAAATATCAGTAGTCGTAATCCTTGTAAACAAAAGCTCTTCGGGGGCCTGAGACCAAAAAGTTTGAAAAGTGCTGGTCTAAGCAGAATCTCCCAGATTAAAAGTTTAGGTTGTGGGGACCTGAGAGGTTGGGTGATGTTCCCAAGTCACACAGCCCGTTTGTTTGATAGAGCCTGGAGGAGGGTTTTTGTCCTGATTCAGCCCAGGTCTCTTTCCTCTGTGTCCTGTCGTTAGGGAGGTCTCAGCTTTCCTGTCTGGACTGCCTTGTTACCGTTGCTGTGTTGTGTGCACGTGTGGGTGAGGAAAATGTGTTTTAAACTCTTTGGTTTAGAGTGAAGTTCAGTCTTCAGAATTAAACTTGGGCTGGAGAGAGTTTAATCATTTAATTGATGGTGGATTTCTTGTCAGTTGCTGTGCTTATTTTGCAATAAGTTTACCTTTAATTAAACTTTTTGAGATAATTGTAAATTCTTGTGCAACTGTGAGAAGTAACAGAATTCCCCAGCACCCTTTACCCAGTCTTCCTTAATAATAACACGCTACCAACCACAGTGAAGAGCACACCCAGGACACTGACTCTGCTGTGTGAGGACAGAGCTCTCCTTCGCCCCAGGACCCTTCGCTGCCCTTTTGTAGCCACAGCCGCTTCCTTTCCACTCCACCTCCTCCTTAGCCCCCAGCAACTACTGCAGTCTGTGATTTCTATGAGTTTGTCATTTCGAGACTGTTATATAATGGGATCGCCCAGTGTGTAACCTTTGGGGATTGGATATTTTTCATTCAGCAGCGTCCTCTGGAGGTTCATTCAAGTGTCGCAAGTATCATTAGTTTGTTCCTTTTAATTGCTGAGTAGTATTCCGGGGGTGGATATACCACACTTTGTTTGAAGGACACCTAGGTTGTTTCCAGTGTTGGGCTAGTATGAATAAAGCTGCTTTAGTAATGTAACATGAGGAAGACGTAAGTCGTCAGTTCTCTGGGATTCACATGACAGTTGCATGTTTAGTTTCATAAGAAACTGCCAAACTCTTTCCCAGCGTTTCTGCACCGTTTTTCATTCCCATCAGCAATGTATGCAAGATCAGTTTCTCCACATCCTCCCCAGCGCTTGGTGCTCCTGTTTTTTCATTTAGACCTTCTGATAGGTATGTAATGATATATTGGGGTTTTAACTTGCATTTTTCTAATGGCTAGTGATGTTAAACATCTTTTCATGTGCTTGTTTGCCATCTGTATATTCTCTTCAGTGAAATGTCTCTTCATTTCTTTTGCACATTGTCTAATTGGATTTTTTTTTACTGCTGATTTTAGACGTTTTTAAAATATATATTCTAGACACCAGTCCTTGCTATGTGGTTTGCAAATGTTTTTTCTCATTCTTTGTGGGGTTTTTTTCATCCTCTTAAAGAACCTTTTGCAGAGCAAACATTTTTAAAAGTTTTAATAACATCCATTTTATCAGTTTTTCATCATAGGGATTGTACCTTTGTGTCAAGTCTAAGAATCCATTGCCTAACTCAGAATACCAAAGGTTTTCTCTAAATTTTTTCCTAACAGTTTTATAGTTTGTTTCACATCTAAACCTGTGACCCATTTTGAGTTAATTTTTGTATAAGATACAAGACTTAGGTCAAGGGTCATTTTTGGCTTATGGATGCTCCAGCATTTGTTGAAAAGGCTATCTATCCTCTCTTGAATTGCTTTTGCACTTCTGTCAAAAATCAGTTGAGCGTGTTTCTGTGGATCTCTTTCTGGCATCTCTGTTAGCATGCAGTCTTGATTCCTGTAGCTATATAAATAAGTCTTGAAATAGAGTCGACTGATTCTTCTCACTTTATTCTTATATTTCAAAAAATTTTTTGGCTATTCTAGTTTCTTTGCCTTTCATTATAAATTTTAGAATAGTCTTGTGTACCTACAAAGAATTTTGCTGGGATTTTGATAGATATTACATTAAGTCTACATATTAGTTTATGGAGAGGGACTTTTAAACTTACAAATTTAAATTCCTTAATAGTTATCTGGCTATTCATGTTATTTCACACTGGGTGAGTTGTGATGGTGTGTGGTTTTGTGATCCATTCCTTCCAAGTTGTCAAATTTCTGTATATAGAGTTGTTCATAATATTATCTTATTATCCTTTTGATTTCTTCAGTCTGTAGTGATAGTGCCTGTTTCATTCCTGATATTGGTAATTTGCATCTTCTGCCTTTCTTTGTCAGTCTTGCTAGAAGTTTGTCAATTTCATTGATCTTTTCAAAGAACTATTTGTTTCATTTGTTTTTCTCTATTATTTTTGTATTTTCAATAAACTGATTACTGGTCTTCACTTTATTTCCTTTGCTTGCTTTTGGTTTATTTTGCTCTTCTTTTTCTAAGTTCTTGAGGGGAGACCTTAGATCACTGATTTGAGACTTTTCCTCCTTTCTAATATACGCACGTGGTGTTAATGAATTTCCCTCTCAGCAAGGCTTTAGCTGTGTTCCACAGATTTTAGCATGTTGTATTTTCATTTTCATTCTACCTTTAGGTTTTAAAGAGCTCTGTGTTAAATCTCACTTGAAACTCTTCAGATTTTCAGACCTTTTTTTTTCATAGAAGAGGACATTAAGACTCAAAGATATGTTGTACAACACAGGGAGTATAGCCAGTATTTTGTAATAACTGTAACTGGAAACTGACCTTCAAAGGTTGTATTAAAAAGACTCAGGGAGGTTTAGTGCATGCTCAAGGAATCACAGCTAGTGATGATGAGGTCTGCTTTTGGCCATATTGTGCCTGCCACTGTCTCCACATGTCCCCCATTAGTAATTGCATAAGTTTTATGATTCAAGAGATCTTGACAGTATAGTTATTTATTGCTGACTCTGATAGTGGATGTTGTAATGATGTTGACAGGTGTCTTTCCAAGGACGGGATACTTTTAGACCATGTGTTTGGAGCATCTGTTTTGAGAAACATGGTGACCATATTCTCTCAGGAGCCATGACTGACTACATTCTAGAATTTTCATATTTCTTTCAGTCTGCTTTTCTGACACTAGAAAAATTTAAATTATGGAATAACTAAATTGTTGGGGCAAATTTAAAAAAATGAACCGGGTATTGAGACTACAAAAGGAAGGTAGAGTCAAACAGAGCATGTGAAAGGTTTTTGAAATGCAGCCTTTGGGAGAAATGAAGTGAAGGAAAATGAACCTAGGTGTCAGAATTTCACTCCCATTTCTTTGTGTTACAAGGGAAGATGCCTGGAGACGCAAGTAAGCGGAAGTGGCAGCTGTGCCATATGAACATGGAGGGCTGAGACTGTGGAACCTCTGTTAGGGGAGAGGGATAAAGATACACCCTCTCAGCCGTGTTCCATTTAAGGCCATCGGGAATCTTTTCCTGTTGAAACAATCCTAAATACTCGGACATCTAGGCCAGAGACAAGTGACAGATGGAAATGTAAGCACATGGCAGTTTAGTAGAGGTTGCATGGTAATCATTTAGTTCACAAAGGATGTGTTTCAGAAATGCTTATTACCAGAAGTAGAAATTATATAGGAGGAATAGGGTTGTTTTCTGGGATGTCAGACCTGAGTAAAACAACTGAAGCAAGTATTAAAATTATGACATATGCTGAAAAAATAAAATATGCATCGTGAGGCATAAGAAGGAGTTAAGGTTGGGGGAAAGGAGAAGAGGCAGTTTCTGTTTGAGACGTGTGTGTGGGAGGGACTGGGAGGACGGGCTGGCCCTGCAGGTTCCTGCCAGGTGTGATGGGGTCCCCGGCCCCTCCAAGCCAGTTTCAGGCAGCCTAGCGTCACACAACCACAGGGCTTACCAAAGATGAGGTGCAAGAACTGTGGGACGTCGTCTCTGGTCTCCTTTCCCTCTCCTCTGAAGAACCGGATCAAGGTTATCCTGCCCTCTATTTGGACCATGTTTATGGAGACAGTGAGGAGTCCTTTTGTTCTTATTAGACAGTGTGATTGATATGTGTAGGAAGAGGCCATAAGTAATGAAATGCTAGGTAGAGAGTATATTGATGGATGCCATAAATGTTTTGTGAGTGGTCTGTACTTGTTTTTTCATGGACAAATGTAAGTTGTGCACAGTGATATTTTCGCTTAGTTGAGTGTATACTCTTTCACTGGACTATTACTTTGCGTTATTAATTAAGCCAGGATTGCTTGAATGATTTTCAAACATTAAAAGATGTCTTTGTTATAAAGGAGCTTTGTTTTAAGATGAGTTGTTAACTGGGGCCGTCCTGTATGTGTAAGTGGGAAATTGTCCTCATTGGCAAATTGGTAGCTAGGATGCTCAGTCTGCAGGGCAGTGACTCAGGGCTTCAGAAACAAAGGCATTGAGTGTCCCCACCAAGTCTCCTCTTGTGAAAGTATAACTAGCTTAGGGAAGGTTAGTCAGAGGTCACTTTCCTAACCCCTGGTGAGATCTCGGGAACGGAGAAAGGAGTTTGATTAGCAGTGAAAACGGGCAGTTGATTTAGGACCAACCTGGGTGAAGAGACTGGAGCGCAGGGCAGCGTGGAGAGGGCTGCGGAGGGAGGTGGGAAATGCTGCATGCAAACGTGGCCTGTTTCAGTCTTTGTCTAGAGCAGTAATTATCATTTTTCATTATTGCCCTTTCTGGAGAAAAATGAAATTTAAATCAAATTTAGTTAATTCATAACATTTAATTAGTCTTATTAAATTAATTGATCCAATTAATTAAGTTTTCCCTAATGAGAGGAATTCAGTACTAAAGAATAAATTTTTTCAGATAGGGTTGATTGAGCTTTGGAGGTCCACAAACCACTGATTTTTTTTTTTTTTGGTCCCCAAAGAACCAATTTCTACCACCTTTGTGGTGGGGGGGATACCCCCATTGAGAATGCATGATCTAGAGTTAGTTTTTCTAGGAATAGGGCAACAGGTGTACTTTGTCTGCTGATGGATTTGAAAACTTAGTCTAAGACTGTAAATCGTCTGTACAATATGGGTTAAATAAGGCATTTGTGAACCTACTCAGGACCTTAACCATAATGTTGTTTCATGGAAACTGTATTCTAGATCCAAAAAGCTTACTAAAATGAACTTTTGGAAAATACAACCTATATGTGAGATGGTGGTTTGTGCTAGCTTTAAATTTATATAAAGAGTGAGGCCTTTTTGCCAAAACTCAATATTGAGCTTAGTATTAAAGGAAGAGATGGCCATGGATTAGCAGAGAAGTAACATTTTAGGCAGGAAGAAGATTGTTCATCTCAGACTCAGCCTATATACTCAATCTTAAAATATCACGAGATGCCTTTGAATTGCATTTGCCAATCATGAAAAAAATAGCTTTAAAATTTAATGTATATTTTTTAAAAACTAAAGGAAACTTTAACCATTATTTTCAACTTCTTTAGATGAATCTTTACTTTTTTAGTGGTCTGGTAATCTCTAAAGATCTTTGCAAACACTAAAGTATTCAAGGTATATTTTTGTATGGGACACCACTGGGGTAACTGAATGCTCCCCGTGCTAACATGCGTTCACTGGGGCAAGTGCTTGACTTGCATTATCACATTTCTCCTCCCGACTCCATGAGCCGAGTACTGTTATCTCCGTTTTGGGGGTTGAGGGTTAACTCTCTCAAAATTTGTTAACAGACTGTCTCTTGTTTTGCTCCTGTTCGTGCTGGTGCCTCTTTGGCCCGGGCCCTGGCACATGGCTTTGGCAGTTGCTTAGTGCTCCCAACCTTTGCATCTCTTGCAACCATAAGCAGTTAGCTCCAGCAGCCCTCTTTTTAAATTTTATTTATTTATTTTTTTAAATTTATTTATTTATTTATTTATTTTTGGTTGTGTTGGGTCTTCGTTTCTGTGCAAGGCCTTTCTCTAGTTGCAGTGAGCGGGGGCCACTCTTCATGCGGTGCGCGGGCCTCTCACTATCGTGGTCTCTCTTGTTGCGGAGCACAGGCTCCAGATGCACAGGCTCAGTAGTTGTGGCTCACGGGCCCAGTTGCTCCGCGGCATGTGGGATCTTCCCAGACCAGGGCTCGAACCCATGTCCCCTGCATTGGCAGGCGGATTCTCAACCACTGTGCCACCAGGGAAGCCCCTATTTTTATTTTTTATTTAATTATTTTTGGTTGCATTGGGTCTTCGTTGCTGCGCGCAGGCTTTCTCTAGTTGTGGAGAGCGGGGGCTACTCTTCGTTGCGATGCAGGGGCTTCTCTTGTTGCGAAGCACGGGCTCCAGGCGCGCGGGCTTCAGTAGTTGGGGCATGCAGGCTCAGTAGTTGTGGCTTGCGGACCCTAGAGCGCAGGCTCAGTAGTTGTGGCACACAGGCTTAGTTGCTCCGCGGCATGTGGGATCTTCCCGGACCAGGGCTCGAATCTGTGTCCTCTGCACTGGCAGGCGGATTCTTAACCACTGTGCCACCAGGGAAGTCCCAGCAGCCTTCTTAAGCCATACATTTACACTGATGTCATGTTAACCCTTCTCTCTTGTGACCTTGGTCATTGAGACAATTTCTAGGGGCTCTCTGTTTCGGGAAAAGATAGGCTGCTTGTCATATAGTAACAGAGATTCTGTTGTGTGAAAAAGAATTATAATTTACAGTTTCCACGTGACTGAGAGCCAAAAGAACCTAATACTTAATTGTAATTTAAACAATTGGAGAGAATATTTTATTCTCATTGCTTATTTGCATATTTTGTTGAATATTTTCTTTTTTATTGCTTCTCACAAATAATCATACATGTATCATCTAAATCATTTAGTTTGTCTTCAGATATTCTGTTTTTGTTATCTACTGCTTTCCCATGTATTGATTACTTACTTAGACTTTAAAATTTTGTTATATCTTTAAGAATTAACTTTTTTATTAAGCTATAATTTATGCACAGTGGAATTTACTTTTTTAGTACAAAGTTTCATGAGTTCTGATGAATACATACAGTCAGGTAACCACAGCCACAATGAAAAATAGAGAACTGTTCCAGCATCCTCCACCCCACATTCCTTGGTGCTTCTTTGCAGTTCTTCTAGTCTCTATCACTTTTCTGCCCCTATTGCTTTGCCTTTGCCAGAGCATCATGCATATGGGCTTCTCATAGCCTTTGAGCTGGCTTCTTTAGCTAAGAGCACTGCCTGTGAGATTCATCCATCACGTTGCTCATGTCCCTCTATTGCCAAGTGCTATTCTATTGTGTGGATGGGCCACAGTTTAGTTTGTTCATCCATTTTCCAGTTGAAGAACATCTGCGCTGTTTTTCAGTTTTTAATAAAGTTACTACATACATACATTCACATACAGGTTTTTATTTGAATAATAGTTTTCATTGTACTGGGGTTGATATCTAGGAGTAGGATTGCTGAGTATAAGTGTGCGTGTGGTTTTTTTTTTTTGGCTATGTTGGGTCTTTGTTTCTGCGCGCAGGCTTTCTCTAGTTGCGGCGAGCGGGGGCTACTCTTCATTGCAGTGCACGGGCTTCTCATTGCGGCAGCTTCTCTTGTTGTGGAGCACGGGCTCTAGGTGCGCAGGCTCAGTAGTTGTGGCGCGCGGGCTCAGTAGTTGTGGTTTGCGGGCTCTAGAGCGCAGGCTCAGTAGTTGTGGCGCACAGGCTTAGTTGCTCCGTGGCATGTGGGATCTTCCTGGACCAGGGATTGAACCCGTGTCCCCTGCATTGGCAGGCGGATTCTTAACCACCGTGCCACCAGGGAAGCCCGGTAAGTGTGTTTTAACCTTATAAACTGCCAAACTGTTTCTCAAAATGTTTGTGCCAAAATTTGCATTCCCACTAACAATGCTTCTGCATCCTTGCCAGATAGTTTTTTTTTTTAAGTCATTCTGATGGGTATGTAGTGATACCTTGTGTTTTAATTTACATTTGTCTGATGACAAATGATGTTGAGCCTCTTGTCATGTGCTTGTTTGCTATCCCTATATCTTTGGTGAAGCATCTGTTCCAATTTTTTCCTGTTTTTTTTAAATTGAGTTATTGTCTTTTGAGTTGTACAAGTTTTTAAAAATATATAGATATTTCTGACATAAGTTCTTCATGAGATAAATGATTTACAAATCTTTTATCCAAGTATGTGTCTTGTTTTTTCATTCTCTTAACAGTGTGTTTTGAAGAGCAGAAGTTTTTTAGTTTATTAGGTTCAGTTTATCATTTTTCTCTTGTGGATCATGCTTTTGGTATTGTAGCTAGGAAACCTTTGCCTTCTTCAGACAGAAGCTCCTTGACTGGAGAAGAGGAGCCTCTGTGGGGGACGTAGGGCGGAGGGGACCGGCGGCGGGGGGCTGTGTGTGGAAGCTTCCCGTGGTTCATGGACACCTGGCAGCACAGAGCCCCGAGGGGAGGTGGTCACCACTCCCCATCATTCGCTCTCATCCTGGAAAGTTCCGGGCTTTGACTCTCACAGGCCTGGCATACTGTATGCTCACCGCCTCTGTTCAGCCACCTCTGAAACGCCTCCTGCCGCAGGGCCTGATGGATCTCCAGCGAGTGACCTGTGTGATCGCAGCCCATTTCAGCCTCCTGCCTCCTCTCCTTCAGTGTCCTGCTCTCCACCCTACTTTAGCCTCACCTTCTGGTAGGGAGCACCTTGACCTTGTCATCCATAAGAGCACCCCTGAGATCTCAGTCTGACCACACCTCCCCTCTTTCTGTTCACCCCACCAGGTGCTCCCGGTCCCACGGTTCTCTGATCCCGCCGCCTTTCCCTTCCCCTCACATCCTCCACGCCCTCTTGTCCCTTCGTGGCACGTCTCAGCCGCCTCTCTCGCTTCATCATTCTCCTCCGGCAAACCCACGCCGCCTGCAGTCAAGCGGTGCCGGACTCCGCTCCTGCGTCCTCACAGCCGAATGCGATGGAGGAGCATTGTGCTGAGTGGTCTTCCTTCATGTCGTGACCACTCGGCTCAAGAGGCCTTGATGCTGCCGACAGACTGTACCGCATGTTCCTCGTTTATTCACCGTCTCATCTTTCTAGGTCGACGATTGGCAAACATTTTCTTTAATGGGTCAAATAGTAAACATTTTTGGCTTTGCGGGCCATGTGGTCTCTGTGTACATTGTGTCCTGAAAGCAGCCGCACACGGTCGGTCAAGGAATGGGGGTGGTACTCGTTCTCTTCCAGTGCTTTCTTCCAGGACTCCATACTTCTCCGGATTTCTTTCACCCTCTTTGACTGTTCCTTCTCAGTCAGTTGGACTGATTACTCCCAGTGCCCCAAACTTGAAGTGTCAGAGTCCCCCCAGGGCTCAGTTCTGGGAGCCCTCTCTTTTCTAAGCACCTTCACTCCCAGGGTGACTCACCTCGTCCCACAGCGCTGAGGACTTGCCGTGTATGGATGACGTCACAATTGTTACCTCCAGTCCGGGTATCTCTGCTCTGTCCACTTGAGCATCCTGCTGCCTACTCGGGACCTTCACTTGAGTGTCCAGCAGGCATCTCCAGTTCCAAGGAGAGCCGCCTTCCCTAACCCCTCCTTCTGCAGTCTTCCCAGTTCCAGGAAGGGAAGCTCCCTCCTCCCCGTTGTTCAAGCCCAGAACTTTGGAACCGTTCTCCACATGACTCCACATTCTACACTGAGCCTTCAGCAAGTTCCGTTGGCTCTGCTGTCGAGGTGGATCCAGAATGTGCCCACGTCTCACCTCTTCCACCACTAACAGACTGCCATGGGTTAATGCAGTAGCCTTGCACCTTGTCTCCTTGCTTCTGCCTTGCCATCCTTCAGTGTCCTCTCAACACAGTAGCTGTAATGAATCTTGTACTACAAAGATAACTCACGTCCCTTTATGCTAAAAGCCCTTCAAAGCCAAGTTCTTCAGTACGCCGTGGGAACCCTGTGAGGTCCGGCGCCACTCTGCCTCTCTCTCCCTCTGCTGCTTCGCCTGCTCGCTCTTCCGGGAACCCAAGAGCGCACACAGCTGCCACATCTTTGCAGGTGTCCATTCCCTCTGCCAGGAACGCTCTTCCTCCAGGCGCCCCTTCACCGCTCCGCTCCCTATGCTCCTTCCGGCCTTCGCGGAGCTGCCGTCTCCCTATAACCACCCTGCTCAGAGCGGTGCCCCTGAGCCATGCCTCCTCCTCATTTCCTATACCCATCCCCCTTTGCTGCCTTATTGTTCTGTGCTGCACTTATTATTCTCTGTTATCACGTCAGAGCATGTGTTTCACTTTGATTTCTGCCTTTCTTCCCCTAACTGGAATGGAAGCTCCATAATGACTTAATGTTTTTTCTTCTATTTTACTAAGTTATTCATCCCCAGGGCCTCGGACAGTTCCTGGAATATAGAAGGCACTCAATTCATCTCTCTTAAATAAATGCGTTTTTATAGATATTTGAGGAAGACATATTCTTTTTTCTACATTAGTCTTTGTTAAATTCACATAAGTAATAATATTAATGGATATCAAGAAAAGGAAATATTCTCCTCCCTTTAGAATCAGACTCTATACATGCTTGCTCCTATGTATAAATAATTTTTACTTGTAACCATGGTGTCAACAAAATCTTATATTCTTTTTTTGCCAGTTAATATCACATATAATTTCTCTTTTCATAATTATTGCTTCTAATCTTTGTAAAAATATTCCCTGTAGCCAATATTTCAGTATAGACTCTTAGTATATGCAACTTTATCCTTCCTTTTGAAGATTTATCTTTTTCTGACTTACAAGAATGGGATAATAACTTCTAAACTATTACTAGGAATATAGTACTAAGTAGTATAGTATTAACCATGTTCTGTCTGAAAAGTAAACCTGACTGGCTTGGTGAGCTGGGCTGGATTTTTAGTGCTCTCATCTATGTGGAAGAGTACAAGTCTTATGGAATCAGGGGACACTTTAAGAGAAATGGGAACTACCACTGTATTTGTTTTTAATAACCCTGTAAAAATTACCCTAGATTTATTTTACACTTGACTGAAGATTCCAGTGATTAGGTGGAAGCTCCTTGAGGGATCCGGGGCTGTAGGAACCTTAAACTCAAATTTTCTTTCCTGCTAAGCACTGCGGCCTATCAGTTTACCTTTGTCTGAAAGGCATGGAGGTGCTCCTGGCCTCACTGGGAGGCTGAGGGAATGTCCCGCCCTGCTGCCTTCTGCTGTCCTCCTCGCACTTAAACTGAAGCCGCCTTAGGTTACACTGCACTTACTGCAGCTTCCAGCCACGCCAGGGGTGCACTCATACTTCTGCACACATTGACTCCTTTACGTCCTTTTCTCCTTTGCTAGGAAAATTCCTATTTCTCCCTCAAGGCTCAGCTCAAGCCTTTTCTTGGCAGTGCCATTTCTCACCGTGCAGGGGTCATTTCACCACGAGCCACTCCTGTGCCCTGTCCATAGTTGTACGCACATCTCCTACCTGTGCTCAAATTCAAACCGCAAAGATATGACTTATTCACCTTTGAGCCTCAATGCCTGGGGTCCTGAAAATGTAGGTGTTTTAGTAAATACTGTGTATATTTGTGGAATAAATGAAAAGCAATGTATATTGATAGACTTCCCACTTATTCCTCAGTATTCTTTTCTTCCCCAAATGTTCCTTGTTAGTTTTAAGTCCTTTAAATGAGTTCTTCTGCCTTCCCCTGTCCTAAGTAATTGACTTCTCAACTTTGATAGGCTTGTCACCTAGGCTGCCTGGGACATACTTCCTCTCCCTGGAATGCAAACCATCTACTTTTCATTTAAATAAGCCTTTCCATATCAACTAGGTATGGTTGTGTTGTGTCTTTCCTTAATCCACCTTGTCTGTACTTGCAGTTTCCCATGACTCATCCTTCATTCTCCATCACATCACATACTTTTCCTCATTGCTTGCTCACAGGTCATACATTCTGAGTTGAAAGCGATATTAGAAGATCAGAGCCGGAACTGGCGCCACAGTTTGCCCGGGTCAGCAGCTGAATCCCTCCCGGGAAGCCCATCCTGTCTTGTTAGACACCTTGAGACCTTCAGAAGTTTCTCTTTGTTGTGTCAGGTCAGCTTCTCTAGTTCATTCATGGGTCCTGCTTTTTCCCTTGGGAGATTCATCTCCATGAGACAGACTATAGATGTTTGAATATGCTTTGCTGTCCCCTGATGCTGCAACAGGCCAACAACATTGGGGAAAAGTACCTCACACAGAACTAGAAAGTAATTTTTAGAAGGCTTAAAAACTTCTGTGTAAGACATGAAGCCATAAGAGAACTCAGAAAAAAATTAGATTCATGTTTTTCAAAAACTTTGGAGTGTGGAAAGATTTTCTACGCTTTACATTTAAGGAAGAATCCATAATAGAAAAGATCGATAGATGGAGCTCTATGGAAACAGAGATCAGTGACAAATCCAGAAAAGACATTTGTAATACACATGACAAGCATGGAGTTACATCCAACAGCTCTCGTTAATAAACAAAAAAGGAATACCCTAATAGGCAAATGGGAAAACGTGAACTGGTGATGAATGAAAATATACTATGTACTTTTTAGGCCAGTTACCTGAAAAAAAATGTTCAGAATACCAGAAATCAAATTAAGATTTCAGTTTTTACCTAACAGATTGACACTTAAAAATTGTTAACACCTGTATTGATGACTATATAATGGAATGATACTTTATTTTTATACTGATTTTGGAAATGTTAAGTTTGGCAATATGTTTATACCTCTGACCAGTAATTACAGTCTAGGGATTTCTTGTGAGAAAACTTATCAGATAGATGTACACAGTGATCGATGGTTGTACAGGTGTGTGTGGGATCCTCAAGGAAGAGCCAGGAGTGTTAGAGATTGACTGAGGGGGTGGGGCCTGGGGCGGGGGAGGGTAACGCCCTGGAGGAGAAAGGGGAGGAAGCAGAATCCACAGAGAGACCCTCAGAGGCCATGCGGATCCGGCAGAGTCTGCACCAGCCCAGTGCCTGCCAGGGCAGCCTGCGCGGGGCAGAAGAGCCCCGGTCCTGACACCGCACCACGCTCAGGCCTCAGCTAGGGCTGCCTGGGAAGGCGTGGTGTGGGTCCAGTCCTACAGGCCCAGCTGCTGGAGACCATCAGCTCATTGCATCCTGTGTAGCCAGAGGGCAGTTCTTGTTGGAGGGACACCTGCGGGGCAGCCACCGAGGAGTGTTCATGGTAGTGTTATTAAAGTGACACAATTAGAAAGGGTGTTTTTTTTTTCCTGTAATAAACATAAAATACTCTTTTTCTCATTAAGTGGGGGAAAGTAATTTCAAAATAAGATTGCATTTGTATCTGAAGCAGCTACATACACATTACTGTAAGGGTTTTTTTTTGAGCTTAAAATCCCTAACTCTTTTTCATATGAATTACTATCAAGAATTTTCCAATCTTGATGATCTTTTGAGGCTGCATATGAGACTTTGTAGTTACCCTTTAACTTTTATGTTTATTGGAGACGGTGGTAAAATTGAAGTGATATTTTGATGGAACTTGGCCTACCCTAAACTGCCGTCAACCAAGACTGTCTTGGAGGGACAGGAGGCCAGCATGTTGCTTCTCGTGACAGTGCCCAGTCTTATTGATTCAATTGGATTGTTTCTTTTTTTCCCTGGTTGTAATTAGTATCCACTTCCAGAATCAGTTTCTGTATAATTTGAATAAGGTAATTTTACTACTTGTTTTTAGGAAACTTTTAGATGAGTATATTAACTTTATTTTTAAAGTTTACTTAAGCTGAAGATTTAATAAAATGATTTTAAATAACGCATCTGTGGAATCTTTCAAAGTATTGTTTTAAGCCAAAGAATGCGGATCTCTTGAAACCCATAAAATAGGCCCAGATAACTATTTTGACCTCTCTGCTCTTCATTCTCTTACTTTTTTTTTTTTTTTTTTTTTTTTTTGGCCTAAAGAACTCCAAGCAGTACCAGAGGACAATTTGAAAACTGTGGGTCTATTTCTTGGATTAGCTTTACAAAGATAAAAACTGTGGGAGGGCTTCCCTTGTGGCGCAGTGGTTGAGAGTCCGCCTGCCGATGCAGGGGACACGGGTTCGTGCCTCGGTCCGGGAAGATCCCACATACCGCGGAGCGGCTGGGCCCGTGAGCTATGGCCGCTGAGCCTGCGCGTCCAGAGCCTGTGCTCCGCAACGGGAGAGGCCACAACAGTGAGAAGCCCGCGTACCGCAAAAAAAAAAAAAAAAAAAAAAAAAAAAAACTGTGGGAAAGTGAAGTTAAAATGAAGCTATTGTAACCCAGGTCATAATTCTGTACCTCCAAAGCTCATTGTTGTACCTAGAGAGGTGATGAGGCATTACAGGACTGTTTCCAGGAGAGTCAGAAGAGTCGTCAGGAAATCTAGGGTCCCGTTGTGAAAGAACCACCGAATTTTCCCAACTGACCGGCAGGAAAAGGTCACCTACTACCTGTCTCCAAGGGACTCCAGGACAGATTGTGTGCAGCCTCTGTTGCGTTGCCCATACTCCCCAAACTGATATTTTTAAGAAGGTGGAGAACCTGATCTTCCCCAAAATGTTCTGGCATTTTTTCTGTGATTCGTTATATACTACAACTTTAAAAAAATGTGTTAGACTTTGCCAGGAGTTAAAAGTACTGTATAAAGTTTTTCTTTCTAGGGTGTAGATGTAGAGATTTAAATACATGTGTGTTTGTGTATGTATGACGTATGCTTGTATTTAAAATAAAAGCTACTGACTGTCGTCAAATGTAGATGGTGATTTTGTTAGTTTCCCTGGTGCCTTGGAATGAGATTTGATTGCCTATTATGAGCTTGTGTTTTCTCTGAGATAAGTTCTTAAGATCAAGGGCCGTGTCTTTTCCTCCTGAGACCCAGTTCCCAGCATAGGATTTACTAAGAAGCTAGTCAGTGGTGGAGCAGACTAGAATTCCACTTCCAGATTTTTTTTAAATTTAGTGTTTGCCACTAGAGGGACTGGGTCAACTCTTGTCCATTTGTTATTTTACCTTCAATAATGTCTTGTTAATTTATTAAAAGCTGTTTTCATTCTAAAATGTGTTTTGGAAATTTGACTAGTCAGGTAGTACCAGTGGAAAATACTAAACACAACTATTTATAATACTTTTATGTGACTCATTTTTACTTCCCCATCAAAATATTTATCCACAGAGATTTTAAGTAAGCTTTTTGGCAGGTGTTCAGAAAAACAGGAAATGAATAAACAAAAGTGGATATTTGATATGAACTTACATAAATGACAGAAGTGTAACCTTGGTTATATTAGTCAAAGTTTAAAGTTTAGTCATAAAGGAGTACAAACCCTATCTCATTTTTTCTAAGCAAATTTTACACATCAATGAAACTGCTTCCTAAGCAGCATTTCACAAAAATTTCGATATGCTCTCCATTATATTAAAACCCCAAAACTACTTTCTTAGTGTAGTTTTTTAAAGATTAATTTTCACTAGAGTTCTGTAGTTGATGAAGTTCAGTTAGACGTGGCGGCACCCGCTCCCATCCCGACGGCAATGGATGGCCGTGCGAAGGCTCTGCTTGCTTTCCCTCCGGGCCTGCGCGGGGCCCTGAGCCGGAGCTTCGAGGGCGCCTGGGTCCCGACAGCAGGTCCCAAGCCCAGGCGGACACTCCAGGCCTCAGCCCGCAACTCGTCTGCCCCTGTTCGGCTTCTCGCCTCTTCGTAACTTCGCAGCCAGAGACGATGAGCGTTGTGTTTCCAGCAAACTTTCCCTCACGGTTCACTTTATCCAGATAAGAAATCCGGCCTCCCTTCCGGGGCTCAGGGGTCTTCCCACCTTATGCCGCCTCGCCTGATGCTTGGCCATCTCTTGGCCCAGCGCAGTGTCACTGTCTTTCCTCTTTGTGTGCGTGGCCCTGACCACTGCTCTCTTTTCCCAGTGCTCTCACTCTTTGTGCTGGCTCAGAGTGGGGATGTGCTCTCCGGCTCGTGTGACACACTGTGACAGGGGCTGGGGGGAGTCAGGGAGCTGTGTGTACAGTTAAAACCACACTAGGCCAGTTCTGGTGGGCTTCGTATCATTACGTGCTTTTCACTTTTTAAATGGTAAAAACACAGCCAGTGCTTGTGTGTTCATCCCGAGCCTCAGCTGTGCTCTTATATGGGGCCTCTTCCCACTGGCCAGAGCCACCTGTCGCCACAGTGCACTCAGTTGGCTGCTCAGGGTTTGGACTCGGCAACGTGTCCTGTTAAGTCCCAGGGCCAGTCTTCAAAAGCTTACATCACCTGGAAAGTACCAGAGGAAGGGGGTTGTTAGCGTTGTGTAGAACGCAGTCCTGACGTGCCCCGTGTGTCTGTGTGGTGTTGCGTTGCGTTCACAGCCCAGGGTGGGGGGAGGGGCGGTTCGAGGCGCCAGACACGCCCCTCCTTTGCTGCAGGGTCCAGTCCCCCGTCCCATGTGTGGGCAAAGCTGTTCACTGCAGTGTAGTTCACTGTATTTAAAGACAGTGCATCCGCATGTTGTGTAGTTTACAGAACAGAGCAATGTCCTGTAGAGGGAGCAAGGCAGCTCAGGTTCTGCGGAAACAGTCTGCACCAGAGGTTTTTTTTTTTTTAAGAGGGTGTGTTCATTTTTTATTTATTTATTAAAGAGAGTCACCGAGCTATTTATTTTTGGCTGCGTTGGGTCTTCATTGCTGTGCGCAGGCTTTCTCTAGTTGTGGCGCACAGGCTTCTCATTGTGGTGGCTTCTCTTGTTGCAGAGCACGGGCTCTAGGCCCATGGGCTCAGTAGTTGTGGCTTGCAGGCTCTAGAGCGCAGGCTCAGTAGTTGTGATGCACGGGCTTAGGTGCTCCGCGGCATGTGGGATCTTCCCGGACCAGGGCTCGAACCCGTGTCCCCTGCATTGGCAGGTGGATTCCTTTTTTTTTTTTAATTTTTATTTATTTTATTTCTTATTTTTGGCTGCTTTGGGTCTTCGTTGCTGCGTGTGGGCTTTTTCTAGTTGCAGCGAGCGGGGGCTACTCTTTGTTGTGGTGCACGGGCTTCTCATCACAGTGGCTTCTCTTGTTGTGGAGCACGGGCTCTGGGCTCGCGGGCTTCAGTAGTTGTGGCTCGTGGGCTTAGCTGCTCTGCGACATGTGGGATCTTCCTGGACCAGGGCTTGAACCCATGTCCCCTGCATTGGCTGGCGGATTCTTAACCACTGCGCCACCAGGGAAGTACCCCCACCATAGATTAAGTGGAAAGGAAACACCCCCTGCAGAGCATGGGTTATGTGCCATGTCTGTGAGCCAAAGAGACTGCATGTTCCCACCACGCGCATCCTCTACCCCCAGGAGGTGGCCTCTGGGGAGAGCACTGCCGAGGTTGCAGGGAATCAGGGGAGGAAGGGAACGTACTTATTCTGCTCTGTGTTCTCATTGGCACCGTTTGTGTTTTTTCTTACTACATCCATGTTCCTGTTACTTTTTTAAAAGGCCATGTTTCCTCCGTGCCTTGCACTGCCCTCCAGAGTAGGGTGGCAGTGCCCTTGAGGCAGCTGCTCGGAAATTAAATTCCCACAGCTTCTCTGGTACTGTCTTCCCCACTCCCTGCATCCAGGTGACTGAGTACTTGGTCTACACTTGGTACAGTAGAACGAACACCAGCTTTGCAGTCAGAGTAGACCTGTGCCTACAGCTTACTGGCTTGTATGGTTTAGGGTGAGTTACTTAACCTTTCAGAATCCTAACTTTCTCGTGCAGGCTGTGGAGTGGTAATGTGTGTAGCTCAGATGTGTCCTGAGGATCACATAAGAGCACGTACTCCGTGAGCTGGCATGGTGATGGGCATGTGGTAGGGGTTCTATACATGATAATTTCTACATTTTTGTGTGGGGGGGGTGTAAGTGCAATAATGTGTATCATGTGTTGACTATCACATATTAGTAACCTGTGCAGATATCCTTCCAGCAAGAAAACCACAGTTTTAAACATGAGTCACTTGTGTAGATCACAAGTCAAAGCTTGGTGATAATGACAATACTGGAATTCCTTTTTAATGTAAGTACATTACTTAGATATAGGTTTTTTTGAGTAATATCTGTGTTTTCTTTTTCAGCTCTTTCACTCTCACATGGCAACAAAAACAGCTCATATGTCCCCACAAGTATTTGACAATGAAGAGAAAGTGAGTATATCTTTTAAGTAGACCCACCTTGTACTCTGGATGCCTCTGTGGTTTCAGAACAACTACTGAGAGACCTGAAAGACTTTTGTTGCTACTTACCTTGAATATGAATTAACTGTTACGTTGATCCAAGTTAAAAATCAGTGACGAACTGCATCAGTGTCGACTGTCCACAGCGTCTCTACCCTGCCTGACGTTAAGCAGATGCAGGTTCCAGCTCTGCCACGGCAGGCAGGGGGAGCCTGGCACTGCTGTAGCGGGCGTCCTTGCAGACCTTGGTGATGACAGGGTGGGACGCCACGGGACGGCCCTGTCAGAGCCTTCCTGAGTGCGAAGTCAGACCTTAGTGCTTCTGAGGGCCTTCTGAGTGCCTGCACAGGAAGGATGCGTTTGGGTAATTTGTATTAAAAATTATATTTAGAAAGAGGGAGTAAATTTAATTTGGTGAACGAGGTGAGTTGTCAGTGTTTTAAAAGAGAAAACTGTAACCGTGAGCACGGGTCACGAGATCCCTTTGCTTTAGCTCCGTGCTCCAGCAGCCTCTGCCTCCCCACACGTGCTGAGGTCCCCCCAGTTCTGATACTTGGTCATCTGGCCACCGAGCTGCCATCATTTTATCTCTGTTCTCTCGTTGGTAATTGTAGTCTGTTCCATGTTTATTTTATCACCTCGCAGGCTCTGAATTACTCTTAATCTGCCTTGTAACACGTTGCTTTGCTGAAACTACTGTAATTGTTTAGTGATTGATGCACTGAGTGCTCACTGCTTAGTCCTCATTTTCTCCAGCCCCTCTTCTTCATTAAATGATGCTGACCACTCCCACATTTTTGAAAAGCTTCTTTTATTTCCATGACATTAAAATCACATGCTTTAGAACCAGGAGGGATTCTATAGGCCATTTAGTTCAACTTTTGTGCCTCCGATAGGAACTCTAACAAGTACTGTTCTAATCCTCTTGAACGCTCTCACAGCCAGCTGGGAAGCATAGTGTGTTTCTTCATTCTCTCTTCTTTTTAAATCACAGAGATAACAGGCTTACCTGGTAAGAGGGACTTAAAGGGCACAACTCGTTCGTGGACTAGTTTTCTGTTGCCCTGTAACAAATGGCACGGACTGAGCTGCTTAAAACCGCAGCTGTTGATTAGCGCCCAGCCTGCGGGTCGGGAGAGCCAGGCTGTCTCCGCTGGCTTCTCCACCCAGGCCTCACGTGCAGGATGTCGGCTGCTGGTTCCCAGCTGGGACCGCTTCCCACCCCCCCAACCCTGACTCTTCCAGGTTGTCGGCAGAGTTCCGTTCTTTGCTGGCCGGTTGCTGCCAGCTTCCGGAGATCATTCTTAGGTCCTTGCGACCCATACAGCAAGGGGAACTGGAAAGGCAAGGCCCCTTCATGCTTCAAATCCCTTCCACTCGAAAGTGCTCTGGCCCTTTTAAGGGTCCACCCTGGATAATCTCCCTTTCTAAGGTTAACTGATTTGGGACCTTAATGACATCTGTAAAACCCCTTCACCGCAGCACCTGGATTAGTGTTTTAATAACCAGAAGGTGTGGGTACACCCGGTGCCAGCAGTCTTGGGGTCCTCGTGGGAACTCTCCCACCATATACAGTGACAAGCTCGTCTTTCTCACCTACACCTCCAGGTCCACTCCCAACAGTCTGTCACTACCCTTTGAGACATCTTCATCCATATTCATATATATATGAGAATATATGAAAAGATTTTTTCTTTTTGAAACTCAAATCACAGTGAATAAATCACTGTTTAGATACTTAGCATTTGAGATTTCTCCACGTGTGGAATGTGTCAGTCGTTCAGGATTCCATCCTGTGGATTCACTACAACTTGTTTATCCATTTGCCAGTTGTTGGACCTTTGCTTGTTTCTTGCCACTTCTGACTGTTTGGAGGAAAGCTGCTATGACCATCCGTGCGTCAGTCCTTGTGTGGATGGGTGCTCTTTATCTTGGGTGCTGGCAAGCGGGGTTTTTTGGCTGTGCAGTTATGTGTATTTAACTTTATAAGAAACCACTGCCTGCCTTCCAGAGCGGCTGTGCCACTTTGCATTTGTAGCAGCGAACTTACCAGAGTTCCCATTTTTGTTCATCATCTCCAACACTTGATGTTATCAGCCTTTAAAATTTTTGCCATTTTAGTGGCTGTTCAGGGGTATCTTATTGTAGTTGTGCTTCACATTTTCCTGATAACTGTTAATAATGCTGCACACTCTTTCATTTGCTCATTGGCTATTTTGTTATCTTTTTTGTGACGTGTCTGTTCAAGTGTTTTACCTATTTTTTTTAAAGTGGGTTGTCTTGTTATTGAGTCTTACAAAATTCTTTATGTATTTTGAATACAAGTGCTTTGTCATATATATACTATTTTCTCCCAGTCTGTGACTTGCATATTCCTTGACGACTCTAAGTTTTTAATTTTGATTAAGTAGACAAATACGTAAATGATAGACTGTCACAATACCACACTCCTTGGTGATTGTAGCCTCAGATTAGGTACTGTAAGTCCTTCAGCTTGCTCTTTTGTACAATCATTGTAGCTGTTCTAAGTCTTCTGCCTTCCCATATGAACTTTACCATCAGCGTGTCAGTTGCTGTATTGACAGCATATATTTGGGTCTTGCTCTTTTATCTAGTCTGACAATTTCCTTTTAATTGAAAAGTTTAGACCTACACTGTCTAGTATGGTGGCCACTAGCCACACATGGCTATTTAAATTTAAATTAGTTAAAATTAAATAAAATTTAAAAGTTTCTTCCTCGGTTGCATGCGTCACGTGCAGGTGCTCAGTGTCTGCACGTGGCTGGTGGCTCGTGTTGGCAGCTCAGCATTGTCATGGAAGGTCCTGTTGGACAGCTGGCTTAGACCACTTCTGTTTAATTATAGACGCAGCTGGTTTAAGTCTACCAACTGGCCATGTGTTTTCTTCTTTTTTTAATGTTTTTTTTGAATTTTATTTTATTTTTTTATACAGCAGGTTCTTATTAATTATCCATTTGATACATATTAGTGTATACATGTCAATCCCAACCTCCCAGTTCATCCCACCACCACTTCCCCCCTTGGTGTCCATACATTTGTGGCCATGTGTTTTCCATTTGTTGCATTTGTTCTTTCTTTTTTTTTTCTTTTCCTGCCTCCTTTTGGATTAATGGAGTATTTTTATGATTGCTTACTAGCTAACCCTCTTTGGTCTTTTATTTTTTTAAACAGTAATTGATGTGGACTTTAACTTATCACTCATTGCCTTCAGTGTTGCAGCACTTCCTGTATAGTGTAGAAACCTTATGACAGTGTAACTCCATTCCCCTTCCCATCTTTTGTGCTGTCACAGTCATGCATCCTGCTTCTCCATGTATCATAAATCCTGTAATACACTGTTGTTATTGCTTTAAGCAGTCAATCTATATTTTCAAGAAATTAAAACAAGCAAAAAATTCTCTTACGTTTACCCATATTTTTACCTTTCTGACAGTCTTCATCCTTTTTGTAGATCTGAGTTTCCGTCTGTTGTCATTTTCCTTTCTCTTGGAGAACTTTTAGCATTTCTTGTCGTGTAGCATTTCTGGTCGTGACATTTCGTAAATGTCATTTGTACATTTAGCAAATGTAGCTGTCTTCATTTGCCTTCACCTGTGAGGTGTGTTTTCATTGGATACAGAGCTCTGGGCTGTCACTTCTTCTTTGGTGCTTTACTGGTGCTGTTCTGTCATCTTTTGGTGCGCACCTTATGTTTTACTTGTCTGTAATATGCCTCCCCACCCCTGGTTGCTTGGAAAGCTTTCTTCATCCTTACATTTAGATGGTTTGCTCTGATGTGCCTGGCTGTGATTTTTTCATTTGTAGTTTGCTGGAATTCTTGGATCTGTGAGTTCATGCCGAAACAATTAGAACGTTTTCAGTCACTATTACTTAGACATTTCTTTCCTCCCTCCTCTGGCTCCCATTTCTTTCCCACCTGGCATTCCGATTATAGGTATGTTAGACCATTTGATATTGTGCCAGTTTTTTGAGGCTCTGTTATAGTTTTATCTTTTCTATGAGAGATTTTTAGCTTGGATAAATAAAGATATTTAGCATGGATAATGATATTGAACAAAGCTTCCTTCCATTGTTTGATCTGCTGTTAATACTATTCAATAACTTTTTAATTTCTGATGTTGCATTTTTCCATTCTAGGAATTCCATTTGTTGCCTTTCGTTGTTGTTGAGCGCGTTCACGTTTCTCTTATAGTTCCCTGTCACGTCACCCATTATATACATCTCTTTTTCCTGTAGAAAAAGAGCACATTTTTCTTCTTCAACGTATTTATCAGAGTTCTTTTTAAGTTCTTATCAGCTAGTTCAACATCTGGCTCGTTTGTGGATCTCGTTTTTTTGACTGTTTTTTTCCTTGACTATGAATCACATTTTTTTGCTTCTTCCTATGTAGTGCTTTGATTGTATAGTAGATGTTGTGGATGATACACTGTAGAGGTGCTGGCCTCTGTCGTCTTCTGAGGAGTGTTGGCCTTTGATCTAGCATGCAGTTAAGTCACTGGCTGCTCACACTGATCTGTGTTATGGCAGGTCTATTTCAGTTGTGCCTTCAGTACTAGAGAGGATTTCTGATTCCTGGGATGTGATCCTCACTCCTAAAATGAGGCCCATCTAGGGTTTTGTGTGTTCACTGAGCCCCTGTAACTTACAGACTTTAAATTCAAGCTCCCCAGGCTGGCCCTCTTGGAAACTCTGTTTGGCTCCTTCCAGTTCCCATTTCCCCCATACGTGTGCAGTTCAGCACTCAGCCAAAGATTTGATGGTGTGTATGCAAAGGCTGGACTCGCTCCTTTCTGGGATTTTCCCTTTGAGTTTTCAGCTGACCTGCCTGCCCTTGTCTCCACTGGCTTCTGACCCCAGTGAGACTCTTACCTCCATCCTGCACTCTGTCTGCTTGTGCGGCAGTGACCGGGGTCTGCCCTCGGGAAAAGCTAGCAGATGTGTGTGTCTCAGTGACTGAAGGAACTGATTGTAGTTGTTATTAGCAAGGAGGTGGGTGTGACATAAGTTACTGGGGACTGGAACTGTATCTGTAATTTCATACTGTACCTCTTTCACTTGACTTTTTTTTTTTTTTTTTTGCGGTACGTGGGCCTCTCACTGTTGTGGCCTCTCCCTTTGCGGAGCACAGGCTCCGGATGCACAGGCTCAGCGGCCATGGCTCACGGGCCCAGCCTCTCCGCGGCATGTGGGATCTTCCCAGACCGGGGCACGAACCCATGTCCCCTGCATCGGCAGATGGACTCTCAACCACTGCGCCACCAGGGAAGCCCTCACTTGACATTTTAATGTGAAAATTTAAGTTCTTAAACATTTATCAAAAACATCTTTCATGACTTTTTAAATTTTATTTATTTATTTATTTTTGGCTGTGTTGGGTCCTTGTCTCTGTGTGAGGGCTTTCTCTAGTTGTGGCAAGCGGGGGCCACTCTTCATCGCGGTGCACGGGCCTCTCACTGTCGCGGCCTCTCTTGTTGCAGAGCACAGGCTGCAGACACGCAGCCTCAGTAGTTGTGGCTCACGGGCCCAGTTGCTCCGTGGCATGTGGAATTTTCCCAGACCAGGGCTCGAACCCGTGTCCCCTGCATTGGCAGGCAGATTCTCAACCACTGCGCCACCAGGGAAGCCAATCTTTCATGACTTTTACACACTTCATTTTGTGAATGATTATGCCGTAGTTTACTTGAGTATTTTCCTGTTTGGGGAAATCAAATATTTTTATGTCATAAGTAGTGCTGGACTCTCATCATAGGAAGATAATAAGAAATATGTGTTTTGAGGGTCTGGACACAGGTTTCTCACAGACTTAACCAGTTGTATCTTGGGGGAGGTATAATGATAAAAAAGTCTTTAATTTTTTTTCTGATAAATTATGTTTATCTCTAATGTGCCTATATCCTGTTTTAGTAAAACTTTAAAAACTGTTGCCGTTGTTTTTGTTTCCTTTCAGCAAAAAAAAGAAAATACTCGTTCTTTAGCCATGTCTGGCCATGTTGGTTTTGAGAGTCTGCCTGATCAGCTGGTCAACAGATCAATTCAGCAAGGCTTCTGCTTTAATATTCTCTGTGTGGGTAAGTGCCAAGCCCTCCTAGATTCTTCCTTTCTGTTCCTGTGCTCACTTCCTTCTTGTCATGAGAAGCATGGTGCCCACGTTAGCAACTTAAGATCATGATTACAGATTTTTTTTCAGTTATTTAAATTCTTTCAGTTTTGGTTTTCTTAGCTGTACTGCTTTAAACTTTTTGTTTGTTCTTTAAACATTTCAGTGCTTTCTTCAGAGTTCTGAGTAACTTAGCACACGTGATTCATTTTTATGCTCTGCTGGTGACTCAGTGGACCAGCCTTAGCATGTATTTATTTCAGGGACAATCCAGCCTTTGAAGTATTTGAAATATTTGGATCCGTGAAACCACTGTAAGAGTTTACTGTTCTGTTTTTCTTCATCCATCCTGTGCACCTGTGAAGATGTACCTGCATTTCTTTCAGGGGAGACTGGAATTGGAAAATCAACGCTGATTGACACATTATTTAATACGAAGTTTGAAGACCATGAATCCTCACATTTTTACCCACATGTTAGACTTAAAGCACAGACATATGAACTCCAGGAAAGTAACGTTCGATTGAAATTGACCATCGTGAATACAGTGGGATTTGGTGACCAAATAAACAAAGAAGAGAGGTACATGCTTTCCTCTTGTAATAAAATAGGTTTTTCTTATTTCAGGATATCTGCCTTCTTGCCCTATGTGCTGTGATTTGATTTTCAACTGTGGAAACCCATGCCTTTCCTTCCAGACTTAAATTTTTTAAATAATTAAGCAATATTTTATTATTTTAACAAATTGACATTTTTCTATCCAGTTGTCTAATTTCTTTAGAGTAATTTGAATCACATTTTTTAAATGTGTGTTTCAGCAAAAATAGTTTTAGTTATTTCCTGATATGACAATTTGGTGTATATTAAGTGATTTTAACTAATTTTCAGGCAAGACTTGTCTTGTTGAGAAAAAAAAAAAGGCATATATGGCTAATATATAATCGCCAAATCCATGGTGCATGAATTGTTTTGTGAAATTCTAACTAAATTAGCCAGGTACATTATTAAGCATTGCAGGAAAGGTTTGATAATGAAATTTTTAATTGTATTTTATATTAGGTCACTACTTTTGGCATTATTTCTATGGTATTATAATTATTCTTTTTTTAAATTTTATTTATTTATGTATTTATTTTTATTCTTTTTTGGGGGGCTGTGACGGGTCTTAGTTGCGGTCCGCAGGCTCTTTGTTGTGGCGTGTGAGGTTTCTCTCTCTAGTTGTGGTGCATGGGCTCCAGAGCACGTGGGCTCTGTAGTTTGCAGCACGCGGGCTCTCTCGTTGAGGTGCGCGGGCTCAGTAGATCGGTGCGCAGGCTTAGTTGCTCTGCGACCTGTGGGATCTTAGTTCCCAACCAGGGATCGAACCTGCGTCCCCCACATTGGCAGGTGGACTTTACCATTGGACCAGCAGGGAAGCCCCTCCTATGGTATTATAAAGATTGATTATAGATTCTATATGAAATTTAAACTATAAAAGGAGGAAATAGACTGGGGCAAAGCAATGACTTTTTGTTCTTTCTCCTTTTTGAAAGTTATATATTTTCATTATTAGAGGTAGTTTCCTAGGTCCTAAAAGTTTGCTTTAGAGGGAAAATATGTTGCATCATTGACTGTCTTTATGTGTTAGCCTGTTCAGAACACTTGTGTGTTCTGCTTTAGATTTCAGGAAACAGTTTTGTCGGCTTTCTGAAGGAAGCAGGTCGGTGGAGGAGGCAAAGGCCTTTTCTGTGTAGAAATCACTTACATTTATTCTTAGATGTTTGGTAGTTTCGATGATCTTGTAAATGGTATCTTTTACAAATATTTCATTTTCTATTTGGTGTATGGAAATATAATTGATCTTGCATATAGCCACTTCTGTGAATTCTCTGATTAATTCCAATAACTCGTCTCTAAATTTGTTTAGGTTTTCTATGTATGTAATAGTATAATCTGCAAATAATGGCATATTCCTCCTTTCTAATTCTTCTGTTTCTTCTTTTTAAATAAGTTTTATTGCTGTATAATTTTTTTTTATTTATTTGGTTTTTATTTTTGGCCGCGTTGGGTCTTCATTGCTGTGCGCGGGCTTTCTCTAGTTGCAGCAAGCGGGGGCCACTCTTCCTTGCGGTGAACGGGCTTCTCATTGCGGTGGCTTCTCTTGTTGCGGAGCACGGGCCCTAGAGTGCAGGCTCAGTAGTTGTGGCTCGCGGGCTCTAGAGTGCAGGCTCAGTAGTTGTGGCGCAGGGCTTAGTTGCTCCGCGGCATGTTGGATCTTCCCGGATCAGGGATTGAACCCGTGTCCCCTGCGTTGGCAGGCGGATTCTTTTTTTTTTTTTTTTTTTTTTCTTTTTGCGGTATGCGGGCCTCTCACTGTTGTGGCCTCTCCCGTTGCGGAGCACAGGCTCCGGACGCGCAGGCTCAGCGGCCATGGCTCACGGGCCCAGCCGCTCCGCGGCATATGGGATCCTCCCAGACCGGGGCACGAACCCATATCCCCTGCATCGGCAGGCGGACTCTCAACCACTGCGCCACCAGGGAGGCCCGGCAGGCGGATTCTTAACCACTGCACCACCAAGGAAGCCCTATTGCTGTATAATTTACATAGAATAATACAGTGCATTGTTTGCTTAAGTGTACAATTTAGTTACTTTTGACAAATGTGTAGTTCCTACCCACCACCACGACAGTTAAAGAAATGTCCACAGCCTTGAGTCCCCTCACGTGCCCTGCAGGCCACTTCTTCCCCAGGGGCTCCCCCGGGGCAGTGCTTTCTCCTGTGGCCGGTACTGTGCCTTCTCCCCAGTGCCCTCTGGTGAAGTCTTGGTGCTTTAGCCTCCCTGAGCGCCTGTCTCTCCTCCGTCCTCAGTGGGTCTGCCAGGCTTTGTGCCCTCTTTTGTGCTGGGCCCCAGAAACTTGTCTGCAGGCAGTGGGCTGGGAGGCTGTAGACTCCCTATATTCATCTCCCTCCCAGTGATCAGCATTTTTACTGCCTGTTGTCCTGTGTCTGAAACCCCCTTTCCATATATTTGGTCTGGGCCGGGGTGGGGGCGGGGTGTGGATCCAGTTGCTGCTCCTCCAGCATGGCTGAAGACAGTGGTCTTTACTTCCTTTCTCGCATTTTAATACCTGACTGCACTGGGACTGGCAGTACTCCACTGGAGTCAGTGGAGATAGTGGGCATCTTTGCCTTGCCCTGACTCCAAAGGAAAAGCTTCCTTTTTGCCCTGAATTATGCTGCTTTCTTTTTTTCAGTTAGAATAAGGAAGTTACTTTATGTTATTAGTAAGAGTTGTTTTTTTAAAATCATGAATACATATTATTATCAGATTTTTTTTGTATTCTGTGGAAAAGATTGTAATTTCTCTCCTTTAATCTTTAATAAGATGAATTACAGTAACTGACTTTTTATTGGTAAATTAACCTGGCAGTCTTGGATACCATTTGGTATTCTTTTTATATTGTGCTGTATCTGATTTTTTTTTTCCTTTTAGTATTTTTGCATGTTATGTCTATAAGTGAGGTTTCAACCAGTATCTTATACTATCCTTTTTTTTTTTTTTTAAATAAAGGTTATGTTAGCCTTCTAAAATGAGTTTTGGGAGTTTTACACTCTGTTTTTTGGAAAATTTTGTGTAAGATTAGAGTTATTCTTCCCTGGAATGATTGGTGGAACCTGCCAGTAAAACCATCTGGGCCTGGA
This sequence comes from Mesoplodon densirostris, assembly GCF_025265405.1. Taxonomy (NCBI): domain Eukaryota; kingdom Metazoa; phylum Chordata; class Mammalia; order Artiodactyla; family Ziphiidae; genus Mesoplodon; species Mesoplodon densirostris. The sequence continues at coordinate 64,925,228 of NC_082674.1, forward strand.
GTTTTCTGAGATTTTGAGTTATTAATTAATTTTCTTTAATGATTATAGGACAATTTGGAGTTGTTTTTTGAGACAGTTTTGAAAAGCTACAATTTTCCAGGAATCTGTTTCATCCAAATTCCCAAATATATTTACTTAAAGATGTTGATAATATTCTTCTAATATATTTTCATTGTCTTCATCATATGTAATGACATCTACACCTCCTTTCCTGGTACTGGTTATCTGTGCTTGTTTCTTTTCTCCTTGGTCAGCCTCGACAAAATGTGGTAAGTTTACTTGGTCTTTTCAAATCTTGGCTTTGTCGATCCTATCAATTTTATACTTATTGTTTTTCCTATTTTATTAATTTCTGCTCTTATATCTGTAATTACTTTTCTTTGGATTTTGATCTAATTTGCTCTGATTTCTCACTGATTCTCAGCCTTATGTATTTAAGATTATAAATTACCCTCTAAGTATGGCTTTACCCATACTTACCCTCTAAGTGTGGCTGCATCCCACAAATTTTGGTATGCAGTATTGATATTTCCAATTTCAATTAACTTTTAATTTTCTCTTTTATTTTACCCTGAAGAATAGACACTTTTATCACTATGTAGCGACCTTTTCCTCTTGTGAGGCTTCTGTGTTGTCAGACGTCACTTTCTTGTGGAGGCGTGTTCTTCTGTTCCTTCACTCCAGCCTCTGGGTACTCTTGTGTTTTAGATGTGCTTCTGATCAAGCATATGGTTTTCTTTTTTTAAATCCACTGTGACAATATTTATTTTTAATTGTGTGCTTAGTCCATTCACAGGTAATATATTTACTGATATTTTAGGTTTAAATTTACCATCTTATTTTGAGTTTTCTGTTTGTCACGAGTTCCATGTTTCTTTTTCCTTTCTTGCTTGATTTCTATTCTTGTAGTTGTTACCCTAGAAATTACAAACATAATCTCTAACCTAATCAACGTTTAAGGTTAATTAATATTTGTACTTGTCCTCGATGATACAAATAGACAATAAAATGGAATTTTGAAGAGTTAAACTGTTAACCTCCCCCCCACTCCGCCAACTTACCCTGTCATGTTTTCTCTCTCTTTTTCCTAACCACACAAGACATTATTATTATCATTTTGTATAGCCAGTATTTACTACCCTCTTAACCAAATTTTTCTGTTTTACTCTCATACTTGAAATTTTAGTTGGGTATACAATTCTGGGTGGGCATGTATTTTCTTTCCTCCCATTGAAGATACCATTCCACTGTCTCCTGGCTTCTGTTTTTACTGCTGAGAAGGCAGCTGTCAGTCTGTCTTCCCCTTAAGAGTATCCTCCTTATTTTCCTCCAGTGCTTTTAAGATCTTTGTTTTTGTTGTTCTCCAGTTTTACCATGATATGTCTAGGTTTTTATTTATTTATAATTTATCCTGATTGTGATTTGTTTGACTTCTTGAGTCTGAACAGTATCATCAGTTCTTTTAAAAAATCTGAGACATCATCTCTTCAGATGCTGTTTCTGCCCCTTCTGAAACGGTGTAAAAATGTATGTTAGACCTTCTCGTTGTGTCTTCTGTGTTTATTAATCTCTCTTCTATAGGTTTATCTTTTTTTTTTTCTTCTCTCTGTTGTTTTCTGGATAATTAGTTTGGATTTATCCTCCAGTATACTGATTCTCTCTTTAGCTGTGTCCAATATGCTTTTAAACTGATCCATGAGTTTTTCATTCTGGTTATTATAGTTTTCAAATCTGTACATTCTGTGTGGTTCATATTCATATCTGCAGGATCACTTTTTGTTACTTTACTATTCCCAGCACGTATATTCAAGTTCGCCTTTATTTCTATTTCTTTTGTCTCTATTTTGTAACTATATCGTATAATTCCAGTACATTGCAATTTTGTAGTTACTGTACTGATGTTTGTTTTTTCCTTTGGTTCTTATTCATTGTGCCTTTTCTCCCCTATATGCTTGGTTGTTTTTTATTAGCGTTCTCACGGTCTTTGAAAAGTTATTTGCAGAGATACTCAGAACAGATTTGGATTTGCTTACATTAGGTCCCTCTGGGTGTTAATACTCAGGATCCTAGTTTAGTGGCTTGAGGTTCTCAGAATCAGAGGCTATGTGTGAACCCGGGCCGTGGATTCGTGCGAGGGCTGACCCCGTGGCCACAAGTTCTTGAGGCTGGTTCTCCCTCTCCGTTTATTTTCCCAACTTCATTTAGTGCCAGGGCAACCTTCCCTCAGATCCTTGGGGAGAGGGGAGGAACTGCGGGTTTACTTCTAGCTCATTCCTGCACTGAAGGTGTAGATCTGAGGACCTCAGCCCAGTGTGGGGAGGCAGTCTCCTGTGTGGACCTGGACTTTGCTTTCTTCCTTCTTGTCCCGCAAATCCTTTGGGAGCAAAGCCGAAGAACCACATTGACAAACTGGCCTCAGGATGAAACTAGCACTGATGTTTTTAGTGCAGGGGCTGGTACACCTTTTCTGTAAAGGCCAGAGAAGTAAATATCTCAAGCTTTGCAGAACCTACGGCCTCTGTCCAAACTACTCTGCTTGTAGCGAAAAAGCAGCCTCAGACTATGAATAACAAAGGAATGTGGCTGGATTTGGCCCATTTACCAAGCTCACTGTGGTCCTCTGCTCACCTCCCTGTTTCTACTCTCTTCAGTTTTGACGTGGTTACTTCCTTACCCTTTATGAGTACTTTGAGAAAGGAGGTGGTTTTTGTATTTTAAGCCAGTGTCTTTCATTTCATTGAAGATCGAACCTGCAAGGAACTGGAAATACTGTGGAAAGCCTAGAGGAAAATACTGTGGAAGAATTTCTAATGTTATTATTTATTTAACAAAAAATGTTTATGGTTTTCATTTATGACAGGCATTATGCAAAGCATTCAGATAGAGGAGTGTTTATGGCTATTTATAATTGATCTATTTTAAGTCATTAATAGAAGCTTCTTTGGAAATTTTATGTTAAATATGTACTTACAGATTAATTTTTACTGTTTTATTATTTTGGGGATGGCATCACGTTGGGTCACATTTAGACCAGTTTCCCAAGGATGGTGTCCCCAATAGTACATCTGATGTGGTGAAGGTGTGCTGTTGTGTTGTTGTGTGGAGAGCACAGAAGCGTAAGGTCCTGTCTCTGTCCCCAACTGCGTGCCGTCTGCCTGGGGACAACAGGGGTTCTATGAGTTTGAAAGAAGGAGGTGATGATCCTCGAGGACTGGCAGGGCCAGGCGTTCCACTGAATGCACATTTATTAGTACCTCAGCTGCACAGTTACTGCTCCATTTGGGGGCTACAGGTATAAGTGTAAAGGTGTCCAGGGAATTTGATAGAGGATCCGTTTGCTGCTTTTTTCACTTGGAAGCCCAGATTTGCCTGATGAGAATAGTTACGCATAGAAAATTGAGGTCCACAGACAGTGATTTAGCATACTGAAATGAAGCAGGCCGTTCACAGACTATTGTCTGCAGTGCACCGTGCTGTGAGCTGCACCCTGAAGGGTGAACAGCCGGGAACAGCTGTGGGGGCAGGTGCGCCAGGCGGGAGGAGGGTCCATGCAAGGACTCGCGTGTCGGCTGCGACAGGCTTTCCCTTGCTTGTAAGTAAATGAGAATAAAGTCATGCCTGCGTCACCAGTTAGGCGCTTCCACATGGGCGTGCCCTTCCTCCTTACTATGTTAATGCTTTCCACGCCTCACAATCCTATTTCAGAAGCAGGGAGTCATGGAATTTGACTTAAGTATCTTTTAAGTTGTTGATACTCATGCCTTCTCTCAGCAGAATAATATGCCATGTCCAGTTTGGTTGCAATTAGACGCCTAACCTCCTTCAGCAGCCTGGCAAGTGTGGGAAGCCGTGCCAGAAGGGCTCCAGCGTGTGAATGAGTGTGAGAGGGAATTAGTGTATGTTCAGTGTTGTTTCTATAAAATGGTTTAAAGCACAGGTTGTTCTGATAGTTTCAAAGTACTGCCTTTGTACCTGCACGTTTGCACATTGTTTTATTACTTAAGTTATCTGTTTAGCATAGATAGCAACTGTTCACTGGTAAAAATACAGATCTCAAACTTTAGATTTATGCATATACCTTATTAAGGTATCGTGAATATATTGTATTAAATATTTAAATAATTGTTTTTTCAGCTACCAACCCATTGTTGACTACATCGACGCTCAGTTTGAGGCCTACCTCCAAGAAGAGCTGAAAATCAAACGCTCCCTCTTTAACTACCATGACTCTCGCATCCACGTGTGCCTCTACTTCATCTCCCCGACAGGCCACTCTCTGAAGACACTGGATCTCTTGACCATGAAGAGCCTGGACAGCAGGGTGGGTTTGGAAAAGGACCAACCATCGTGCTTCAGTTCATTTTAATAGTTCCAAGTTCATTCACTTGGAACTATTAAAATATCTTTATGATATGTATATATGTCATAACTCTTACTCTGTGCATTTTAAAAACATTTGATAATTTTCAATTTTAGGATATTTTCCAGAGAAATTCAGTTTGGGAGATGAGATGCAAAGAAAAAGCATTAACATAAAATTTTAGTCCTTTTTTAGTGATTAAATTGCATGCCAGAATATGGGTATTCATTTTCATTTAACTATAGAATTTATTTGACACCAACTTTACTGTATGACACTATTAAGTTAGAAGCAGCTCACTGATGAAGATCAAGGTCTAAAGTCTCACCACATATTACAGTAAATTACATTTTTATTTCAACCATATCCAGAAAACCTATTTTTGAATTTCTGAGCCAGTGAGCTATGTATAAATTCAGGGAGCTGTAAAAAATAGTATCCACAAATTAACTCACTTCAGATTTTTTTAATTTGTTTAAAAGATAGTTAAAGACTAGTGTCTTATACTAAAAAAGTCTCCAGGGTTCTCCTGTGACCTCTGATGGTGTGAGGAATGCAGCTCCGTTACCTGGCTGAGCATTTCGTGATCTAGGACTGGGAAAGCAAGGGCATCTGGCCACTGCTGCTTTCTAGTACGGAAGTCGGTGTGGAAGGCACGCGGGCCAGCGGGTGCAGCGTCGGTGCAGAGACAGGCTGGCTTCTGACCAGCACCGCAGTCCCCAGGCTGTGACGGGCCTGGAGGAAGCTCATGTAAGAGTCTGTTTACCTGATCGGATGTTCTTACCATTTAGCCGGTTGTTTTCCTAGTTGAGTCTGATACAGGAAACCCATCTTATTCAACGGACATAAACGCAAGAGCGCACAGCTCTGTCTCAGGCTGTGCTTGTCTGGTGGCGGCAGAGGTGCCTGCAGTACTCGCTCTGCCACCTAATCGCCCCTTGTTCCTGGCAGGTTTCTACCCTCCGAGCGTCCATCTCCCTGCCTCTCAAACCAGAACCAGGAGAGTATCTACCTCGAAGGCAGGTGTGAGGGTGGACTAAATCGACAGTGTGTCCTGTTCTTACTACAGGGCTCCGCGGCTCCCTCCACGTGGAGAGTTACCTCCTGTGCGGGTGGTGCCACGTCCCCCTCCGCCAGGGCCACTGTCATGGCTGGGCCGGCCCTCTTGGTTCTTAGGGTCCCAGGATGCACATCAGCAACAAGCCTCAGGGGACTCCGAGGAGCAAGGGTTGTCCCTACGGGTCCTGAGGGCACACAGCACACTCAAGGCCACACGGTGGGGTGAGAATCGGGGGGAGGGAGGGAGGGGTCGTGAACCTGGGCTCAGCCTCTATCAGGGTCTGAGGGTGAGGCATCTGGGGTTTCACAGGTTCCCCCTTTGGTGGTGACTTTAAAGCACTAGCGTGCGAATTGGGGCTGGCAAGGGAGAGGCAGGTCGCTCCAGGCTCAGCCATCTAGGCTTTCTGAAAGGGGGTCCTCCAGGCAGGGCTGCCCGGTTCCTTACCTGATGGTAAGCCAGTTGCTATGTCCGCAGCTGCAGTGGGTTTATTCAAATGGATGTCTTTGAAATAGATGCCTCAGCAAAGGTCAGTTTCAGGCGCATATGCTACAGTGAAAAAGCTTAATGTCAGGTATGTACACTGGCCTGCTTCTGCTATTAATAGTGGAATCAATTAGAAGTTACTAACTTGGCATAATTTATTGAATATCTATGTATCAATATTATATGATACCAAAATCAAGAACTTGGCATCAAATTTTTATATACTTTGACTAATTTATCTTCAAAGCTGTTTACCCACAATTGCTGAAAAGTTTATTTCATGGATAGTTGGAAAAATCTTTACCTCCTTTGGAACGTATTTAAGACCAATAAATCCAAATGTGCACAGTATATCAGTGTGAAATTGGAGAAGAAAAATACATTTAAGAATAGAAAAGGAATTATGATATTTAGTTTTCACTTTCATTCTGAAAATTACATTGATAGCTCACTCTCTTGACACACATGACTACTTAGCCTGAAGTCTTTCACTAAAAACAAACTAATAACCCAAAAAACCTATAAACCCCTGAATCTGTGGAGATATCACTCTTTGGTGGGGACATTAATCATACAGAACTAGCGTCGCAGGTCAGTTGGTCTTCAGGACCCCACATCTCTTCCTCTTGGGCCAGTGACAGGACTTTTAAATAATGCTGAGAAAGGGGGACTTCCCTGGTGGCACAGTGGTTAAGAATCCACCTGCCAATGCAGGGGACACGGGTTCGATCCCTGATATGGGAAGATCCCACATGCCACGGAGCAACTAAGCCCGTATGCTACAACTACGGAGCCTGCGTTCTAGAGCCCTGCGAGCCACAGCTGCTGAGCCCATGTGCCACAACTACTGAAGCTCATGCGCCTAGAGCCTGTGCTCTGCAACAAGAGAAGCCACCGCAATGAGAAGCCCGTGCACCGCAACGAAGAGCAGCCCCCGCTCGGTGCAACTAGAGAAAGCCTGCGTGCAGCAACGAAGACCCAACGCAGCCAAAAATAAAATAAAATAATTTAAAAAAATAATGCTGAGAAAGTTATTCCTTTGAGTCGTGAATGTTTTTAGTTGGTATTCGTAAAATCTCCTTCTTTCAACATCTGGGTAAGAGTCTGACAATAGGGTGCAGGTCAGATGAAGTCATTGGGAAAAGGGACCTGCTTAAATGAGAGGCAGAAGGAGGCCCTTGGCCTGTTCCGTAGGTCTGCTGAGATCAGTCACCCTGATTACTTAGTGCTTCGAGTATTAAGAAATAAAAAATTCTTAATGAATTATGCAGCTGATTTCAGCTCACGGCTTACATTTTATTTTGTGTATCATGGAATTGTCAGAGACTGAGAGAAGAAAATGTGAGATTTCTAAACCTGAATTTAGATGAAAGATGAACTTTATAAGAGCTGTGCTTTATTTATGTATGTATATATGGATGGATGGATGGGTGGATGGCTGCGTTGGATCTTAGTTGCTGCCCGCAGGCTTTCTCTAGTTGCGGCAAGCGGGGGCTACTCTTCGTTGCGGTGCGCGGGCTTCTCATTGTGGTGGCTTCGCTTGTTGCAGAGCGCAGGCTGTAGGCACATGGGCTTCAGTAGTTGTGGCACGTGGGCTCAGTAATTGTGGCTTGAGGGCTCTATAGCACAGGCTCAGTAGTTGTGGCGCACGGGCTTAGGTGCTCCGTGGCATGTGGGATCTTCCCGGACCAGGGCTTGAACCCGTGTCCTCTGCATTGGCAGGCGGATTCTTAACCACTGTTGTCACCAGGGAAGTGCCAGAGCTCTGCTTTTTAAAAGCAGTTGTCGTAAGGCCAGCATTTGTAGGAGTGGTTGTATACGAGTATCTGGTAAAAATGAAGCCAATGATTCTACGTCAGGAGTCGGCAAGCTTTTCCTGTGAAGGGCCGGGTAGTAAATACTTCAGGCTTTGCAGGTCATGGGCCTCTGATATAACTACTCACTTCTGCTATTATAGAATGAAAGTGGCCACAGGAAATATGTAATGTGTAATGAATGGGCCTAGCTGTGTTCCAGTAACTCTTTATTTATGTAAACAGGCAGTGAGTGGACTGTAGTTTGCCTGTCCTCTGATCTAGGTCAAGGAAATTTGTCAGGGACTGAGTGGTTTTGAATGCAAAAACTTCAGGATTAAAAAATAAATCCTCAATCATGAGATTTTGTTTCTCTTTATTCTTAATAGGTGAACATTATACCAGTGATTGCCAAAGCAGATACAATTTCTAAAACTGAATTACAGAAGTTTAAGATCAAGCTCATGAGTGAATTGGTCAGCAATGGTGTTCAGATATACCAGTTCCCAACAGATGATGAAACTATTGCTAAAATCAATTCTTCAATGAATGTAAGCTTTTAACTGAATATTATTTGTTTTACATATGAAAAAAGTGATTTATAAGTAAGTAACACTGCTACTAATGTATTTTCACCTCTTCCAAAACAAGGTGAATTTTGAAAGAGTCCAGTGTAGGGAAATGTTTTATTTTCTAGAGTTGGAAAAGTATAATGAGAATATATTTTTGAGCATTTTTCTTTCCTCCCTACTTTCACCTAAATGAAGTGATACATCTGTGAGACCGGGATTCATCTTTTGTGGAACCATATTTAATTGCCTTAGAAAGATTCCTTTCTGTCCTGTCTTTAAGAACATGAGAAGATGTTATGGCCTCCCTCAGAATGCTTTAGGATCTTAAAATCTTTAAGGAGAGCTTTCTAATCTGGTACTGAAGCTCATTCTCCCTTACAGGGTCACAGGTACATATGAAATATTCACATAACTTTTTTATATTTTAATATAGAATATATTTAGTATATTTTAATTATACATAACTTAATATGATTGAGGATGACTAAGTTCTTTGTGCTACTTGAGGGAGGCTACCAAATTTCTTAAATACTTGGTTATATTTTGACGGATCATGGGTTTTGGAGTCAGACTTTACCATGTGTTCTTGTGGGAATTATTAACCTCCCTGAGACTGTTAACTTATCTATGAAATTGGGTTAATAATATCTGTCTTAAGGGTTGTTGTGAGGATACAGCTTTGTTTACTGCCTGACACAGTGACATTCAGTACCTGTTTGTTCCATTTCTCTCCTTTTGCTTTTCTGATTTTTTCATACTTTGTTCATATAGAAAGCTGACTAATGTAAAGGAAGTGATATTAATTCCTGTGGGTTAAACTGTCTTTGTATCTAATTTTGTTTTTTGTGCCCACCTGGAATAAGTTTTCAGAGGGGTGCAATTAAGAAACTAAATATTGTCAATTATTAAATATTAAACATAATACTGTTTACATTAGACTTTTTCCCTACATTAATCCTCAGCTTCAGACAGGACAGTCTACTCACTGCCATTAAATCCGGCTACTGTATCTTTGTTCAAAATCTTCTCCTTACTCTGCCAGCTCTTCCTATTCTGCTCGATCCGTCTCCAGTTTGGGTTGTCTTGCTGCCCAAAGAGACCTCTCCCTCCTCTAAATTTCTATAACATTTGTATTTAGCATTAGTTTGGGACTTAAATATTATTTTATATTAGTGTTATATATGTAGATATACACTATATATATATATACACTTTGGTTCCATAGGGTGTGTGTGTGTGTGTGTGTGTGTGTGTGTGTGTGTGATTTCCTCAACGTTATCTTTGTCTTCTAGGACCAAGATAATAATGAGGGAAATGATACTTGTGAGGGAAATGAATTCTGCTTTTGTATTCTGGCAGCAAAATAGGAATACGTGTGGGGCCTGCTCAGTAAATAATTCTCTCTCTAGGGCCTGAAGATGACTCTGTAGAACAGTTGGCATACACGTGAACAGCTGTGAACACATGTTCACAGGGCACGTTTTAAAAGCTGAGGCACAGCAGGTCATTTGGCTTTAACACATGTGTTATTTAGTAAATTTTCTCTTCTCTGTTTTTACTGGTATGAGATGTGATTGATGTCCTGGCTCCTTTCCAGGGACACCTGCCGTTTGCTGTGGTAGGAAGTATGGATGAGGTGAAGGTTGGAAATAAGATGGTCAGAGCTCGCCAGTACCCTTGGGGCATCGTACAAGGTAAAGGGGATGAACGAGGATACGTGCGCTACCTGACAGCCTGAAAGCTGCATTTAATGCGTTCTAGGAGGTGATGCTGATTTGGGGTTATGATTGGCTGTCAGAAGGGTTGGCTCTGTTCTGTTTTAGCCACGTCTGCAGAGGCCAGGCACGGCCTCCCTACTTCCTGTCTTAGGTCACGTTACCTGCCCAGGTGCACCAGGACGTTCAGAAGGCGGGAAGCACTGGTCGGGTACTTTGAACAAAATTTGAGTGTAAATAGTATTGTTTAAACATAGTATGTAAACTAAGTACTAGATAATTCTGTGACACAATAAACCACTTTGTAAATTTATATATTTTTACTCATCAAAGTATTGCCAACTATTTCCCAAACCAGTAAGCCAACTAAAAATTTTTAGCATTTATCTATCTCTACAGTGAGTAAGTTATTAGCACTGTCTGGCTCATTCATTCATGATGCCAACTAATGGGGAATGGATTACCCCTGCTGGTACTGGTTTCCCAGTGCTGCTTTTTTAAAATTGACAAATTTTGTAATTAGTGGAAAATATTGACAAAACTTAACATTTTTAATGTGTAGAAAATATAAAGGTAATAATTGTACTTAAAACTATTGGTCACAGTAACATATGTGACTCAGAATCACAAATGTGGCATTGTGTGACAAGAATTTGATGTTTACAGCAGGCACAGATGGTTTTCTCGAGTGTGCAGTTTACCACCTTGAAGTTTTAGTGAAAAAATATTACATACTCTTTTCAGGCGGTATGTGAAATGTCCTGAGGATGGTTTATAAACTGCTAACAAAATGCTAGTGAAATGATTGGAGCATACGGTACAGAATAGAATGTATTTCTTTCCTATTTCCTGTTTGTCCTTGGCTACTAAATTTAAGCAAACCTCTGTTAATCAATATCACCTATAGTTCGGTGTGTGTAATACAGGAATTGCTTCCTTGGTTACTTGTATGAAACAACTGTAGCTGTTAATCAGACTGATCATTTTGCTGTTTGGGTTATTTCAAACATGTTTTCATTGACTCGTCCATTCAACAAATACTAATTATATGTCAGGATTAAAAATCGGTGTTGCTGTTTTCTGTTTTCCCGCTATTAGTGGAAAATGAAAGCCACTGCGACTCTGTCAAGCTCCGGGAGATGCTCATCTGTACTAACATGGAGGATCTGCGAGACGAGACGCACACGAGGCATTATGAGCTGTACCGGCGCCGCAAGCTGGAGGAGATGGGCCTCACCGACACAGGCCCCGAGAACAAGCCGCTCAGGTGAGCAGCCAGGGAGGGAGGTGGGCGGGCCTCTCTGTCTGCCCAGGGTGACGGAGAGTCTCCCACATCGTGAGGTAGTGCCACCTGCTACGATTAATGACTCTGCTTTCCATGCTGCTCTCGGAGGTCTTGTCCTTATCCGACTCAGGGAGTTTGAGTAGAAGGGAGGACATAGGGCAGAAGCCCAGGACTTCAGCATCTGGTGAAGTGAGTAACCAAAGGAAAAGTCTCTCATGATTTGGTTTTCTTTTTGTATTTATGTGAAGAAGGTGAAAGAGTATTGATTATTATTTTTAAAACCTGGACTATGAATCATATTAAATAAACTACAAAGCTGTTGTTTTTTATGCTGATGAAAGTTTTGGAATGACTAAACTTAGGAAAATATCTTGTAAAGGAAGCATGAAAGTTCTTGTCAGGAGTCAGAGATAAGACTGAAAATATTACCATAAAGTTACAGGAATCATAACTTGCTCAGTGGTTAGAGTGTGAAGCGTTGTTATAAACTTGCTTGGTAGTTTTATATGCTGCTACCTTCCCGAGGTGTTTGTTTCTTTGTTTGTTTTCATTAAATTATGTAAAGGTGGAACTCTAATCCTTAACAGACTAAATCAGATTTGTTTTGATGTCACATTCCCAAACGATTTTGCTCGGGACCAACGCTGTTCTGAATCTGTTACGGGACCAAGGGTTCCTCTGCGTTTCACTACTGACGTTCCAGTCGTTCCCTGGGGTCCGCGTCTGCACCAAACACCACAGGAAGGGGGAGCGCTGGGTCCAGCTGCCACTGCACGTGACCTTCAGGAAGGTTTAATAATAGATGAGGCTCAACTTTAAAGTTTTTCCATTCTACAGATTAATGAGTGTTTTAGCTCTGGTAGCGTAATAAATTAAGAATTCTATATACTTCACCCTCCTCACCAATTTTGGGCATGCTGTGCTTCTAGTTATGGGCCAGCTCTGGTAAAGCAATGATTTTCTCTGCTGAAGAGAAAGCATCTAGCATTGGCTTCCCTTTGTGTTTCCCAGGAGGCTTCACTTCTTGCTCTTTCAAGTCTGTGGGTGGTGAGGGGTCCCCACGTGCCTGAAGGAGACACGGATCCTGAGTGACAGCGGGCGGGGCAGCCTTGCGTGCTGGAGGAGAGGGATTCAGGTGCCTGGTGGATCAGTCATCAGTCACCTGTGGAGAACTCAGAAATGCAGGTTCGCAGTTTCCGGGTATGGAGCCGAAGAATCACATTTAAATGAAAATGCCCACTCAGCCCTTCAGCAGACACTTCCTGCTGGTCACTGGCCAAGTGTGCACCGTGGGTGCAGAGAGGAAGATGCTCTTGCCCTGTGTGGTGAACAGGGGCTGGGGGAGTGAGGAGGCCCAGGCAGGAGGCTGCTGTGGGCATCCAAGTAGGAGCAGACCAAGGCCTGTGCTGGCGTGGCAGTGGTGGAGGTGGTAAGAAGCATGGTCACCACATGGGACTGGAAGGTGACGTCAACAGGACTCTCTGATGGTCTGGATATGGATGTAAAGGAAAGAGAAATCCAGGGTGGTGGCTCCAGTTACTGTTTTCCACCTGAGAAACTGGGTGAACGGTGGTGATGTTTATTGTTATGAGCAAGACTGGGGAAGGGGTAGATTTCCTGGTGGGTAGTTGAGAAGTTTGGGACATGTTACATTTAAGTTGATTATTAAATACTCAGGTGAAGACTTAGAGTAGGTTATTTCATAAATGAATCTGGAGCCTGGGGAGAAGTGAAGGCTGAGATGATACTTTGGAGTCAACAGTGAATAATACTGCATCTAGTGTTTGCAGTGCTCTAGGCTAAGTGCTGGTGAGGTAATACTGAATGAGACTATATAGTCCCGGCTGTCATGGGGTTTACATTCTCACGGGGAGGGAGGCCAAAACCAAACAACTAACTGCACAACGAATTATGGTTGTGAAATGTGCACGAAAGGAGAGGTGGTGTATCATGGGGGGAGGGCTGGAAAATTAGGGAAGATTTCCTTGAGGCACTTATTGTTCTGAGCTTTTACTACCTGGGGAAAACAGAGGAGACATATGCAGAGACCTGGAAGGCAGAGAAAGCCATCTTTAAGTCTCTTCAGGAAGATCGGGGGGAGCAGGGCAGCCTGGTGGGGATTTGGTCTTTGTCCTCAGGGAAAGGCACAAAGTTTGAAGCAGTGATACCGATACCGTATGTGCACTTAAAAGATCACTCTTGGCTGCAGTGTGAGGGAGGGGTCAGAGGGTGTGCAGAGGTGCTGAGGAGCTAAGTGCCAGCAGCAAGAACAGAACTGGATGTCTTTGAGAGACATCTAGAAGATAAAAGTGAAAGAACTTAGTGACTGTTCAGATATAATGAGGTAAAGGAGCAGAAGATGCCAAAAGAAGACTTCTGCTGGCCTGGATCAGTGGTTTCTTCAGCTCGGCAGGTAGTTGTACCCTCATGAGGTAGTGTCTCTGGAGGAGCACTGGCTGTTCTGTGGGGCAGGATGGAGATCACCAGCTCAGTTGGGACCTGGGGACTTAGAGTTTCTTCTGAAACATCCAAGTGATGGTGTCACATAGGCACTTTGGCTGTTTATCTGGAGCTCAGAGGAGAGAGGAGAGGGCTGGGCCAAAGGGATGAACTTCAGAGTCCCAGGCACTAAGAGGTGGTTAGCTGAACACTGCGTATGGGTGAGATGCCCGGAGAGAGAAGTACATTTGCAAAGAAAGGTGCCATGGAAACAGCCTTGAGTCCGTTGAATGTGTGTCAGCAGGAGAGGCAGACAGAAGCGGTTGAGAAGCCTAGGGTAGAGGAAGGAGGAAACCAGCAGGGTCATGTCTCGGAAGCCAAGTGAAGAAGGTCTCAAGAAGGAAGGGAGAGGGGGCCGTGTTGAAGGCGAGAGGGTTTTGCTGTGGAAGTACAGCAGCGTGATACAGTCCAGTTGCTCCCTTGACCGTTCTTTGACAATAAGGAGGAACACGCCACCTGAGTCAAAAAGGACAGCACAGGCCAGGGCTTGCAGATTTGAAGGGAGAAAACCAGTTTCATTCATGAACAAACCATTTCCAGCCTTCCTTCCAGGAAGGGGGATGTCCAGCGGGCCCAGCTTAGGACATGTGCCCGTGTTCTGGCTGGGTGGGTGTGAGCCTGACTGCCTGTCCCACCAGAATGCATCCCGTGGGAAGAAGTAGCTCTCCAAAGGTAACCAGAATAATAATACAACAGGAGAGAGAGATGGTGGGCGGGCACTCAGAAGAGCCGTCTTTTAGCATTTCTTCAGTTTGGGGAGCGTCTGCCCACTGGACAGGTGAAGAATAGAAAACTGGGAAAGGAGGCTCTTCAGTGGAGGCCAGGTTACAGAGTGGGCAGGAGCAGTGGCTGCAGGTTGCTTGCAGAGGACAAGCAAGAAGGCCGGGGGCTTGAGCTCAGTGTGAGGGAGGCCCTGCCCACTTGCCCAGGACCTGGTGGTCCTGTGCTCTTCCCAGGCCTGCAGTCCTGACGAGATGGGATTCCTTGGGTCAGGCGCAGCAAAATCTCTCTCCTCTTGGTGCTTTCTCATTTGTGAATAAATTATTTGATAAAATTCCTGTAGTTCTTTATAGCCTGAGGTCTAGGAAGGTTTCACCAGTGTGGTTTTAAGAACTTGTATTCTGTTTTCTTAGGAATCTTCCCATTTAATTTGGCATGTGTACAACAGCAGTCACTATAATTTGGTTGGCATGTAAAATCTGTCCCTCAGTATTGTATCCATCAATAAGAACAGTTAGTTGCATGAGCCTGTTAGGCTGCGCCCTGCTCTTTATGGCCTGGCCTTTCTCTCTGCAGCCCCGCAGTGTCTCCATCTCTGTTTCACTTGAATGGTTGTGCTGAGTTATGGTTTGTGTACCCATGTACCCACACCGATCTCATGCTTGTCATGAGGTCCAGGGGGTTGGCATTATGTGTACCCCTGTAGTCTTAATTAACTGATGTTTAATTATGTAAACTACAGGAAACATGCTTTTATAAACCTCAAATCCCCAAGTTATTTTAGATGAACAGAACCAGTCTCGTTTACCATCAGTGAAGTGCTCTGGGCCCTAAGAGTCTGGAAGGGAGATTTGTGTGGTATTTTAGAGTTTCTTAAGTGTTTGGCATAATTTTGTGTGTCATAAATTTTGTGTCTTTCTGCACTTGGTCTGTGGTGGACCCTCATCAGGCCTGTGAGAGCTGCACCTGGAGCTCAAGGAGGTCCTGAGTGAGGGGGACGCAGCGGTTTTCCGGATGGGCACGAGCAATCAAGGATGCATTTTCTTCCTCTTTCGTTTTCAGCTCTGCCTTCAATCAGTGATGTTTGCAACTAGGGTCGGATGCTGCATTAAATATCGCGGCAGCAGGAGAGCTCTTTTTCATCCTCAGATCCATGGCAGTCAACAGCGGTTGTATTAGATTCACAGCCACTCCTTGCAGGCCCTCTCAGAGTTTCATTACCACCTTTCGAAAGACAGCGCGGTCTCCTTCCTTGCAGCTGGCTCTGTAAGTTTACCTGTCACGGTGGGCGTGTGTGATGGATGCAGAACACACGGCAGCAGTGTCTCCTCTTTACCTCTTGCTGAGGCATCACTGTAGGCGGGGTTTATTCTGGTGAGGGGTACAGGCTTTGGAGCACGTCTGATCAAGTTTCAGCCCCAGCTTGGTACTTGCTAACTCCGTCCCTCTGTGCAGGTGACTTTACCTCTCCGAATGTCGCCTTCTTACCTGAAGGACAGTGTTAGTGCTTGTTCTTCGTGGCGCTGCGGGAATTAGTGAGCCCAGACCAGTCCCTGCTGGTGGCAGGTATTCCGCAAGCGTTTGGTCTTTTCTCTTTGCCAGGTGGCTTGATTTTCCTCCTGAACAACTCAAGTGCTTGTGTAAGTAGATTAGTGAGAACTTTTAAAAACTTTGATTTGACATGATTTAAATACATTATTTAAACTAAGGTTGCCACTAAAGGCTATCAGTCCAGTGTAGGACCAGTGAAATGTGGGCGAAGGTGGCCTGATCGATTTAGAGGCTTCTTTCAAATAAGACCAAAACAAACACAGAAAAACAAAAAACCTTATAAAAAGTAAAATGCCTCAAGATTAGAGGCATTTATGTGGTCATCTAGGGCATTCTGTACATTTACGAACTTTGCTCTTAGAGACAATGTGTAGGCTTGTTCCTCCTTGGAATACATGCTCTGAGGACCACACACTCAGGCTCAGCTATAAGTGCTATGGTGTAACATTTCTTCCTCTGTTTTTCCTTAAATGTATACAGTTCTAGCCATGAAAGATTTCTCCAGTTATAACATTAGTAAAATTCCTGAATTTCATCACATGTAAAATCTATTTAGCTATATTTTTATAAGTCATAGAAATTTCTAACTGTGACACAGCTGGAAAGTGAATCTGTGTTCCCTGTTAAACCTTGGGGATATTCTCCAAATGAGCTGAAATGGAAGGGCCCTGCATTGCCAGATATAAGGTCTGTGGTTCTTCTGAAATGCCACAAGTAAGACAGGCAGGCACTGGCTGTGGAGTTCCAGGACAGTCCCTGCTCTGCTTGGTTAAACTGTGTCTACTTCCCTGCAGTTTCTGTCATTAGATGAACATTTATGAAGAAACCAAAACATCTGGAGGGCTCTACTGGATAGCTGGGTTACAGAGATGCTGAGCTGTTAGGAGAGGGAGGGAGGCAGGTGGGGTGTAAATGCCAGGAATAAGTATAAACAAAGAGCCATGGAAGTGCTTGGGAGGAACAGTGGATTCCAGCTGGGGAGACTGGAGAAGCGAGGGACAGGACTAGTGGGTAGAGGGAGGGCTGGGAAGCGGGCAGTGGCTGGAGCATGAAACGTGTAGCACATCTTAGGAACAATGGTTAGGTTGGTACAGCTGAAACCTTAGGGAGATTGGGTCTGTTGGGCCAGACTGTGAAGTTTCTGAAGTGCTGCTATCCTGTAGATAATATAACTAATGCAGAGGGAAAAGATACGGAGATCTCTGTTTTCGGTGGGAAAATCTTAGGAGTGGCAGAAAGAACAAAATGAAAGAAAGAGGAACTAAAAGCCTAGAGCTCAGCTGGGAGATTATTCCAGTAGCGAAGGCAGAAAAGCTCAAAGATCAAGTTGGGCTGAACACGGTATCTGTAGAAATCAAAACAAGACGGGACTGAAGTGATGTCGGGGTCTCAGGCTGAGCTCCCAGAGCCTGGTGATCGCACATGGCAATGAGGGGAGGGGAGGAATCAACAGAGGTCGAAGGAGGAATCCATCTGGGGTGAGATGAGCACCTCTGGGAGCACTGGCAAAGCAGGGACCCGCAGACAGACGCGCGCTCCCTGGAGCCACATGTGCTGTGATGGTCACGGGGCCTAACCCGGACCAAGTGTTCGCAAGTTTGTGATGTAATCTTGCTAACATGAGAGTACCACAAATAATTTTTCAGTCTTCAGGAGACCTACGAAGCCAAAAGACACGAATTTTATGGTGAACGTCAGAGGAAGGAGGAAGAAATGAAGCAGTTGTTTGTGCAGCGTGTGAAGGAGAAAGAAGCCGTATTGAAAGAAGCTGAGAGAGAGGCAAGTGCGCTGGTTTGCTGGGATGTGCACTTATTTGGGGTGTCCTGTTAACCTGGGGATAATTATCTCAAGAATTAGGAGATGGTTTTGAAAATTAGTTGTTCCTTAAAAAGTAGCTATTGTATTTTAATACATACTCTTCGGATGCAGACTTCCCAAAAAAAGCACAGGCTGGAAACAAATTTTTTGCCTTTTTGAACAAGGTGTCTTCCATTAGAAGTGGTTTATTGAGGACTTGTAAAGGACTAGGTTACTAAGAAGCATTTTAAGTACCTTAACCAGTAGCCAGAATTGTTTTAGCTGTGGCTTGATAAAGCCTTCTCTGAGAGTTTTGAGTCCTTGGGATTGTTGTTTGAAGTAGGTGACTCTGAAAGCTGTTAACTAGCCTTTGAGCTTGAAGTCAGGCTTCCTGGAGGTGGGTGGTCTGGGCAGCCTGGGCGCAAAACCGTCTGCAGTGAGTTTGGTTTGCTTCTGGTTCTCCAAGGATCAATTTTAGTTTTACTTGAGTTAAGGTATTTTCTGTAGACTTTACTGCAATGGCTGCTTTTAAATAAGTGGCCACATTTAAGATGAGGGTCAAAAAGGATGAGCTGCAAAAAGGAATCTCTAAGAGAAGACAGAAATGTTAATACAAATGAACTTGCTGATGTAAGAGTTCCTGAAGAGTTATTTGTAAAGTAATTTAATGCTACAAATTTATTATTTTAAGTACCTTTATAGTACTTGCTATTTCAATAAACCCTGTAGTAAGTGGTTTTGTAAAATAAATAATCTATCTTGTTTATAATTTGAATTTTGATCTTTATTTTGAAAAAGTTCAAACAATGGGAAAGTGAAAGTACGGGGTACCTGTGTCCCTGCCCACACCTAGATTTAGAATGGACATTTTGCCGTCTTTAGTGTGCGTGTTTCCCTGGTCGTCTGAAAGCTGGTTGTAGACATCACAACACTTTATCGCAGGCACTTTCATGCATCTCTGAAGCTCAGGTGCATTTTCCTCCATAACCACAGTACCAGTACTACACCTAAGAACAGGAATAGCAATGCCACAGACTCTCCTAATCCCCAGTGCACAGTCAAATTTCCCCACTCGTCCCAAGATTATCTTTTGTTGTTGCTTTCTGTTTGGTGATTTTTTGTTTTTGAACCAGAATTCAATGTTAGGTCTCATATTGCATTTGGGTGTTATGTTTTGTTCAGTCTCTTACTTGAAAACAGTCCCTAGTTTTGAGTTATTTTTGTTTATTTATTTTAAAATATTGATTGATTGATTGGCTGTGTCGGGTCTTAGCTGCGGCACGCAGGATCTTTCGTTGTGGTGCACAGGTTCTTCCTTGTGGCGCATGCGTGGGCTCCTCTCTAGTTGTGGCACACGAGCTCAGTAGTTGTGGCATGCAGGCTTAGTTGCCCCGCGCCATGTGGGTTCTTAGTTCCCCGACCAGGGACAGAACCCGTGTCCCCTGCATTGGAAGGCAGATTTTTAACCACTGGACCACCAGGGAAGTCCCTGGAGTTACTTTTAAATACAAATATTGAGGAAGGAGTTGTGATGAGTAGGAAATAGGGTGCTGATTTTTCTTTTGATTAGTAGGTGCTTCTCTTATAAGAGTTTCTCTCTCATACATCATGGTTCTCAGTTTCTCCAGTGAGGAGAGAAGACATAGAAGTGGTTTATAGTTGAATTTTAATTTTTAAAACCCCACATAAGAATATTTTGCTTAAATGCACATTGTTTAAAAGGAAATTGAAAATTCAGGGTGACCAAATGCTTGAAAGAAAAAGAGAAGTATTATTTGTCAGTAGGTGCTTCATAGATGTTTATTT
Organism: Mesoplodon densirostris; assembly: GCF_025265405.1. Taxonomy (NCBI): domain Eukaryota; kingdom Metazoa; phylum Chordata; class Mammalia; order Artiodactyla; family Ziphiidae; genus Mesoplodon; species Mesoplodon densirostris. The sequence goes on from NC_082674.1 coordinate 64,944,869, forward strand.
TTGTGATTCAAGCGGTTTCGTGTTAAGAACATTGTATTAAAACTAATGAAGTTAGTTCAAATTGTCACAAGAGTTCTAAACTTTTAATTATATAGGTTTAGAAGCAGATTACTGGCCTGTTTCATTAATATTACAATAATATTAGTAAGTTCCCTCATGACCAGCAAGGCTGGTACGTTAGAGTCAGGTCTGATGCAGGGCGTCTGGGGGTCATCTTCACTCGCATGAGTGATGATTAACTCAAGAGCCATCAGTTAGGACTTACCTGGTGGCGCAGTGGTTAAGAATCCACCTGCCAATGCAGGGAACACAGGTTCGAGCCCTGGTCCGGGAAGATCCCACATGCCGCGGAGCAACTAAGCCCGTGTGCCACAACTACTGAGCCTGCGCTCTAGAACCCGTAAGCCACAATTACTGAGCCCTGGCTCTAGAGCCCACAAGCCACAAGTACTGAAGCCCGCAGGCCTAGAGCCCGTGCTCCGCAACAAGAGAAGCCACCACAATGAGAAGCCTGTGCACCACAATCAAGAGTAGCCCCCACTCACTGCAACTAGAGAAAGCCTGCACATAGCAACAAAGACCCAACACAGCCAAAAATTTTAAAAAAAAAAAGAGCCATCAGTTGAAGGACCAAGGAGGGCCGTATAATTTACCGTCAGTGTAAGTGCAGTTTTAGAGGGAAAGGAGGCTTCTTAGTAGTTAGTTACACTGGACAATAGGTGGGTGTAAACCAGGTCTCTACTGGGCAAAGTGGGACATTCAAAGCTAGTTACGTCGATAAGATACTGGCAGGTAACCCAAACCTTACTTAAGTCTGTATTAGATGGCCTTGTTATTAAAATATCCTTGGCAATATGGTTGTAAACAAATACCTCTTAATTCACCTTTTGTATGAATTTGGCCGATTTTCATGTATAGTACAGAGTTAGCTGAAAATGCAGTGAACGTCAGGTAACTAGAGTAGGGAGATGCACAGGACAGATATCATGTCAGGATACTGTTTAAATGGTTTCTTTTGTGCATCTTTTGTCAACATCATCCTGGATGCACAGCCCTTCCCCAGCACAAGAAAAAGTGCACTTTATATTTATCCCTCAGGTGAAGTGCACGACCAACATTAAAATTTACTACTTCTGAATTTTATATGCAAGTATGTTTCTTGGTTAATTGTTCACTTAGTATTTATGCCTCTCCTGTTTCTACAAGTATCCTAGATAATTTTCAGTAAACAAGTACAGCTGCACTAGAACCTGGACGTGGGGAGTCCAGGACGAGCAGCGAGCTTTGCACTCGGTGCAGCTGAGCCGCAGCGCTGGGTGCTTGTCAGTGACACTTCCGGGGTCTCCAGCCAAGTACAGAGGTCAGGTCAAAGACACGGACTAGTTTGGCAAGAGAGGAATGTTGTCTCTGGTATTCACTTTTTAAAACGGATACTTTAAAAAGGATCACTGAACAACAGCATGTATGTGTCCTTAGAAGCAGGTTTACAAGAGACGGCAGGGTACCACATCGGCCATAGAGGCTTCAGGGCAGCCGCGAGCAGTTTCAACAGCACAGAAGACCTTGCAAATGTGTCTGAGTTAAAGGCCTTGTAGTGAATATTGGAGCCGTGAGTGAGCGCTTCCTGCAGGTGGAGCAGACTGTCACTGACAAAAGCCGTGAACTCCACAGAATGTGAATAAGTCACATTCCCCCTGCCCCCTTTCTAAGACGTTTTTCTCTTCATAGTTTTCCTGGAATTTTTAGTCAACCTCATAAATGATATATGAAGTACTCCATAACCTTTCAGGATATTTAAGGATATAAAGTGTGCACCCTCCGTTTAAGTGTCGGTCAGAGATGTATCTCTGTTCACATAACGTAAATCTGCCCTGTGGCCTCTCTTTCCAGGCGTCACCCGCCAGCTGCCCCGCTCCTCTCCCAAATCCACGGGGTGCACGCATGCTCAGAGAGCTGCCAGTCTGTGTATTTATGCCACCGATTTATTTATGTTTCTTTTTATAAAGAACATGCTTCCTTCCTTTATAAGGAACCACTTACATAAGCAAATACTAAGGAACTGATCCCTCTGGAAATGACACCCTCAGGAATAAGAGAATCTTCGGGCCTTACTTCATCTGTTTCAACCCTATTCTGTAAACTCCGCCGTCAGGGTTGCCGGTTCACTCGCCAGCCCGCTCCGTGTCTGGAACATCTGATTTTTATTAGGAGGCAGCATAGCTCTCTGCTCTCTCTGCTCTCTCTGCCCTCAGCCTCTGATGATTTCCTCACTGATTTCCTCAGTGATCATAAGCCATCTTTTCTGGAAACCAAGTCCTACTTTTTGTATAAATGTTAGGTTGCTGCCCAGAACTGAAAATACTAATTGAAAATTTATCTAACCAGACCAGAGAATCAAAACCAAAGTTATTTTTTTTTATGTAGATTCTAGATGTTGTGCTTGTGTTCTTGGCACACAGCTGATTCGTAAGGAACCTGCTGAAGTCTCTAGATCTTTTTTCAGATAAACAACAATCAAACCAGGGAATTTTCATGTTGTACTGTTATAAACTTCGGCAAAACTCATTTTAATGACTGCACTGAGTGTATTTAGCATAAGTGAATTTTAAAATGTTCTCTCCCTTAGAGACACAGGTGTATTTTCCCAGTTATGGTGTAAACCCAGCAAGTGCAGCTGACCCTTGAACCACCTGGGTTTGAGCTGCATGGGCCCATTTATACGTGGATGTTTTTCACTCACTGAGTCCACAGGACTGCACCGTCTGTGCTTACGGAGCTGTGACACACTCGAATCTTCAACCAGCGGGGTTTGGCGTCTTCAACCCTGCAAGGTTCAAGGGTCAACTGTATTTTTATGTATAAAACTTTTATCTAAATTCAGGACTTTTTGATTTAGTTTAGATTTCAAGAAGGTGAATGACTGTGGGAAAAACATAACAGATTTTAAGGTTCTTGATTTAAACTGACACTTGCTTTCCAAACAGGTTCACCAGTATAGTCAACAGCTATTTCACTACCACGTAGTAAATTTATTTGGAAAATAAGGGCTTTTTTCCCTCTTTTTGATAACTTGCCTCTGTAATTTGTCTCTCACTTTTATTAAGAATGGATTTTTGAAACTTTATTTGTGGAGGATTTGTGGGGAAAATGTAGAGCAAAAGAAAAACTCTAAGAGGTCAAATGTTTAAAAAACTGAGGTTTGTGCATGAGGCTGTTTTTATGTTTTGTTCATGCGTTTTTTGCATGGGAGCTCATTCAGAATTAAAGTTAGAGCAATTCCACATGTCGCTGTGCAGGCCGCGTGAGCAGGGCTGCAGTGGGGAGGTGCCGGGGCATGGGCTGCCCCAGCACGTCCTCAGCGGGAACCGCACTTCACTTCACAGCTCCAGGCCAAGTTTGAGCACCTTAAGAGAGTACACCAAGAGGAGAAGCTGAGGCTTGAGGAGAAGAGAAGACTTCTGGAAGAAGAAATAATCGCCTTCTCTAAGAAGAAAGCTACCTCCGAGATATACCAAAACCAGCCCTTTATGACCCCAGGTGGTAACGTGAGGAAGGACAAGGACCGCAAGAAGTAAGCGCCCCACACTCCGCGCCTGTCTCACTGCCCCGACCTTCAGGGCGCTTCACTCTGTCTCCTTACTCCCGTCTGCTCCTGCAGCTAAAACGTCAGTTCCTTGAGAGCAGAGAGCTCATCCCTCTTGCTGTACTGATTGATTCCCCAGCAGCTAGAAGGGCACCTGGCACGGGTTCCGTGCTCTGTGCATCCTTGAGTGAAAGTCTGAAGTGAATGAATGAACGAAATAAAAATCTGCTACAACACCTAAGGGTCAGCGACCTTGGGACCCTGGCTGCTCCAGGGCACGTCCAGTAACTGCTGACCACCCCTCCCCCCATTGGTTATGTCACATTTCATGCCTGACAGAGGCTGTATATTGGGGAATCATAGACATAATAGTTGATAAAAAAAATTAATTCTTAGGTTTACTTTTTTTTTTTTTTTTTTTTTGCGGTATGCGGGCCTCTCACTGTTGTGGTCTCCCCCGTTGCGGAGCACAGGCTCCGGACGCGCAGGCTCCGGACGCGCAGGCTCAGCGGCCATGGCTCACGGGCCCAGCCGCTCCGCGGCATATGGGATCCTCCCAGACCGGGGCACGAACCCGTATCCCCTGCATCGGCAGGCGGACTCTCAACCACTTGCGCCACCAGGGAGGCCCAGGTTTACTTTTTTAAAACAAATTCTGATAATGATTTTTTGAGAATTTTTATTTTAATAAGGGAACCAGGCTATCGATCGGAACTCCTGTGCTTTGATGTCAGAGCTTGTGAAATGAGTGGTGGACGTAAAGATGCAGAGGAAGGTAGAGGGGGCCCCCGTGCATCGGGGCGGCCTTGGTAGCAGGTGGAGGATGGTCCCAAGGCTTGTAGGTCTGGGGTATGTGTTCAAGACAACGTAAGCGAAGTCTTAGAAAGTGAGGTTTTTTTCTTCCTTTCTTTTTTTCATTTATTTCTCCCACTTAAATGTCCTCATCACTTTGCCTGTTTGCTCGCTCTGTTGAGCACCCAGCCCCTCCGCGTGGGGAGCTCAGGTTCTCCCGTGCCCCAAAGGGCAGCCCTCAGGTTTATGACCACACCATATTTCAGACTGATATTTTCAGAATATTGTAAGTCACCTTCAAAAAGGTAGGAGAACATAACATTGCCCATGATGATAGCTTTCCATTTTTGAACTATGGAGAAGTAAATCCACACGGTTTTGGGTGCATTTAATTGGCCTCTGGGTTTTATGGTTTTGGGGAAGAAGGCATTCTCATGTATGATCTTTTCACTTAAGCTCTTCTAGGGAGTGGATCTCTGTTTTGTCTGTTGATGTATCCACCCCCAGAGCCTAGAAAAAATGAATACACTGAATTTCAAAAGATAAACCACCCTCGTTATCTGTGGGGGGGACTGGTTCCAGGATGCCCCGAGGATACCAAAATCCACAGATGCTCAAGTCCCTCATATACAATGGCACAATTTTTGCAAAGAACCTATGCACATTTTCCTGTACACTTTAAGTCATCTACAGATTACTTATAACACCTAATACAATGTAAATAGAATGTAAATGCTAGGTATATAGTTGCCAGCAAGTGGCAAATTCAAGTTTTGTTTTTTGGAACTTTCTGTTATTTTTTCCCAAATATTGTATTTTCGATCCTCAGATGTGGAACCCTCGGATCCATAGGACCAAGTGTATAAATATAATTTATAACTTCTTTTCAGTGTGCCTCGAATTATAAAGCTAAGGGGTCTATTACCTTATCATCTCAACTTAGTCCAGTGTTACTAGATTTGGACTCGCCTGACTTTATTCCATACGTGAAAAACCATTTACAATCACCTTGTGGAAGTAAGGTATGGGCTGTTGTTTGCAAAATCAGGGCCAAGCCCATAGTTTGAGAGCTCAGAAAAATTTCCCTTCAAGAAATTGTGGTGTTTGTTTTTTCTTTTCTTTTCCAGAGTCCCATGGCTAGATATCCTATCATATCCTCGATGTACATCTGTTCTTTCTGTAAAAGCTTTGAAAAACAAGTGATTTTTATTCCTATATGGTTTTCTGTTGTACCAATCAAAAGGTTTTTTTTTTCTCTTTCCAGCTCCGGTTTTATGTAAAACAAAGGTTCCAGATCACAGAAGATCATCACAAGCAAAGTTATTAAACTGTTAGAAGTATGCTTTGGTTTTCTTGCTGTTTTTATTTGCTGTATCACTTATACTATATCTGGCAAAAGGCCACAGTTAAAGTATGAGGTCAGTACATGAGCCAGACTGGATGATGTTACTCATTCACTGTTAGAAGTTTAAGTTGTTGGTTTGTGAGGAACTGAGGTCATTTCTCCTGCTGCCCAGTGCTTGCTATCACTTGGCTGTAACAAGAGGGTCAGTGCCTTTGAAAGTACAGGACTCGTTTATATTGTGGCTCTGATTGCATACATATTCCAAGATGAACCTTTTGTGTACATACTAAAGGTAAACTTTCGGGAATATGTTTTCATACGTATTATGTACCTGAAACTCCAAGCTCAATAGTTCTATAGAACTTTAAAATTTTTCATAACAGTTATCCAGTTGGTAACATGATCCTAAGCTTTTGCATCAAATTACATAGTATGTGCTTCAGTGTTGTGGTCCATGGGTTGTTGTGATGAAACAACATGTTTAAAGCAGAAACACTCAGGTAAATAAGCCCTTTTCTGGTGATAAGTACCTTTGGAACTGGGTGTCTTCACACTGTTTGCATGAGTCTGTATTACATACTTGTTTCAAACTGTCTTCCAGGGAAAATAAATAATAAAGTTGAATCATCTTATTAAAAATATTTCTTAAAAAAGTTACTATGAACATCTGAATGTTAAAGATAAAAATTTAGATAATTCGTATTGTAAAGGACATTTGAATTCAGTGCCTCAGTATTTGCAGAACGATTTAATGGCTTCTAACTTTTTCTTAACAGTCATAAGTTTTCATTTTTTGTACTTGAATATTCTAAATGAAACTGATATTTACACTTGACAAATAAAATGTATCTACATATTCATTAAACTGCATTTAAATGACTGTAACTCTTCTTTTGGCAAACTGTGATCTTAAACATCTTACCAGAACTATGAGAATTTAATTATATGTTTGAATTATTTTAAGACAGAGGTATATTACCAGTATTTTTCAGATAACAGAATGTTTTACTTAGCCCATGTCGGATTCTGAGCAGTGTATTTTTTTCAGGAATTTGCGTAAGTTGCAAATAAAACCTTTCATTTTGTAGCACAGCTTATCTGGACCAACACTTTAAATTCCATTTTTGCATTTCTGCAGTTTAGTAAAGTAAGTTACAAGCATCACAGAAAAAGCTCTGCACTTTCTTCTCAGGATCAGTAATGCCCAGCCTCTGGCAGGTGGGAGCGGGAGAGTTGGTGAGTCCCTGAGGGCAGGTAGCCTGGCCTCCCAAGCCCGGCCAGTGCTGCAGCGCTGAGCCTTAGACCAGGAGCGACGCGGCGAGCTCGGTGATGTGCTGCGAGTGAGTGGTGGTTGTTCGTAGCCTATTATATCAAGCTGTGTATAACCAGCTATCCTGAACTTTCATAAAGTTACTTTTAAATGCCAGAGTGGTTGCTGGCATGTTAAAACAGTTATTCAATTCCTAGTTGAAAAGGTCACGGAAACCTACCTCAGACCCGGAGCTGAACAGAAGGGCCGTCACCTTGGGCTGCTAGTGACTGTGCTGTGAGGAAGACTCGCCACACGTGCACGCCCACAGTGTGAATCCTGAATTCACTTCGTGTATCTGGGATTCCACATAAGATTTTATTTTAGAAGAGTTGCACTGCAAAGAACAAAAATGTTTTTAAACAATTACAGTACAGGCAGACCTCGGAGATAGTGCGGGCTCGGGTCCAGACCACCCAATGAAGCGAGTATCCAAATAAAGTCAGTCACATGAATTTTGGTTTCCCAGTGCATATAAAAGTTAAGTTTACACTGTGCTTTAGTCTGTCATGTGTGCAATAGCTTATGTCTAAAGAACAGTGCACATACCTTAGTTAATAATTGCTAAAAAAAATGCTAACCATCCCAAGCCTTCAGCAAGCAGCAAGCCGTGGCAGTAACATTAAGATCGCCGATCACAGATCACCGTAACGAATATAATGATGAGGAAGTTTGAAATACTGTGAGAATTACCAACACAGACACGAAGTGAGCAAATGCTGTTGGAAAAATGGCGCCAATCGGCACAGGATATGCAAATACAGTGAGATCTGCCTGAGTAACGCTCAGCTTCTCCTTACAAAGCTTATTAATTCTCCAAGGTCACAGTGAGGTATTATCCACTGACGCTTAAGTTAATAAATTTCCTGGGAACAAAATAAAGCTAGACGTTTTATTTTTTTTCCGTAAAGCATGTAAAACAGAATTGCCTTTCACCGCCAACCATTAATCTTTGTACCGACGACTCTGAATTTTTAAGCTCTTTCATACAGACCATGATTTCAGCTTCCAGGCACCGCAGGGATGAGTACTATCCCCATTTTGAAGATGAACTCATTTTAGGCCCCATTTTCCCATTTGGCCAGGAAATGGGAGCACAAACTGATGAGGGCCCTGTGGAGCGGCCTGAGAAGTGCTCCTGCCCCTGGCCGTGGAGCACAGGGAAGCAAGGGGGTGGGTGTGACTGGGCCTTGAAGGACTGAAGCAGCTTCAGAAGCAGGAGGGGAGGAGGGCCACCCGGATACTGGGGACAGCAGGCTCCCAACGAAGCCTGTGCACCCGGGGGGCGGTGAGGTTCAGTGAACAGAGAACACCGGGAAGATGGAGGCAGGGAACAGACAAGGGGTTCATAAGCCTAGCCCAGTGAGCAGGCGGAAGTCTGATTCACAGGCCAGATGCTCACGGAGCAGAGGGAGAGGTGTGTTGGGGGGAGGGGCCAGGCCAGGGGCCGGCGGACGTGGACTCAAGTCCAGGCCAGGAGTCCTACTACTGCATATGCAGGAGGATAACTAGGTCACGTTTCAAAAACACTGACACACAAAGGAATACGTTGTGTAAAACCATGAAAATGTCCTGTGGAGCTAGAAATATAGAGGGAACAAAAATTCAAGACTGCAGCGGCATGTTAAGTTGGGAGACTGGGACGCATGCAGTGAGGAGGTTCTTGCATTAACTGGGAAGAGGATAAAAGTCCCATCAGCCGGGTAACGTGAGACTCAGGAAGGACCACGTATGCGTGGGAACACGTGCCTTTCAAGCCAGTAGAAGGAAAACTGGTGTCATAAATGATAATCCAAAAGGAAGCAAGGACATAAAGGGAATAAAATAGGTGTGACAGCTAAAAAGCATTTAGTAATATGGTAGATTTAGACCCAAATAAATCAGTAATCACATGCTCTGATTTTTCTAGATAGAAGTTTTTAAAAATCAGCTGCGTCACTTTACAAGAGTGAGCTAAAGCTTCCTGTCCTGATAGGAAAAGGTGCATCGTGTACGCTGAGCCAAAAGTAGCTACGTTTTCGGCCAAGGGCGGCGTTAGGGAAGAAGACAGCCCTGCTGGGGGGCGGCCTGGCCTCCGAGGCAGGAGGGCATCTCGCGGCTGGCGCAGGTCCCCAGACCCATGGCGTGAGGGGGCTGCATGGCTACCGACGTTTGTAAAGCACGTGCAAGTGGCCACGTCAGCAACCTTTTCCCCTCTGTACATTATGCCTCAGTAAGCCGGTCTTTTTTCTTAAAGGCTGAAAGTTAAAAGGCAAGAGCGGGGAATGAGAAAAGAGGGTTCCCTACAGATCCTGGGCCATTAAAGTGTCACTGATAAATCAGAAAATACAGAAGCATCAACAGAAAATAATTTTAAAAGTTAATTTACTGATATAAGAAATACAAAATGTCTTAATAAGAGACAATTTATAATTAAAATCCCCCTACAGTTTGGGCCGCGAATCCTCTCAGGTGTCTCAAGAGGAAAGGCATGTGACCAGCTCTCCCGTGGTAGGTGGGACACTGCCCCCACCCCAGAGATGCCCACGCCCTCGGTCCTGGGCCTGCGAGTGTGCTTCCTCACCTGGCAGCAGGCTGCAGAGGACCTGAGACCGGGAGGTGGTCCTGGGTGGTCTTAGGGGGCCCGCTGGAGGGACGTGTGGCTGGCGAAGCAGGGTCGGAGGGGCAGCACTGCTGGCTGCGATGCGGAAGAGGCCACAAGCCTTGGAACGTGGGCGCTTCCAGGGGCTGGAAACGGCAGACAGGGATTCTCCCCTGGAGGCTCCAGAGGCGCACAGCTGTGCCTGACACTTAGATTTTAGTCCGGTTCTGACTACCAACATCGTAAGATAAATAAATTTGTACTGTTTAAAGCCACTACGTTTGTGGTAATTGGTTACAGCAGCAATAGGAAACAAATACATTCCCTAAAAATGGATAAAAGAAACATCCCAAACTCATTTTACAAGGCCAACATGGCTTTCATTTCAAAGCCTAATAAAGACATTCTGAGAAAGGACAATTATAGTCTGATCTCATACATAAACAAACATGCAAAAATCCTAAACAAATTACTAACAAACTGAATGCAGGAACATATATTTTAAAAGATAGTTCCTCATATCCAGGAAGGCAATGACGTTTTTACATTAGAAAATTAACTAGTGTAACTCACAGCATGAATATTAAAAGAAAAATCATATGGTCATCCCTGTAGAATCAGAAAATATTTATAAAATTTAGCATCTTTGAGATTTAAGAGAACAACAGACTCTTAGAATATCAAATAGAAGGAAACTTCCTTACCTTGATAAAGGGTATCTGCAAACAGTAACCAGTGCAGGCATCACACTTACGATGCAACACTGAAAGCACCTTTAAGGTTGGGGGCGAGGAAGGCTGGCACAATCGTCCCCTTCCATTAGACACGTCACCGGAGCTGGCAGCCCCCTCAGGAGGCAAAAAATAAAGATAGGCTGGGCCTCAGTCCTCACAGGTGACACGGCTGTGTATGCAGCGAGTCCACATACAGCTGTGGCCAGAGCACTGGGATCAGGAGTCCACAGGGTCGTGGCACAGATGCCCACCGATGACGGGAGGGGGTCGGCCACCGGGCAGGCTCGAGTGTCTCACCGAGCAAAGAATCTCGGCTCCCGAAGGTGTGTCCTGGGCTCTGTCCCGCCTGCCCCCTCTGGCCTCAACCACTGCCCTTTTGTTAACTGGCTTGTGCTCAGGCTCTGCTGCCCCCAGGCCTGTCTAACTGTGGTTTGGGGTCAAGGTCAAGGTCCTCCACAAGGCCCACCCACTCTCAGGTGCCTGCAAGTGGCCTGTGCCTCAGTGAGGGAGGCCCAAGCAGCCTTTCCTTAAATTCCTGCCTCTGTGGTAACCGTCGCTTGTGTGGACAGAGCCACCACAAGCCGTGGTCACCCATGAGGTCAAAGCCGCGTGGCCCCAAACCTCCAGTTCTCCTGCCCAGGCTCCCGGGAGGAGACAACCGCACAAGTAAACCACCCCAGGGCACCGGCCCCCGCACGGCGGCCTCAGGTCCCAACGGTGGTGGTTCCAGGTCAGGAGTGGTGACCCGGGAGCCTGGGGGGAGGCCGAGCACCTGGTCCCACGAAGCCTCGCCCTGGCTCACTCGGTCGGCACCGTCCTTGGTGCCGTTCCTCCACGTTCATGACGGCTGCCCCGAGGGTCAGCTTCCTACCCCGAAGTTCTGGAGAAACAAAGTGAAAATGCAGCTGCTGGAGGATGTGTCCCTTTACTGCTGACAAAGGCTACTCAGTGTGGGACCGGAGGGGGTTGTGAGACGAAACCCAGAACTAGGGCACTGGCCCTGCTCAGGCAGAACTGCACCCAGACAGCCTGACGGGAAACAGAAACACCTGCTCCGTGACGGTCAAGGGCAGGGCCATGTCCAGCTGCTCCTCCTGGGGCCGCCCACTCCGGCGGCTTCTGAGGCTCCTGGGAGCCCTCCGACGCCCCTCGGGCTCCCGTGTGAACTCTGGGGAGCAGGCAGGCTGTGCTGCTGCCCAAGCGGACCGGGAGGAGGGTGAGGCCCAGAGGAGAGCGGCCGGAGTCCGAGGCTGCCCTGCCTCCCTGTGAGGCCAGCCCGGCTGGGGGAGCCCTGGCGTCCCTGAGTCTTTCCAAGCGAGAGGGAAGCCATTCGTAAACAATACTTGGCGCTGAGCGCCTGTCAGGTTGGCACAGGCTGGTGCCCAGAAAGCACGTCTGCAGCTGCCGGGGCGCTGACCTCCGGCATCAGGAAGCCGCTTGGCAGGCCCGGGCGAGACAACATGAGGAGAGGGCGGCAGCCTCCACAGCAACGCCTGGAGTGCTCACCAGGGCCGCGCGGTTCCTTATTTACCCTCTTTATTCCCCATTTCCCTGCCGAGTCGTTAATCTCAGCGTTTAAGGTGTTACCCGACGTGGGAAAAATACTAGCTTTAAAAAGAGATGCTTATAGAAGGAAACATCTTGCAGACTCCAGAGAGTCTGAATGATGGTGTTACCCAGTCCAAGCTCGTCCTGCTCACCACACAACAGGCCAATAAGCTGAGAGGTGAGTTGCTGGGCAAAGAATAGCGGCTTTATCTAGAAAGCCAGCAGACCAAGACGGCGGGCCCGTGGCCCAAAGAATCCTCTTGCTGAATTAGATTCAGGCTCCTTTTATACTAAAAGGGGCGGGACTAAAGCCAAGCACTTCCTGGTTCCCGTCAGCCTCGGGAGGGGAGGTGTTAATTTCTCCCTCCTGCAGTCATTCACAGGTGGGCCTGCTCAGGAGGTTTCCCGGAAGCTAAATACAGGTATTTTAGCTGAATGCTCATTATCTGGGAGGCAGGGGTCCCCGAGATGTGCCGTTATGTAGAATTTAAGCTTACAGGCAGAATCCCTTTAGTGATTAACTGGTAACAGGATACAAAGGTTCTTCCCGATTACAAGAGAAACTAGGTTAACAATGAACAAACACATCTTATCAAGAACAATGCAAACCAAGAGACAATACCTTTTCAAATGCTGAATAAAAATAAGTCAACCTAGGGCCTCCCTGGTGGCGCAAGTGGTTGAGAGTCCGCCTGCCGATGCAGGGGATACGGGTTCGTGCCCCGGTCTGGGAGGATCCCATATGCCGCGGAGCGGCTGGGCCCGTGAGCCATGGCCGCTGAGCCTGCGCGTCCGGAGCCTGCGCGTCCGGAGCCTGTGCTCCGCAACGGGGGAGGCCACAACAGTGAGAGGCCCGCATACCGCAAAAAAAAAAAAAAAAAAAAAAAAAAGTCAACCTAGAATTCCATGCCAGTGAAAGTATCTTTCAAAAATATGGGCAAAATAAAGACATTAAGACAAACAACAGCTGAAAAACTCCACTGCTAGCACACTTGGATTACATGAAATGTTAAAGGAAATGCTTCAGACAGAAGAAAAATGAAACCTAAAGGAAATTCAAATCTACACAAAGTAACTGGAAAGAGTAAACACATAACATAAAAGACTGTTTTTCTCCACTTTATATATTGCCTTGGGATTTCCCTGGTGGCACAGTGGTTAGGAATCCACCTGCCAATGCAGGGGACTCGGGTTCGAGCCCTGGTCCTGGAAGATCCCGCCTGTCGCAGAGCAACTAAGCCCGTGTGCCACAACTACTGAGCCTGCGCTCTAGAGCCTGAGCTCCGCAACAAGAGAAGCCACCGCAATGAGAAGCACGTGCACCGCAATGAAGAGTAGACCCCACTCGCCACAATTAGAGAAAGCCCGCATGCAGCAACAAAGACCCAACGCAGCCAAAAATAAATAAATAAATTTATTTTTTTAATTGCTTTAATATTATACTACTATATATAAAACAGATAACCTAAAAAGACCTACTGTATAGCACAGGGAACTATACTCAATATTTTGTAATATAAGGAGAAAGAATCTGAAAAATATAGATATAATTGTATGTGTAACTGAATCACTTTGCTGTACACTTGAAACTAACACAACACTATAAATCAACCATACTCCAATAAAAAAAATTTCTTTTAAATTGCTTTAAGATAATCAACTGTTTAAAGCAAAATCAAAATAAATTGTGGGCCTCTGTAACAGATGATACGGAGCAGGGCCCTGTGGGCTCCTGGGCACAAAAGCCTTTCTGTGTCCCCCATTTCTTGATTACAGGAAATGGGCTTCATTTGGCCTCCAGGACCTTCCCTTAGTTCCAAGGAGCAGGTTCAAACAGATGCTAATCAGGGAAGGGAGGGGATGAAGAGACCAGGGAGGAGCAGTCAGGAAACAATAGTGCAGCCCTGGGGCAGGGTCCTGGTTCCCCTCAAGGGATACACACAACAATATCCTTGAGCTGTTTTGCAGACACTGAAACCCCCTCCAGGTGGTAGAAGTTAACTGTCTGCTGCTCACAAGCACAGAGACCCCAGACCGGTTGGAACCAGAAGGTTGACGATGCTGACTCCCAATTACTTCACCGCCAACCAATCAGAAGAGTGTCCACGAGCTGATCACACCCTCTTTGAACCATTACTATGAAACTCCGCACTACCCTCTCGAAAGGGAGCACAGTTCAAGGCCCTAGCCAGCTGTGTTCCCTCTCGGCCTGGCAAAGAATAAAGCTATTCTTTCCCTTCCTCCAAAACTCTGTCTCTGTATTTCTGTTCAGCATTGGTGCACACAGAGCCAAGATTTTTGGCGCAAACATAGAAGTAAAATGTATGAAAACAGTGGCACAAAGGCTGAGGAGGGTAGAATCACTGTATTCGAATAATAAATGCTCACAAAATATGTGAAGAGACATAATGTGTATCTTTAATATTGTGATAACTATCAATGACAACTAAATACACATACTTCAAACTCTAGATCAATCACAAAATTTTAAAACAAAGTATGCCTCTTGCGTCAAAAAAGGAAATAAAATGGAAACATAAAAAATACTAAATTAATCCAAAGGAGTCAGGAAAAGAGGGAGAAAAAAGAAATAATGAAAGGATGAAACAACAAAAAATTGCAAAATTATAGATTGAAACCCAATCACATTACTGTGAATGGTCAGAACACTCCAATGTTAACAGGCGGAGACTGGCAGGTTGGATTTTAAAAGTAAGATACAGCTATCTGAAACACTACTTTACCAAAACGCTACGTTAAAGATGAAGACAGACTAAAAGGATAGAAAAAACATATCTCATGGGAATAGGAATGAGACAAAAGCTAAAGTGGCAGCATAACTAAGCCAACGTCAATTCAGAACAAGGAACTGCACCAGGGAGAAAAGGGGTCATTTCTAAATGATAAAGGGGCCAATTCACCACGAGAACCTATCCATCTTACGTGTGTTTGCACCTAATAACCGAGTCAAAATACGTGACGCAAAAAACTGACAGAACTAAAGAGACTTGCAGATACCACAGATGTTAAAAGGACAAATCCACCGTTGTAAATGGAAACTTCAACAATGTTCTCTCTGTAACTGACAGAACAAGTCGAAAGGAGATCTATAAAGATAGAGAAGGCTTAAGAAACACTATCAATCAATTTGATCTAATTGACATTTAGAGATCACAGCCAACCCACAGCAGCAGGACACACGTTCTTTTCAAGTGTACACGGAACATTCACCAACAAAGAACATATTTTGGACCATAAAACCAGCCTCAATAAATTTAAGAGGGCTGCAATTGTATAAAGTACGTCCTCTGACCACAATGGAATTAAACTAGCAATCAACAATGGAAAGATACCTGGGAAATTCCTAAATATTCAGAAATTAAATAACATACTTCTTTAAAAAAAACCCTACAGGCCCCCCCCAAAAAAGGCAAATTTACAAAATATTTTTATAAATTTGAAAACAGACAAAAACAGACAAAAAGTTTTGTGTGATGCAGCTGAAACATGCGGTCGTGTTTTGTGTCAGGCCTTTAAAGAGGTGGGTAAGGCAAATGAGGTCACATGCGTGGGCTCGAATCCAACAGGACTGCTGTCCTTATAAAAGGAGGAGATCAGGACACAGACGCACAGAGGGAGCCACATGAGGACCCAAGGAGAGAGGCCTCGGGAGGAACCAGCCCCGCTGACACCTTGATCTCAGACTTCCAGCCTCCAGAGCTGTGGGAAATTAAACTTGCTGTTTAAGCCCCCAGGCTGTGATGGCAGCCCACACTCACTAAAGGGCCCCTTCTTCCCGAGTATCACTGTTCTGTGGAGCCTGTGTTCCAATGTCCTGTGTTTTGTCTGGTTTCCTAGTTGTGTCAGGCGGAAGGGTAAATCCAATGCTGTTTTTCCATTATGTCCATAAGCAGAAGTCAGAACTGGGTTTTGGTCACTCAGCAATGCCTGCTCCATCTGTGATCCACAGAGAGACGACCATTCTAGAACGTCAGGTTACAAGGCAACCCAGTGGAGATGGTAAAAAAAAAAAAAAAAAAACACAGGTGTAAGAGGAAGAAGAGCCTCCCAGTGATGGCGGCTTAAACAGACAAACATTTACTTCTCTCTCCCGTGGGTAGGCCATCCACCGTGGCTTGGCTGGTCAGAGCCCCTCCTGCTCCTCCTTCTCTGCTGTCCACAGACTTTGCTCCTGTCTCCGTGGCCGGAGATGGCTTTGACACATCCATGCCCCAGCTTTCGGAAAGCCGGGAAGAAGGGGGTCCCCACTCGTGGCCTGGGCTGGCTGCAGGGCAGTCTGGGAAATGCATTTTGCGGGAGGGCGGGGGAAGTGGCGGCTGTCGATGCCCCCCGTCCGGGGAGAGAAAGGCAGCCGTCCCAGTGGGATGCAGGCGCGAACTCCCCTCCACCCGGGGACAGTGGCCACGCCTGTCTCCACCGCCTCGAGGCTGTGAAGTGGCTGCATAGGGAAGCCCCTGACAGTGGCCTCACGCCTGGCACCGATAAAGAGGAGAAATGAGCAGCGCTAAGACGCTGGGCCCAAAACCAAATGCTGAGGCGTCCCGGGAGCACGGTCTCTGCTGAGTATGACGGACAGGGCTAAGCGGGGTTGCCCAGCTGTTTAACCTAACTTTGCAACCTCAATTCTGGATCACGTTTCCAAGTCTAACCATCCTGAGGAGACCCTCCAGGAGTCCATTAGAACAGCAGGCCCCCGACACCTGATGGCTTGTCAGCTGTTACAGGAACAGAGCACAGAAGCTCCCACTTGCCTGGGAGACGCACAAAGGGCCGTGGACTGTGGGGGGCACCCACGCAGAAGGGTTTCCCGGCCCCCGCCCCGTTTCAAGAAAAAGAGCCCTGCTTTCATCGGCTTTACGTGCTAGTCTTCCACAGAAGACTTCATTTGAACAAAGAGTTCTAGCGTTTTGAAAATATAAAATCTAAAGCACTTTTTTTACAATTTTACTTGGCCAATGCAACTTGACCGTTTGTACTAATAGACAATTAATTCCAAGGCCTGGAAAGTGACCTAGTCTATAATTGAGGAGAAGCCCGCCTGCCTTGCCATTCCTGCCCCTTTGTCCTGGGAGTTCCCTCTGAGTCCTGATCCCTGGGGGCAGCTGTGTCACCACTAATCCTTCCCCAAGCGCCACAGCTGCACGTGCCCTACGACAAGCGAGCCTCACAGGACTCTCCGCGCACCCACCTCGGCAGTTTTGCATTTACTTATGTCACATCCTCCTTTTGGAGGAACCCTGGTCACGCTGGTCGGTCAAACACAATAAACCGCAGGTTTCTGTATATAAGGTTCTACAATTATTCTGGTCGTGCACCAATCTCTTCCCTTGAGGAAACTGTGACCTTGGTTCCGCTGTCTGTCATATCCACCTGTCCCACCAGGCTCTGGGTAATTGACAGATGTGATATTCACGCCCTGACGCCTTTACCTAAATTACAGCGTGCTCTACTGGCAGAGCCCTGTGGTGTGCCACCAGAGACCTCCCTTCGGATTCACAGGGATTTGACTTGGCCCCAACAGAAGATTCCGAAGCCTTTGATTAAAATCTAGGTCCTTTGATGAGTTCACCGAAAAAACATGCATCAGCGATGCGGCAGGCGAACAGCTGCGAAGTCATTCCCAGGATGACTCACGTTTATCAGGGCTCTGATGCATATTTAAGAGGCGCATTAAAGGGCTGAGTCAGCGGCGCGCATGGACGTGCCACGGTGCTAATAACTCGGCGGTGCTGCAGAGCCCGCCCCTCTCCCCGTTGTAAGTCAGCGCTCAGGCCACGGAGGCCGAGAAGGGAGAGCGCCCTGGACCCTCCGAGGGCCGCCGCCAAACACGATCCAGCCCAGAGGGTGGGAGGCTGCCGCGTCGGAAACCAGAGTCAGGACCGCAGCTTCCGACGCGAAGCCCGGGAGCACCGGCGTCCCGGGACGCTCCCCAGCCGGCCCTCGAAGGCCCGGCCAGGCCTGGGGTGGGGACCGCGGCCGCGGGAGGCTCCGGGTTCTCCCTCCCTCTTCCAGCCCCGCCCCGCCCCCAGCTCAGAGGCTGCTCCCCCGCGGCGCCCCCGGGTCCCTCTCAGCCGCGCCAGAGGCAGCGGCTGCTCAGCTTCTGACTCTCACTCCAAACAGGTCATCTGACTTAGACATGGGAAGCTACGTTTCAGTGAGGCAGCGCTGAGGGACCTCCAGAGACGCCCTGCCCACCGCCCAGGTTCCGCTCCCGCGCACACACGAAGCACATTCCGGTGCCCGTCCCCTTCACACACGCTCACTCCTCCACGTCCCCTTCTCACAGGAACACGCGCGCCGCCCCCGATCCTCACCTGCTCCTTCAACCACTGGCGTGGAGCCGCAGCAAACCCCCGCCTCCTGGGTCCGAGGGCGGAACCCATGCGTCGACGTGCCGTGCATGGGCTCTGCGTGAGTGTCCCTGTGCGTGGGCTCCGTGTGCCGACGTACCGTGCGAGGGCCCTGCGTCCACGTGGCACCTCCTGGGGCGCAGGTGCGCCAGGTCCCCTTCCGAGGCGTCACCTGTGTCCCAGCGGCTTGGCAGGCAGAGCAGCGTCCCGTTTGCGGGTCCCGGTGTCGCGTGGACCCCGTTCCTCTGATTACAAGGGCGGCTCCACGTCTTCTCTTATGGGGGCCGTCGTGTTTCTTTCTTGGAACTGTCAGGGCAAGAGCTGCTTATTTAGAGAAAAGGGCAGTTTGGTACCAAAAAGTTGAGGCCCTGAGGGTCCTGGAACGGGAGAGTCATTCCAGGAACAACCGAGCAGGGAGGACTGTCTCCCAGCCTAGCCCAAGGCAGAGGTTTCATCCAGGGGGTGGGGTCCCTGGGAAGGAACCTGCCCCCCCCCTCAGGTTGGGCCCCGGGCGAGCGCGGGGGGCAGGTGGCAGAGCCCGTCGCCGTCCGCGCGCCCCTGCCCGCCCTCCGCGCCCCCCGGATGCTTCCCTCCAGGGGACCCGCACGCACGCCATTTCCTTGGCCCGTGTTCAGCCCCTGCCACTGCCGTGCGCAGCCCCACCTTGCGGGACAGGCGTCCTGCCCGGTGCTAGCTGAGCCGCCCCCTGGTGGCCCCTCCGCTGCAGCCCGGTGCCGGCGCTTACCTCCTCCGTGGGGGCCTCCCGGTCCGCCTGGAGCCTCTTCCTCAGCAGTTCCGGACGCTCCCCATCAGGAGCCCCCTCCCCCTTTGCCCCACTGGCCCTCCTTCCATCCCTGTTCAAACAGACCCACTAGCCCTCCCGAAACGGCCCAAGGCCCGGAGGGGTCCCGGCGGTCATTCAGGACCTGACCCGGGTCAGAGGAGCGTCAGCCTTTGGTTCCTTCAGCTTCAGAGCAGGCCCTGGACGCCTCCCCTGAGCGGCTCTCGGCTCTCCGGCCTCCCCGATGTCCTTGCAAGGACCCGTGGGCACTCTGGGCCCACCCAGGGGACCAGGAGGGTCTCCCTAACTCAGAGTCGGCCGGTTAGCAACCTCAACCCCTCTTTGTCACGTAACCTGACAGGTTCTCAGGTTCCGGGAGTGGGACACGGGCCGTGGTTCTCAATCTACAGGGCGCTTGCACACAGCCCCTCCCTGCCGCCCTCCCAGTCCCGCTCCTGCTTTGCCGCCCTGTTACCTCTGCCCTGCCTGGTGCAGGGCCTCCTCACGAGCCTCCTCTCCCCTTCCTTACCCAGAATCCCTTTTCTGAACCACACACCCTCCCCTACCCCTTGCAGGCTGAGTCCTGTGACTGGAGGTCTGGCTCCAGGCTTCCCAGGAGGACTGGGGGCTGTGGACGCAGAGCCTGGAAAGGCGCGTCTGTTACGGTCCCTGAACAGCCCTCGCTCTGCTGCGGGCTTGTGGGGAGGGATGGGGCGGGGTGAGGCCGCGGGGTGAGGCCGCGGGGTGGGGGCGGGGCAGAACACCGCCAACGCACACTCCACGGTGTCAGCAACCTGTCCTCGCCAATGAAGGGCCGGCTGTGGAGCGGCTCCCCCAGGAAAGGAGACCCGAGTTTCCCCAGGGCCGACGGGTGCCACCTCGTCAGTGTCGGGGGCAGAGCAATGACTGCAGTTCCCAAAAGCCATGGCGCGGAGGTCTCAACAGAGTCCCAGTTCCCTGTGGGCAGTGGGATTGTCTCTGCTTCACAGGTGAGTGTCCAGCTGCCCTGACCAGCCTGGACTCGGACGTGGCTCCAGGTCCAGGGGCAGGGGGTTGCCGTGTCCGTCCCTGTGGTCAGACTTGCCAGGCGGCCTGCGGGTCATGACGGCGCTGCCTCCCCCGGCCCTCAGGCCCGACACACTATTTCCACAGAGGGCCTGGCTCAGTGCCCAGCCTTGGGCATGGGTTTTGGGGGTGCACTGAGAATGAGATCTGGGCGCTTCATCTAACGGCCCACCTGGCGAAGTGTCTCTGGCCCAGCTTGCTGGGGAGCGTGTGAAGGCTTCGTCACTGCAGCACGGGCTGTCCCCCCCTCCCCACCCTGCAGGCGGTGTTACCAGTCTTCCGCTAGTTCACTCCGTTCGTTCACATAGAAGAGGGAAGTAGCTCCTGGCTAAGCTTCCCTCTAGCTCATGATATGACAGTCAAAGGCTCTGGGTGGGAGGCCCAGCCAGGAGGGCAGCGGGGTCTCCTCCAGGAAGCACCCTGACAGGTCTTGGGTCATGTGCGGCCCTCTGCTGGGCCTCCCTCTGTCTGGCTACTGGAGACAGGCCCCCACCGCACCCCCCTTTGGAGATCGGCAGCCTCCTGATGCCCCTCCTGCGGGTGGATTCCAGGCATCCCGCACCCCGTGTTCCAGAGGACAGGCACCCGAGGCCAGACACACAGGCAGGGTAGTGAGTGTGCTGGTCTGGGAGGCCGATTCCAGGCACTCCTGGCCGACAGGACTTGAATGACTACTGACATGAAGGCTTCCCACAAGCAAGGAAGGGGCATCACCTACAGAAAGTCACTCTGCTTTTCCAGGCAAGCAGGAGCCTGCAGGGGTCCTAGAAGCCACCCAAGCCCCGCTGGCCAGGCTCAATTCTTCCTGCCCAGCGGCAGAATCCCAGCCTGTGCCGGGAGTGGCTGTTTGGTGCCCCCGGTCCCCTCAGCGGCCCGCCACCCTGACACAGACCCCGGGTGGCCCACTCGGAAGCTCCTGGGGGTGGCAGGGCTGTGCGCCCACAGGCTGGCAGAGGGGACGTGGGGGACGCCTGCCGACTCTGCTCCTGCCCAGCCCGGCCCCACCTGACTGCTCCCCCATCCAGACACCAGGCCTCTCCACGTTCAGTTTTATTTAAAGACTCGGAAACACAGGCATCATGGTTTGTCATCAGTCCGTCCCTCCAGAATCACACACTGACATCTGTGTCTAACAGAAGCAAGGGGTGCATGTGTGTGACTGTGCAAAGTGCCAACAATTTCCCACCAGAGCCCGGCATTCACTGTGAGGCTGCCATCTCCTGACTCTGTTCCCGTGGCCCTTTGATGGCCCGATGTCCCTGTCACCTCCATGTCCTGATGTCAGTGCATGTGACTGAGGACTCTACCCTGCTCCTCAGAGTATGTTGCCTTGGCCCCAAAGGCCAAATCATGAGCACGGTGCGTGAGGTCTGGACCTGGGGAATCTGAGGGTATCAGGCAAAGGGTTGGTTCATCTTAGTGGCCAGGACAAGGGTATCCTTCCGGGCAGGACGGCCCGGCAGAAGGGT
This sequence comes from Mesoplodon densirostris, assembly GCF_025265405.1. Classification (NCBI taxonomy): domain Eukaryota; kingdom Metazoa; phylum Chordata; class Mammalia; order Artiodactyla; family Ziphiidae; genus Mesoplodon; species Mesoplodon densirostris. Next base: position 64,966,447 of record NC_082674.1, read on the forward strand.
CTGCTTCTACTCCTGCTCTGTCTGTGGTTCACTGGTCATGAGGGCTGATTTTCTGACCAAGGGTTTGAAAACAGCCCAAAGCACGGGGGTGGTCGTGCGTGTCCATGCTCCCTGCAGCCTGGCCGGTGAGGAGGCCCCAGCGCCCAGCCCTGACTCTGCACAGGAGAGGCTGGCGACAACTTTGCTAAGACACCTGCAGGGGGGCATGCCCCCTCCACCAGGCGCCAGTCTCTCCGCATCACGTGGGCGGTGCCGGGAGAGGTCTGTGCTGTTGCTTGGTAACTGCCTACGTTTAGAAAGAAGACTTTCCTATCATCTGTGGACGAAGTCAGCTCTGGTTTCACTGGAGAACACGGGTCTCACTCAGCATGTTAACCCACGCACGTTTTTGGTGATGACATAATTGTAGACACGCACAGGATTTCTGTGCACAGAAAGCAACTAATGTGGCAACCAGTGACAAACGCGCACCTTCTGGCTGTCATAAACTCAGTGCACGGGACTCCCTGCGTTTAAACCGGATTTTTTTTCTTTGATTCAGAACAAATTTCTCAACTCTGTCCATCTGTCATGTCCTGGAGAGAGGAAGAGTGCTTTTCTCTAGGAGCGACCTGCCAGCGTGGAGCCACCTGGCAGCAACAAGTAGGCAGGTCACAGCCCAACACAGGAACTCTGAAAACAGCGTTCCTGCCACGGCCTCATGGCAGGCCAGGGAGTGGGCGTCTGGATTTTGTTGCAGAGACATCCCAAAGGCTAGTGTGTTCCGCCTGATTTAACCCTGAGCGGCTTTGTAAAGAGAGAGAGGGTTTAGGAACTGACAGGAACGTATTCCTAAGGTGTCTCTCTCACGGGCTCCTCCCGTGGGGGCTTCGGGGAAGGTGGACTCGTGGGTGCCCTTGGTGGACCCCCGACGGGGAAGGTCCCAGGATCAGAGCTGCGTCTCCCTGCCCAGCTCCCTGGACCTGCACGTCTGCATGACGCCTCCAAGCCCTCGTTATCCTTGTGGCTCTGGTCTCGAGACCAAGGTGCGCACTGAGAGCAGAGCGGTTATTTATTTAAAGAAAAAAAGGAGAAACCGTCACAAGGCAGTCGATCTGAACGGCGGTAAACACCGCACGTTTGGACAGTGGAAGTGCTGGCTGTGGTGTCCCCGCTAGAGCGCAGAAGGGGACTTCGGCCTCCTGACCTGGGGTCCACCCTCCTGTTCCTTTACTGTCACCTCTTGTCAGAACATCTCCAGATGCGGCAGGGGCTCTGGAAGGGTGGAAAGACACGGGCTTTTCCTAACTCCCTCCAATGCCCAGGCCCCTCTGGCCCCACGAGCACCGAGGCTGTGAAGACCTGGCTCTCCAGGTTCACGTGGTGCCTGTAAAACTTCTGCCCCTTTGGTGTCTCCCCAGAGATTTTTTCTTTCAAGCTCAACCAAGTCCCGACTAGGTTTACAAAAAGGCAGCACCAGATGTATGAAAAATAGGCAGTGAACGACCTGTTAGACATTTATAAAGTCTAACAGCTTGGCAGTAAAAAGATGTCAGAAAGAAGCACGAGGGAGAGGGGACAGCGGTGGCAAAGCACGAGGCAATGCGGCCACCTCGCCCCGCGGGAGCCACGTGCTGGCCTTGCCCGGATGGGGCAGTTGACGACCCCGGGCCAGGGCACCGTGCTGAGGGTCCAGGTGGAGGTGCCTGAGGTATAGCCGGAGACGAGGAGCAGTCAGGACCCATGTGAAACCCGGAGCCGCCCAAAGGACGCTCTCCAAAGGCGCGGAGGCCTGCCCCCCACCGGCCCCGCCAGCGGACGGCGGAGGAGCACCCCGGCGGCGTCTGCTCCCCGTCAGAGGACACGGGGCAGGTGGAAGCCGTGACCTCCTCGCCCCCGGGTCCTGCGCGTGCGGGCGTCCCTGCCAGGTCCCCAGAAGGACCCAGGGCCTCGGGCGGCCGCTCCCCTAGGGTCCCTGCACCTCCGTCCCTGGGGGGCGGCAGTCATGGCCTCAGAAGCTCTCCACGAAGCTGCCGGGGAAGAGGCCGGTGCGGCCGTTCCTCTGCAGGGTCCCCTTGTACCAGCCGTCCTCACGCTTCTTGTGCACGAAGACCACGTCCCCTTCCTTCAGCTCGATCTCCGCCTCGCTCTGGGGCGGGTATGAGACCACCACGCGGTACCTGGGGAAACAGATACCCAGGGGTGAGCCGCCCACCACCTCCCGGGCTCCGGGGCTCCGTCCGTTTTCAGACCAACGTGCCATAAGATCCACCTGGAGACGTGAGTCTCCGCTGTGCCTCCGCCTGCCGGGCGCCTGAGCTCCGACCAGAAACAGACCCCTGGGCCTTGGCAGCTCCCTGGATCTGAGACAAAGGCCTGCACCCCACACCTGCCCAGAAAGCCTCAGGGGAGGAGGAGGCTCTGAGGACCAGCCTTGCTCTAAATCACCCGAGGGCGAGGGCAGACCGGCTGTGCCGCGTCCCTCCCTGCTGCCCAGCCCGACAGAGCTGCCGGTAGCCCCCTCCAGCCGGGGACCCCACAGGGTTCGGGTGTCCCGCTGTCCCTGAGCCCACCACCCTTACGGGGGGCAGGACTGGTCAGGTGAGCTGGGGGCTCCGTGCGCAGATCCTCACTGTGGGTGGTCTCGTGGCCAGCAGGGCCACCTGTTCTCGCTGCCTCTGAACCCCAGCTCGTAGGCACCACGGGCGCCGCGGGCTGGGTGCCGGGGAGGGGAGGGGTCAGCAAAGGCTTCCCCATGGACCTGCCGGGCGCCGGGCACGCTCCTCTCCCTCCGCCTCCAGCCCGCCATCCACACCACCCTCCTCCACTGGAACCACGTCGCTCGGACTAGAGGCAAGTTGGGAAGAGGCCCTGTGTTCCCATCGCCCGCCCCTGCAAGCACACCGGCACTTCCCGGTCACGGATGCGGGGCCTGCCTGTCCCTGCCATCCCCGGGCACTGCCCGCCACTCCCTCCTCACCAGACCGACCTCAGCCCCACACTGCGCCCCCATGTCCTTGGGGCGGGTGGGTCGAAGGGTGGGGCTGCTGGGAGGGTCGCAGGGGCAGCGGCCAGGAGTTCACGCACAGCTGAGCCCATCCCCTGCTCCTGGGCCCAGTCTGGCCAGCACCCCTGCCGTGGGCACTGGCAGAGCAGGAGCGTCTGTGGGCCGGGCCGGGAGAGCAGTTCCCGGGCGCCCTCAGTCCTCAGCTCCCTGCTGCCAGCCCCGCCCTCAGGGCCTGGGTCCTCCTCCGAGCCCCCAAAGGCCCAGGCGGCCTCCCGGGACCAGAGATGCAGACTGTGCTCCCCCTTCCCTCCGGCCACCTCCCCACGCTCTCCGAACTCCAGGCTCTCCTGTCCCTCCTCCCTGGCAGCACCTGGCCTGACCCTGTCCCCTGGTCAGGCTTCCCCCTGATGGAGGCCATCACCGTCTGGCAGCTGGGGGTCCCTAGGGTCCTCAAGGGGTTCCGTCTGCAGAGCCTCTGACCTGCTATTTCCTGGACTTGGGAGAAACCGGGATGCTATAGAGCAGAAGGTCCCAGGTCAGCTCTTCTTGAAGTGAGGCCACAGACAAGGACCCTGGACCTACCTGACGGATTCTGGGGGACGGGGACCAGGGAACGGGGGCTCTTGGGATCTGCCCGCGGACGCCTGAGGACCGAGGTGCCGAATGAGGCCGACTTCATCCCCCTCCAACCACCTGCACACAGCCTGGAGCTGGCCCGTCCAGCTGGGGATGGTGCGGGGGACTGGGGAAGACGCTCGGGTGCAGAAGACCCAGGCCGGCCCTAGGAGCTCATGGGCCCAGCCCGCTCCAGGCGGTGGAAGCACGGGGCTGAGAGGAAGCAGGTCGCGAGGCCGGCTTGCCACCGCGGTCCCTTTCAGGGTGTGGACAAGGCGAGGAAGGGGACAACAGCTCCTGCCCTCCCAGCCCCGCATCCCTGCAGATAGCTGGGACACAGCAACGCCCGTGAGATCAGCCAGCACACACAGACTGCAGCTCCCACACCCCGGCGCCCAGGCTGCATGACTGCCAGGACCAGCACCGCGCCCCCCCCAGGCTTCCTGCCCATCCTCCTCCTCCAAACACCGCCCCCTTCCCTCAACTCCCCAGGAAAGAACGCGTCGAGATCATTCCTCACGCTCCCAACATAAGTTTTAGCTTTTGCCTCAACTGCCAGATGTGAAACAAGCAACTTTAAAAGTGTAATTTGCTAGAAAAAAATTAATTTGGTTCTTCTGAGCAATCCCGTGATTTAATGAGCCCGGATGGATGATGTGGGCTGAACGTCTACAAGACCAGAATTCAGTTTTCTGTCCAGATCCTTCCAAGACGCTGAAAAAAACTGATGCTCAGTGGCCCCAAAGGGCCAAGCGAACAGTGGCACGATCCTGGCGTCACACGTCAGAGACTGCCCTGAGCGGCTGCATCAACCACAGCCACTCTGTAGACATCAGACTCACGGATCAAAGGTGCACAATTCGAAGGGAATCCGACCACTGCAGATGCAGTCGCTTTGCCTCTGGGGTTGGGCAGATCCTCCGTGTCACCGGAGGGGCCCTTCAGAGCCCCCATGTCGGTCCCCATGAGGGCAAGTGGTCCGGGGTCGGGGGCTGTGGTCATCACAGTGGTGTCCCTCCAGGACCTTGAAAATGATAAGAATACACCCTGGACACCAAACTCTAAGGTCTACACACGCCTTGGGTTCCTGTGGCGGCTCTGATGGATTCCCACGAACAGCGCCTGACGACGTACACGTCTCATCTGGAGGTTCCGGAAGTCCGACGTTCGACAGCCTCACGGGGCAAAGTCGAGGGATGGAGGCTCCGGGGCAGGTTGTGTCCCCTCCCCTCCTCCAGCCCCTAGAGGCTGCGGCGTTCCGGTGGAGGCCTCTCCCTCCATCTCAAAGCCAGGACGGCGGGCCGAGCTCCTCGTCCACCTGCGAGGACTCCTGAGGTCACACGGGCCATCGCGGGGCCTGCACGACCTCTCCACTTTAGGGTCAGCTGCTCGGTCCATCTGCCACCTTATCCTTGCTTTGGGGATTAAGGCACAGACGTCTTTGGGAGCCTCCCATGACCCACAATAGATCAAAGCAAGAAACTCCTAAATCCCAACAGAGCCGAACAGCTGAGAGGCCGGAGAGAGGTGAGGACACACGGACTGGGCGTGTGAACAGGTGGGGAGGCCTGTCAATCAGTGCGGAGGTGGGGGGACCACGGCCCTCACCACGGCCTCACTGTTGTGTACGTCATGTCACACAGCGTCGTCTCCCATGTCATCTCATGCGTTGTTACGGTTGTTTTTGCCCTTGGCGTTCACTACGCATTCATCCTTTTCCAGGTACTGATCTGTGTTTTGCGGCCATTATAGCCACCAGGCACTATCATCCCCATGTTGTATGTAGGGGCCGGGACTCAAAAAACAGACACTCGTTTGGGTGAAATGGCTGTTAAGTGGCAGGTGTTTCTCTTGCTGCAAGATTGTGATGCACGTTGGGGGCGTGGACCGAGCCCAGCCTGCCCTTCATGCACAGCCCCCCTTGGAGGGCCCCCAAACAGGGGCTGAGGTGTGAGTGAGGGTGCGCTCTCCATGCAGGACTCTGGTCACAGCTGCGAGGTCAGTGTGACCCACCGGCCCGAGTCCAGGTGTTTCTGGAGCTGCCCCGGCCTGAAGGTGACGTTGCCATTGTCACATCCTCAGCTCCAACCTGCTGGGGGCCGGTACATGGGAGTCCTGAGGGCTGCACGGGGTGAGGGTCGTACTAGGCAGTAGTGGTCACTAAGGAGCTGTGCAGGGTGCTGGGGGCAGGAGGGCGCCCAGGGCCCCGGGTACAATATCCCCAATTAGGATAGTCAGCTAAGGGGAGTAATTCCTCGTTAATCCTAGACTCCCATGATTTCTTTACAACAGGGTCTTTCAGCCCTTTGTGGAGTCTAGAAGTTGAGGATCTGGGAAGGCAGAAACCCAGGGGAGACACGAGAGCAGCTTCGACACGTTTAGGGACCTGTCATTCCCCAGAGCCCCCAACTTTGGGACCCGGAGGAGGGGCCTGGACCCCCATTCAGAAATCACAGGCAGCTGGCTTGGTCCCGTGGCAGAAAGAAGGTTCTGACGTGGGAGAGCTGCCCGAAGGTGGAGGCTCCCTTGGGGAGGGAAGTGGAGGGAGAGAGGAGGGGGTGTGTGGTGTGCACTTGGTGTGTGTGTGTGTGGGGGGGGTGTACATGGTGGGTGTGCGTGTGACGTGTGTGGTGCGTCTCAGGCCACACGGAAGGGCTGGCATCAGTCAGTGTGGCCGAGCGGGGGAAGGATGTGCCAGAGATGCCAGGACTGCGCACTCAGGAGACGCTCCCCTTTTTACCATTTAGGCAGCTCTCCCAGGAGGAGGGGCACTTAGAAAGGAAAGCGTTTCCTCCCCTGAGGGCCCTCAGCCCTCTTTGAGGCTCTCTAAGGACCGATGACTCACACGGGCTGGCCCTCAAGCTGGACGCCAGCCTCTGGCCGCTTCCCCCTGAGGCCTCGGGGGACCCAGTTTCCTGACCTGGAAAACTCCATGCTGAACTCTAAGAAATTGTTGTCTTTGGCAAAAAAACACGAATACCGGCCATTTCACATGGTGTAACCCTGAAGGCAGCTTGGGGCCAGGTGTCAGAGTGGGCCGAGCCTGGAAGAAGAGCTTCCCCAGGGCGGGGCTCGCTCAGGCCTACGGGGGACTCAGCCCAGGGTCACTGCGGGTTCCTTCGGGGCAGGGGGATGCAGGTCCCTCACTCCATTGCTCGCTCTTCGGGCTCAGGACACCATCAGTTCCACCAGATTTCCAGATGGATCCCTTATAAATACAAACTCAGGACCCAGATGGGCTCAGAAGGTGAAATGAGCTCCCGTTTTATCTGAGCTGATGGGATAGTGAGGGTCGCCTGGCAGGTTGAAACCCTAGAAACCTGCATCATCCCTGTTCCCCAACGTGGCTTCAGACCTCACAGAGCACCACACCCAGGCCTGGGAGGACGCAGGCAAACCCTTACCTCTCTCTGGGCAGCAGCTTGGGCTCGGGGCGGACGGTGGCCGCGGAGAGAGGGGCCTGTTGGGAGGGCGACGGGAAGCTCAGATCCAAGGAGCCTGCCTTCCTGTGCAGCGGCTCCAACCCCAAGGCCCCCTGCATCTCGCCCTCAACGGGGCAGGACCCGGCCCTGCCGTGGACGGACAGTGAGGACACTTCGGGCCCCACCGCGCCCTGGAGTGAGGCGTCCACCGCTGCCTGGGGGTCGTGGGTGGGAGAGGTGGACGGCGGGGAGCGCGACTTCTTCCTGGTGGACGCGCCGGCCAGCAGCTTCAGCAGCCCGGGCTTCTTGTCTTTCTAGAGAGACACACAGAATGGAGGCCAAGTAGGTTAGTTCTCCCGGAGGCCCTTGTTGTCAGCGAGGGAGTAGGACCCTGTCAGGAAACTCTAACACGGTCCCGTAAAGATGCTCAGAGGAGGAGAACGGCAGAGACGGAAAGCCTCCCCACCTCTTTCCTTCCCCAGACGTGGCACAGGTGCCACCACAGACCCGGGCCTGGAGGTGCCCATCCGACAGCAGCCCTGCCATCGCGGGACCGCGTTCCAGCCTGGAAACTTCACCTGGAGGTGGGGCGGGGGCTGGTTATTCCACGTCAGCCGTCCCCCGCCCCGGGCTCACAGAGCCCATGTGTACAGACATGGTCTCATCTGGAGGCCCTGGCAGCGCTGTGTGGTCTGTACCGCACAGGGAAACGAGGTGCACGTGTGCGCGCGTGTGTGCACGTGAGTGAGCGGTGTGGAGGAGTGTGTACACGCAGAGATGCTTCCTGAGCCGTGTGCTTGTTTTGGAATCTAGACAGCTCCATGGCCCTCCTGGGATTTACTTTTCTGACGTTGGATGCGGATTAGCTGGCACGGGGTGTGGTGTGCTACAGGCGGCACACAGAGCCTGACACTGAGCTCCTGAGTCGGTGGTGGCTACCACAGAGTCAGCTCTGGTCACAGGGCCCGCCGGACCCTACGGTGGCTGGATGGGGACTCCTCTGCCCGCCCAAGCTGGGGACAGTTAGTGGTGCTGAAATCCCCTTAAAGTGCACTTAGTAGGGACGTGCATAACCTCAAGGTGAGTCAATAACACTTTAGTATGAACAAATCTGACGTTTTCTCTACTCCCAGCACTGGTACTGATAGGAAGGATGGAAGCTGATGTCCTGCATGCTGTCCACGGCTGGCACGGGCGAGCCCTGGCCTGGAGGGGAGCAAGTGTGCAGGGAACGTGGCACAGGGCAGCCCTCTTCCAACATCCAAGAGAGATGTGCGTGGGGCACACTTAGGAGAGCTTCGGTCATTTGGCCACCGGGGGCGCCATGCAGATGGCTCAGAGGCGTCCCCGTCCTCCAAGTAGCGGGGCTCCTGTGGCCACCATGTGGAGGAAGCGGCTCCCAGGATGACAGTCTCCTAACCTGAGACCAGCAGGAGAGGCACTGGTTCCGGTGGGCCGGTGGTCCCTGGCCCTCGGGGCCTCTGGAAGGGGAGCCATGCCGCAGCCGGACACCCACACGCTGCCAGGTCTCAGGCAAAAAAGCCACAGGGTATCAAATGGTCAAATGCGATCCTGAAGTCCAAAACTCTTAAAAGTGATTTAACTGTATGTGTGTATGCATGTGTATGTATGTGTGTATATATGTGTTCGTGTATGTGGGTATGTATATGTATGCGTGTATGTGTGTATGTGCAAGTGTGTGCATGTATATGTATAGTGTGTGTGTATACGTATGTGTGTGTGTGTATATATGTGTGCAGGCACAAGTACGTGTGCAGGCGTGTATACATATGCATGTGTGTGTGTGTATGTATGATGTGTATGTATGTGTGCACGTGTGTGTAAGTAAGCACACAGGTGAATAAAACTAAGAGCCACGTGATGGGTCCCCAGGGCTGCCAGTGGCCCTGTGGTGCCGTCCACGACAGGGGGGGCCATCACCCGACCCGCCTCGTCCCAGGGCTGCCCCAGAACACCATGCGGGCAGGGGACATGGCTCTGACGTCCCGGCGCCCCAGTGTCCAGCCCGGGTCGAGAACGCTGCGGGCACCGGATACGCGCCCGCCGAGCAGACGCGATGGAGGGCATGGGCTCGCCAGCGGGGGGCCCTGCGGGTGTCCTTCCTCCTGACGAGCACGTGCCATCAGCGAGCACCTGCCTCGCGGACCCACAGGAGCCCCAGGAAGGGAGGGCGCAGGAGGCCGGCGGTTGCGGGTTTGGAGCCGGGCGCCCACACGAGGGGGTTTTCCTGTTGGTCCCCGTGGTCAGTCACCACCGGTCACCCTCCCGCTGACCTCGGCGGACGCTGCCCTCCCCAGACGTCCGCGTCCACACACCCCGTGGAGCGGAGCATGGGCTCGGGGGCCGGTCCGGCCCCTCCAGGCCGCCCCGGTCTGTGGGCACAGCCGAGAACCCACCGATGGGCCCCTCGCGGGTGGCGGGAGAGGGAGGACGCGCGCTGGGGTGGATCTGGGCTGAAAGCTTATGCTAAAGGAGCACGGGTTTGCTGGGGTTTCCCCGGGCCTTCGCAAGCCCAGGCGGCATGGGGAATCGCGCCCTGTTGCTTTTTGGGGCCACCGCTTTCCTCACAGCCCCCCTCTGCACCTGGCTTAAATTCCCCTCCCCTAAGCACGGGTCACTTTCCATCCCAGTGACCCTCTGAATGACCAAGGCTCAGTCATTTCAGCCTTGCTGGGGGACCCCAAACATCTGAACTGTGGGAACACAATGCCCCCTGGCCCCCCACCACCTGCGGGGGGCGGAGGGCACATCTCCAGAGAAAGGGGCCTTCGCTCCTCTTCCCCCAGACGAATGATGGCCACGGCCACCCAGCTGGGCCGGCCCTTCCCCTGCAACGCCCCGGCTCCCTGTGCAGCTGACCGCCCCCCACCCTGCCTGCCCCTCCCCGGACAGAGCTCACCCCGGCGGGCTGCGCACTGGACGCCGGGAGCCCAGGGCAGCCCCGGTCCAGTCCCAGCTTGGCGTTTGGCTCACCGAGTGTTTAAGATCGGTGCAAGAGCTGGTTTAAACTATTAAAGTCCTCACAAAAATATGATGCTGTTGCTGTTTTTATGGTGTGTCTGGATATTTTTAAATGTTTGCAAAAAAAAAACAAGTTTGCAAAATCTTTAGCTCCCAATACATCTTTGCTTGTTTGTTTTTGGCAGGGCCATGCAGCTAATGGGATCTTGGCTCCCTGACCAGGGATTAAACCCGGGCCCATTGGCAGGGAAGCGTGGGGTCCTAACCACTGGACTTCCAGGGAATTCCCTGCCAATACATTTTTGTTAACTGAATAAAATCAACTTCACTTCCTGTTAACCCTTGCCTTGCCTTGGGAGAGGCCAGGGACCAACGCAGGGCTCTCGGCTCCAACTGGTACAAAGAACCAACCAGGGAGTTCGATAAAACGTAGAGGTGGGGCTCTGCCCTCAAGGATTCTGATTCAGCAGGTCTGAAATGGTTCTGATTTAGAACCAAGGAAGTGATCAATGAGAAGCCGATGGTCACCTGTGCAACCAGATAAGTGATTCCGGAAGACGGCAGACAGGTAAGACACAGGGACGGGCCCAGCTTCATGGGAAGGTGATCAAAGAAGGAGACTGTGTCCCTTACCTACTAAGTGCCCCAGCCCAGGGGACAGGCGTGGGCTTAAAGTCATGCTACGAAGTGCTGGGGTGCACGGGGGTGGAGATTCTGACCCGTGTGGCTGCCTAGCTGGATCCCAGGTGAGGCTGCCCTCCCCAGTTGCACTTTGGGTGGCAAGGGCCATCGTTTGAGTAGGAGCTCACCTAGCACAGCAGCCACGCCAGGCATAGGAGTGGGTGGGAGCCAGGCCTGCAGGCGTGAGAAGCTCCGGCTCTCGCGCTACACACACACCTGGGTCTGCACTCTGCCTCCCATACAAACAACGTCATTACGTTAGAGAAGGGATTACAGGCGACATCAGGGAAACAAGCACACCGGCACACACTCACACACGCTGAAATAAAGTCACATCCTACTTTAAAAGAGTCACCTGGGGGCCTCCCTGGTGGCGCAAGTGGTTGAGAGTCCGCCTGCCGATGCAGGGGATACGGGTTCGTGCCCCGGTCTGGGAGGATCCCATATGCCGCGGAGCGGCTGGGCCCGTGAGCCATGGCTGCTGAGCCTGCGCGTCCGGAGCCTGCGCGTCCGGAGCCTGTGCTCCGCAACGGGGGAGGCCACAACAGTGAGAGGCCCGCATACCGCAAAAAAAAAAAAAAAAAAAAAAAGAGTCACCTGGAAATCTAATATTTAAAAAAGAGACGTTCATTCATTATAGGAAAACTGTAAAACATTTTACAAATAATAAAATGATAGTGTCTGTCCCCAGAGGTCTTGTTTCATAAAATATTAATGTAAAAACTTGGCCAAAGGAAAAAAAATTTAAAGCTTAAATTAAGAAGTGTTTCCAGTTAAAGGTCAATTAAAATTATGGAAAATTATCTCTGAAATTAAAGGAAGTCAAAGAGAATAGAATTTGATTTATAAAATGTGACATTAAATTTTTCAGGGAGTCAATTCATTTCATTAAAACGAAGTAAACCTGTAACATGGCCTATGAGTGCCATGTCCTCACCGTCATCTCCTCATTATCCTATGGTGATTACGTGGAGAAATTACAACTAACACCACAGAAATAGAAAGGAGTGGGCTTCCCTGGTGGCGCAGTGGTTGAGAATCCGCCTGCCGATGCAGGGGACACGGGTTCGTGCCCCGGTCCGGGGAGATCCCACATACCGCGGAGCGGCTGGGACCGTGAGCCATGGCCGCTGAGCCTGTGCGTCCGGAGCCTGTGCTCCGCAACGGGAGAGGCCACAACAGTGAGAGGCCCGCATAACTCAAAAAAAAAAAAAAAAAAAAGAAATACAAAGGAGTAACAAATTGTTATTATGAACAATAATATGCCAACAAATTCGACAACCTAGAGAGAATGGAAACATACAATCTTCCAAGGCTGAATCATGAATAGAAAAATCTAAATAAACCAAATACCAGTAACAAAATTGAATCAGTAATCAAAAAACTTCCCCCAAACAAAGGTCCAGGTCTAGATGGCCTCACAGGTGAATTCTACCCAAGATTCAGAGAAGACTTATACCCATTCTTCTCAAATTATTCCAAAAAACTAAAGAGGAAGGAAACTCCCAAGTTCATTTTATGAGGCCAGCATTTCCCTGATACCAAAACCAGTCAAAGGCACCACACACACACAAAAAGAAAACTATAGACCAATATCCTTGATGAATATAGATGCCAAAATCCTCAATAAAATATTAGCAAACTGAATCCAACAATACATTGTAAGGATCATACACCATGTCAAGTGGGATTCATTCCAGGCATGCTAGGATGGTTTAACATATGTATATCCAACAATGTGATACACCACATTAAAAAAACAAAGGATAAAAATCATATGATCATCTCAATAAAAGCAGAAAAAGCATTTGACAAAATTCAACATACATTCATGATAAAAAGTCTCAACAAAGTAGATATAGAGGAACATACCTCAACATAATTAAGGCCATATATGACAAACCCACAGCTAAATCATACTCAATGGTGAAAAGCTGAAAGCTTTTCCTCCAAGATCAGGAACAAGAAAGACAAGGATGCCCACTCTCGCCACTGTTCTTCAACATAGTACTGGAAGTTCTAACTACAGCAGTTAGGTAAGAAAAGTAAATAAAAGGCATCTAAACTGGAAAGGAAGAGGTAAAACTGTCACTATTTGCAGATGACATGATACTATATATAGAAAATCCCAAAGACTCCTCCAAGAAACTCTTAGAACTAAAAGTGTATTCAGCAAAGTAGCAGGATACAAAATCAATATACAGAAATCTGTTGCTGATAATGAACTATCAGAGAGACAAGTAAAGAAAACAATCCCAGGTATAATTGCATCAAAGGAATAAAATACCTAGGAATAGATTTAACCAAAGAGGTGAAAGACCTGTACTCTGAAAACCATAAGACACTGAGGAAAGTGACGGCAGATGATAAAAATAAACAGAAAGATACACCACATTCATGGAAGAACTAAGGTCATTAAAATGCCCATACTACCCTAATCAGTCTACAGGTTAAATGCAATCCCTATCAAAATTCTTATGGCATTTTCCACAGAACTAGAGCAAATCCCAAAATTCATATGGAAACATAAAAGGCCCTGAATAGCCGAAACAATCTTGAGAAAGAAGAACAAAGCTGGAGGTATCACAGTCTCTGATTTCAGGCTATACTACAAAGCGACAGTAGTCAAAACAGTATGTTACTGGCACAAAAACAGCTCCGTAGATCAGTGGGACAGACTAGAGAGCCCAGAAATAAACCCACACTTATATGGTCAATTAATCTATGACAAAGAAGGCAAGAATATACAGTGGGGAAAAGACAGCCTCTTCAATAAATGGTGCTGGGAAAACTGGACAGCTACATGAAAAAGAATGAAAGTGGACCACCTTCTTACATCATATACAAAAATAAACTCAAAATGGATTAAAGACTTAAATGTAGGACCTGAAACTATAAGACTCCTAAAAACATAGGTGTATGCTCTTTGACATCACTCTTAGCAAGATTGTTTTGGATCTGTCACATCAGGCAAGGGAAGCAAAAGCAAAAATAAACAAACGGAACTACATCAAACTAAGAAGCTTTTGCATAGCAAGGGAAACCACCAACAAAATGAAAAGGCAACCTACTGAATGAAAGAAGATATTCGCAAATCATACATTCAATAAGAGGTTGATATCCAAAATATAAAGAACTCACACAACTCAATATAAAAAAAAAAAACCGCAAACAACCCAATAAAAAAAAAAATGGGCAAAATGAGCCATGGCCGCTGAGCCTGCGCGTCCGGAGCCTGTGCTCTGCAACGGGAGGGGCCCCAACAGTGAGAGGCCCGCGTACCACAAAAAAAAAAAAAAAGAAAGGAAAAAAAAAAAAATGGGCAAAGGACCTGAATAGACATTTTTTCGAAGACATACAAATGGCCAACAGACATATGAAAAGATGCTCAACATCACTAATCATCAGGGAAATGCAAATCCAAACGACAATGAGATATCACCTCACACCTGTCAGAATGGCTATTATCAAAAAGAAAAGAGGGCCTCCCTGGTGGCGCAAGTGGTTGAGAGTCCGCCTGCCGATGCAGGGGATACGGGTTCGTGCCCCGGTCTGGGAGGATCCCATATGCCGCGGAGCAGCTGGGCCCGTGAGCCATGGCCGCTGAGCCTGCGCGTCCGGAGCCTGCGCGTCCGGAGCCTGTGCTCCGCAACGGGGGAGGCCACAACAGTGAGAGGCCCGCATACCGCAAAAAAAAAAAAAAAAAAAAAAAAGAAAAGAAATAACAAGTGTTGGTGAGTGTGTAGAGAAAAGGGAACCCTTGTGTGCTGTTTGTGGGAATATAAACTGGTGCAGCCACTGTGGAAACAGTATGGAGGTTCATCGAGTAATTAAAAATAGAACTACCATATGATCCAGCAATCCCACTTGTGGGTACTTACCTGAAGAAAACAAAAACAGTAATTAGAAAAAATATATGTACCCCCTGTTCATTGCAGAACTATTTACAATAGTCAAGATATGGAAACAACCTAAGTGCCCACTGATAGATGAATGGATAAAGAAGATGGGGTACATATATACAATGGACAACAATGTGTGTATATATATATACTCAGCCATAGAAAAATGAAATCTCGCCATTTTTGACAACACAGGTGGACCTGGAGGGTATTATGCTAAGTGAAATAAGTCAGACAGAGAAAGACAAATACTGTATGATTCCATGTGTATGTGGAATCTAAAAAACAAGACAAATGAAGAAATAATCCAAAACAGAAACAGAGTCATAGATACAGAGGACAAACTGTTGGTTGCCAGAGGGGAGGGGGTTGGGGGAGGAAAGAGGTAGGTAAAGGGGATTAAGAAGTTCAAACTACCAGCTATAAAATAAATAAGTCACAGGTATGTGATGTACACATAGGGGACGTAGTCAATAGCACCGCCACAACTTTGTATGGTGACGGATGAAAACTGGTCTTCTCGGGGTGAACATTTCATAATGTGTAAAAATATCAATTCACTATGTGGTATACCTAATATGATATAATACGGTATTTTAATTTTAACTTAGAAAAGTCTAAAGTCCAAAGTCTCATCTAAATATCATCTAAATCAGATGTGGGTGAGCTCGAGCTATGATTCATCCTGAGGCAAATTTCCTCTCCAGCTGTGAGCCTTTGACACCAAACTAATTACATGCTTCCCAAATGCAAAGGTGAGGAAGGCAGAAAATAGACATTCCCATTCCCAAAAGGAGAAATGGGAAGAGGAGGGAGTGACAGCTCCAAGCAAGTCCAAAACTTAGCCAGGCAAGTTCCACTAGGTCCCAAGTTGGAGAACAATCCTCTTTGGTCAACACCTCTCTTCCAGGCCCACGCCCCCGGCTTTGGTCAGAGGCCACCTCTGAATAGCCTTCGGGGCCCTTCATCCCTTTCCCGGAAGAAGAGTGCACGTTTGCAGCCAAATGGCCCTGTGGTCTGGTCCTGCAGAATCCAAGGAGTCCCACAGCCGTCCTTCCCTCCACCCTGCTTCCTCTGACCCCTGAAGTTCAAGCTGGCAGAGTCCTTGGCGCTTTAATCCCACCTTCTATTCCTGGCTCGGCTGCGACGGCTGGTTAAGTCCATGAGTTGCACCTGTGGTCTCTTTATCAAATGGTGGTTTGGCCACATCCCTGGCATCTCTTCAGAGCACGCCTTCTCATTTTGTGCAATATGGTGAGGCTAAGGGTTTTCCAAATGTCCAAGCTCCGGTCCTTTTCGGTTAACAATCAACTCATTTCTTTCCTCTTGCGTTTAACTGCCAGCCACCAGGAGGAACCAAGCCTCTCCTTCAATGCTGCTCAGAAATCTCCTCAGCTAAATATCCAACATCGACCTTCTATGAGACATGAGAACAGAGCTAGGCTGCCCTCTTTGCCACTTTCTAACCAGGGCTGCCTTCCTTGCCATTAACAGTAGCATGTTCCTCCTTCCACCTGGATGTCCTCTAGCATTCACACACCTACCAGAGTCTGTTCATGATCACTCGCGAAGGACCCTTGCCAGAACTGCCTTTAAGGCCAAACGTCAAGCCTCCCAGCCTCTCTCCGTCACCTGTTCCAAAGCTGCTTCTGCATTTTCAGGCTTTGTAACAGAAGCCCCTGCCACACTCATGGAACCAAAATCTGTATCGGTTGCCTCAGGTGTCCACAACCAAGTACCACAGCCTGGGCGGCTTAATCCACAAACCTGTCTTTTCTCGCCGTTCTGGAGGCTTGGGGTGCCAGCATGGACGAGTCCTTGGTGAGGACCCTCCTGGCCTGCAGACGGTGCCGTCTGTCAGGTGGTCACGTGGCCTTTCCTCATGACCCATCTAACCCTAATTACCCCCCAAGGGCCCCCCCCAACACTGGGGCTTCAACTTATGAATTCTGGGGGGACACACACATCCAGTCTGAAAGGGCCACAGTTACCTCAATGAGAGAGAGGAAATTCAAGTCCAGAGAGACGACGGGGACGGACCCCGGTCTCCGGATGCAGAATCCCAGACTCTCTCCGGCCACCTCACCGCCTGTTCCCGTGGCCGCTGGTGCGTGATGAGGACGAGGCTTTGCTCGTCCTTCACCCTCCAGGCCCTACTCTGCCCTGTGCCCCAGGGCCTTACTCAGTGTTTGCTGAGCCTACCCGGTCCCCAGCCAGCGCCCCCTGAGCACAATCACACGTCCAAGGCTGACCTGGTCCCAACTCGCCCTCAGCTCAGGCTGGAGCTCCTTGGACCAAGCCCCACCTTCTCTGCAGAACGCTCTCCTGCCAGCCCTGGGCTCCCACACCCACTGTCCACCAGACACTGGTGGTACCTGCACACATCACCCTCTGACTTATGAGCAACAGCACCCTGCATACCCCCATCTGGCCCAGAGATCACCCCATGTTCAATGAGGGTCATGGTGTGACCTGCACTCGTCACCAGCCTCCACGGCAGGAAACCTGAGCAATGGACCCTGGGTGCCACCTCGAGATCTAGTCCAGCCGTTCTGGGTGGGCAGCCAGGTCACCTCTCATGTGACCCTTGGTCCATCGGAGGAGCAGGCGCTGGCATCCCCGACTCCTCAATGTCCCACAGGCCGTCCTGGCCTCCCACGGGCAGGACTGAGCGGCTCGCACCCTGGGGCCCAGCCCAGCCCGGTCAGCACCCCAAGAGGGCCCTGAACGCAGGATCAGAGCCTGGTGGTCCAGCCTCTGCCGTGTAGCCCCGTGATGCTGTCACTGCGCCGGGGCAGGACCAGGCGCCCTGGGTGGCGTCACAAAGGCCACCACAGGGCAGGCACTGTGGCTGGTGCTCAGCAAAGGTGGGAGGCCTGTGGCTGTGTACCTTCCACAGGGGCCAGAGCCCAGGCCAGGACCCGATGCTGAAGGGCAGGGGCCACACCGCCTGGCTCTTCTCCTGCCTCCCAGCTGGGTGCCCTTGAACGCGTGCTTGCGTTTCCCGGGCCTCAGTTTCCTCACCTGTGGAGTGGGGGTCATGACGGCACCTGCCCGAGAGAGCTGTCTGGGGACTGGATGAAGTAAGACATGTTAGACGTTAGCCTGCTGTCACCAGCACCCTCTCCGTCACCATGGTTACCACACAGCCATTTGGAGCCTTCTTTCTGCAACAGCCAGTCTGTCCAGTGATACGTGAGTCTCCCTCCATAGCGACATCTTACTGTTTGGGGAGGAAAGTACCACTCCTCAGCCAAAGGAACCACGCCAGGATCTTCTTCTAAAGCAGCGCTCCTCACAGGTAGCGAGTCTGAAATCGCACTTCCTACGGACTATGATGACACATGTAGTGGAGCGGACCCTCCCCAGGGCTGTGCTGCAGGGGCCGTCAGCAAACCCGGAGCAGGAAGGAGAATGGTCTGAAGGTCTGTCCCAACCCGGATGCGTCACGTGCTGGGCCATGAAGGACCTCAGGGGTCTGAACCAAGGTGGCTTCTGGGCTCTGTGAAGCCCCTGGATTTGCCAGGCTGGGCATGAGTAGCTTCTCAAAGCAGGCCATGCCCCTCCCTGGTGTTAAGAGGCTGATGGCGTAATTCAACTGAGAAAAAAGGAGGTGAAGGGCAGTGGGTGTGCAGGTCTGACCGGCGGAAGGCATGGACGGGGCCGCGGGCCACCTGCACCCAGGCCGCTGCCGTGACGTCAGCGGGAGCCGGAGGCCAGGCTCCTTGGGGACAACAGAGACAACAGGGCCTACTCCGCTCTCAGTCTGAGAGCCCCAAACAGGAGGAAGCTGTGACAGATGAGAACTCAAGGAAAGAGGGAGGTCACATGTCACCCTGGGTGACGTGGCGCAGCGAAGCTTCCAGACGCGGCCACGGTGCTGTATCTCCTCCCTCATCTGTCTCACGTGGCCCCTCTTGTAGGATCCATGTCCCTGCCGTGCGCCGGGGCCTGCCATGGCTCCACCTGCACCCAGGGCTCGAAGACGCCGCCAGCTCACCCCTGAGCAGAGACCACGGAGGGGCCGCACGAGTGTCTGACAAACAGCAGACTGAGGTGCTGGCCAGCAGCCAGTGAGTGGCCCGCAGGTGGCCCCAGCCCGGCCAGCACAGCGTCCAGGCCTCCCTCCGCTCAGCCGAAGCCCAGCCCTGGAGCAGGATCATTACAACCCGACGGGAGCTGTTCTCCCACACTGAGGTGTGGGAAGTTGTTGTGGCCTCTACGTGAGTTAACTTGAATTCGGTGCTGACTAAACAGCCTGTGTGTGACCTGTCAAACACACACTGCACGCCGGCTTTAATTATTAAAGAAAAGTGTACACTGACCAGAAGTAAAGAACGTCCATGTTATAATAAAGACTGGGGCTTCCCTGGTGGCGCAGTGGTTAGGAATCCGCCTGCCAATGCAGGGGAGATGGGTTCGAGCCCTGGTCCGGGAAGATCCCACATGCCGCGGAGCAACTAAGTCCGTGAGCCATAGCTACTGAGCCTGTGCCCTAGAGCCTGCGAGCCACAACTACTGAGCCCATGAGCCACAACTACTGAAGCCTGTGCTCTAGAGCCCGTGCTCCACAACAAGAGAAGCCACCACAATGAGAAGCCCACGCACCGCAACGAAGAGTAGCCCCCGCTCGCCGCAAATAGAGAAAGCCCGCGTGCAGCAACAAAGACCCAACGCAGCCAAAAATAAATAAAGTTATAAAAAGAAAAAATAATAAAGATGAAACGCCTCCCTTCCCGGGACGCCAGTGCTGGTCCTCCATCCATGGTAGGCCTCCCGACGAAGGGGCCAAGGCCACACTGACTCAGTACGTGCTTGTCTGTTGTTTTTTTAAACCTTGAAGGAATGCATCCCTGACTTGTTCTTTGTTCTGACAAGACACAAAACTGTGCTGAAAACCCTGCTTCTCCAGGGCAGTTCCTCAGGTTACCTGAGAGGCTGTCTTCTGGGCTAGAGTCCTCAGTCTGGCTCAAGAAAACTCTTTCCTATCCCTAGCAGAGACTGTTTATTATTTTCATCACCAAAAGTGAAAGTTGTTCTACACAACTGAGGCTGGGTGTGTGTCACACGGCAGACTTCACGAGATGCCTCCGAGATCCCCCATCCCAGACCCAGCAGCAGGGTCGGGGTGCTGGTGGCCCTGCCCTCTGACGTGACCTTACCCGGGAGCTTCACAGGCACACGCACACGCCTCGAGCACAGGCACTGTAGTTAACAAGTGTGGGACGGAAAAATGAAAGCACCTCCCAATAGACATCTTTGGAAACGTTCACAGAAGTACTGGAAACACGTACAAGTAACAGATGAGAATTCCGTGCGGAAGGAAGCCCAGAACTGAACTTCAGCCTCTTTTTACTGGAAACACGAAGACCTCCAGACAACCTACAACCAACCAAACCGCAGGGCCCTAAAATCCCAGGTCACACCCCGATGGGGCCTCGGAACCTGGAAGGCCCGCCTTGATTCGGAGGCAGGACGCATCGCCAGACGCCCGGGGACTCCAACCACGCAGGTCTGAGAGCATCAGAGGAGCAGAGGCGGAGCCGCAGGGACAGGTGCGACGCTGAACGAGACCGTCCGCGGCTGCTCTGGGCCACTCCTCGCATCAGGCGGCTCATCTCCCCTGTGCATCGGAGCCCCCGCGGCCCTCCCCTTGCTGTCAGGGATGGAGCACACAGGGGTCTCTCCCTACGGGCCTCTGTCAGCCTTGTAACCGTACCAGTAGCATCACTGGGGGTGTGCAGAGCAAGCAGGGCCCCCCGGGTGGAGAGGTGTCCTCTGCAGGCCCACCCGGAAGGAGGGTTTCGTGGGGCCAGGGTCCCATCGCTTCAGTCTCCACCTCCTGCAGGGAGAAGCCCTCAAGGAGGCGGAGGGCAGCCACCCACCCGCCCACCCGCCATGTGTCCAGTTGGAAGGGGGCCCTCAGCAAGGTGGGCACAGCGTGAGGCTGACCCACAGGGCCTCCTGATTCTTTCTGATGGGCAGAGGCTGACGCGCTCTTTGGCGGGAAAGCTGTGCCTTTGTGGAAAGGGGGGAGCGACTTTCTCTCCTCTGGGTCAGGTCCCAGCAGCCATCACGTGCTGTGGGCTTGTGCCCCCCCCAAGCCCCTCCCCCTTGGGGAAGGATTTCCAGCCTCCCTCAGCCCTTGCACAGCAGAGCCAAGCTTCACACGAAAGGTCAGGGACTTGTGCGTTGGGTCTCCTCGTCTGAGCCGTTGGAAGAATCCCAGCACCTTGCTTCAGGTTACATTACAGCTGCCAGGGACTCGTCTGAATGTGAGCTCATCTGACCTTCACCCGAGTCCCCAGGGGCTCCAGGCCGGCAGCCTTGGTGTCCCCTGAGGATGTGGCACCTTGGATGCTGGCAGGCCTGGCGTGAGCGAGAGCTGGGCAGGCTTCTCTGTGGTGGGACCTTCTGGAGCCTTCACTGTGCCAATAAGCTTATCTTTAAATTTAAATTTTATCTTGTAGGAACACGTAACGAGAAATGTACTCTGTTAGTGAGTTTGTAAGTGACCACACTGTCTGGTAGACACCGTAGGGGCATTCACCGTAGGGACAGTCACCGGTGGATCTCTAGAAATAACTCACCTTGCTTCACTGAAGCTTTATCAATGACCTTAAGTTTCAGTAAAGCAAGCCAAGTTCTAATAAGCTGGGTTTTCCTGCAGGAGGGTTATTTATTTATTTATTTATTTTTTTGGTGGGCCTGGGGCTCTTCTGAAAATGAAGGGAGGGTTCTGACGATTTGGAAAGGTAACATCCACCCAGCCTGGTGCAGGGAGGCCCCTAACACTGCTCACAGTTGCTCTGCACACCGCCGGCTCCCAGCGAGGGTGACCCTGCAGCGGGGGTGACGTGAAGCTGGGGTCCTGCAGGTAGAAGCCGGGGCTGCTCCGGGTCCTCGAGTGCGGGACTGTGCGGGCGTCAGGCTACCTCCCCGACAGCGGCCTGGGGCAGACGCTGGCCGGTGGCCTTCTGCACCCAGGCCGCCTCGCATCCCATCCTCCCCCACCCTTGGCTCCACGACCTGGGAGCTCAGGTGCTGAACTTGGAACAGCTCTTGGAGGGTGGGGGCTGGTGGACCCTTTGCATGGGTTTCCTCGGGGGGCGAGGAGGTGAAGAGAGAATGATCCAGGAGCCCTTGCAGAGCCACAGAGAACGCTGGAAGGTGCTAGTCTGCTTCTGGGACGCCGGGAGGGGGCCAGCTGGGCCAGTTCTGGGAAGGCCGCGGAGCTCTCCAGCATCGCCCCACCCCGAGAGCTAGGGACCCCAGGTCTCCGGAGCCATCCACGGCCCTGTCTCCTGCGGCAGCAAATAAGTATCTGCGGCACTTTGGACAAGGACCAGGGCCAGGCCCCGATGCTGTCCAGGGAGGGCCCCGCATCTCCCCTGCCCCCCAGCGGGCAGCCCGTGGTCCTGAAGCCGACGACACGGGCCCAGTGCCATTCTGAGTGAAATCCCAGCCCCAGGCCAGCAGGGGCCTTGCTCACAGTGCCACGGGTCCTGCTCTCGGTTGTGCCCACGTTTTCCATCAAAAGGGTGCCACATCCATCGCGGAAACAGCCCCCTGCCCCGAGCTCTGCTAGGACCTCACCAGGCAGCCATCCACGATCAGCTCGTACCCAAACGACTCCCAGAAAACAGGGGCTTTCTTTCCTCCACCAGCCTGACACACAGCCATCACACTCACACTTCAGCTCCGTCCTCCTGGCCCGAAAGGGCAGCCACAGACAGCGTGCCCACACCCACTGCCCCGGGGAGTGGCCGGGGTCCTGTGCTGGTGGGCGAAAAGCACGGATTCTTGGCGGCCACGCCCCCAGCACCTGCGTCTCTGAACACCCGCGGGCTCTGAAAACTGCCGCCCCGCCGGCCCTGCCCTGTCCATCTCAAATGGGAGCCACACCCCAAAACCAGGGTGATGAGTCCAAAGAGAGGCGTGGCAGGTTCCCCCGGCACCTTGGCCCAGTCCAGGACCGCACTTCCTGCATCTCTGCGGACCTTCTGATCCCGAGGGGGGCTGCGCTAGGGTGTGGGGACGTGATCCCCCAGGAGCAAGGGCGGCTGTGCGATGGGGTCGAGCCACACAAGTCAGCGGTTAGGAGCGAGGGGACAGGACGTGCACCCCAAATCGTGTCTCTGTGGCATGAGGATTAATTTATGACGATGATTATATATATAAATATGATTCACTTATGATTCTTTCTAAGGCCCAAAAGACTCAGGAAGAGCCTTCCCCTAACTGCCTAAAAGAATGTAGATGGAGGACCTGTTCCAGGAAGGGGGCGTCACCACAGGTAACTGTAGTAAAAACTGTTTGCTGAAACTTCTGTGTCCACGGTTCCTGCCTGGCCCAAACACACATTCACCAAACGTTTGCTTTTCCGTCTCCACGTGAATTGCCTCCCTCCCGCTCTGAGTCCCAAACCCCCATCTCTGACATACTCCTTCGTCTCGAGCTGAAGATGGGATTTAAGATGAGGGCTTCCACCATTGAGGGAGTTCGTTTTCCTGGGTCTCTCCCATGCCCATGCTTTTAAACTTTTCTGATTTCCTCCTGTTGATCTGTCGCCTGTCAATTTAATTCTCAGATGTGCCAGAAGGACCTGAAGGGAGAGGACAACGTCTTCCCCCCGACAGGAGACACCCCAGGAGAGAGGCGTCGGGGGCTAAGGCGGTGGATGAGCCCGAGAGGGGGGCCCAGGGCTCCCAGACAGGCACGCTCAGGACTCTCGCAGGGGCAGCTGGGCAGGGGTGCCGGCGGGGGGCACACCGCCCCCCTCTTCACTGGCACCACAGTCCCCTATCCCCGCCCCGACTGGGAGCCGTCTCCTCCCTGCACCTTGGTGAGCGCTTCCGGGAGTTCATTTCTCCCTCGCCTGCTCTGTCCCCTCACACGTGTGCTGCTTTACCCGCCCCCATGTGGACCCCCCGTCGTATTCATGCTGGTGCAGGTGCCGGCACCTTGTAAGCAGCCTGCGCCCACCTGCAGCTGCCCCCACGGCCAGAGGGAGGGTCTGGCACAGGCAGGGCTCCGTCTCAACCCCAAGTCCCCAGAGGAGCCTGGGTGGAGAATGGCCAGACCGGACCTCTGGGTGGCACTCACGTCTCCAAGCAAGAAGCCGGCCTCTCGACGATGCAAACTCCCCCAGAGCCGAGACAGGGTTAACGGGCTTTAACACAGTTAAATGAGGGAGAATTAAAGTGCTGAGCTTTCACTTCTTTACAGATTCTTCTGGACTCAGCCCCTGAGAAGCTGCGGCAGCAGGTCCTGTTCCTTTGCCATCTCATCCAATGCCATCACCTTTTCACTTAACAGGAAGGCCTGTTACCTCAGTAGAATTTATAGCGTAACATTAATTTCTTTAAAATGGCTTCGGAGGAGGTCAGGCCAAAAGGCAGAGACGAGAAACCAGAACAGCCCTCTGGCTCCAGGGTGTGTCCAGGCTACTTT
Source organism: Mesoplodon densirostris (assembly GCF_025265405.1). Taxonomy (NCBI): domain Eukaryota; kingdom Metazoa; phylum Chordata; class Mammalia; order Artiodactyla; family Ziphiidae; genus Mesoplodon; species Mesoplodon densirostris. The sequence goes on from NC_082674.1 coordinate 64,990,488, forward strand.
CGGCTTCGTCCTGTAGGACAACCTTGCCTTGAATGTACATTTCCAACAGGCCTCTGCTTGTTTTCTGTAGAACAAATGTGGAGCTATCACAAATTATTAGATTAAATGCAATGCATTCAGATGAAATCTCTGTAAAATCTGGTATCCTTCGGAAAGGGTCTGGAACGGAACATGAAAGATAAACACGTCATTATCTACTCGGGTGTGCCAAGCTCATGTGCTTCTGAATAGTTTTTTAAACAAAACAGATGGGTAGAAATCACCTCATCCAACCAGAAAGGCAGCAGCAGGCCCGTCAGTTCCATATGGGAGGGGCTCTGTCAAGGGGATGCAGGATTTTGGAGGGTCACTTAGGAATCTAAGCTATTATTTCCATTAGCGCTGACGGGCAGCCCTGCAAGCTCTCAGGGAGACTGGGATTTCCTTCCTGGACTTTGTGTGCTTCTTCAGACAGGCTGCTTCCAGGAAATGTGAGATGACACCCAGCCTGGGCACCAGCTTGGAGATACAGGTTCAGAGGCCACTGGCTGGGCCCCTCCTGCCGCTGCCCGCTACATGCAGCCCAGACCCTGGCTTGGAAGCTCCTCCCTGAAAAGGGCCCTGCCTGGGCTTCCATCCGGTCCTAAATTTCTCTAAGGAGAAACTTCTCTAGGTGGGAAACACAAGAGAAGAAAAAGACCCACAAAAACAAACCCAAAACAATTAAGAAAATGGTAATAGGAGCATACAGATTGATAATAACCTTGAATGTAAATGAATTAAATGCCCAACCAAAAGACACAGACTGGCTGAATGGATACAAAAACGAGACCCATATATATGCTGTCTACAAGAGACCCACCTCAGACTTAGGGACACATACAGACTCAAAGTGAAGGGATGGAAGAAGATATTCCATGCAAATGGAAATCAAAAGAAAGCTGGAGTGGCAGTACTCGTATCAGATAAAATAGACTTTAAAATAAAGACTGCTACAAGACAGAAGGAGGGACACTACATAATGATCAAAGGATCAATCCAAGAGAACGTATAACAATTATAAATGTTTATGCACCCAACATAGGAGCACCTCGATACATAAGGCAAATGCTAACCACCATGAAAGGAGAAATCGACAGTAACACAATAGTAGTAGGGGACTTTAACACCCCACTTACACCAATGGACAGATCATCCAAACAAAAAATAAATAAGGAAAGAGAAGCTTTAAATGACACAATAGACCAGACAGATTTAATTGATATTAATAGAACATTCCACCCCAAAGTGGCAGAATACACCTTCTTCTCAAGTGCACACGGACCATTCTCCAGGACAGATCACATCTTGGGTCACAAATCAAACCTTGGAAAATTTAAGAAAATTGAAATCGTATTAAGCATCTTTTCTGACAACAACGTTATGAGACTGGAAATCAATTACAGGAAAAAAACTGTAAAAAACACAACTACCTGGAGGCTAACCAGTGCACTACTAAATAACCAAGAGATCACTGAAGAAATCAAACAAGAAATAAAAAAATACATGGAAACAAATGGCAACAAAAACACGACGACCCAAAACCTATGGGACGCAGCAAAAGCAGTTCTAAGAGGGAAGTTTAGAGCAATTCGACCTCACCTCAAGAAACAAGAAAAATCTCAAAGAAACAATCTAACTCTACACTTAAAACAACTAGAGAAAGAAGAACAAAGAAAACCCAAAGTCAGTAGAAGGAAAGAAGTCATAAAGATCAGAGCAGAAATAAATGAAATAGAAATGAAGAAAACAATAGCAAAGATCAATAAAACTAAATGCTGGTTCTTTGAGAAGATAAACAAAATTGATAAAACCCTTAGCCAGACTCATCAAGAAAAAAAGGGAGAGGATGCAAATCAATAAAATTCAAAATGAAAAAGGAGAAATCACAACTGACACCACAGAAATACAAAGGATTATAAGAAACTACTACAAACAACTGTATGCCAATAAAATGGACAACCACAAAGAAATGGACAAATTCTTGGAAAGGTACAATTTTCTAAGACTGAACCAGGAAGAAATAGAAAATATAAACAGACTTGTCACAAGTAATGAAATTGAAACTGTAATTAAAAATCTTCCAACAAACAAAAGTCCAGGACCAGATGGCTTCACAGGTGAATTCTATCAAACATTTAGAGAAGAGCTAACACCAATCCTTCTCAAACTCTTCCAAAAAATTGCAGAGGAAGGAACACTCCCAAACTCATTCTGTGAGGCCACAATCACCCTGATACCAAAACCAGAAAAAGATATCACAAAAAAGAAAATTATAGACCAATATCACTGAACATAGATGCAAAAATACTGAACAAAATACTAGCAAACAGAATCCAGCAGCACATTAAAAGGATCATACACCATGATCAAGTGGGGTTTATCCCAGGGATGCAAGGATTCTTCAGTATACACAAATCAATCAATGTGATACACCATATTAACAAATTAAGTAATAAAAACCATATGATCGTCTCAATAGATGCAGAAAAAGCTTTGGACAAAATTCAACATCCATTTATGATAAAAAAAACTCTCCAGAAAATGGGGATAGAGGGAACCTACCTCAACATAATAAAGGCCATATATGACAAACTCACAGCAAGCATCATACACAATCGTGAAAAACTGAAAGCATTTCCACTAAGATCAGGAACAAGACTAGGATGTCCACTCTTGCCACTCTTAAAGATTTGTGCTCAGAAAACTATAAAACACTGATGAAAGAAATCAAAGATGACATAAACAGATGGAGAAATATACCATGTTCTTGGATTGGAAGAATCAACATTGTGAAAATGACAATACTACCCAATCTACAGATTCAGTGCAATCCCTATCAAACTACCAATGGCATTCTTCACAGAATTAGAACAAAAACTTTTACAATTCGTATGGAAACACAAAAGACTCTGAATAGCCAAAGCAATCTTGAGAAAGGAAAACGTAGTTGGAGGAATCAGGCTCCCTGACTTCAAACTATACAACAAAGGTACGGTAATCAAGACAGTATGGTACTGGCACAAAAACAGAAGTGTAGCTCAATGGTACAGGATAGAATGCCCAGAGATAAACCCACGCACATATGATCACCTAATTTATGACAAAGGAGGCAAGAACATACAATGGAGAAAAGGCAGCCTCTTCAATTAGTGGTGCTGGGAAAACTAGACAGCTACATGTAAAAGAATGAAATTAGAACACTCCCTAATACCATACACAAAAATAAACTCCAAATGGATTAAAGACCTAAATGTAAGACCAGACACACTAAAACTCTTAGAGGAAAACGTAGGAAAAACACTCTTTGACATAAACCACAGCAAGATCTTTTTTGACGCACCTACTAGAGTAATGGAAATAAAAACAAAAATAAACAAATGGGACTTAATTAAACTTAAAAGCTTTTGCACAGCAAAGGAAACCATAAACCAGACAAAAAGACAACCCCCAGAAAATATTTGCAAATGAAACAACAGACAAAGGATTACAGACAAAGGATTAATCTCCAAAATATACAAACAGCTCATGGAGCTCAATATCAAAAAAACAAACAATCCAATTAAAAAATGGGTGGAAGACCTAGATAGAAATTTCACCAAGGAAGACATACAGATGGCCAAGAGGCACATGAAAAGATGCTCAACATCATTCATTATTAAAGAAATGCAAATCAAAACTACAATGAGGTATCACCTCACACCGGTCAGAATGGCCATTTTCAAAAAATCCAGAAACAATAAATGCTGGAACATGTGTGGTGAAAAGGGAACCCTCCTGCACTGTTGGTGGGAATGTAAATTGATACAACCACTATGGAAAACAGTATGGAGGTTCCTTAAAAAACTAAAAATAGAACTACCATATGACCCAGCAATCGCACTACTGGGCATATACTCTGAGAAAACTGTAATTCAAAAAGAGACATGTACCACAATGTTCAATACAGCACTCATTTACTATAGCCAGGATGTGGAACCAACCTAAATGTCCATCGACAGATGAAGGGATAAAGAAGACATGGCACATATATACAATGCAATATTACTCTGCCATAAAAAGGAATGAAATTGAGTTATTTGTAGTGAGGTGGATAGACCTATAGTCTGCCATACAGAGTGAAGTAAGTCAGAAAGAGAAAAACAAATACCATACACTAACACATATATAAGAAATCTAAAAAAAAAAAAAAGGCTCTGATGAACCTAGGGGCAGGACAGGAATAAAGATGCAGACATAGAGAATGGACTTGAGGACAAGGGGTGGGAGGGGGAAGCTGGGACAAAGTGAGAGTAGCATCGACATATATACACTATCGAATGTAAAACAGTTAGCTAGTGGGAAGCAGCAGCATAGCACAGGGAGATCAACTCGGTGTTTTGCGATGACCTAGAGGGGTGGGATAGGGAGGGTGGGAGGGAGGCTCAAGAGGGAGGGGATATAGGGACATATGTATGCATATGGCTGATTCACTTTGGTGCACAACAGAAACTAACGCAGTACTGTGAAGCAATTATACGCCAATAAATATCTATTTAAAAAAAAAGACCAGTAAACTTGATAAGCCTCTAGGTAAACAAACTAAGAAAAAAAGGAGTGAAGACACAAATTACTAATGTCAAAAATGAAAAACCCTATGTATAGGAAAAGGTAATAAAGAAATATTATGAATCATTTTATGCTCACAAATTTGTTAAGCTAGAGGAAATGGACCAATTCGTTAAAAGACACAAAGTGCCAGATCTTGCACAAGAAGAAATAGGCAATCTAAACAGGCTGCTGTCTATTCAAGAAATGGAATCAACAATTAATAACCTCCCAAAATAGCACCAGCCCAGATGGGTTTGCTGGTGAATTCCAGCAAACATTTAAGGAAGAATGATGTCAATTCTCTACAATCACTTCCAGAAGATGAAAGCAGAAGGAATATTTCCTAACTCATTCTATGAGGCCAGCATCATCCTAATACCAAAATGAGACCAAAAAATCACAAGAAAACTACAGATCAATACTTCTCACGATTATAAATGCAAAAATCCACAACGAAGTATTAGCAAATAGAATCCAACAATGTTTAAAAAGAATTATATACCACAACCAAGTGGGGTTTATCTCAGGTATGCAAGGTTGACTCACAGTTCAAAAAATAAATGAATGCAATCCATCACATCAACAGCTAAAGAAGAAAAATCACATGATCATATCAATAGATACAGAAAAAAAAATTGACCAAAATCCAACACCCATCATGATAAAAACTCTCAGCAAACTATGAATAGAGGGAAATTTCCTCAACATGAAAAGGAACATTTACAGAAAACCTTAAGCTACCATATTTAATGGTGAGAAACTAGCAGCTTTTCTGCTAAGATTAGGAACGAGGTGAGGATGCCCCTTCTCACCACTACTCTTCAACATCATACTCGAATTCCTAGCTAACACTAAATCAAGAAAAGGAAATAAAAGGTATACAGGTTGGGAAGGAAGTAATACAATTGTCTTTGTTCACCGATGACATGATTGCCTACATAGAAAATTTCAAAGAATTCATACACACACACACACACACGGGACTCCTGGAATTAATACACATTATGGCAAGTTTGCAGGATCCAAAGTTAATATAAAAATGTTAACTGCTTTCCTATATACCAGCAATGAACAACTGCATTTTGAAATTGAAAACACAATATTATTTACAGTAGCACCTCCAAAAGTGAAATACTTAGATATCAATTTAACAAAATATGTACAAGGTCTAAAAGAAGAAAGCTAGAAAATTCTGATAAATGAAATCAAAGAAGAACTACATAAATGGAGAGACAGTCCCTGTTCAGGGCTAGGAAGACTCAGTACTGTCAAGATGTCAATTCTTCCCTACTTGATACCCAGATTCAACACAATCTTAACCAATATTCCAGTAAGTTATCTTGTGGATGTTTGCAAACTGATTCGAAATTTTACATGGAGAGGCAAAAGACCCAGAATAGCCAACACAATACTGAAGGAGAAGAACAAAGTTTTAGGACATAACTACCAATATCAAGGCTTACTATAAAGCTACAGTAAGCAAGATGGATTGTACTGGCAAAAGAAAAAGATCAGTGGAACAAAACAGAGCACCCGAAAATAGACCTGTACAAATATAGTTAACTTATCTTTGCTAAAGTAGCAAAGGCAATAACACAATAGAGAAAAAGATAGCCCCCTTTTTTTTTTTTTGCGGTACGCGGGCCTCTCACTGTTGTGGCCTCTCCCGTTGCGGAGCACAGGCTCCGGACGCGCAGGCTCAGCGGCCATGGCTCACGGGCCCAGCCGCTCCGCGGCATGTGGGATCTTCCTGGATCAGGGCACAAGCCCACGTCCCCTGCATCGGCAGGTGGACTCTCAACCACTGCGCCACCTGGGAAGTCCAGGATAGCCTTTTCAACAGAGGGTACAGGAACGACTGGACATCCACATACCAAAAAAAAAAAAGAAAAGAAAAGCAAGAATTTAGGCACACACCTTATACTCAAAAGAGATCATAGACTTAAATGCTTAAATGTAAAATGCAAAACTATAAGCCTCTTAGAAGATAATGCCCCTCCTGGGGCACCAGGGTCCATCACCCAATGCCGTGGATTTCTTCTGATGGATGGTTTGACGCTGCTGCTTACTGTGGGAACGGTGCCCGCCTTGTCCTTGGCAAGTAAGCGCTACCACTTGGTCCCTGCTGCCCCAGACCCAATCACCCTGTTGCTTTCTGGTTTCCTAATTCGTGCCCAGTTATCACTGTGGGGCCTGGCCTACGCAGGGCAGCAATCACAGACCCAGAAATTTTAGATGACATTGGGGATGATGATGACTTTTGGATACAACACTAAAGGCTTTCAAACCATGAAAGAAAAAAATTGATAAACTGGACTTCATTAAAATGAAACACTTCTGCTCTGCAAAAGACACTGTGAAGAGAATGAGAAGACAAGCCTCAAACTGGGAGGAAATATTTGCAAAAGACAATTATAATAAAAGTATACAAAGAACTCTTAAAATGCAACAATAAGAAAACAAACAACCTGATTAAAAAGTGGGCAAAAGATCTGAACACCTCACCAAAGAGATATACAGAAGGTAAATAAGCATATGAAAAGATGTCCAATATCATATGTTATCGTGGAACTGCAAGCTAAAACAACAAAGAGATACCACAGCACACCTATTAGAATCACGAAAATCCAGAGCACTGATGACATCAAATGCTGGTGAGGATGTGGAGGAACAGGAACTCTCCTTCATTGCTGGCAGGAATGCAGAACAGTGCAGCCACTTTGGAAGACAGTTTTGACAGTTACAAAACTAAACATGCTCTTACCGTATGATTCAGCAATCACACACCTTGGTATTCACCCATGAGAGCTGAAAACTTATGTCTACACGAAAACCTGTACACAATGTTTACATCATCTTCATTTTTAAAAGCCGAAACCTGGAAACAACCAAGGATCCCTCAGTAGGTGAAAGGATAAACTGTGATCCACCCAGACAATGAAATATTATTCTGTGCTAAAAAGAAGTGAGTTATCAAGCCATGAAAAGACATGGAGGAACCTGAAATGCATGTTACTAAATGACAGAAGCCAATCTGAAAAGGGTCACGTAGTACATGATTCCAACTCTATGACATTCTGGAAAAGGCAAAACCATGGAGACAGTTAAAAGGATCAGTAGTTGCCAGACATTAGGGGGAGGAGGGATGAATAGATGGAGCACAGAGGATTTTTAGGGCAGTGAACTTATCCTGTATGATACTATATTGATGAAAATACGTCATTATATATTTGCCCAAACCCATAGAATGACCCTATGTAAACTGTGGACTCTGGGTGACCATGGAGGTTCACTGACTGTGACAGGTGTCCCACCTGGGGGGATGCTGTGCATGGGACAGGTGAGGCTCTATGGGAAATCTCTGCACCTTCTGCTCCAGAATCCAGAGAGGCCCACTAGGCATTGTGTCTCATTTTTGGCTGTCTCAGTTTTGCAGCCACTTATCCTTCACCTTACAAGGGGTATCTTGACATGCTCCACACACTGGACCCTAGAAATTTCACTGAGGGGGAAGAACCCTGAGTTTTTGTTGGATTTATTTTCTACCCTCTGACGTGCAATTGTCTTACTGTAAGTCTGGAGTAGGTGCTCCTTCTCTCTCACTAGGTCCAACCAGCATAATCACCAATGAAATGGACCAGTATGATGGTCTATGGAAGGGAAAGTGATCAAGATCCCTCAGAACTAACCTATGACTGAGGGCTGGAGAGTTGACATACCCCTCAACAGAGGGGTAGGACAGCAGAGGTGTGCTGATGACCTCGCTAGGTAAAAGCAAACCGCTGCTGGTGGGCCTCAGGGATGGGGTGGAGAAAAGAGCATGTGCCAGATCAAGAGCTGCAAGGCAGCGACCAGGAGACGTGTTAATTTGCTCAAGCAATGAAACCACATCTGGTTCAGCAGCTGCAATTGGGGTCACCACCTGGTTAAACTTAAGATAGTCCACTGTCGCCCTCCAAGACCCAGCTGTCTTCAGCACAGGCCAAATCGGAGGGCTGAACAGGGAGGTGGTGGGAGTTACCACCCTGCATCTTTCGAGCCCTTGGTGGTGGCACTGACCCCTGCAATCCCTCCAGGAATGCCCCATTTCTTTGGTTCACTGTTTTCCCAGGTAGAGCCAGCTCCAGTGGCTTCCACTTGGTCTTTCCTGCCGTAACAGCCCTCACTCCACCGGTCAGGGAACCAGTGTGGGATCCCACCAGCTGCTGAGCATGTGTATTCCAATGATGCATTCTGCACCTGGGCAGTGGTGGGGGACCCAGAAAGGGTCTGCGGACCCACTGGACCCACTGTGAGAGGGACCTGTGCTAACTCTCCACTGATCAGTTGACCCCATAACGCCCTGCTCTGACTGGGGGACCACGGTGGCATTTTGGGTCTCCTGGAATTAGTGTCAGTTCAGAGTCCGTGTCTGATTATTTCCTTTTCTCCAGCGTGCAGCCACCCTGGTAAAAAGCTGCAGGTTCTTTTCGGAAAGGCAGGGAAAGACTAACAGTATAAATCGTTGGCAATGTAATGAGGTTCTTCCTCATTCACTGAAAGGGTTCTGGGTCTGGAAGTCTGAGAACTGACCGTGGGGCCATGACTCTGTCTTTGTGACCCAGGTCAGATTTCTGCTCACTAGACCCAGAGCTCTGCTGCTGACACGGGAGGAGCCTGAATTCCATCATCTGCTCAACTGCTTCTCTCCTGGGGCACCAGGGTCCATCACCCAATGCCGTGGGTTTCTTCTGATGGATGGTTTGACGCTGCTGCCCACTGTGGGAAGTGTGCCTGCCGTGTCCTTGGCAAGTAATCGCTGCCACTTGGTCCCTGCTGCCCCAGACCCAATCACCCTGTTGCTTTCTGGTTTCCTAATTCATGCCCCGTTATCACTGTGGGGTCTGGCCTACGCAGGGCAGCAATCACAGAGCCCTCCTCACAAATCTCTTCTCTCTGCCCTGGGTGGGTGGGCAGGTCTTAGGAGATAAACCCACGCAGACTCCAGCCTCCCTCTCTGCCTCTGCCATGAGCCACGGCAGCTCTGGCATTTCAGCCTAATTTGCTGTATGTCACCTTCTGGTCCATGTTTCAGCTGAACAACCAACCAAACAGAGCCTTTCTAATCCCTTTAGGTGAGTCCAGGGCAGGCCCGTAGGGTTTGGGAGCAAAGCCCTGCCAGCCTCTTCAAATAACTACTCTCCTCTTGAGAAACAGCTCTTGGCTGCTACTGGGCCTTAGCAGAGACTGGACGCTTGACCACGGGTCACCACGGTACCATGTGACCAAGCTGCCCATCATGAACTGGCTGTTACCTGACCCACAAGGCCATAAACTTGGATGTGCACAGCAGCTCTTTACCACCAGATGGAAGTGATAAATATGTGATCAGGCCCAAGCAGGCCCTGAGGGCACAAGGAAGTCACATGAAGAAGTGGCCCAAGGGCCCACGGTCCCCACCCCTGCTACACTGCCTTCTCTCCCAGCCTGAACCTAGCCTCCTGGGGAAGTTCCTTCCCTACAATCAGTAACAGAGGAAGTGAAGCCTGGGGCCGGTTTACAGCTGGTTCTGCACGGTATGTGGGCAGCCCTTGAAAGTGGACAGCTGCAGCTTGACAGTCCCTTCTGGGACGTCCCTGAAGGACAAGGTGAAGGGCAGCCCTCCCAGGGGACAGGACTTCAGGCCATGCATCTGGTTGTGCGTTTCGAATGGCTGGATTGTGTGATTATACACTGAGTCACAGGCTGCGGCCAGTGGTTTGGCTGGACCCTCAGGGACTTGGAAGGAACATGGTGGAAAATTGGTGACAAGGAGGGGTGGGAAAGTGGTTTGTGGACAGACCTCTCTGAATGGGCAGAAAATACGGAGATACATTTGTGTCCCAGGTGGACGCTCACAAGGGCGACCTTGGCAGGGAAGGGTTTCCATGACCCGTCCTGTGGACACCAGTCAGCCTCTTTCCGCAGCCAGTCCTGTCAAGGTGGCCGTGGCGGCAGGGATGGAGATGACGTGCAGGCTCAGTATCATGGGCGTCCACTCACCAAGGCCTCCCCGGCTCTGGCCACTGCCAAGTGCCCTGTCTGCCAGCAGCAGAGGCCAGTACTGAGCCCCTGACACAGCCCATCCTCTGGGTGGTCAGCCAGCTCCCTGGCGGCAGGCTGGTTTCACTGGACCACTTCCACCACGGAGGGGCAGCGTTTAGTTCCCACCGAAATAGCCACTCATTCTGGATATGGAGCTGCCTTCCCTGCATGCAGTGCTTCTGCCAAAACTACCGCCTGTGGACTTCTGCAATGCCTTAATCACCCTCGTGGTGTCCCACACAGCACTGCTTCTGATCAAAGAACGCACTCCACAGAAAACGAAGCGTGTCGGTGGGCCCCTGCTCATGGAAGTCTCCAGTCTCACCGTGCTCCTTACGGTCCAGAAGAAGCCAGCCTGACAGAGAGGTGGAGCGGCCTTTTGAAGATCTGGTTACAGGACCCACGAGTCTGGATCCAGGAGACCCCACAGGGTGTCTCAGTGTCACCACGCCCTGTGCTCAAGGTCAGTGGGAAACAAAGGGCGACAGCTGTTGTTTCTCCAGCCAGGCAGGACGGTTGACGAGCCAGACCCTTCAGGAACGGAGCCCTGAGTCACCACCAGGTCAGAAGCACGGCAGCCAAGCTGCCTGCTGAGGGCGAAGGGGAGACGGAGCGCGTGGGGGAGAAGGTGGATACAGAGACCAGGGCTGTAGTCGGCATGACGGTTTCCTCCTCGTTCTGTTAGGAATGTGGCTGTGTGTGTAGGTGCACCTGTAAGATATCCTTGTTTCTTCACTCTCCCATTCCTCATGATGGAACACCAGCGGTGCTGACTTTACAGTGCAGTGTTTCAGTTACAGGACACCAAGGAGAAGCGCGAGCATCACGGAGGACTTGGCGTCCTCCCTGGGGAGGGTGGCGCGTTTCAGCGGCTCACGGCACAGCGGTCTCACGCACGTCAGCAGAAGCAAGCTCCACCGCTGACTTTATGTGCAGACAAGGCTGGGTCACAGAGTTGGGCCCGGGTGCCAAGCTGATGAGGGTGGACTGCGACGGTCAGTCTGCACAGCAGCTTGGCCAGGCTATACGGCCAGCGGTTAACCGCTCGTCTGGATGCTGTGGGGAAGGCACATCGCAGACGTGGTTCACTCCCACAACCAGGGGCTTTAGGGAAGGGGGCGCCTCAGAGCGTGCGCCTCGATGGTGTGGGTGGCCGGTGTCAGCGGTCGAGGGCCTGGAGGACAAGCGAGGTTTCCTAGGGAAGACCTTCTGCCTGGAGACGGCGTGTCAACTCCAGCCTGCGTCCCAGCCTGTCAGCCCCAAGGTCTCAGGTTCCAGCCTCCCCGATCGTCCTGAGAGCCAGGCCCTCAGATGAGTGTTTCCACCTGCACCCCTCTCTCCTATTGGCTCTGCTTCTCTGCAGAACTCTGACTGAACAAACCAATAATTAATTTTTTAGTAGTTAGCAGAAGATGTTATGCCCATCTTAGTATTAAACAAGCTGAAATCTTTGGGATTTGTTTAAGGTGATAAAAAGTGAGGACGTGAGGACTTCCCTGGTGGCGCAGTGGTTAAGAATCTGCCTGCCAATACAGGGGACACGGGTTCGAGCCCTGGTCCAGGAAGATTCCACATGCCGCGGAGCAACTAAGCCTGTGTACCACAACTACTGAGCCTGCGCTCTAGAGCTGACTTCATCTCCATGAGAGACTGGAAAAACATCTCCCACGTCTTTATGAGGACACAGTGATCACGGAAGGCAGCACCAGTGGTAGAATTCCGCACAAGAGAATCCAACCTGAGATGGGATCACCCGTGCCCACTCGGACACACTGGACATCCACCTTACACACCACCAGCGAGCTCTCGTGGCTGCCCTGGGTGTCCAGGTGTGAAATCCACCCCCATCCTGATTAGTTACAGTAACTTCTGCCCTCTGGGGAGAGCTACAGAACGGCTATTACAGGTGATTCACAAATTCTTTCCCATTTCTAGAGTTTATTGCTATTTTAAAAATGAATTTTGGTTTATTGTTTTGCAGCAGAAACCCAACTTCTGACTGGAATAGTTTTCTTGGGCGCCATCCATCCTTCATGCTAAATGTCAGGTGTGAAACTGACAACTTAAAAAAAAAACCTTTCTACCCATGTTTCTTGGTGGACAAAGGAAATGGAGCCTCCAGTGAGGAGATGAACATGTACCATTTCACAAACAGAATGCCAACTAACCTGGCTTCATCTCGAGTAGCCTACGTGTCTCAATTTGGCAACATCGAGTGTCCTTTTTCTGAAACTGCAAAATCAAATCCCCTTTTTTTTTTTTTTTTTTTTTTTTTTTTTTTTTAATTTTTTTTTTTTTTTTTTTTACGGTACGCGGGCCTCTCACTGTTGTGGCCTCTCCCGTTGCGGAGCACAGGCTCCGGACACACAGGCTCAGCGGCCATGGCTCACAGGCCTAGCCGCTCCGCGGCATGTGGGATCTTCCTGGACCGGGGCACGAACCCATGTCCCCTGCATCGGCAGGCGGACTCTCAACCACTGCGCCACCAAGGAAGCCCTCAAATCCCCTTTTAATTTTTCCTTAGAAGCTCTGGGGATACAAATTTTACATCTGTATCTGCCCCACAATTCTTATGGGATCTGGCCTTCAATGAACTACCACATCCCTAAGATTGATCTCTAATAGTCTTGTCCAAATACCCGTGTGAAGCATGTATGAGATCAACTCACTTCCTCCCTCCAAACCCCAGGGCGGGAGATGCCATCGTGCCATCTTACTGATGGGGAAAGCGCAGCAGAGGAAGCTCACCCGAGGCCTCACAGCAGGCTGCCTCGTCCCAGCCTCACCTCCATACTCATTCATCCATTTGTGCCTTGTTTCTCCAAATTCAGGTCTCACCCGTTCTGTAGTCGTTTCGGCTCCTGCTTCCTCCCCCATCCCCCGCTGTACCCTGAACATCTGGGCACCCAGCAAGAGAAGCTGCCCATCAGGGCTGAGGAGAGGGTGTGGGCCCTCACTGGGCAACAGGGCCTGGCTTTACCCGCCGTGGTTACTAGCTGCCTGACCTTGGACCCTCATGTGCACATCTGTGCCGGGAAGGGCTCACCAGCACCCCACCAAGCTGAGACCCAGAAGTAGCTGGATTGAGTCTCAGCCCAGGACAAAGGCCAGGGGCAGTAAAAGGAGAACTGGGGGTGGCCAGGCCTTCCTGGGAGAGAGCAAAGGCGAAGGTTCCAGGCTGCCTCTGAGCTCTCTGCTGACCCAGGAGGCCCCGTCCTGTCCCAGGGCCTGTGCCCTTGTCACAGGGAGGGACGCTCCAGTGGCATATCCCCTCCAAAAATAAGCTGCCTGTAAAACCTCTGATGTCGCTGTTTTGACAGCTGGGATTCGTGCTTTCAGGATGGGCTCATTTTCTGCCTGAAGATGACTCCTCCACCACATGCCAGTTCTCCTCCTCCCACAGAAGGCAGTCCAGCCACAGGGAGTTGAGGGGAAGGCCTGAAGTCGCCGGGGCTCCAGCGGCCCAGGGCATTCAGCAAAGGGCCCTCCGCCCTGCCAGGGCGCCAACCCCAGCGCCGGTGCAGGCTGCCCAGCACGCGTGTCCCCGGGAGGGTGCAGGCTTCCGTTGACCACAGCTGACCGGATGACCGCCAGACTTCTCAGAGACTCATTCATGAAGCGGACGGGGTTCCCAAAGCCCTTGAGAACGTGCCACCTGGGCCGTGGGCTCAGCGGAGCTTCACGTGTAATCTGATTCCACTGCAGCCACACCTGAGGCGCAGCACTGATCGCGGGTCTCCCCGTGTTTGGGCCTGTCCTCCCCCAGGAGATCAGCGTGAGGACGGGGCCTGCAGTGGACTATAGTCCTGGTGTGGTCAGACCCAGCCCACTCCCCCCGGGTTTAAGGTCTGCAGGACGCCTCCCCACCTCTGCTGGTGATGATGCGGGAAGGCACTGCCTGTCTCAAAGCTGGAAACACACTGGCAGCGACTGATACACTGGTTACAGAGCGATGGCAACCCCCTCCCAGTCCACATGATAGAAACAGCACAGGCAACGGCTTGCTTAGTGCAGTGAGGCTCAGTGGGGGAAACAAATTCACAAACCAGTGGTTCTTCGCTTTAGGAAAAGCTGCCTGGTTGTTCTAAGAGCTTCATCTTCAAGATTTCTTCAGATTGCACATTCCTGAGTTTCTACTAAATGTATCATTGTAACCCTCCTATGGTATATACACACACTTTTAATCGGGGGGTGTGGTTAATAAAGGACCGTTCCCCTGCACACCCATTTCCACGAGCTCCCGACGGCAGGCAGGCCCGCCTGCTACTGTCCTGGCTGTCAGCCCAAACCCGTCCCCCAGAGACTTAGCCACAAAGGCCACACCTTGTGAGTGGGCTCGGTTGAGCGGTTCACTATTGCGGGGCCCCCTACAGCTGCACTCGAGTTGTGCGGAACCAGAAGGCAGACACCCCAGCTCACAGTCCCCTTTCCTGGGCTGACCTCAGGGCCTCCTGCCAGCAGTTACCCTGGACTTCCCACCCCTCAACTCCTGGACGAACCAAAATCACCGGAGGTCACGGCCCCATGGGGATGGGGAGGCCATCAAAGTCAGCGCCCTGGATCCCAGATGGCACTGAGACCAGAGTTAGGCTGGCTCCACTGCCAATGCTCTGTGACCCCAGGCAACTGCCAGCACCTCTGAGCCTCAGGAGGATCACCAAAAATGAACATTTTAATGTAAACAGCTTTAGAGGCTCTTTCCAGTTCCAATATGCTATTACTTTGCGAAACAGAAACTCGCTCATCCATCAGCAGAAAGTTAACTTTCTTCTGGCCCATAAAGTAAAGAATTTCCCACAAGTCACATGAGTGAAACTCTCCTGGCAGCAGTTTTTCTGACACTCACCAGTCAACAAATGTCACCAGGCCTTCTATGCACTCAGCACCCTCCAGGATCTGCCAGTCAGAGCCCTGAGACACTCTGAAATAAGTTTTAAATCAGGACTGAGCACAAAACAACAGATGCCCCCAAATACGCAGACCCCTCCTGTGTGCTGGACCTGCCGACCTCCTGCTGCATGTCCTACTCTGTCTAAAAGCACGCTGGTCCAAACCCACTACGCTGGTTTCGTAATGCATGATGGGTTGTTTCTAACTTGGGGCCACAAGGAAGACCCTCAGCACGCTGGTGCCACGGAGAGCACTGCCAGAGTCAGGCTCCAGCAGGAGGTCAGCAGGAAGGCGAGGACGCAGGGGCGGAGGGTGCGGTGAGGGTCCCTGGTCAGGCCTGGCCCCACCATCCCCCCGCCTGGCCCCACCATGCCCCGCCGGGCAGCCGCGCTGACTTGAGCCGCCTGAAGGCCCCCAGTGGCTCTGGGGTTCCCCACCTTCAGGCCACCTCCTCTGGCCTTTGCTCGGCCTACAGCTCCCAGGAGGCCTCCCAGTCCCAAGGCGGCCCTGCTCCCCGTCCTCAGGCCTGTCGACCAGTCCACGTCCCTGTCCTGGACTCCGCCTGCCCCCTCGCCGTCAGCCCAGTGCCCAGAGCTCTGCCTGGCCCGGCGCCTGCCGTGTGACAGACAAGCGAATGGGGAGTGATGTCCAGCAGGCCGGCCAGGAGGGCTCTAGCGCTAGATGCTCTCGGCTGCAGGGCGACCGCGATCTGCTTCCACCTTCCTGAGGGCCCAGGACTCCTCTTTCTGATGACTTTCCCTGGAATCACCCTGAAGGATAAGGATCCCCACCACCTGGTGCTAATGTGCTCATAAAACCTCAAAGACAGGAAACAGCTGCTGAGGGACATGAGAGGTGAAATCTGGTAGTTGTTTCAAGCACAAAATAGATTTTCTAAGTGCAAAAGGGTTAACTGAAATCCTACAGAGCACCTTCTTAAAAGGCTTCCAAGATTTGGTTCCTACTCTGCAATTTCTGGGTGCCACAAAGATGACCCCAAAAGTAGGATCCCTCCTTCAGAAGCACTAGATCCAAGCCCTTCAAAGGGAAGATATGACCCCCACCTGCTGCACTTTCCCAAGACGAAACCTCCCTGTCTCCACTCCCGGGGCCTTCCCCACGCCCTGGGGCCTCTAATCTTTCCACCCTGGGGGCTGGGGGATCCCGCACTGACAGCTGTCCCGAGGGTCTGCTTCAGACTGGCAGCTTCGAAGTACATGTACCTCCAGGTCTCCTCGGAGGCACCGGCCCCTCCCATCCAGGGCCACCCCAGGCAGACCCAACCCCAAGCAGAACAGATGCCTGGTCGGGCCAAGGGATCCAGGTTCTGGGAGAGTCTGCAGTGCTGGATCAGAACCAGCTCACCCAGGCCACCCCCACCCCCACCCCGGCTCCACACTCCGCCCTGCATTCCCGGTCCTCATCCCTGTGGGCTGCAGGGCTGTGGTCATGGGCTCACTGCAGCCCCTGGAGCTGCTCTGTGCCGGCGGCCCGGCCGCAGGGCAGGCCCTGCAGGCAGCGGGTGCGACCAGGCCGGCGGGGGGGTGGGGCGCGCGGGAAGAGCGCTGGGAGAGCGCCTGGGGGGCGCACATGCCGGCTCGGGGCCCTCCTGCCAGCAAGTGAGTCTCTCTGACCCCTACCCCCCGGGGCCGAGCAGGGCCCACGTACAGGGCCCGCCTAGAGCAGGGCTGACAGGCCCGACCCCCAGGGGCATAGCTAGCGACGCCCGCCTGCCAGGGACCCCCAGCAGCACCTCCACACGCAGGGCCGCTGCGCTCGGAGGGCCGGATGGAATCTCAGCAGAGCTCAGCACTGGGAACGCGGGCGCTGAGGTTCAGGTCTCTGCGGACGGTGCAGGTGGAGCTCACTGCCTTTTCCTGAGGAAAATTCAGTAACAGAAACAGCCTGGAGAATACTGCCAATTACCTTAAAAAAGCCTTTTGCCGTAACTAAACATGTGTGCATCTACGATGGGCTCACCCAGGGACAGACGGGAAGCAGCCCACCGCGCTCTCAGTAGGTGAAATCTGCGGCTCTGGTCTCGGGGCAGGGTCAGCCCAGGGCCCCGCGGGCAGGCCCCTGGCGCCCAGCTTGCCCCGGCTTCCCTCCAACGGCCGCCGCCAGCCCTGCTTCCAGAAACGGCAGTTGCGGCGCTTTGCGCTTCACTCTAAATTGGGAAAAATTCACCTGGGGGTGCAGGAGGGAAAACACCCACAGGTGCCTTTTCAGGCCAGTGCTTCTTCTCGCTGTGTCTGAGAGGTGAGAAAAGCAAGCCACACAGTCGACGTGCTTGTCTCCCGGCTTTGACGCTGCCGGTCACAGCTGCACCTGAGGACACCAGCCCACTTCCTGCCACCAGATTCACATCACCTCTGCCGAAGAGTGCAGCGGGAACCCCACACCCCCAGCTCGGCTGGCACGGGCTGCTGCCTGGCCGACCCGGAGCCGCCTGAGCTGAGGTGACGCGGCCGTTCCTCATTAGGCGGGAGCTGCTGGCAGAGCGTGGGCCTCGAGCGAAGCCAAGTGCCCCTAAGAGCGGAGCCAGCGACCACGGAGGAGGGCGGAGGGGTATCACTCCCCACGAGGCCCCCAAACACCCGACCCCGCTCAGGCAGCAGCCCCGTCTCTTTCACAAACTAGAAGGGGGGAACTTGCGGCCAAGAACCAGAATCGGTCACGGAGCTACCACGGATCTTCCCTTTCTGAGTCAGAGGTCCCAGGGAGCTTGTCTTCCAGGAAGGTCATCCAAGTGAGAGGGTGGGACCACCCGCCCTCCTGGGGAGACCCGGCTACGTCTCCCGCCCAGGCAGCGAGGTGGAAGGAGTGGACCACGACGGGTGATCTTCAAGCAGACGTGGATGCAAAACACAGAGCAAGGAGTCCTTTCATGCCCAGGCACCTGCCGGTCTCAGGAGGAGGCAGTCGTCATGGCCGAGACGGAGGCCCCTCCCTCTCCAGGGAGCGTGGGGAGAGCATCCCTCTGGACCAGGGGACAGGCGGTGAGGAAGCCTGAGCATCTCTGCGAGGTGCCTGGGCCCCGAGAGCACGGGGTGGTGAGGGGTGGGTGTGCCTCTGGGGTCCCAGGCAGACAGCCTGAGCCATCTGGATTGGGTACCGTCCCCGAGGGAGAGGAGAGGCTGCCGTCTAGGTCGAGGCGCACACTCTAATCAAAGGCTGGCTTTACAGTGAAAGGTTTGAAAACATCCACAGACTGTGGCAAAGCCAAGAGAGAGTGAGAACAAGCCGCTTCCAGAGCAAGGCCAATAAAGGGAGTGGCCCCTGCCAGAGACCCAGCCCACTCTCCAGCACATCCCGGGCAGCGCGGAGGCCTGACCACCCGACACGTCTCATTGGCTTTGAATGTGAAAAAGGTAAAACAGCTCACCAACAATTTTTTTATACAGATCACATGTTGAAATGACAATGTTTCTGGATATTGGGTCTAATAGATTATACCATTAAAATGAATTCCATGTTTTATCTTATTTTTAAATTGTTTTAACTTTCAAAAAAATGTGACTTATTGGAAGATTATAAGTTACATATGTGGCTTGAATTATGGTTTCATCGGACAGCACGGACTTAGAAATCTGGACTCTCGTGGTGGCTCACCTGATGTCTAGCTCGTGGCAACTGAGGCAAGCTCCCTGGACTCGGATTTCTTTCTGAAATCAGCCCAACTTCCTTCACTGTTAAAGAAGAGCTGAAATGCCATCCACACCCACTAGGAGGCTGGCCTCCTCCTCTGGCTGCTGCCCCATGGCTGAGCGGGTTGTGCACGGCATGAGGACGGCACGTTGAGGGAGAAGGTCCTGCTCACACAGCACGTGCGTAGATCCGTGGATTTGTCTTTAGAGATCCTGGCACTTGGCAGAAGGTGTCTAATCCCAGCAAAGTGAGTAGCTTACAATGACTTTGCAACAGGAGGAACGAAGCATCTTGAGGGAGCACTTTTTCTCATGTGTGAGAAAACCAGCTGGGCTCCGGTCATCCCTCCCCGAACCTGCGGCCACTAGAGCGCCACCACTTTGCTGGCTCAGCCTCCCTCTGTGTCACGCCTGGTGCCCGCCTGGTGCCCGCACGCGAGCCTTAATTTACAAAACGGGATTGGCGTTTGATGCCCAAGAGAGACAACAACCAGCCGGGCCTGGGCCGCCCAGGGTGGGCCACTTACCCTTTCGCTTCTCCTCTCGTCGGGTCTACTTCCCGCACTGGTGGGGCTGGGTGCCGACCAGCCGCTGGCAGGGCCCGCTCCGGCCTCCCCGTGGAGGTGGACGGCGCTGACGTTGGGAGGAGTGACGGCCGAGGCTGCCGACGTGAGCGGGATGGCTGGCCAGGGGCTGTGCTGCGGGGACCCGACGGCGGGCAGGCTCTGGGCACGCAGGGGCGACACCGCGGCGGTGGGCCGGCCCTGCGCCTGGGCCGGGTGGGCAGCTGGGAGAGAGGGGCGGAGAGAGCAGGGGGAGGTGAGTGTACAGCCGGCAGCGTGGGGGCCACGGCCCGCCCTCCCGTCCGCGCCCCTCCTGAGTCTCCAGCCCCAGCCGCAGCTGCAGGCGGGGCAAGGAGGCCTCTGGGCAGCCGGCCGCCCCCGCCGCACCAGGAGCCGGGAGGCGGCCTCTGAGGCTGCCGCAGACGAGGCCCTTCCCAGTTTTTCCCGTCTATGAACTGGTGTTCTAGGCTGTAAGGAACCAGTATGCTCGGGAGGGTTTCAGAACCACCCTGTTAGGCCCTTCGTAGACCTGAAGCCCGTGCAGGAGCCCGGAAGAGGCCCGGGGAGGCCCTGGGCTGCCGGGCTCCGCTGCACGTGAGAGGGCCTCTGTGGACAGTGCGGCCCCTGTCGGCCTCCACCCAGCCCTCAGCCGCCACGCCCGCTGCTCCAGCTGGCTGAGCAGGGGCGGTTGTGTGAGGATCCACGGACCAATGTTTCACCATCCGTCTCCCCACTCCAGCGTAAGCTCCACGGGTGGGACTTTCGTGTCTAATTCACTAACGTGTTCCAAACAGCCGGAACAGTGCCTGGCATAGTACGTGCTTAATAAAATTCGTTCGGAATGAACGAGTCTTTGAGAAAGGAGAACCCTGGCTAAAATATCTCTACAGATTTCCCAGAACTGAACGGCTGGAGAAGAAAACAACACTCCATGAGAGAGAGGCATGGCTCACAACACAGACTGGTGGCAGGGTTGGAATCCACGGGCCTTCGGTACAATTCACCCTCAACCTCACCCACCCGGTGGGACCCAGACACACGCGGCCGACCTGTTGCCCTGCTGGGCCTGCTGGTCAGCGACGTCAGAGCAGACGTGGGCTGCTTGAGGACGAGCGTGGACACGCCGTTACTCCCAGTCTCTGCCCCTCCTCTCCTCTCTACCCCACTGTTTCAGTAGCTCTGGAGCCCCCAGATTCCGCTACCCTGCACGGGTCCACTCTACCTCCCTGGACCAAGGTCCAGTGGTGCTTTAAAGAGAGCAGGTGAATGAGTAAGTGGCCTACCTTATCGTCCACTCTGTCCTTACTCTCAGGCTATCACTTCCCACTTCATGGATGAAACGAACACTAGAGGCTCCCCCACCGTCAGGGCAACCTCTGTCCAGACCTGGCCCCTCAGCCTCCAGGGTGCAGGGTCCCACAGGGTGACCCTTCACCCTCACTGATGCCTCCCACACCCCATCTCTCCTGTCCTCGACTCCGCCCCTCCTACAACTGACTAACGAGCCCGAGGCCCTCCTCCCATACCCCCTCCTCTCTACCGGCAGCTCCTTTCCTGCTGCCTTGACCCCTAGGTGCTCGGAACAGTGTCCCCATGGCCCTTCCTTCCTTTTCACTCGACTCTCTGATGGGCCTGTGTTTGGTGTCTGCTCGTCCTCTGAGGCTTGACGGTTACGGCAAGTTTGGGCTTGCGTTTGTGGCTGTGATTCGGACTCACACGAGGGCCCGTCTTCCGTCTGGGGGACCCCGCCGTGTTCACCCTTGAGGATTCTCTCTCCCGGCCCCTGCTCTCTGCTTCCGAAAGTCGTGTTAGAAGTCACCTGGAGCTCGGCGTCCACCCCGTGTGTACTTTCTTCTTGTTTCGCTTCTGCTCCATCTCTGAACAAGCTCCGCTGCGGGGCTTCCGGTGTGGCCAAGTCCATCTCAGCTGTGTCCCGTCCAGAGCGTGTGTCACCCACAGAGGTTTCGTATTTAAATATATGTTTCCTTTCCAAAGTTTCAAGTTGCTTCTGTCCTATCCAGTGGTTTCTGATTCACATCCATCTACGTGCTGTTTTACTTTTCTTCTTCATAATACTATTTTTTCTTCCTTTTGGTGGGATGGACATTATTCCTTCTTTTTCCTCTTGGAGGAGCTGAAATGTGCCGATTTCAAAGCCTTCTTCGGTTCTCCTGCCCGTTCTTCAGGCTGCTGGCTTCTGTGATGCAGGACTTTCCCACGAACTGAGTGCAGGCTCGCCCTGAGCCTGAGTGTCTCGCTGCCCTGTTTCCTCTCTTTTATCCCCTCCTGCAGTTTTGTTGCTGCTTCTGCCTGGCCTCCAGGACCTCCCTTCAGAACCAGGTGTAATCGGGTGGCTTGAGTTTGGTCCTGCAGTAAAGGTGCAGATCTAGCCCTCAGGCCAGAGCCAGACTCAGCTCCAAGCCCAAGTGGGGCTCCATTCCCTCCCTCATCCCAGGCAGGGGCTCAGTACTACCACTCCCAGGAGGGGGCTCAGCCCTTAGACCAGTGCACCTGGCCTGGATCCCTGATGCCCTCCAGGGGCTGCCTGTCCGTGTTCTCCTGCAGGAGGGGAAAGCCAGCCACCACCACCTGCTTCATCCCGGAACCCAGGAGGCCAGCGTATCAACTCTCTTGTGTTCCATGTGTTTACATCCAGAGTATCAAAAAACAACCAACCTCTCTGTGTTCAGAGCAGAGGGGGGTGGGATTTCCACATGAATCACTCTTCCAGGTTTCCAGGAGTCCTTGACTCACTTCTGTCTCCTGAAATATGGTTTCTCACCCCATCATTCCATCAAATGTATCTGGACAAGATTATGACTCCCCTGTCACCAAACTTAATGGACACTTTTCTGTTTTCAGAAAAAGTATCTATTAATCTAGCCATTTGTCTTCACACCAATATCACACTGATTACTGTGGCTTTTTAATACGTCTTGAAATCAGTGTCAGCTTTCCAACTTTTTCTTTTCAAGGTTGTTTTGACTATTCTAGGTCCTCTGCATGCCTGTATGAATCTGGGAACCAGACTGTCAATTTCTACCAAAAAGTTGGGTGAGATCTTGATTGGTATTCCATTGACGCTATAGGTCGGTTTTCGGCGAATAAACACCTTAACGATACTGTTTTCTCACTCCTGAATAAAGTATACCTCTCTACTTATTGAAGACTTCTTTCTTTAATTTGCAATATTTTGAAGTGTTCATTGTGCTGGTCTTACTCATCTTTTGTCAGATTTATTCCTAAGTAATTTATATTTTTGATGCTATTAAAATTGGTATCATTTTTTAAATGTCAATTTCCAATTATTCATTACTGGTGTAGAGAAACAAAACTGACTTTTGTATATTGATCTTATATCTTGTAACCTTGCTGAAACTAATTCATTGTCTCTAAAAAAATCTTTGTCTGTGTCCGAGTGTGTGTGACTGTGGATTCCTTAAGGTTCTCTATGTACAAGATCATGTCACCTGCAAACACAGATGGTCTTAATCTTTCCTTTCCCATCTCCACACCTCTTCTTCCTCTGCCTTGACTAACTGCTCTGGCTAGAACTTAACAGCACAATGTTGAATTGAACTGGTAAGAATGGACATCCTTACCTTGACCCTGATCCTGGGGAAAGCTTTCAGTTTTGGGGGTTTTTTAAATTAATTTTATGTATTTTTGGCTGTGTTGGGTCTTGGTTGCTGCACCTGGGCTTCCTCTAGTTGCGGCAAGCGGTGGCTTCACTTGTTGCAGAGCACAGGCTCTAGGCGCGCGGGCTTCAGTAGTTGTGGTGCACGGGCTTAGTTGCTCCGTGGAATGTGAGATCTTCCCAGACCAGGGCTCAAACCAGTGTCCCCTGCATTGGCAGGTGGATTCTTAATCACTGTGCCTCCAGGGAAGTACCAGCTTTTAGTTTCTCACCATTAAGTCTGAGGTTAGCTGTGGGTTTTCACAGATACCCTTTATCAGGCTGAGAAGCTCACTTCTCTTTTCTCATTTTCTGAGAGTTTTAATGTGCAGACGTGCACAGTGCAGCAAAACACTTGAGTCATTTTGATGACGTCTTTGTTCTGAATCCTACTCTAATTTATGTTGGATTTTGTCAAAATTTTTTTCCACATCTACTGAAATGATCATATTATGTTCATTTTTGAGTTTGCTAATACATTGAATTGTATTGACTGTCAAACATTAATCAAACCTTAAGTTCCTGGGATAAACTCTACTTGATCATGATGTATTATCCTTTTTACTTATCGCTGTATTTGACTTGCTAAAATTTTGCTTAGAATTTTTACACCTATGTTTTGAGTGATATTGGTCTGTAGTTTTACTTTTTAATGTCTTTGCCTGGTTTTGTTATGAGGGTAATGCTGGCTTCACAGAAAGAGTTAGGAAGCATTCTCTCTTCTTTTCAATTTTCTGGAAGAGTTTCCGTAGAATTGTTCTAATTCCTTCCTTAACCAATAGGTATAAATCATCAATACAGCCACTTAGGCCTGCAGTTTTCTTTGTGAAAGGTTTTAAACTAATTCAATTTCTTTAATAAATAGAGGTCTATCCAGGTTTTTTAGTTCACCTTATCAATTTATGTCTTTTAAGAAATATATCCATTTTGTCTAATTTGTTAAGTTTATTGGCATAAAGTTTTTAAAAATAATAATCCCTTATCATTCTGTAGAATCTGAAGTGATGTCAGTTTTATTATCCGTGGTATTGATAATTTGTGTCTCTCTCTTTATTCTTTATCCATCTGTCTAGAGGTTTATCAATTCTGAATAAGTCTGGATCCTGACTCCGTCCGTCACCTGTTAGTCAGGCAGCCTCAGGCAAGTCACTTAATACTTCTGAACCTCATTTTCTCTTTTGTAAAAGAAAGAAAATAGAATCTACCCTGATGGGTTGTTTTTAGTATTTAAGATTGTAGTCTGTGTGAGACGCACACATCTCACTTAGGGGCAACAGCTCAGTATTCACTAATCCAGTGCTTGTGGAAACCTTACAGAACACCATAAATCCATAGAGACTGCGAATAATGGGATCAACTGTGTGTCCTTCTAATTTTAACTGATTTATGGTTTTATATTTAAAGTATTAAAATCTGTTTTCTGTTCACAGCATATGGTTGGGTCTTGTCTTTTTTTCCATAACAATCTCTGAATTCTACTTGAGGCTATTCAGATGATTTGTATTTAACGTGATTATTTATATGATTAGGTGTAAACCTACACTTTACTACAAGTTTTCTATCTGACCCATGTACTTTGCTCCCGTTCCCCTCTTTTTACACCTTCTTTTGGATTAATGGAAGTTTCTGTGATTCTATTTTATCACCTCTGTTAGCCTGTTTGCTGAAACTCTTTGCTTTGACGTTGAGTGGTTGCCTGCGTCTCTAGTTTATGGTCACCTACCTACACGTCCTCACACAGCACACGAATAGACTCAAGACTCTCGACGATGTGCACGGTGCTTCTGGGCCTCCCCTCCCGCCCTCTGTGCATCTGCCACCACATACTTTGCTTTTATATACATTTTTAATCCCAAACTGCACTATTTCTATTTTTGTTTAAAGAGTCAGTTTTATTTTAAAGATTTTTAAATAGTAAGGAAAAAATCTTATGCATTTATCCATGTAGTTACCATTTCTAGTGCTCCTCATTCCTTTGTATAGATTCCCATTTCCAACTGGTGTCATTTCCCTTCTTCCTAAAGAATGTGTTCAACATTTTTCATAGTGTGGGTCCATTGGTGATGAAATCTTTTAGCTTTACTGTGTCTGAATGATTCTTTATTTTGCTTTCATTTATGAGAGATTTTTTTTTTTTTTTTTTTTTGGCTGCACTGGGTCTTCGTTACGGCACGCAGGCTTCTCTAATTGTGGCACACAGGCTTAGTTGCCCCTCGGCATGTGGGATCTTAGTTCCCCAACTAGGGATCGAACCCGTGTCCCCTGTATTGGAAGGCAGATTCTTAACCACTGGACCACCAGGGAAGTCCCACTTTCATTTATGAAAGATACTTTTACTGCGTATAGAATCCTAACTTGACAGATTCATTTCTTTCATGATTTATTTAGCTTCCTACTGTCTTCTCACTTGCAGTATTCCTGACAAGAAATCTACCTTCATCCTTATTTTTTCCTGCTTCACATGTATTTTTTTTCTCTTGCTACCTTTAAGGTTTTCTTCATCACAGATTGTGAACGATTTGATGATAATTTGCCTTGGTGTAGTTTTCTCCATGTTCCTTGTGCTTGGGATTCGCCAACTGTCACTGATCTGTGAATTCATAGTTTTCATCAAATTTAGAACAATTTTGGTCATTATTTCTTTAAATAATTTTTCTGTCCCACCCTTTTCTCCTTTAGTTTGGGGACTCCAGTTAAAAATATATTTGGCCACTTGAAGTTGCCCCATTGCTCACTGATGATCTTTTAATTTAAAAATATCCTCTTTTATCTCTGTTTCATTTTTCATAGTTTCTATCGCTATATCTTCAAGTTCACTAATATTTTCTTAGCAACGTCTAACTTGCCATTAATGCCATCCAGTGTATTCTTGATCTCACACAGTGTAGTTATTTCTTAAAGTTTGATTTTGGTCTTTAAAGTATCTTCCATGTTTCTAGTTACCTTTCTGAGGATACTGAATGCAATTATAACATCTGTTTTAATATCTTCGTCCGCTAATTCAAACATCTGTGTCAGTTCTGAGTCAGCTTTGATTGACTGGTCGGTTGATCTCGTCGCTGTGGGGCATGTTTTCCTGCTCCTCCACGCCCAGTGCTTCTTTACTGCCATCAGATACAGGTGGGACGAGAGCGGTGCTGCCACTACCAGGCGAGGCCCCTCTGCACGGACGGCCCGGTGCCCTGGGAGCCGGCTGGCGGGAACAGGCATGTTCCAGCTGCATATCTGCGGACACTGAGAGTGAGGAGGACCCTTCCTGTCACCGTGCTCCTGGCTCCATGCGTTCCTCACACACACCTGCCTATTAGTTCTCAGCGTCCTGGTCCAGGGATGCTCTGTACCCGCTGGGCTTTTCTCTCTGTGCAGACCCCTCCCCACTGGGGCTTGGTCACCCAGACCCTCATCTCCGCACCACCCCCTCCAGGGCACCTGCTGGGCTCCCCTTTGCCACCCTCCCCATGCCAATGCCTGGCCTTCTATCCAGGCAGTGAGCTGGGATCCTCTTTGTTCTTGTCTATCGTGGATCACTGTCCTTAGTTTTCTAGTATCTAGTGTCTCACAAACCACTGTTTTATATATTTGTCTGTTTCTTCAGTTGTTTCTGGTGGGAGGGTAAATCCTGACCTCATTACTTTATCCTAGCCGTAAGCAGAAATCTAGCTTTATCCTTTGGATACAAAAATCTGACTACATCTATTATTTAAAACCCTTCAGGAGCCCTGCTGCCCTCAGGATAAAAACTGAGGTTCCCTGACACAGTGGAAGAGAGCCGTCCTGTTCTGCTCCCTTCCGCACTGGGCCCGCTGCTTGCGTACTCAGGCCCCAGCCCTCAGCTGGCTCCGAGCCCCTCCCGGGCTCCACCTCACTCCACCCCTGCACGCTCAGCTCCACCGCTTTAAGACCTAAAGTAACTTTGCCTCTGCAGAGAACCGTCACCAACACGCAGCTTCTCCTTCCTACCTCCGTCTCAGTCACATCAAATTAGGTCGTCACCCCACGTAGAAACCACGGTCTCTCTCCTCTCCCCTCTCCGCCCGCTCGTCCCTCTGCTGGACTCCCTTTCTGCTTTGTCGGCCCACAAACTTCCTAGCAGTCCTTTAGGAAGCAAGGCAGCATCACCTCTCGAAGAAGGTTCCCAGGCCCCTCTGCAGCCGCTCCCATTTCCTCCCTGGTCCGAGTGAGGTACCCCTCCCACTCCATGCACCTTAGTACCCGCCAGGCCTCCACCCCAGCGCTTTTCAAATTCCACTGTAAGCGTGTGTCTCCTCGTCCTCCTCTCTGAGTGGGGGTAGAAACGGGTTTCTGGTTCTTCTCTGTATGTCTGGACCCCGGCAGAGGCCCCAAGTACCCAGCTCTCTTCCAGTGCTTTTTGCTGATGAGTGAATGGCCATACAGGGCTCTTGCCCCCCGGTGCCATGGCCAGTGCAATCGGGCCTTTGTTCAACTGCCTGACTTTGGCTTGGGCTGAGAACACTGATGAGGGCCTCTCAGGTGCCTGGGCTGGGGTTTGTGGAAATGGGCAATCACTGCAGTGAGCAATCCACTGCCTGTGCGTGCTGTCATCAGCGTGTCCTCGCCCTCTAGATGCAGAGTGAAGTGGAAAGTGCCGTGGGAACTCCGTGGCATTTAATTACTGAAATGATGGGGGGGAGCCTCCCGTAGCCTGGCCGTGGCAGCACAAGCATGGGGACAAGCCCTGGGCTGGAACGCGCTGGCGAAGCCGTCAAACCACCCTGCGCCTCGCTCTTCCCACACGTAAGATTAAACAGATGGAAGAGTATGCCTGTCGCCCGTGGTGGTTACCATGGTGATCGAGGACAGAGACGCAGTGTTGTTCTGGCCTGGCCGTGCCAATTTCTTTCATTCTGCTCTCATTCCGTTCCATAAATGAGACGGGCAGGTCACGTTCTGCTTTGAATTGGGGAGGGTGCTGCCACGGCGGGGCACGGAAAGGCCACCGCAGGGCACCTGGTGCAGAGCCAGGGCGGCCATGCTGGAGGCACACCCTGACCTCTCGGGGTCACCAGGCACAGGGAAATGCGTGAGGCGGGCTGGGTGAGTGGATGAGAGGTTCACAGGCAGAAGGGACCTGGCTTGGGATGCGGGCTGCCCAGAACCTGCTCGGGTGCTCCCAGGGCCTAGGAGACCAGCATCTCGGTGCACGTCTCACCAGTCGTGGAGCAGCAGTCAGGGAGCTCCCGGGCTCACTTGATCACTAGGCGCTCAGTGGCTGCATCGCAGCCAGAGGCTAAAATAAACAGCATCAGCTGCTCTAAGCCAGGGCCAGCTGGAAGGTAACGGCTGGGGCAAGAGGTCTGGCACAGATAATACTCCTGCAGACTCTTTTAGGACAGAGAACTGGTTCTTCCCCAGGGCCCCGGAGGCCAGTTGCAAGAACAGACCTTACTTTTCATTAATTTAAGCAAAACAACAACAACAAAAACCCATATATGAAGGACTATAGGCATTTACAGGGTCCCTGGGATGGCAGAGTCAGTCCTGGAGGCTCTACACCAGGGCAGTGCCAAGCCCACCCACAAGGCTTCCTTGGTACACATCCCACTGCTGCTGTTTGGGAACGCCACCCAGCACGAGGCTGAACACCAGGCGCCAGAAGTCGGCCCTGCACCCACGGGTGACCGGGCACTGGGCACCGGAAGTCCACCCTGTACCCATGGATGACCAGGCACTGGGCACAGGAAGTCCACTCTGCACCATGACAGTGCACTGGGCATAGGAAGTCCACCCTGCACCCACTATGACCGGGCACTGGGCACAGGAAGTCCACCCTGTACCCACTATGACCGGGCACTGGGCACAGGAAGTCCACCCTGCACCCACTATGACCAGGCACTGGGCACAGGAAGTCCACCCTGCACCATGACCAGGCACTGGGCACAGGGAGTCCACCCTGCACCCACTATGACCGGGCACTGCGCAAAGGAAGTCCACCCTGCACCCACTATGACCAGGCACTGGGCACAGGAAGTCCACCCTGCACCCACTATGACCAGGCACTGGGCACAGGAAGTCCACCCTGCACCCACTATGACGGCACACTGGGCACAGGAAGTCCACCCTGCACCCACTATGATGGCACACTGGGCACAGGAAGTCCACCCTGCACCCACTATGATGGCACACTGGGCACAGGAAGTCCACCCTGCACCCACTATGACTAGGCACTGGGCACAGGAAGTCCACCCTGCACTCACTATGACTGGGCACTGGGCACAGGAAGTCCACCCTGTACCCACTATGACCGGGCACTGGGCACAGGAAGTCCACCCTGCACCCACTATGACCTGGCACTGGGCACAGGAAGTCCACCCAGTACCCACTATGATGGCACACTGGGCACAGGAAGTCCACTCTGGTCCCCTGAAAAGCTGGGTGTTTCACCACCACCTTCACCCCCAAAAGGGATCCAGGGGCCCCTCAAGTTTTGTCCTCTGAAAGGGAGTCACATTCAGGATGTCTGTCCAGAGTCCAGGCCGGTGCCAGCACCTCACCCGCCAGGCGTGGACGAGCAGCACTGCCCCCTACCGTGCCGAGGGGGGATTCACACACAGACAGGAGCCCCACATCTGGAGGCTGGTCCAGGTCAGCCAGGGCCACAGTGGACCAGCACCCACTACACCCCTCAAAGCCACAGGCCATACCTTCCCCCGTAAACCAGACCCCTCTGGTCGCCTCTAGGTCAGGGGACGGCTTCGCTGTTCTCCAGGGCAGCCAGTCCAGACACCGGCAAACTGCACTGCAGCCCTGCCCCTCCCAGCTCTTCCATGCGGCCCCTGTGCCCCCTAATAGTGCATTATTTTGTCCCAGTTCTGCAACCCCATCCCTGGGGCCAGGCCACTGTCACCTCTCACCTGGACAGCAGCACCTCGCCAGTCCCCAAGCCAACTCTTCCTCCCCACTGTGCCCAGGGACGTCTGGTAAAGCGTCACCCTCTTGTTCAGAAGCCCTGGGCGTTCCCACGGCCTGGACCAGAGTTCGGCCCTGACCGCTGGTAATGAGTCACATTCGCCTTGTTGACTCCGTGCCCTGCGCGCTCCAGGGCTGTCCTCTGACAGACGGTACCGGCAGCTGCGCTGAGCATGCACCACACCCGCCGGGGGCATGTCCTCGCACACCATCCCGGCAGGAGGGGCCCCAGCACAGGCCCCCTGCTGCCCCTCGGGCCTTCAACCCGCCCTGCTCGCTGCCCTCGCCGAACCGCTCCAGCTGGAGGACAAGGACGCGCTTCTCCCACTTCTGCACCTTTGTTCCCTTCCCCCTGCCTGGGTGCTACAGGCAGCTCCACCTGGGACCGACCCCTCACCAGCCTCGTCACAAGCGCCCCCCCGCCGCCAGCCCCGCTGCCCTGAGGGCCAGTCCCAGGGCTGAGAGCAGGGCCGACTCTGAAACGCTGGGCTCCCCGCCAGTGCTCAGCAATGCTTCCCCGACAATGGGGGGCGGGGGGCGCCCGGACACCCGCCCCCCTCATGTCCCTCGGCCACGACTGGGAGGGACTGTGGCCCCACCGTGCTGAGTGTTGTGTGGGCTTCTCACACCGAGGAGATGCTTTCTGGAGACCCCCAGTGGGCCGTCTCTGGCTGGCCAGAGTCTAGAAAACAGTGTACTTGGCTGCTCTGAAGAATTTACAGTTTTTGTCCTTTAAGCCTTACTTTGAGAAGAAGAGAGATGATTTCTGAGAATAAGGTTGGGGTGAGAAAAGGAATTGTGTCATTTAAGTGAAATTCAGCGGTACATTCTCCTGTTCTGGGTCCCTTGTCACTACACGGTGACAATGTTACTGGTTCTACGTGTCGGAAAGTTACTGGCCTGGCTCCCAGGAGCATCACGTGAGCCACGCTTAGCAGCTCCTCTTAGCTCACTGCCAAGCTTCCAAGCAAGACGTGCTAACCCCTCTTCACGCCTTCACGATCCACCCCACACTTTCTGTCATCTCACACTACACTGGGAGCGACCTGGATTCTCCTGAATTCCGGTCAGTCTGGCTATTGGTGAAGCTGCGTGAAGGTGAAGAGTTAATAGCCATCACTCCATCCAGCCTCAAAGCATTTCAGGAAGGGACCCTCTGCATCTGTCTCATTACCAGCTCTGTCCTGGGGGTGCAGCCTAATCGGGAGACCCCCCTTAGCACCTGGCACTTGGATGTAGGTGACCCACAGCGGCTGATGAGGGTGCCCAGAGGCGCCAAGGTAACCTCACTGGTCCACCCAGTCCTCTGGCTACATGAAGTGTATAAACACCTGTGAATTCTCTAATCCATTCCAGCTGCCAGAACAGGCCAACATGATTAAGTGAACACATCCCCCAAGATTAGCAGAAGTTCATGGTTACGACGGGCCCCTCCATGGGCTGCTCGAGACCTGGGCCAAAAGGATGCTCGTGACTTCTGACCCTGAGACCACCCTCCTCAAATTTTCCAGCAGAATGAGGCCCATGGGAGCCTGCTACATACCGGTGGGGGCGGCACTCCGGGCTTGGCTGGCCGCCGGCTGAACTGAGTGCCGCAGACAACTGCTCAGTGCGGGTGAGACTGCCTGGTGCTGGGCCGGAGCCTGGGCCATGGTGAGGGGGAGGGCCGGCCTCAGGGCTGTGGCCGGGCTACTCAGACTCCCACCGCCTGGGTGAAGGGTTGTGGCCATCCCCTTGGCCAGCGGAGACCCTCCGACTGCATTATTCCGGGGTTGCCCAGCCCCGCCTACAGGAACCCTGAGAAAATAAGCAGAATGAAGTCAGGGGAGGGCACAGATGCAACCATGCCACACAGGTCACTGAAGGCCCTGAGAGATGGAGGCCACGTGGTCCAGGGACAAATCCTGAAGCACCACCAAGAGAACACCTGCAGGCATGCAATGCCCAGAGCTCAGGCTGGCAGTAGAGTTCCCTTTACAGCGGCATGGTCTCTCAATGCGAATATTTGAGAAACAGCAAGAGAACCCTAAGAAACAGAGAAATGATGCTAATCAGATATTTTGTTCCAGAGCCACTGCCTTGATTTAGTCTAACAAACAGCTGTGTGTCCCCAACACATGCAGAAGGAATGGGTTTGGACGCATCTGGCAGGCGGCAGGCAGCAGGAAGCAGGACCCGTCTCCCTCTGGACACAGCTTCCTGGCTCTGGGGCCTCCAGGAAAGGGTGCAGACAAGCCCTGTGCTCCTGAGGGACGCCGGGGAACTTGCGGTTTCGCCCCATACTTTCCAGATGAAGCCGGTGTCGACATCCCAGGAACACAAAGGAGCACAGGACCCTGAGACGGGCTCTGATGGTCTGTCCTGCACGTGCCGGCGCTGAGCCGTGCACCAGCTCTGAGCATGTGGGTCTGGGCTGGGAAGCTCCTGGGGTCCAGTTTCAGGGATCAAGTGCCTTCCATTTGTCTAAGAGCTGGGAAAACGTCCCTTCTCTCCCTTCAGGATCTCAGTCCCAGAGCCACATGTGGGGGAGGGCAGGCACTGCCGCCGGGGTCCGGGGCCATGTGGGAGGGCCCCGGGGAAGCAGAGCCTCTGCGGAGCAGCTGTGGGGAGAAGGGCCTCCTCGTCCAGGGCCACGCGGCCACGGGTTCGCAAATGGTGGGCCTTTCCAGCAGGGACCGTGGGTGACGTGGCTCCCCTCTCCGCTGCTTCTAAGGTGCGAGTCGGTCCGGCGTCAGAGCAGGTTTAGGCATTGTTCACTTGTCTTCCTGGAAGTCTTGTTCCAAAGACAGCAGAGGCCCGGGGGCGAGTTTCCAGTGGACCTGCATGTCCTGGGCTGTGAACCAGGGCTGGGTAATCCAGGGTTCCACCCTGCAGTGGACGCTCCCCTCCGTGGAAACATCTGACAACCCTGGGTCATCTCTAGCGAATTTTTAAACTTGCTTTTCCTAGGTTATAAAAATTATCAGTAAATTTGTAAAACACAGGTAATCACAAGGAAGAAAAGAAATTAATCACCCACAATGCTCCGCTCAATAATAATGGTTAACTTCTGGGAATATGTAATCTTGCCTTCACGTGTGTGAATGGCATGTGCTTCTCGCACACACACCCACTGTACTCACATGTGCACACACGCACACGCATTCACACATGCCCGCGTGCCCACGAGGTCCCGTCCTGAAATGCACGCCCCCGCGTGGAGCTGCCGCTCGAGGCTCTGCTCCTCGTGGGAGCGCCTCACCTGGAGATGGGCGTCACGTAGTTCCCTGGGAACACGCCCGAGAGCCCCGTCCGCAGCGCTGTGCCCTTGAACCAGCCGTCCCGACACTTCTCCAGCACGCGGTACGTGTCGCCCTTGCGCAGCTCCAGCTCATCGCTCTTCTGGGGCTTGTAGGCGTAGAGCGCCAGGTACCTGCGGCAGGAGAGGCAGGCCGGTGAAGGGGCGCAGCTGGGATCAGCTACCAGGAGGGGCGGGCAGGGAAGGGACCGAGCTCCCCTGGTGACCCAGCAGCCACGGCCGGCCCCCACACCCTGCGCTGAGCTGGCCGGCGGAGCGTACAGCAGCCACACGACTCGCCCAAGGCCCTGGAGGACCTGCCAGACCAGATGGTGGCGCCAGCTCTGTGGGCCCCGGCTTCATTCTCTTCTCTCTGCTTCATGCCTGACGCTCTGGGCAAGAGAAAGCCTTCGGGAAAACAGGGGTGAGCTATGCAGCCCCGGGCTGGTTTTCCTCGTTTCATCTCACCTGCCTGCTTACCCATCCATCTAAGCTGGAAGAGACTCAGGGGCCCTTTTAAAGAAAAGGCGGCCCAGTTAGGGATTCCCTAGATCTGTGGCTAATTGAAATTTTGCTATTCTTTTAAGCCTTTTGGAACAATTTAGTGGTGTGAACCCTGGCCTAGGGCTTAGAAGCTGCGCCCTCAGGCACCAGCTGTAAGTGCTCTGCTACCTTGGGGCTTTGTGGACCGGGTGAGTTTGACCTAACAAGAGAGTGGTTTCAGGCAAATACACTGCTCACGCGATCTGGGCAGGAAAAGTGGCGGGGCTTTCACTCCAACAGGGAACCAGATGCATTTAAAGACATTTGTTTTGGCCGCACCATGCAACATGTGGGATCGTCGGTCCCCGACTAGGGATCGAACCCACACCCCCCGCAATAGAAGCACGTAGTCTTGACCACTGGACCGACAGGGAAGTCCCAAGCTGCATTTTTAAGAAGTGTCATCTCCTGGGCCGCCTACCAGGACGTGCCTGGTGGGCACACTGCCCCTCCCGGGCGGGCTCCTGGAGACAGGAGCTCACCAACCCCCAGAGCACCCTCCTGACCCTGGAGGCCCTTCTTAGCAGGTGACACAGAGATGGGACACAACTCACTGGGGTGAGGCGAGGAGAAGGGAGGCCTCCTGGCTCAGAGGGGCCTTGGGAGGAAGAGGCTAGAACAGGCGGAGAGCCCCGCAGAGCACAGACGTCCCAGCTGTAAAATTCAGTAAAATGAGATAAACTAAACAAAACCCATGCCAGTTGGGTGCCCCTGCCCTGCTAGGCGAAGGCCTGGCCTCACCACTACCCTGCTCCCCTGGTGTGAGAGGATGGACTGGGTCTTAGAGACAAATGTGACAGGAGGAAAGACTCGGGCCCTCGGGGAGGGTGAACGAGGCCCCATCAGGAGGACCTCCTTGTCTGGGGTGAAGATTCACACCCGCCACGTGACACCAGGCGATCAGCAAAGAGCTGGGTGTCATCCTTCTGCTTGCACGTGTGTGCTGCTCGGGGGCCTCTTGGAGGGCGAAGAGGAATCTCTATAAACCAAAGTCCCATGAAAACTGTGTTCACACCCAGACTGCCTCACTGGGGGGCAGGATGGGAGAGGGGATGGGGGGAGGGCCGCCGGGCTGGTCCTGGTGGGCTATGAGCCAATAAGGGTGAGACCTGCTCTCAAGGAAACAGAGTGAAACACAGATCTCGCTCGTCCGCCTCACTCTGCCCCTCGGTGGTGTGAGAACAGTCTTTCTGATTCTGCTGCCGGTGACCCACAGTGGCCAGGAGGACGCCAAGCTGGGAGACACGTGGGCAAGCGTCATGACTTGGGCAACCTCTCCCGAACCCTTGGTCTGTGGGCTGAAGTCCTGCTGACTGAGGCCCCTCTTCCCAGGCTCCTGTCCCAGGGGACTGCAGGGCGGGCGACCTTGAGGAGGGTGTGTGTGGAGAGTGCAGGTTCCCTTCTCCCGTGAGGAGTCCTGGCAGCTTGTCTTTCTGGGGCAGATCTTTTGTCCTCAGCTGGGATCCTGGCAGGTGGCCACCTGCTGCCCTGCGGCTGCGTCCATCTGCTGCTGAGGGAACCCAGGGATCCACCCAGAAGAGCGTGCGTGTGCCTGTCCAGCTGAGGGGACCCAGCAAACTGAGGTGCTCCCAGAACACACAGGCACACTCCTGCCTCAGGACCTTTGCACCTGCCCCCTCCACCTGGGGCTCTCCCCTCTCACCTGCCCTCCCCCACAGCGTGCTCCCCACAGGGTGGAGACTTGCGTGTTCTGTTCATGCTCCACCCCAGGGTCTAGAACAGTGTCTGCCCCAAGCAGATGCACAATCAACATTTATGGAAAGAATAAAATAGGGACTCTGGTTTTGAGACTAAGATCAAGACTGTTGAAGAAAAAGGGGTGTGTGTGTGGACGTGTGTCCATGTGTATGTATGTATCCGCATGTGCATGTATGCACGTGTTCATGTGTGTATTTGCACGTGTATGTGCATGCACGTACTTGTGTGTGTGTGTGTGTGTACGTGTGTGCGCACTGGGAACAGTTTCATCCAGCCCCGAGTTCTGCTGGACAAGCTGGGCTATAAGGATAAGTGGGGGAAGCGGGCTCTGAGGTTCCTCATTTGGGGTCTGAGCAGACAGCTGGGACCAGAAGGAGGAGGGGGTGCCCTGGGAGGTGCTCCCGGGAGGACGGAAGGAAAGGCAGAGGGGCTGCTCTCCAGAAAGGAAAGGGAAGAGGCGAACAGAAGCAGAGGATGGATGACACAGGTGTCAGTCCACAGGGAGCTAGGTCCAGAGGGAGGTGGAGCGCTGGAGGGACGAGGGGCCCACATGGGAGCTGAAAGGGCGTCTCTTAACACGGATACCCACCGGCGTGCAGCCCCGGGGGGGTCAGGGTCCCTCCACCACTGCCCGGCAGGTGGCCTCTTTCTTTGCCCCCACCCACCCTTCCAGTCCCTGGGACTGGGTGACTTCAGGGGCCACCTGCCGTGGAGCGTGGAGCTGTGGACACGGGGGCTCCTGCGGGAGGCGGCGCCGTCCCTGCTGGGAGAGGACAGACCCCGGGTGGCGAGCGTGAGGCACGGGGGTCTCAGCTGCCCAGGGCGGGACCCCCACCCACGGCACAGCGTCCGCCAGCACCCACCTCCACGGCGGAGTCAACTCAGGTTTTCAAAGCAAGTGAGTGTCAGCGACCTCGGCAAAGAGCCGACGAGCCCTGTGTGTGTCTGTGATCTGGGGAGCGGCCGTCAGACGACAGAGCAACGTTTCCGGGCACGAGGTGATGGTCTCTCTCAGCATTCTGGGATCCCCGAGCCATTAGGGAACAAGGTCTGTGTTGATTTCTCAGCATCTTCCCATCACACAAGAATGAGCATTCTTCAGACCGTGGGCCTCAAGTCATCTGGATTAAGCCTTTAAATCAGAAGAGGCTTCTTTCAAAATCCCACTGGTACTTTAGAGAAACACACCACGGTTCCTGATGAAGTCATAAAGGCAGAAAACGGGCAACTGAGGCGAACCTGGCTGAAACCACCAGCCGACTCGCCCGGCCTGGACCAACTGTGGGCCCCACGGGGGCCAGAGCGCCGGCCTCCAGGACCACGGGCTCTGCTGAGGCGCGTCCTGAGTGAGTCTGCAGGCAGACTGGATCTATTCTGCGTCCCGCCTCCTCACGTGGGACGCCCAGAGCCTAACAGGGGGAAGCAAGGTTTCCTTCCCAGTTTCAGCTATTTATTTCTTGGATGCGTACTGGTTCTGGCGCCCCTTGGGCACTAACCACGTGGGGGAGAGGGGCTTACTTCCAAGGATGCCTTCAGCCCCGGGGGAACGAGGCGCCCTCCTCCTCCAAGTCATCAGAGTCAGAACTCTGCCCTACCTTGTTGACGGGGAGCTGTTGACGGGCAGCTGTGCCCATGGGGCAGCGTGCAGAGCCCCACCCCACCTCGGGTGCCATGGGCCGAGGCAGGACGAGGGTGCAGGGCAGGAAGCTGGCATTAGTCATGGTCTCGCCCAAGCCCCACGTGAGCTCTGAGGCTGGGCTACCCGCCCATTTCACAGCTGAGCACACTGAGGCTCAAAAAAGATGGAGAATCTGTGTTTACAAAGCAGTGAGCTGGAGGCAGGTGGTTCCGTGGCCCCAGGGACCTGGCGGGGGTGGGGGGCACTGCGGGAGGCTGGGGAGAGGCCCGGGCGGGGCGAGGCCGGGGAGCGGGGGCTCCATGTGGGGGGCCTATGCTGAGTGGCACCAGGGCACTAATGCCCTTGCTGTCTTCATCTTTATTTTAAATTTGTTCTCTGAGGAGTAATCCCTCCTCTGGTCTCAATATTTCAAGTTCACCCTCTCTGTGTGCATGGCGTGGGGGGCGGTGGAATGTAAACAAATCTGACTTCACCTGGAACACCCCTGCCCCCCACCTCCCCACGGGCGTTCCCCTGCACTAGGGGCCTGCACATCTGCGTGCAGCTTGCGCTGGGGCGGCGCTGGCCAGGGAACGTGGCATCTGTTTCCCCTGTTGTGACTCAAGAAAACGCCCCGGAGGGACCAGCCGGCTCCCAGCCCGACACCTGCAGCTCTGCGGTCCCTGCCGTGCGCCTGGTCACTCCATCCAGGTCCGAGTGCGGCCACAGGGTAGGGTGCATCCTTTGCACCCCTTCCCACCCCGTGCCTTCAGCCGCACCCACCAGAACTGCGTGCTGCCATCCTGGGAAAGCTGGAGGACAATCCTCGATCCTCATGGAACCTGGGGGCCCCAGCCGGGCCTGTGTGAAATGGGAGAACCAGGCAGCAGCTGCGTGGTTCCCGGCGCCCCACCCTCCCTTTCCATTCCTTCCAAAGGCTTTGAGCTCAGCACAGGCCTCCACGGAGGACGCAGGGGGTCCTGCGTCACGTGCAGAGCAGGCCCGGGATTCGCCTCTGCGCATTCACACACAAGGTTGGTACTGAAGGTACGGATTTCAGGCAGGAGTGGGGGCGTCTGGATCCCAGCGCCTCTTCCCCACAGCCCGGTGGCCGGCAGGGGGCGCTCGTGCCCATCGAAGAGGCGACCCCTCCTCCAGGCAGACGCAGCCCTGTGTGAGGCGGGGGTGGAATGTCAGGCCCCTTCCCGGCGCCCTCGGCCGGCAGTGGCAGCCGTGACCGCCGAGCCTGGCACCGTGGGAACAGCAGCCAGCTGGGAGCAGCCGTCACTCACTGTATTACTTGCTCTTTCCTATAGAAGATCTTCACGTGCTGTTAATTGTCTACAGACTCTAATCAAGCAGTGATTAAAGAACTTTAACACCGTCATTAACTTCACACCCTTCCGCCTCCATACGACGGCCTGCTCATTTCTTCTGAAATAAGGAAGGTTCTTTTCCATTCCTCCTGGGAAGAGGCGGCTCCTGCTCTTCTAGCTGCCAGGGCCACACGGGCTCAGGTCAGCGCGACACGTGCCGCTCGCTGACCCTCAATCAGCAGGATCGGCTGAGGAGAGGGCTCAGCACAGGAAGTTCCCGAGCTCGCCTCTTCGCACGGACACAGCAAGTCCACAACCACACGTGGGACAACTTCCTCGGAAAGGGACCTGAAAACTGGCTGAAGAGAGCCTCCACCACGAAGGGTAGAAGGACAGCGTGGAGACGGGCAGGGGAAGCAGAGACGGACTTGCCCAAGAAAACCCCTCCCCAGCCACTGCAATCCAGTCAGGAGGGACCACCGGGGATGGGTCTCTTCCCTGAGGAGTGAGGGATTCAAGCTCCACACGCAGCCCCCAACCCTAGGTCCTGCTCAGAGAGACCAGCCCCCAAAACACCTGGCTTTGAAAACCAACAGAGAACACCCAGGAAAACTACGGAAGCACAGGGAATGGAAAACCCGCTCTCAGGGGAGTGAGTGTGCAGACTCAGTCAACCTAAAAACCAGGGCAAGAATACCAGACTGAGCAGCTCACAGGCCACTTCCTGCCAGAGAGGCGGGAACCAGGTGGGATGCTCCCTGGGGACTGAGTCTCTGGTAGGAGCCATATCCGTGATCTCAGGCTACCTTAACGCCGGCTGGTGGGCGCAATTTTGGAATGCTCCATCTAACCTGTTAGTGTCAGTGGGCGTGCCCTGATGAAGCCCCGCCCACCCTGCACTTTGGCTAGGCCTCACAGCCAGCTGAGCAATAGCCCTGCCCACCAGTGCCCAGCAGTTGCTGTGGCAGGGCCCATGGCCGTTCGGAGGCCAGCCCCATCCACCAGCATGCCTCAGCAGTAGCTGCAGCACCCCCACAACGGGAGGCTGCACACAGGGGACCCTCGAGTGCCTGACTCTGGTGGCCAGGCAGGATTGCACCTCTGGGCCCATAGAACATCTCCTAATAAGGCCACCCCTTCAAGACTGGGAGCTGAAGGAGCTGATTTACCTAACACATAGAAGCAAACACAGAGAGAGTCAGGCAAAATGAGGAGGCAGAAGAATATGTTCCAATTGAAAGAACAAGATAAAACCTCAGAAAAAGAACTAAACAAAATGGAGATAAGCAATCTACCTGATAAAGGGTTAAAAGTAATGGCCAAAACGATGCTCACCAAACTCAGGAGGAGAATGGACTCAATGGACACATACAGAACATTCCATCCAAAAGCAGCAAAAACACGTTCTTCTCAACATACATGGAACATTCTCTAGGATTAATCACACCAGTTTACAAAACAGGTCTCAATAAATTTAAGAAGGTGGAAATCATATCAAGCATCTTCTCTGACCACAATTATGTGAAAGCAGAAATCAATCAAAAGGAAAATTGGGGAAAACCACAAAAACATGGAAATTAAACAATATGAATGGACCACTGACAAAATCAAAGGAGAAATTTTAAAATACATAGAAACAAATGAAAATAGAACCACAATGGTCCAAAATCTATGGATCACTGCAAAAGCAGTTCTAAGAGGGAAG
This sequence comes from Mesoplodon densirostris, assembly GCF_025265405.1. Classification (NCBI taxonomy): domain Eukaryota; kingdom Metazoa; phylum Chordata; class Mammalia; order Artiodactyla; family Ziphiidae; genus Mesoplodon; species Mesoplodon densirostris. The sequence continues at coordinate 65,031,040 of NC_082674.1, forward strand.
TTTATAGGGATATGAGCCTACCTCAGGAAGCAAGAAAAATCTCAAATAAATAATCCAACCTTATACTTAAAGGAACTAGAAAAAAGAAGAAGAAACAAAGCCCAGTGTTAGTAGAAGGAAGGAAATAATAAATATCAGAGCAGAAATAAATGAAATAGAGACTAAAAAAAAACAATAGAAATGATCAATGAAACTAAGACCTGGTTCTTTGAAAAGATAAACAAAATTCTCAAACTTTTAACTAGGCTTATCAAGAAAAAAAGAGAACTGGCCCAAACCAATAAATCAGAAATGAAAAAAGAAGTTACAACTGACACCAAAGAAATAGAAAGGATCATAAGAGACTGCTGAGAACAATTATACGCCAACAACAACCTGGAAGAAATGGAAAAATTTCTAAAAACATATAATCTTCCAAGACTGAATCATGAAGAAATAGAAAATCTGAATAGACTGATTACTAGTAAGGAGAATAAATTTGTAATCAAAATTCTCCCAAGAAACAAAAGTCCAGGACCAGAGGGCTTCACTGATGAATTCCATAAAATATTCAAAGAAGACTTAATACCTATCCTTTTCAAACTCTTCCAAAAAATTAAAGAGGAGGGTAACCAAACTCATTTTACAAGGTCAACATTACCCTGATAATGAATCCAGACAAGTACACCACAAAAAAAGAAAATTACAGGCCAATATCCTTGACAAACATAGATGCGAAAATCTTCAACAAAATATTAGCAAATCGAATTCAAAAATATTGATACATTAAAAGGATCATACACTGTGACCAAGCAGATTTACTCCAGGGATGCAAGGATGCTTTAACATCTGCAAATCAACCAATGTGATACACCATATTAACAAAATGAAGAATAAAAACCACATGATCATCTCAATAGATACTGAAAAAACGTTTGACAAAATTCAACATCCCCTTATGATAAAAACTATCAACAAAGTGGATACAGAGGGAACATATCTCAACATAATAAGAGCCATATATGATAAGCCCACGTCTAACATCATACTCAACAGTGAAAAGCTGAAAGCAATTCCTCTAAGATCAGGAACAAGACAAGGATGTCCACTCTTGCCACTTTTATTCAACATAATACTGGAAGACACAGAGAACGGATGTGTGGACACAGGGAGGGGTGGTGGGATGAACTGGGAGATTGGGACTGACATATGTGCACTGCCATGTGTAAAACAGAGAGCTGGTGGGAACCTGCTGTATAGCATAGGGAGCTCAGCTTGGTGCTCTGTGGTGACCTAGATGGGTGGGATGGCGGGGGGGGGCAGGGGGGGCAGGGAGGTCTAAGAGGGAGAGAATATATGTATACATAAAGCTGAATCACTTCATTGTACAGCAGAAACTAACACAACATTGTAAAGCAACTATACCCCAATTCTAAAAAATAATAATAATACTGGAAGTCCTAGTCACAGCAATCAGACAAGAAAAAGAAAAAGAATCCACATTGGAAAGGAAGAAAATCCTGAAGATACCACCAAAAAACTGCTAGAACTCATCAATGAATTTTATAAAGTTGCAGCATATGAAATTAATATGCAGAAATCTAGCAACAAACTATCCAAAAGAAAAATGAAGAAAACAATCCCATTTACAATTGCATCAAAAAGAATAAAATATCTAGGAATAAATTTAACCAAGGAGATGAAAACAGTGAAACCTATAAGACATGGATGAAAGAAACTGAAGAAGACACAAAAAATGGAAAGATATTTTGTGCTCATGGATTAGAAGAATTAGTATTGTTACAATGTCCATACTCTCCAAGGCAATCTACAGATTCAATGCAATCCCTATCAAAATTTCAATGGCATTTTGCATAGAACTAGAACAAATAATTCTAAAATTTGCATGGAATCACAAAAGACATCGAATAGCCAAAGCAATCCTGAGAAAGAAGAACAAAGCTGGAGGTATGATGTCTCTGATTTCAAACCATACAGCCACAGAACGCACGCATTAACTTGCAGTAGTCCATTACGCTCATGCTGGCCACAGTCCATCTGATGACCACTATGACCAGCAGACACATTCCTGCCAAAAGGCTTATCACCCTTCGAAAGATGTATCTGACTCCCTTCTGTTACCCAAATGAAAATCTCCACCCAAACAGGGACAGCCATGCTCTGGGGGTGAGGCGGAGGGAGTTGGCAGGGGGCTGGGGACCACACTGACCCCCTCACGCCCCAGGGCAGAGCAGGGGCAGGGGGAGAAAGAAGTCCCTCCAAACTCTGCACCGAACTTAAACTCCCTCAGTGATGCAGAAAGGCCACATGTGGCTGAGGCCTCCAGGATGCGCTGATGACTCTCAGGGAGTGATACTCCTGGAACTCTGGGTCTCTGAGGCAGAGTGGCCTCCTGGGGTGGCTGACCTGGTGTACAAGGGCAGGGGCTCTGGGCTGCCGCCAGGACCCTCGGCACCCAGGAGGGGAGGATCGGGCTCTCTCTGAACAAGTAAGAGTTACTGAGAGCCTGCATGCCAGGCATCTTGCTGGGGACGCCAGGATGAGACACCCGGGCCTCATGCCTCACGAGCTCTCCTGTCCCGCCCTGCACTCGGGGAACTACAGTAAGGCCTCACCGTCTCCCATGGACCAGGCCTGCTTCCTCAGGTAAAGAGTCCTGCACCCAGTTCTCATGAGCGAGACCACTGCCCATCCTTCCCCGGGTGCCCCGTCCCCAGGTTTGAGTGGAGGCCGTTGGAACTCATCCGCAGACCAAGTTGGAAGACGGTGCCTTCTGTCCAGTGTTGGTGAGGCCTGACCTTCTGCCTAAAGACATCGAGACAGCACTTACTAACCTACATCCCCTCAGGAAGCTATGGAAAGGGAGCAGGTCCCAATGTCCATGTCTTAGCTGGTTTCGGCAATCACCCAGTCACAGCAGGATGTTCAGGGATTCCTGTCTGCCTCCAGATAGAGGTAAGCGTTTGGCTTAGGCTCGAAGAAGGTGAACCTGTACCAGCGGATGTAACCGCCGTCTAGGAATCCTTCTGAAGACTGGCAAACTGCATTTTCAAAAGGCGTCGTTCACTTGAAATCCATTGTGTTCTGCCACTACACAGGTTCTAAGTGTCCCTCTGGCCATACTGGACCTGGGGAACTTCCTACCTTGCCACGTTGTTTCCAAATTCATATTCTCCACCTTAAACGGTCATTCAAGTAACTGAACTCATTGCCAAACAAAAGAGCAGCCAGCAATGTGATTCTTCGGAACACTCTTTAAATGACGATTTTAACGGCACATCTTTTAGGAGTTGTCATTTAACAAGAGCGGATTCTCTAAACAGACAAGCATCTCACTTCCCAGCAACGGCTCATCTGCCTCGATTTGGGGATGACATGCAGCTGCTGCGCACCGGATGGCAGTGGGCTCTTAAAACACAGAGTTGCATCTGGGCAGTTGGTAACATCGGCTGCTCTGGCCGCCCTCTGCCCCGCGGGGCCCACCTTCTCAGGGGCCTCTGGGGCCCTTTCTTGGGTGGCCAGTGAAAGTGTCATCAAATAACTGGCCCCCCCCCGCCGCCCGCTTTTACTGGATGCCCACCAGCCTGCTGGCCAGGTGGCCCCACCAGCAGTCCTGTGAGCTGCACAGAACCAAGCAGGTGACACACTAGAAAACCCCACGTGGACACGCTAGCAGGGTGGTGGGGGGAGGTGCTGAAGGCTGGGACCCCAAAAACATAAACAGCAGCTCACACGTTGAGGGGCAGCTGGACTTTGGGAGCCATGCCCTGCTGTTCAGCCGCTGGGGTGCATCCGGCCGAGGCGTCCTGGAAACAGACAAGAGGAGACAGTGAGTGGACACAGGCTCCAGGGGCAGGGAGCAGCCGGGGTGGAGTCTGGGCATCTGGCCCCCTCGGCTGCCTGACTCTGTGGCCTCCACGGGCCCGGGTTCCGCTGCCCGGGTTTAGTAGCCGTCCTTCAGCCCAGAGGGGGCCTGGCAGCCAGCGACCCCCGTCCCTCCCACAGCAGCTCAGGAAACCGCTCGGCCCGTGTCTGACTCGGACAGCATGGTGCCATGTCCATCACGGAAAGAGGCAGTGGGGTGGCCAGCCTTCATTCTCAGGACTCGGATTCATTCCTCCTGCGTTTGGCCGAGAAAATCCAGACAAAACCTTTCAGGTTACAACACGTCAGCTTATTTAGAAACCGTGTCCCCGAAAGCTAAAGAAAATCGGTCCTTTGGCAGTGGACAGAGGGGCAGCTAGAGGGTACCAGGATGTAAAGTACTGCCTCTCCTGCCTGACCCGAGGCGCGCAAAGCTTCAAGGGTCTACTCTGCGAGACGACAGAGGGATGGCCCCCTTGCAGGAGGTTCCTGCCAAGTATCAGGTGCACGGTGAGCTGGGTGAGGGCCAAGCAGCGGGCTCTGGGCTGCAAGATGATGCTGGGCTATCCTTAGGTAACCCCATAGATCCAGCCTGCCAGGGGCATCGTCCCCCAAGTCCCCTCACCACACACTGCTCGTGCCGCCCCTGCCCTCCCCAGGTGGCGTCCCATCTTTCTGCTCAGGGTACTGGGTGGCATGGCGAGTTGGGACTCTGATCCCCAAAGATGTGCACAAGTCACAGCCCTAGTGCCCGTGAGGGTGACCTTATTTGGAACTGGGGTCTTTGCAGGGGTAACATCAGGCAAGGATCCTGAGATGAGATTATCCCAAGAGACAGAAAAGAACAGAGACACCAGAGGGGAGAAGGAGGCGAGCAGACACTAGGGCGACACGTCTGCAAGCCAAGGAGGTGGGGTGCTGGCGGCCAGCAGATGCCGGAGGGGCCTGGGTGGGGTCTCCATCAACCCCATAAGGAGCCAGTCCACCGACAGCTTGACTTTGGACCTCTGGCCTTCAGAACACTGAGCAGGCACTGCCTGCTGCTCTGAGCCACCCGGTTTGTTACAGCAGCTCCAGGAAACTAACCCAGATGGGGACACCCAGGGGTTTCTCAAAGCTGAGGGAGCTGGGGTGTCCTCCCCTCCTGGAGGCCTCCCACAAGGGCAGGACAGGGACCCCGGAGGAACAGGGACCCAGATGAAGAGGGAGCCAGGCAGCCTTGGGCAGAGCCCTCAGGAGCTGCTGGTGCCTTGGCCCCGGGCAGGTGGGGAAGGTGACCTGTCACCATGTGTGGGTCCTCAGGGCACAAAGAGCACTGAAGCACAAATCACAGAGAAGCACCTGGAACAGGCCTGGGGCGGCAAGACAACCCACACAGGACCGACCGCCTCAGGGCCCTCGTGCTGTGCGGGGAGGGTCATTCTTGCCCATCACTGACCAGCTCCAACCTCGAGTCTGGTCTCCGAGGCAGCCTCCCAACCCCCTCCCCCGGGGACCACGATGGGTGCCGGGACCACAGCCCGTCAGCAGCCCCTCAGGCGGACGTCAGAACTGCTTCTCCTCGTCAGGACACGGAGCTTCTGGCAGACTGAGAACGTGTGACACCCACACGGAACGCCCCCCTCATCCCCAGGTCACTGACATCCCGGGGGCCTTCCCCCCGAGCTTCTGCACCTGCGAGAGGGACCCAGCTCCTCCTCATACCTGTCCCTGCGGCTGCTGTGTGGATGCTGCGTAGCCAGGAAGGCAGGGACGTCCCTCTCTGCCCAGAGACTCCGGGTCTCCTGCTCGCTGGGCACGCCTGCCCCCAGGAAGGGACAGCCCCGCAGCCAGGGAGACAGCACCCAGGCCCACGGCTCCCCTCGAGCAAGTGAGGGGCCCTCACTGCTCGCTGACAAGGAGCGGGCAGGCGGCATCCGCCGACCACCTGAGCCCAGGCCCGGCTGGGGGCGCAGACACAGCCTGTGATCTCAGGGGTTTCCTTGGGGTTGGGGGACAGGCGTCAGGCAGGTCGTTACAGACACAGGGTCCCAGCAAGAGCAGAGCCACAGAGCACACGATGGGGGCCGAGGCTGGGTGTGGCCAAAGGGGCTCCTTGAGCACACAGTGAAGGGAGAGGGAGGAGAAAGCAAGCTTTGCAGGTTGGAGGCAGAGGCTGGAGGACCAGGGGCAGGGGGAGCCCCGGGAGCCCCCCGAGTCAGCTGTGGATCCTGGGCGGCACCTGGAGGCCAAAGACACACCTGATAGGGAGGGCACCAGCCCACATCTCCGCCGAGGACGGTCCGTCGTGGATCGGCGGTCAGGGTGATGAGAGGGAGAGAGGGGGTCTGGATGTGCAGGAGGCCGTGGGTAAGGAGGTAAGAGCAGGGATAAAAGCGGCCACCCCCCACCCAGAGCTCACCAGGGACCAGGCTCTGCTCCGAGCACTCCGCCGGGAATAACGCATTTACTCCACAGAAAAGCCTGTAGGCAGGTGCTGCTTTCCGTCACCACTTCACAAAATGAGGGAACCCAGGCCCAAGGCACGAGGTGCGTGGCTCACGGTCACCCAGCCAGCCAGTGCCCCAGGCTGGGCGTGAACCCGGCAGCCCATGCTGGGGGCCGTGTGCGTCCCCACCACCCTGTCCCCAGGGGCTTCCCGGGGAGGCGCCAGCAAGTGACCGCAAGCCCAGGGCCCTAAGCAGCAGAGAGTCACCATTTCACAGGCCTGCGTCCTCGCAGCCAGCAGGGCAGGCAGTCAGCCCCCTCGCTTCTCTCTCTGACCCAGGGGATCCAGGACCGTCTTCCGTCTCTAGTTCCCTGTCTCTTGCCAAGGGAGACAACGTATTCACAGGTTCTGGGGATTAGGACGTGGACACGGTTGGGCCGTTATTCCCCCTCTACCAACACACCTAGTGGATTCAGGGGCTGAAGGGTGCGAAGAAGAGGATGAGCGAGTTTCCGGCCTTTGCGACTCGCCAAACAGAGGTGCCGCGAGAAGGGATGGAGCACGAGACCCAGGGGAGGTCACGAGCTGGGTGCTGGACACGGTGAGTCTGATGTGCTTGGACACCCTGAGGGTGAGGCAGCAGGGGAGGCCGACCAGGGGCTCAGAGGGGCGCATGGCCTGGACGTGTACGTTCGGGGGTCAGCACCGGGTTGATCTGCCCTCAGCTCTCAGCGTGCAACCCTGGACGGGTTATGCCATCGGGCCGTGGACTTCTGCCCCGACCACGGTCGAGTGACAGGGACTGGGTTTACCCTTCACCCGGAACAACTGAATACCAGACAAAATATGAATCCCTGGTTCCCAAGACTTTGGAAATCATGCAGTGAAGACAGAGGCCCTGGAGGGATGAGGAAATGGGGCCATCGCGGCCCCCAGCTTCTAGGTTAGTTGGAATATTAGAAACAGTAATTTAAAGCTCTGAGCAAGCCATCAGGAAATGCTGGCATCATTCTTTCTGCAGCCACAGGAGGTGAAGATTCAGCCTCAAGAAAGGGCGGATAGAGGAGAGGGCTGACCCGAGACTCCGTCTGCAGACCAACACAGCCCCACACGACTGGGGAGAAGGACCTGCACAGGTGGGTGTGGAGGGCTGGTGGAGCACAGCGAACGGGATGGCGTGAGGGAATTGGGCACCTACGTTTAGTTTGTTTCTGTAAAATGATGGGTGCGTTTACATGGGGAAATTTACATACAAATGATAATGCTTTTACTTAGGGAGTTGGGATTTGAGTTAATATTTTTAAAAATCTGTATGTTCAAATTTTCCATCGTTTTACTATTGGCAGTGGTTTTCCACTACATTTTCAAAGTAAGATACACAGAATGACAGAGTTCAATTATCTGAGGTCTGTTTCAAGATCAAGCTCTGGCTGAGGTGACCCCATGTTTACTGGATTCTATACATGCCGCCTTTGTGGGGGGCCAGGAGGGGACAGGAGAGGACCGTGAGGGGACCCTGATGATCGGCTATTCTGCTGACCAGACCCGGGCACTGCTGGCCACAGTGGGGCCGAAGGGTCTTAGCCGGGAGGCAGGGCCCACACGACTGGCTTGGATGGAGCCAGACCCGTGACCCTGCTCTTGTCAAAGGGCCTCCTGTCCAAATAAGCTCTCCTGAAACAGCCAACCAGCCAAAGGCACCACACGGGAACCCCCATGACCCGGCTGGGGGCTGCTGAGTCCCACTGTGCCTGGAAGGTGGCCCGCCGGGGGTCTCTGCACCCTGCTGCCTGCCAGCCACTCGGGCCGTAGTCCAACAGGAGGCGACATGTGCAGAGGAGGCTGGTGCCTGCCTCCAGGGCAGAGGGAGAGGCTGGCCATGGCTGTGGGCCTCCAGACCCCTACCCGTCAACTCTGCGCAACAGGTGTTGGGGGCGGCAGGCCTGTGGCGCTCCCCCAGCGCTGGGGCAACAAGGCTGCCCTACAGGACCCCCAGGGAGCAGCTTCACCAGGAGCCTGGCCCTCAGCTGAAACCTGACACACGAAGGCCACAAAGCAAGTAAGTGGAATTTCATGGCCAGACCCTCCATTAGAGCTGGATCGGGGGCATGAGAGGCCACACCTGTGACAACCCTTTTTCCCAAGGTCAGGGTCGAGAGGGAGACCAACTAAAACTCTGCCCACTGAGCCCGGGGCTCTGACTTCTCCCCGCACTGTGCGGAGCCCAGATGAAGGCCCTTGGGGATGTTGTGCCCGGTGATGGGAGCCCAGGCTGTGACTCCCCGGTGGGGCAGGGTCCCAGCCATCCTCCTCCGAGTCCCGTCTTCATCTCTGTTCCTGTCGATGGAAGGTGGAGGGGTGTCCCCTGCCGGCAGCTGAGCTGTGAACAGCCGAGGACACAGACCCAGCAGAGCAGGACGCGGCTGCTGAGGTGGCGGTCCCTCCAGGAGCCCGGGAGGCAGCCGTGTGCTGACCCTCAGGGGTATCCTGGCACAGGGGGCCTCCTCTCAGGATTAAGGGCTCGCAAGCACCAGGCGTCACAGGGGGCTCCAAGTTGTAGCAGTCCAGCCCTGGGAGGATGGCGCTGACCGGAGGCATGGCCACACCCTAACGCACAGCTCCTAGGACACACGGGGTGGGACTGGAAGTCTGAGGTCGTTCAGTGCAGCGCCAAGTTGTCTCGTGCCCCACGCCCTCTGGCTGCAACCACATGGAACAGGCTTCCCGCCAGGACTGGGGCCTGTTTCCTCCCGGCTGAGGGCCCCGAGGCTGATTCCGCTCTAATTTTTAATGGCTTACTTTTAAATGGCTCTGGGCCTTAGGGGATTAGTTTTTTAATGGCTTACTTTTAAATGGCTCTGGGCCTTAGGGGATTAGTAAAGGCTTGGCAGGAGAGAGGGAATCGGGCAGGGAGGAAGGAAGGGAGGTGAGAGCTCCAGCTGCTTTTGGACAGAAATAACTGGGACCACAGCCTGGAGACAGACTCTTCCTGCATCCTGGCGACACCCCGCCCCTCCCTCCGGGCCTGGCCCAGCCCCGTGCGCACGTTGTGGGAAGGTGGTCCACCGTGATGAGGTGGAATTCCTTTCAGCTGACTCGCAATAGACACATGCTGGGGCTCAGCCCAGGAGTCGAGCACAGCCCAACCCAGGGAGCCACCAACGGTGTGAGGATGCCAGTGGTTCAGTCCTTGGGGCCACTGAGCCCATGGAGTGGGCGACTCCAGTGATCCCTTAGGCCTCGTTAACAGCCCACAGGCATTTGACAGGAGTCTATGTTGAGCGCCCCCAGACCCTGATTCTAAACCATCAGGTTGTTACCAGATGCCAGAGGCTCCAGTGCTACACTTGCCAGGGCCCCTGAGCCGTAACTGTGAACCAGACCTTTTATTTCCCACTGGGATTAAAAAAAGGGAAAAGGGTCTGCGGGTTGGCAAGCTCCACCCCCGCTAAAAGGGGGCTCCAAGTCGCTTTCCTTGACACAGACCAAGACCCTAGGAAGAAACACCTCACTTTAATTTTTAACACGTGTCCAGAAAACACTGCCATCACCCTAAGGGGCCGTGAAACGGGCACGTTTTATTCAGCACACGCTACCACTCCATAACACAGGGCAAAAATCAGGCTCTTAGGAACGTGCTTCCCAAAGAAAACTTAAGAATAAAACGTTTACAGCCTGATTCTTTGCTTGGTTCCAAAAAGAACACCCAACAGCCAGCAGGGCCAGGGGTTTGGGCAGGGAGGATGGTGGGCGGGGCCTGGGCTGGCAGCTCGAGGTCGGAGGCCCAGGAACCTCGAGGAAATGGTCTGTCCTGGAGAGGCAGCCGGTCGCTCTGTGCCAACAGGACATCCCCGGTTCTCTCCATCAGCCCCAGGAAGCTGGCTGGCCACCTGAGGCAGAGGCAACAAGGAGGCCAAGCTCACTTCAGGTGGCCCAACCGGCCCACAAACTACTGACTCAGCCCTGAGCTTCTGAGTCCAGGTCTGCTCGGCGGTCGACAGACTCCTCCGAGGTCACATCTGGCCGTGCTGTCCCTGCTTTTGTAAATAAGGTTTTCTTGGCACCCAGCTGCTCTTGCCAAGAGCAACAGCTGCAACAGAGACCACGCGGCAGCAGTCCAGCATGCTGAGAGGTCGGCCGACCCGCCTGAGGTGTCGTCTGCAGTGAGAGGACAAGCCTCCAGCCTCTGCCCTCAACCCACGGGGCCAGCAGCAGGGACCAAACGGCCACAGCTGTGCCAAAAGCGGGACGGGCCTCCCCGGGTCATCATGAAGGGGAGCTATGCGAGAACAGCACCCACAGACCTGCTCAGTTCAGGGGTGAAAATCTCAAAGCGCTAACGTATTGGGGGCTGGGGGAAGGCAGTTACAGGCTACTTCTCACCCATCAGGCATCGCGAGGTTCGGCTCTGAACCAACAGGTGGAGCCTTTTTCCACCAGGAAGAGTCACAGGTGGGGGGCTTCCCTGGTGGCGCACTGGTTGGGAGTCCGCCTGCCGATGCAGGGGACACGGGTTCGTGCCCCTGTCCAGGAGGATCCTACATGCCGCAGAGCGGCTGGGCCCGTGAGCTATGGCCGCTGAGCCTGCACGTCCGGAGCCTGTGCTCTGCCATGGGAGAGGCCACAACAGTGAGAGGCCCGTGTACCGCAAAAAAAAAAAAAAAAAAAAAATCACAGGCAGTCTCCTCGCTCTGCTTCCCCACACACGAGTCTGCCTGCTTGGTGGTCTTTGTTCACAGGAAGGGGCCAGTAGTGTAGACCCCCCACTTGCACGTGTGTCCACAGACGAAGGCATCGTCCCTGGCTTTGCACAAAATGCACGACTTTCACATCCCAACGACCTGTCGCCTGCCTTCAAACAGAAGGTGCCTCCTATGAAGGGGTGGGACTCAAGAACCCGCAGCCCATTCAGCGTGTCTGTCGTCCATCCCTGTGTCTGCGAGCCCCCGTGTGGAGGGCCCCTGCGGGTACTGAGGGTCCGAGCACGGCTTCCGTCTTGGCCAAGCTCCCGGGCCGCCGGCCAGTGGTGGCCATGGTCGGGCCATGGCTACAGGGCCTGGGTGTGCAGCCGCGCCCGTACCATGGTCCACATGGTGGGCCTGGGAGGGGCAGGGCCGGGCGAGACGAGCGGGGAGGCGGGGAGGGTCCTGAGCATCCTCATCGTCCTCATCCACGAGCCATGAGCCTCTGCAGCGGGGCTTGAAGGAGACATGGGGCCCCACGGGAGGTCTCGCCTCCTTCCAGCGCAGGCCCACCTCCCAACGGCCGCAGCCTCTCCCTGTGCTGTTCCACGCACTCCCTGCCCCGAGCGGTGTCCTCGTCGCCTGGTAGGCTGGCTGGTCCCAGGGGCTGCGGTCCAACAAGAGCCCTCCTGCACCTGCCCGGGCTGCTCCTTTAGCCAGGAGCTCGCCAAACGAGAGGGAGGACGGAGGGACCGGCAGCTCACCAGGCCCAGGGGCCCGTCCCTCAGCCGCTGGTGATGGCCGGGGGCCCAGCGGTCCCTGCCCTTAACGTCGCAGCAGAACAGACATGGTCGTTAGCTGACGTGGTGGACGAGAAGCCCGGGCCGGGCGGCCAGTGTTCTCATCCCTGCAGCCAGCGAGTCGGGACAGCACTGCCCACGTCTGCAGGGAAAGCTCTTCTTGTGCAACGTCCTCAAGGATGAGATGGTTTAGTCGTCTCGTGCTCGCCTGGTACTTTTTTTTTTTTTTTTTGCCTCTGGACAAGGCGCAGAATTACCTTTGTAACTCTCTGAAAATGTGTGACACAAGCCCAGGCTCCCCATGGGCAGCGCGCGCAGGAGCCTGGAGGTGGGCTGACAGTGGGGAGCCCGGGCATCAGTGCCTGCACTCCCCGCTTAGAGCCTGTCCCAGACCAACACGAGCGGAGGTGGCGAGAGGGGCTGCAGGCCACCCCACACACGGAATGCGTTGAAAGACGCCCAGAAGCTTCCAGGAGGACTCTTCCAATGCACTCCTCAGACGCAGGAGAAACACTCCCTTTTGATGTTCTCGCCGCTGAATTTCAAACACTCCCCTTTTCACTGATTTTAAAGCACATCTTTCTGATCTCAAGGGCTTCTGTTGGCTTATGTGAAGCTGGCCTGTAAGCCGTGGTCTCTCTGAAGCTGAGAAACACCGAGTCTGGTGAGAGCCTGACGTTGGCTGGACAAGGCCAGAGCCTGCTGGGTGCAGGTCCCACCCACGGCCGTCCACGGACAGCAAGCACAAAGACGCTGGCTTCAGCTTCCGTGGGTCGCCTTTGCTTTCCGAGGTTGCCGGCCTCTGCGTTGAGCAGTTAAAGCTTACAGACAACACGGAGTCTCCAGGGAAATGGTGCCGTGGGCTGTCCCCAAACACCTGGGCTCCCCCTGGGTGCCCTGGACCCCACTTTCCACCCCCATCCCCACTGAGCAGAGCCAGGCTGGAGGACTTGCTTTGGCCACTGAACAACTCCACGCAGGAGCCTGTAGGAGCCAGTGCACCGACGGCCACATCCCACTCCTGCCACGGCAGTGGGGACACTGCCGCCTGGGGCTGGGCCATCGTCCCTGCACAAGGCCGGGTGGTCAGAATTTTAGCGTCCCTGGGTCACGTGGTCTCTTCACAATCACCAGCTCCACTGTTGTGGCCTGAGAACAGCTGGGCAGACGACATGCAAGTCAGCATGTGTGGCTCTACCCCAGCAAGGCTTCTATCTACCGAACAGGTGGCAGGAGGGCTCGGACCATGCAGCTGCGGGTGTGGGGGTGAGGGCGCAGCGCCCCCCGCCTGTGGCGGACGTGCGGTGTGCACGGGAAGCAGGCCTGGAGGATTGGGGCTGCCCGTTCCGGGGCATAACCGGCCACGCTGCCCAGCCCAGGAGCTCCTTGCACCCCCTGGGGCTTCCCAGGCAGTTGAGGGGGCGGCGACCTGGGTCATCTGATGACAGGCTGCTCTGAGCTGTGGGCAATCACCTCCTTTGACCCCCGACCTCAGCAAGCAGACATCTGGACCCTGAGCAGTGGAGCTGGCCTAGACAGCCTGTTTCCCCGTCCCTCCTGCTAACCCTCCCTCTCCAGCAGCAAGGTGACCGCGGTGCTCCGCTGCTCATGAGGACCTCGGCCGAGCCCGGACTTCTCCGCACGGCAGGGAGGAATGATTCATCAGGGTCGAGTGTGAGCGAGGCGGGCATTGGAGGCCCAGCCCAACCTCGCTCCCCTGGGAGCCCCGCTGCCTGTGGTGGACACACGGCGTGCGGGAGCGAGCTGGCCACCTCACAGCTGTGCCCTCTCGGCAGCCGGCGGTGTGGGCCCTGAGCCTGTTGGGAGCCATCACGGGGGGGCGTCAAGTGGCATCCCTGGAGCCACGGTGTTTCATGCTCAGACCATTCAGAATGCAACGCGGCTGACTCGGGTCCCACGGCCACCAGAGGAGAGACGGCCGGGTGGGGGTCAGGAGACAGGACACGGCACACGGGGTGGACGACACCCTGTCCCTGCCCAGGACCTCCGAGTCCAGGGGTCGGGGAGAAGGCCATGAATACAAGCGACAAAGGCAACACAGTCCACGACAGATGCAGGGGAAAGCCCTGTGGGCCAGGGATTAGGTGGGCAGGTACAAGCGGGCCGCCGGCCTTTCGTGTGCGTGGGCGCGTGTCTGTGCCGCGAGGGGGAGGGGGGAGGGGGCAGGGAGAAGCAGGAACAGCCGCGCGGGGGGCGGGGGAAGGGGGAGCCAGGCCAGCACGGGCGCACAGGTGCAGGGTCGCTGCGGACGGCGCAGGGGAGACCGGTGGAGATGCTGGAAAGACGGCAGGGTGGTGGCCAAAGTCTGAAGGGCTTCTCAGGCCACGCTAAGGTGCTCAGAGTTCCTGGGAGGCAAGGGCACCTCCAGGAGCACCCAGGTGAAGGTCAACGTTACCGTAGGGCCTGAGGGGCAGCCAGAGGCAGGCAGCTGGAGTCTGAGGATGCAGACCCAGAAGGTGGCGCTGGAGGGGGGGGCAGAGGGGGCGGGGTTGGCCTCTGGGTCTCACCCATGACCACCGACCTACGCTGGCACCTGCCGTTCGCAGCCCTGGTGGCTGGCCCTCAGCTCACAGGCGCTCAGCACCACCCCTCCTGTCTCCCGACAGCTGAATTAAACGGGGCCACAGCCAGGTTGCAAACTGCTTCCCTTGACCTCTCAACCTTTCTGACGATGCTCACTAAAGTCCTGAGCCTGGTCACAACTTTCAGTTCAAGTGTAACGGCGGGAAAATGGGTCCCAGGGCCCGGTCATCTCACTCCTGGCTCCGACACTTCGTCTCTCGATTGACTGGCCTGTCGTGCAGCAAGCAGGACCAGCGTGGACGCAGCAACAGCCTGGCTCCAGGGCTGCCTGGTCTGGCTGGCTGAGAGCAAGGTGCCCCCTTTGCTTCCCTGGTGGACGGAACCAGTGCCCCGTCCCATAGAGGAGGGCTCTGTACACACGTGGTCACTTCTGGTTCTGTCCACAGGGAGCACGTCAGCCAGTGTCACGAGATACTGAAGACACAGCAGCGCTAACCCAGACTTTCTCCCGAGTCAGAGGGCTGAGGCGGACTGGGACGGGACCTTGAGAGGCTGAGTCACGGGCACTTGAGAAGCACCTCACATCTCCCTGGGCTGCCTGAATGCTGGTTGAGACCAAGACACACCTCCCACCAGGGCTTCGGGGGCCCTGGGGCAGGGACCCCAAAAGGCACTGTGGCCTGGCCTCCCTCACACCCACCCAGGGACCAGGGGACGGGGAGCAAGCGGAGCCGGGAAGGAAGCCCCGGCCCCAGCAACATTACCTGGGTGGGAGCACTGCGGGACAGGTGCGCCAGGTCCCCGATCCTGGCCGCAGCCCGTGGGTCGCTGGAGCTGATCAGCACGGGGGCGCTGATCTCCATGGAGCGCCTGTGGCTGGCGGCCTGTGTGGACTTGTGCGTCACGCTGAGCGCCGTGAAGGAGTGCCGCTTCTTGGCATTCTTCTTACTGTCCACACGCCGCTGGAAGGCGCTGACCGCCCCCGTGCCGCCTGAAGTGGGACCCGGGGCCGCGCTGGCCTCCGCACCGGGGTCAGAGGGCACGAAGGCGAGGCAGCCAGACGCTGAGGCCGGGCCCAGCCTGTCCATCTCCATCAGCTGCTTGGCGGCATCGTTGAGCTAAGGAGAGAGGGGAGAGGCAGGCGTCAGTGGACAGTAGCCACACCCCACGTCCAGACTTCTGCTCGCGCCTCAAAGCCACCAGAGCGTTCAAGCTGCCGGACCCTTCCAACAGCACGTCCAATACGAACGGTGCGGAGAGAACACAGCGAAGGTCAGGGTGGCATCTGGACGTTCTACTAAAAAGCTGTGTTTTCCAGGGGCTGCTCCCTCCTACCCACTTTGGCCGAGCAGGGCTGCCTGGGAAACACCCAGGGGTGCCCAGGGTGGGAGCAGCCCCCATGTGCTCCCCACCTTGTGCACCAGCAGGACGCAACTTCCCCGGCACGCGGCAACCCTAGGCTGACCAGACTCCCGGTGGAGAGGCCTGAGGCTGCCGGCAGAGCCCTGCCCGCAAGGTCCGGGGAGGGGGCAGAACAAGGGCCCCCCTGGAACAAGACACACCTGTAGACCAGGTGGGGACGGCGGGGTCCAAGGGAAGCATAAGCAGGGACCAGGGCACCAGTTCAGTGCTGGTGCTGGGTCGCCGTCCCAGGTGCCAGTGTGAAGAAGGGTTTGAAGCCTTTGCGGGGCGGGGGCGGTGCTGGAAGGACACACTGGATCCTGACGGGAACAGGAGAGGAAGTGTGCGCGCCAAGGGAACCGTCAAGGGCACGAGGTCCCTGCAGGCAGGTGAAGGCCACATGGTGCCGGCTGTGGATCTGCAGGGCGCCCGGTGCAGGCGCTGTGCCACGTCCTCCCATGAGCCTGGAGCCGGGGGCCAGGCCAGGAAGGGCCCCTCGGCCCTGCAGGTCCTCCCTCACATACCGACCGGGGTTTGCGGCTGGCAGCATCTCGAGTTAAAACCAAACGAAAGCACCGGCGCTGGATTTGCGCAGCGAGAAGGAGGGATGCTCTGTGTCCACAGGCCAAGCCGATCACAGGCGCTGGGTGTGCAGCCTCCTTCAGACGGCTCAGGCACAGGCTGTCAGCATTTCCACTACAAACTCCTGTCCTTCACGGGGGGTTGTAAAACTCACTCCAGGCCCCAAACCGTGTGATCTAAGTCCAGGATTAGCCCTGAAACGCTGCCTCCAATCAGGCTCAGCTGTCTCACTATGCTTTAAGGCTTTATTCATTTGTCCCATCAGCAGTGCTGCTCGGAGAGCAAGCTGGTGCCCAACGCCCTCCCTCGCAGGCTCCGGGGGCCCTCTGACCCCCGAGGGCTGGCCTCCTTCACCCCGTGTTCTGCACCCACCTGCAGGGCCAACAGAAGAGCAGAAGCAGGAAGTGCCAGGCATGATGCCTTTGCTTATGGGCACCAGAACCCGGTCTAGACCTGCTTGCACGTGGCAGATTTCTGTACAGAAATAAGGGCACCGACGACGTCCCTGGGTTCAGATAATCCCATTCGTCCCCAAAGCAGCAGCCCTGGAGTCCCTCACACAGTCCCCGGGGACCCTGCTGCGTCAGTATCAGAAACCGCAATTTCAGAATCAGGAAATCCAGGCACGGACTGGCAGTGTGCGCACGTCCAGACCTGGGCAGGCAGGTCACCAGACCACTGGTTCTGTCCAGAGGGCTCTAGACTGAACGGAACCTTTCAAACAGGAGTAAGACTGGAAAGCCAGGCACGGGGGAAGACGTCAGGGGTAAGAGCAATCGGACACGCCCAGCGGTTTTCAAGGAAAACAACAGCGAACAGGCACGCACGCCGACAGCTCTGCCCTGACCCAGGGGAGGACTGTGGTCCCCACACATCCTCACAGGAGCAGCAGGCTGTGACCACACCCTGGGGAGCGATGTGTGTCCTCCCTTCCCGGGACTCAGGGGTTGGAGGACAGGGCTCAGACGTAGGGACAGCACGTGTCTCTGAGCCCTGCCGCTCGTTCTGGTCAGATCCAGCTGCACTTCAGTGGGCACTGCCACCCGGGAGCCTTTCAAGACGCAGATTCTGGCTCAGCAGGCCTGGGGTGGTGCCCGTATCTCTGCATTTCCACAGCCCCCCGAGACCCTGCTGCTCTCAGGAGAGCGGCTTCAGAGTGGAAGCCCCCGCCCCGTGAAGCATCCACGTGACCCAAGATGGCAGTTCTGCTGGCTCTTCCTTTAATCCACTTCCCCCACCCAGGGGCTGAGGACAGCACAGGTCGTCACGCTGGCAGGCGGCTGTTATTCTTCAGAGCTTCACAAACTTAGAAGCTGGCGAGGAATGGTCTTCGCCTGCCCGAAGCTTCTGTGAGGAGACACTGCAGGAGCCCCCCTTCGCTGACAGGGGCAGGCAGGTGGCTGATGGGCATTTTGATCAGTGCTTCTTGGGTGTAAAACACTCTGCTTTTCACCAACTAAACCATCTGTGGGGTGGTGAGAATGGAGCTCCAGCTCCCCTCCCCCCTCCCAAAGGCTGTATCTGGGGCACAGCGGGAGCCCCCGGCACCAAGGCTCTCGACAGCTGGCCGGGCTGGTCGAGCGCAGGTGGCCTGCTGATGACCACCGGCCAACCACGTGGGACTGAGAGCCGCTGTCCCCCTAAAGGCTCGTGTGACCCTTACGCCAAGTGAGCAGGTCCCAGGCGGCAGGACCACGGCTCACGCCTCTCTGCTCCATCTCGCCAGACACACCACGGCTCCCCTCATGCACAGCATGGGGGTGCTTGTCCAGCCCTGTGGCATCTTCAGGGTAAAAACAACATATCCAGTGAGGTATACCTGTGCCTTTGGCAGTTGGAGGGGTTGGGTTCATTTTGGAGATTCAAATGTGTCTTTAAAAATCAGACCTTTTGGGGCTTCCCTGGTGGCTCAGTGGTTGGGAGTCCGCCTGCCAGTGCAGGGGACACGGGTTCGATCCCTGGTCCGGGAGGATCCCGCATGCCACAGAGCAACTGAGCCCGTGCGCCACAACTGCTGAAGCCCATGCGCCAAGAGCCTGTGCTCCGCAACAAGAGAGGCCACCGCAGTGAGAAGCCCCTGCAGTGAGAAGCCCACGCGCCACAACTAGAGAAGGACCGCGTGCAGCAACAAAGACCCAATGCAGCCAAAAATAAACAAATAAGTAAATAAATACATTTATTAAAAAAAAAAAATCAGACCTTTAGGGCTTCCCTGGTGGCGCAGTGGTTGAGAGTCCGCCTGCCAGTGCAGGGGACACGGGTTCGTGCCCCGGTCCAGGAGGATCCCACATGCCGTGGAGCGGCTGGGCCCGTGAGCCATGGCCGCTGGGCCTGCGCGTCCGGAGCCTGTGCTCCGCGGCGGGAGAGGCCACAGCAGTAAGAGGCCCGCGTACCGCAAAAAAAAAAAGAAAGGAAAAAAGAAAAAAAAAAAATCAGACCTTTTTTTGGCACGAAAATTAGGTCACGCGAATTCTCACACTGGGAGGCCAGCTACAGTTACCAAGGTTCGGGCAGGGAGGTTCTGTTCCCTTCCTTTTGTTACGAGCGTGTGCCGGTGACCTCGCGGGCCTGCTAGCAGCCCCAGCCTGTGTTTAGCGGGACTGCGAACGCGAGACGTCTGTTAACACCAGGTGCAAGGCTGCCCCCACCCACTGGAGGGTGTGTCCTACACCTGCTGTGGGACAGGCCCCCAGGCGGGAGGAGGTTCACTCCTTCGAGTTAACATTTCACACAGTGGGCAGCAAGGCCGGGGGCCCTGAGGGTGTGGCGGAATCACAGGACGACCGCCCCTGGCTGCCGCCCCACCACCAGCGCGGCCAGCTGCCTCCCCGCCAAGCCCCCGCCGCCCCCTGCGTTCCCACTCGAGCCTGCTCTGTCCCCAGGAGCCTGAAGTGACGAACGAGCCTGCAGTTCTGCTGCCGAAGTAAACAGGCGAACTGAGCCCGCTCTCCAGTACCTGAGGTTAAATGAGAAACATCCATCCACTAAGGCCAACGCGGGCCAACACCAGAGCTGCACACAACTGCCTCGTCTTGCAGGAAAAGGCTGATTAGAGGCAAGGATTTGGGGAGAGATGATGTCTAAAAATGGAAGCGGAGAGGGGCAAATGGCATTCACCTCAGCCCCCAGCCCCCGGGCTGGACAAAGCCCGCCTCTGCCAGCTGCCAGGTGCTCCCCATGAGGGGTGGACCGCCGTCCGCCAGCCCGCGGCCCAGCTGTCCCGCCAACGCGGCCCTGCTCCGAGACGCCCCCTCCTCCTGGGCTCACCCTGCCTGCGGGAACGCGGCCGCCCTCTTCGCCCTGAGCCCCTCCGCAGGGTGCGTCTGAAAGCCAGGGCCCCAGACTGGAAGTTCCAAGGTTCCTGAAGGACCTGTGGTAATTCCCCCTGAAGGTGAACTTAAAGAAGACAAAGGCTGTTTTCCAGCAAAAGAGCACCACCTCCTGTGCACACTCTAGGGAACCGAGGGGGGCGAGGTCCCCAGGGGCGCATGGCTGGGGGCTGCCTGGGCACTTGCAGGGCACTTCTGACCAAGGTGACCAGTCCCACAGGGCCCTTTTGCCTTCAGGAGGCCACGGAAGTCCTTACTGAGGAAGGAGGGGCCTGCTGACACCCGGGGAGGGGACAGGAGGCGGGAGCCCTGGGTGTCCAAGGAGGAATAGCAGGCAGAGGGGCTGGAGAGACACGTGGTTGGGAATGGGGGCCGGGGGTCAGCGGGGCCAGGGCCCAGCTCTCCTCTGTGTGGGTGGAGGGCATGGAGGACTCCAGCGGGAGGACCCCCTGACTTCTGTCAATTTTCCAACAATGTCATTGGAAAATTCTCACAATTTAATGAAGAAAGCAACAGAAATACTGATGCAGCACCATCCCAAATTTGTTCACAATATATGTAAATTTACACATAGAAAAGAATAAAGGAAACAACAGCACGCTCACAACGTTTCTATTCATTCTTCTCCTACACGTGTATTTTATTCACATTTACTCGTAGGATTATGGGTGACTTTGATTTTCTTCTTCACACTTTTCTGAATTTCCCTGTTTTGAACAACAGCCAGGTGTATCAGGAAGTCATTAAAAACAAAACGAGCAGATTAGGCTGGAACAGCGTCCGATGTATGGTGAGACTTCCGGGGCCGCAGCAGTACCGTGTTTGTTCCACTCCGTACAAAGGCTGAGGTGCCGTAAAAGACCTTGCTGCTCCCCAGTTTAGACGCAGTGGCTTTGGGAGCCGAGATTTCACGGTGGATCTGGCAAAGGTTTCCTCCCTGTCGGTGGCTTGGTTAGGAGCCCGGCTGGGGGGTCTCTACAGGGAGTACAGACCCGGGGGCCATGGTCCTCAGAGGGCTCATCCCTGGCACCACACTCCCACGGGGGCCACAAGGGTGTCTGAGAGCTCAGAGGTGGACAAGAACCTACCAGCCAAAGCGGGAGGAAGGCTAAGAGAGGTGGGCCCGGGCAGGGCCGGCAACCCTGTCCACCCCCCACCCTTGAATGCTCTCCTGTGAATGCTCGGGGGTGGGGCAGGACGCCCCTGTGGGTTTGTCTTCTTAAGCAGGACGAGCTCAGGCCTGGGGGGTCCCCTCCTTGCTCCCAGCTGGCGCAGGGCAGCAGTTCTAGACAAGGGGGCCGAGCCCTCGGGCGGGAGGCCCAGGTCTATGCTTGAGGGCGAGGCGCTCACGAGCTCCACTGCCTCCGGATCTGACCCATGCTCCTCCACAGAGATTTGCTGGTAATAAAGTTAGCACTTCATTTCCTTCTCTTAGGCGTTCATCTTTCTCTCAGCTGGATCTGAGAACAGGGTGTGAAGACCTCTCTGGGGACTTCCCTGGCAGTCCAGTGGTTAGGGCTCTGCGCTTCCACTGCGGGGCCCGGGTTTGATCCCTGGTTGGGGAACTAAGATCCCACAAGAAGAAGAAGACTTCTGTAACTAAAACCTCAAGGACAACTCAATAAACTCTCCCCAAACTTACATATTTAAGAACATATTAACATAGGAACAGTGTTGCAAATTTAGCAATAAGAAGTCCTAACAGGAGCAGATTTCAAACACACATTCATCCCCCTTTAAATACAAAGGTTTACAGAAGCGTGAATTAACCCCCGGGGATCATTTTTCTGTACCCGGTCTTGAGCCGAGCCTCAGCCATCAGCTCCTGCGTGGGGAGCTGGGCGTCACGGCCCAGCCTTCCCATCTGAATCTGCACCCCCTGCCCGGTGACTGCCGGCGACCGGTGCAGCCCCCTGAGAGCCCAGGCTGGCTGCTCTGGCCTGGCCCACAGGCACGCCGCCACCTTGGCCTTGGCCTCCAGCAGGACTTGAAGCCCGATTACTCCCGAGGAGGCCCCACCCTGCACGGTTCACAGATCCTCATTCTCCAAATGACGGCGTTCCTTCACTCGGAATGAAACGAGAAACTGTTCCAAATTGGCTTTTAAAGGATGGAAGATTTTCTTCCTTGTCCACACAACAGCCTCAAAGACAGCACTCTCGCAGTGGAATACAATTTTGCAAGGAGACTCAAGGGCTCCTAGCGCCAACAACGTGGG
Source organism: Mesoplodon densirostris (assembly GCF_025265405.1). NCBI lineage: Eukaryota > Metazoa > Chordata > Mammalia > Artiodactyla > Ziphiidae > Mesoplodon > Mesoplodon densirostris. Next base: position 65,052,888 of record NC_082674.1, read on the forward strand.
GCTGGACACGCCGTCACAGGAAACGAGGTCCCCACGCGGCCCTCAGAGCACCAGCGCCGCTCCACGCCCAGCACCCAGGCCCGAGGATGGGGAGGCCATCACCCCGCGGCACAGACCGGGAGCCGAGACCGGCAGGAGCGCGGGGCTGGGCCCCTGGCCGCCTCTGTGCCCGGGCGCAGCCTGTGGGCTGCAGGGAGGAGCCCGGATTTACTCTGAGAGCCAGGGGCCCCCCGGGGGGCTGTAGGCAGGAGTGAGGCCCGAGTCACCTTCGTGGAGACGGTCTGGTCCACGTGTGACAACGGACCCCGGGGAGGTGAGACCAGTGGAGGGTAGGCTAGGAGATGGTGACAGATGACAGGGCTGCTCTCAGGGGCCCAAGACCCAGCACAGCTGAAAACTTTTCGTCTAGAAGGTTCTCTCTACATTTGTTTTACGCTATCAACCCCCAGGTAAAGGCAGGGTTAGAAATGAAGGACACGGCTGGGGGGTGGTCAGTGGACAGAGGCCCAAAGGCCATGCCCTGAGCAGGGAGGGGATGTGGACTCACCCACTTGCGGTGTGTGCAGCAAACTCGAAGTCCTGAGAGTGACCAGGCCGGCCTCCCGCGGCCCCCGCCCCCACCCCCTACCCCCACTCGCCCGCTGTCCCTCAGCTGCAGGCAGCCCAGGGCATCACTGGGCCCCGCACCGCTGCTCCTCCGCCCTCCCCTCCTGCCCCCAGGGGGCTTCTCTGAGCAGGAGAGCTCGTACAGTCCCCGCCCCAGCCTCCCTGCCCCCTTCAAGCTCTGTTTGCACACAGGATACACTTCCCTCTAGACTTCGTCTTCTCTTCATCCTTCTCTCGTCCAGCGAGAACATGGGTTTCAAGACGATTCTCCACAGGGCCTGGCACACGGCGGCGCTCAATGGAAGAGTGACTGAAGGGCTGAGCAAGTGGAGGGGTCGACGGTGGTCCCCACTGGTCTGCGAGGTACAGCTCAGACAGGCTGGAAACCTGCTCTTTCGGTCCAGGGCTCAGATGCGCCAACAGACACAGGAATGGCCGCCCAGGGAGACCGCGGAGTCCTCAATGGCTTCACACCATAACTCCTAACTGCTCTCGCTTTGAGGATTTGGAAGAAATAAAAGCAACAGAGGACAGCTCTGAGTTTCTCTGAGGAGGCTGGGCAGGACATGAGGCCAAAGCTAGCCGCGCTTCCTCCCTTTGCAGTAACTGGCGGAGTCGAGGCGGCTGCAGAAGGTGGCGCCCTGAGTACACGCTGGTCTCAGAAGGGTCCGGGTCACCAGCGACTCGCAGCCTCCTCCCAAACAGAAGCGCTAATCAAAGGTAACGGGAGAGACACCACGACGGAGGCCCAGACGGTTAATCTGGGAAGTAATTCGTGGTCAAGTCTTAGAACTACTGCGGAAGCGACGGCTGGCACTGCAGGGCCATCTCCCCACAAATGCTCTCTGCTCTGGAGGGAAGGCACCCGGAGGCCCCATGACCCTTTCCAGCTGCGCAATCAGACTCGCTGTTCCTTCCGCACTGAACACAGGCCTGAACCTCAGCCAAGGCATACTCTGCTGTCACCTTACAAACACCCACAGCCAAATCTCTCCACAGCTAAGTGTGCTTTCACCTTCACCAAGGAGGCCCACCCAAGGGGCAGGTGGCCTCGTAAGCAGGTTTCCGCCTGGGTGGGCGGCCCCTAATCGACAGCCAAGGCCCACCCTTGCGGCCAAGTGGAATCTGCAAAACAAGCCTCTCCCCCAACTTATTTCTTAGACACGGGTCCACCCAGACCCACTGCGTCAGACTCGGGGCTGGGCCCGGAGCTTTCCAGAGGGCTCTGACGCTCACTGAAGTTTCTGAGTCGCTGGCCTGGATGACTCGGTAGGGAAGGTAGGGATGTGGATTCCCAGGAGGGAAGCTGAGTGAAGGCACGGCCGAGGGGAGGGCAGGTGGGTGGGGAGGCCCAGGCAGCCTGCGGGGACAGGGAGGCCTGAGGAACCTGTGTCCCTGAACAGGATGAGGATGAGTGGATGGCGGGTGAGGACAGAGAGATTCCGAGTCAAAAAGCGTCCAAGGGAGGGAGCTCAAGTTGGCTGAAAACAATCCCATCCTGCACGTACTTGGTTTTCAGGGTTATTATTGCCCACGTGAGCGACACGTGATGGGAAGGAAAGAAAGCAGCTGGAGCCTGGGCAGAGACGGTCAGACACAGCACAGCTGGCTGCCGTTCCCTGGCTGGGCGAACCAAGGCCCCAGGAGAGGCTTGGGCTCAGCGGGCAGCCAGGCCTGGCTCCTTCCAACATCGCCTGCACTTCAGCCACAGGCTGAGACACTGTCATCTCTGCTTGTCTAATGAAGATGGAAGTCACCTCTGGTTTTTTTCTGGGCCCACCTGCAGCTGGACCTCCAGGCTGTGGGCAGGGCTACCACACAGAAGCTCCTGGGGAAGCTGCAAGGGCCGGATTCACAAGGCCTTGCTAAGTCCCACCATGTGCTTCCAAGAAGACAGGCTGAAGATGTCCCAGCTGAGACCTCAGAAATGGCTGACGGCTTAGCCCTTATACTTTGACCACTTCTGTGAAACACTGGCCCACAACTCAACACTACACAAACGCACTAACTGCCTACTATGTGCAACCACTATGCCAGGACCCAGAAGAGAAAAGAGTTGTTACTAGTCTGGCCTCAAAGTGGCTACTTATGTAGTTATGAAGACAGAGACGATGACAGGAAAACTGAGACATTACATGTCACTGTATACAGTACAAGATGTTAACTTCACAAATTGTTCAAAAAACACTAAAGGAGGGAGTAATCAGGGAGAGCTGGTCCCTATGCACCTACCTACCTCCGTGGAGGAAAATCCCAATGACCACACCCCAGCACCCAGATCATGCCTTGGGGTGCAGGCCCGGATCCTGGCGGGGCCACCCAAAGGACACTGAAGTCCTGCCCCCCGGGAGCCCCACCGCTCCTCCCCTCCGTCACCTCCCGTGCTGAGCCCGCCCTCTGGTGACTGGGCGTCGCCTGTTGGGTGAAGTGTATTACTTCACAAAGGCACAGTCAGCACCCGGACACAGAAACGCGGGCAGGACTCATATTCAGGTCCGGCGGGATGTCCCTGCCCCCAGATGCCCACTGACGTAGAAGCTCATGAGAAATAGGTCGTGCAAACGGAAAAACAAAACGGAGCTTCAGGCAAGACCACATCTCCCCCACGTTCTGTGGCAGGAACCCCTGAGCGGCGTCTCTCCTGTTTCCTTCCTGGGGTTTTGTCAGGTCACCTCTGATGTGGCAGAATCAGGTGTCCTGAGAGTTGGGATCTGGGTGAGGAAGCAGGGGACACACCTGCTCGGAAGAAACGGAGGAGCCACCAGCCCACGCCACCCCCACTGGCCGACCCGGAGCACTGGTCGCAGGACGGTGTTTGGACTTGGTTGTAACCCGTCTCCACAGAGGATGAGGGCCTCAAAGCCTTCCAGCCAGTCCTCACGTCTCTGATGAAAGCTGACTGTTTACTCTGAGCCCTGGGCTGGGGAGACACAGCATGGGAGAGCCGTGGCTGACCTACTGCTTTTCCGTTCTGTCAAAAGTACCTCTTGCATCCTAACTTTTTCTTTAATTTGCCCCCCCCCCCAGTTTTACTGAGGTATAACTGACATGTAACCTTGTATTAGTTTAAAGTGTACAACATAATGGTGTGTCCCCTTATTTCAAAATTCTAAACCACTGCAGGTTAACAAGAAGGAATAACAAGGATCATTTTTACCCTCTCACCTGAAATGCTAAAACCAAATTTATGAAACAGTTTTCAGACATGGGACATCAGATAGCTCAGCAGTACAGAACCTCACAAACCACAGGACATGGAGTAGAGAAGGCAGCTTCACAAGTGGGGATGGGGATCATCACCCCACGTTAGAGGCACCCTAGTCCTGCCTATCAAAGGGTAAGACCGAGGCACAAAAGCTCCTCGTCCAGGAGCTGCACCCCCTCAACCAGGGACACCCCTGCAGGTCTGTCCATCTGCATCCGAACTAGAACGTAGGGTGTGTGGAGGCGCCAAGGCCGAGTCGGGGCTCGGGCCTCCCGCGTCCATCTGCTTCTCCCCTGAGCTTGGGCGTGGACCTTCCACTAGAAGCCACAGACCCTCCCCAGCCTCCTCCCTGGAAACGCTCTGCCTGCCCCAGGGCCTGAGCTGAAAAACCAAGACAACGGTGAAGAAATAACTAGCAGTTACTGGCGGGGGGTGGGGGTGGGGTGGGGGTGGGCAAACCCAATGCACGGGGGGCAGCTCCAGGCTGTGGGTCTTTGAAACAATAGAGCTGCGTGTTCCCAGGGAAGTTGGCAGCTTCGATACCATATTTAGAGACGGAGGCTTAGAATAACATGCTCTCTTCGTAAATAAAGTGACAAGGAGACAGCGGTGCTACAGGTGCAAGAAGGGCCAAGTTCCACATGGCAATTAGCTGAGGCTTAGACGACATCCGCCCTAATTTCCGCACTGAAGACAAGGCCTCTCAAATGGGAAGCAGCTGCCGTTAGTAACTGTACCATTTTGGGCATTACATCCATCCGGCTAAATCAGGTTTCAGTTTTTGCCTCCATCAACTCCCAGCATCTGTAAATAGCATCACTTCAGCAGTTTGCCCTCGCACGTCAACACGATTAGCCGAGGTCGTGGGACCCACCAACAGACAGAGGCCTGGATCTGGTTCCCCGAGGTCAGAACTCTCTGGACGCGCACTGGCCCTGGGATGAGGCTGCCTCGCTTTCTGGGGCTCGCCCATCCTCCCCCATCTCTGAGTCCAGAAACCGGTGCCTGCAGGTGCCGCAGGGCTGTAGGAGGGATCCTGACCCCTGACGTGTGGGGCAGTAGAAGGGGAGAGAGCGGGAGCCAGAGAACAAACCCTCCAGGTGAGTGCGTGGCCCCAAGCGTAGGACACAGGCTCTCAGCAGACGCCACTAGGATACATCCATCCAGCTAGTGGAGGGGTGGGTGGGGGCTGGCTCTGGCGGCAGGAGGGAGACAGGATTCCCATGGCACCGCTCGGAGACACCCCGCCCCCACCCTCCAGCCCCTCCCACCGCTGGCTCTGTCCCATCCCTGCCTGCAGCCCCTCCTCTGGGCTCCTCCCTGCTCGCTGCCCTCAGCCACCACTGCGCAGGCTCCGGCCACGGAGCCATGCGGCGCACCAGGCCTCTGGCAGGTCCACAGCTGGCCGACCGCGACCCTGCCCAGCGCCCGCTTCCTCCCTGGGCTCCTGCCCCTCGCCCGCCTCAACGCCACCCCCCCCCGCCCCTCCCCGGGTGAGTCCCCCGAGTCACCTCCTACGCAGTCTTGGACCCTGTCGTTCTCCACAAGTAACCTTCTGCCAGGAAACCGAGATGAGAACAGCTGGGCACAGGCCTTCAACACCCAGTCCTCCGCACCTCCAGAATCCCCCTCGTCTCCTCTTCCCTCCAAGGGCGGGCCCTCCTCCAAGACCCTCCCCTCCCAGCCCAGCTGCTCCCTGAGGGCAGGTGAGGATCAGCCCCTCCCTCCCTGGGCCTGGGCAACCCGTGACAGAGCTCTGGCTGCACCCGCACCTGTGGAGGTGGCGAGCCCCACCGGGGACCTCAGTGCCCAGGGATGCACAGGCTGCCCGCCTGATGGGCCTGGCCCATGAGAGCGGCCTCCGCTGCGTTTTGGCCCTAGGACTCCAGGGTCAGCCGGGGTCACCACGAGGCTCCTCATCCCTCCTCAGGGCTTCCCCCCTCTCTGCACCTCTTTTTCCAGATGCTCCCATCCCCAGACGCGGCTCCCTGGGGTCAGCTCTTCTCGCTACGGGGCAGGGGTCCCCGGGGAAGCTGCCAGGATGCACTGGCCCTCGTGCTGAGGCCGGGGCAGCCTCATCTCTCCAGGTGCCCATTATAGTAACTGGTCACAAGGACACGGGCAGCCGAGTCAGCTGGCCTCCAGGAGCCCAGAGCACAAAACGAGGAAACACACCGACACATCCAAGTTCAATACGGGTGACACCGGACATACAAAGAGGGGGAGAATTCCCACCCAGAAGGCCCCAGCTGGCATGAGAGCTGATGGCTTCGCGGGCTCGGCCCTCTGGGCCTCCCTCCACCAGCCATCACCCACCTGTCCTTGCGGGCGGGGGGCGGGCTCACCCACCCGGTGAGGCTCAAATGTGCACCCGCTCCGGGCAAGCCGGCATGGAGGCGTGCTCAGGCTCTGTGGACGGACCGGCAGACACATCATGGTCCCCACGCCTGGGGGCCCTGAGCGAGCATCGTAGGGACTGGAGGAAGCCCTTACCCCGAGGGGACAACCCAGGAGTCTCCTCCAGAAGGCATGGGGGCTCCGGCCACAGTGAGGCTGGGAAGTGAAACAAAGTGTCCTCAGAAGGAGGGAGCCCCGGCCAAGCTCACCACGCGAGGAGGGGCCTCAGGGGAGTGAGCCGTGGAGGGCAGAGCTCAGGGGAGGTGCAGGGCGGGCGCCAGGAGAGTCTGATGAAGGAGATCTGGCGACCGCAGCCTCCCTCTGCTTCCAGGCAGCCCACCTGGGTTCGCCCCTCTGAAGGCCATGCATTTTCCGCTTTAGAGTGAGCTGGTCTGACAGCTCTCCTGCCTCAGTCTGTACCTCCAAGTCCCCAGAGCCCAGGCTCTGCACAATCCCTGCGTTCTGCAAATCCAAAAACTGGCCCCTAGCCACTTGTCAGGCTGCTGTCACTCTCGCAGTCATTTATTAAGCACCTGCACTTTGCCAAGCATGAGGGACATTAAGAATAAACACGGGGACCAGGGTCTGAGTGGGAGCCAGTGAAGAGGCTGAGAAAGGACAGGAAGGGGGCTCAGCATGGCTCATTAGGTGAGCAGGACTGCAGGGCTCCCGGCACAGAGACCCCGAGCCTGGAGGGGAGTGGGGAGGCCTGGGTAGCTTGGGTCTCGGTGCAGGGACAGGGACGTGGGGGCTCAAGGCACTACACCCTTGAGGCAGCGGAGCCCAGGCTGAGGAAAGGAGGCGGCACAGGGCGGATGAGAGAAACAGAGCTTCCGTTACAGTAAGGACACACGCGTGTCAGGGAGCGGGTGTTTGGGCAGGAATTATTCTAAAGAGACACCAGGACAGGGTCTGAGGACCCCCAATCTGCACCCATTCCTGCAGTTGTCCCGTCTACCCTTGGGACGCAGATCCCACCCACGTGCCAAAGGCTCCGGCCCAGTGTCCCCATCCTGCACCTGTGCCCCCGATCTGGCTGACGCCCACTCAGACATTTCCCAGGCAGCTGGGTGCTTCTTTTCCTCATCTGTCCTCTTTCGCACGGCGTCTTGGGTGTTTGGGGGACAGGTCATCCTCCCGTTCGGCTGACGAGCAGTGACAAGCTCCACGCACGGGGCCCTGGGGGCTGGCGCCTGACCCCAGGCCCTCAAGGCCCAGAGCATGGAAGGGAGGCCCTGCCACGTGTGGGGTTTGTCCTCTGAGGACAGGAGTGACCTGGCCCACTCCGCTCTGTCCTGAGCGACACCCGACGAGCCGGCAGGCGTCCGTGGGCTATGCCTTGGTCCCACTGTAGAGATGGCTGCTGGACGGTGCCTGTCCTTGGAACGAAGGGGGATGAAGAACAGGAGGTAGGTTCCAGGACGCAGGAGGAGGAGCTGGGAAGGCAGCGAGGAAGGGTCTGGGCCAAGGGACGTGCCGATGGACGAGTGCCCCTCTCCCAGAACCAGCAGCCCAGGCCCCGCTGTGGATGCAGTCAGCAGCTGAGGAGTGTGGGTGAGAGGAGGGCTTCTACACTGCGTCAGACGGATGCTTCTGGAGACTGGATATCCGCTCAGAAAACAGCACGAGGCCAGGCCAGCTCCGAGAGGTTTAACCGCTTGTCCCCCAGCCCACTCAGCGAGCCCCAGGAAAGAGCCTGCCAGGGATGGGAGCGGGTGCCATGTCCCCAGAGCAGAGGTCACCCCGGAAAGGTCCTCCGCGGGCAGGCGTCGCGGCTGGACTGCACGCGGGGCCCTAGCAGCCTCCCCCCACGCCCTTCAAACCACAGCTGCAGGGCTGGAGAGGCCTCCCTGTAATTCAGTCCTGTGAGGGCATGATTTAAGACAGGGCAACACCCAGGGGGATGACCGCCACCCCAAACTGCCGTTCGCCAACACAGGCCCCGCTCCCTCCCGGCGCAGGCCCCAACCTGCAAAGACCCCAGATCCACCCTGTGGCCTCAGATGCCTGCTCGTCGCCCAGAGGAAGATGGTCTGAACTCTATCACCCATGCGCGATGCCCTCGAGGCCGCGTGAGGGTGAGCGTCAGCTCAACGCTTCAAACGGGAGTGGGTACATGAACAGCGAGTCAGCCTCGGGAAACACCTGGCCAGGGCCTCCTTCTTCGGTGCTTGCTGAGGTCCTGGGGTCTGTGGCTATCGCCAGGGCCCCTAGGGCAATGGTGCTAGGCCCGGCGCTGTGCCCGGGGAGGTGCGGGACAGGAGCGAGGGCCCTGCTCTGCCTTGGCCCCTGGAGGAGAGCCCAGCACCCGGCTCAGGGGACCTGGGTGGGCAGGAGGCTGTGCTCAGAGCAGAGCGCCTGGGAGGGCGGTGGGCACACAGGAGCCCCTACGCCCTTGCTCTGAAGGACCGTCTCCAGGGTCCAGTAGTCGAGCCCCAAGGGCACTGACTCCCAGTTGGCTGAGTGTCTGAGCCATGAGAGCCTCAGGAGGTGCTGCTGACTGGTTTCCAGCCCCGAGCCCACACTCTCAGCCTCTGGGATGATGCCTGAGTCCCTTCCAGAGCAGGGGTGCTAGTGCGCCGGGCTTGGCCTCCCTCAGGGGCACCATTACCTGCCTCAGGTTCCCTACAAAATTTTTTCTTAGCTTCTTAAACTGCATTTTAAAGAGAAGTGCAAAAATGTTAGCTACACCACTTCACAGCTGCACAACCACACCAGCACCTCCCAGATCAAGCCTCGAAGCCTCTCCACAGCCCGGGGGCCTCCCTCTCGCTTCTTCCGCTCGGTCTCCCCCAGGGTACCCCCTTCCATCAGCCAGGGGTGAGGGGGGAGTTCTGCTTCTCCTGTACTTCCTAAAAGGGAAAGTCTTCAGTGCACTCTCTTTTCTACCTGGTTTCTTTTAAAAATGTGTCCGTGAGCTGTATCCATGCTTTTAAACGTCCGTCCTTTCACCTTCTTTGGCCTGCCTTGGGCAGATGTCCCAGCTCCACGACTCGTCTGAGCTGACTCCGTTTTCGGGCATTGCCACAGGCCCCTGGGATCTTTCTGTGAGTGGCTCCATGAGAGTCTGCCTTGGAAGAAGTTCCACTGGCCAAAGATGTCGGGGGGACAGACTCCACGTCTGGACAGCACTGTGGGGGTTTCACGCGTCGAGTTCTTGGGTCTGAAGCAGCAGATGGAGAAGACCACCTCCCAGAGTTGAAGCAAATGCACAAGTGAGGCTGGAGGTGCTGTGGACTGTGGTCCTCGCTGGGGGTGGGGGGCAGAGAGCAGAGTGTGTGTGTGCACGTGTGTGCACGAGTGTGCCCCTTGCAATGTATCAGAGAGGGGAGTGTGTGTGCGGACTTACTGTTGGGGAGGGTCTGGAGTCACCCGGGGAGTTGCTTCAGAGTACATGTAAGAACTGCGGGTTCAGGACACATAGGGGGAGGGGAGGAAAGGGCAGCAGATGAGGCTGGAAAAGCAGAAGCTCATAAGCGCAGAGAGTGTGGGCCGGCCACCCACCCAGCCAGCGGCCTGCATCTGGCAGGTGCTGGAATCCACTGGCCCACAGGGCTCAGCAGGGGCAAAGCTGGCCACGTCCCCTGCATCGTGTGTGGCCCGCCCTGGGCTGGGGGAGCACAGGCTCTGAGCGAGGACGCTGGGGGGAGGGAGTAGGGCCCAGCTGAGAGCCGTCGGCCTGGGATCGCACTGGCCTGGGATCGCACCGGCTCTGGGCCCCTGCGGAGTGGGGGGCGGCCCTGCACAGGCGGGGTGCGAGAGGCCGGACAAGGACTCCTCAGGAGGGGCCGGGGCCCACGCCCCGTGAGCACTGGCTGAAACGACTCCAGGGGTGATGCAGTGCGCACAGGCGCAGCGTGGGGTCAGTCTGGGGACGTGCGCACGCGGATGTGTGCTGACAAACAGCAAACACACACACAGCCCATGGCGACCAGGGGCTGAAAGGTCGAAGGCTCTGAACGCTCCTCGCTTGGCCACCGCCCATAACTTATTCACTGGAAACCCAGAACGCCTCGGTCACAGAAAAGAGGCAGGAAGCCAACCAGCCTCAAACGAGCCCGAACACGCTCCACTCCAGGGTTGGAGCTGATGAGCTTCCCCAAACCCCAAGTCGGGGGAGCCTCAATGTTCCCTTCAGTTGTTGGCAGTGTCCCCAGGGAAGCTGCTTCCTGTGGTGAGCTCTTCTTCCCGGGGTTCTGGGGGCAAACCCAGCAGAACCTGGAGGGTCTCAGAGAAATAGGGCTGGGCCCAGGTTTCCCGTGAGAAGTAGGGATGGTCCGCACGGGATCCCTGCCTCAATGCCCACGTGGCAAGATGATGGGCTGGGACGGACCACTCCCAAGAGGCGAAGGCACTTCTCACAACCTCAGGGTTGAATAAAACCCACATGTCTTCCCCATCTGAACTCCGATTACTTCTTCCCCTGAGGAGAGGTCACCTCTGGTCTGGTGAAGCAAACAACAAAGGGCAAGAGAGGGCGTGGGTCTGGGAGCCTGGCCTCACCTCCACGTGCAGGAGGGGTGAGTCTGGGAGCCTGGCCTCACCTCCACGTGCAGGAGGGGTGAGCCTGGGAGCGGGGCCTCACCTCCATGTGCAGGAGGGGTGAGCCTGGGAGCCTGGCCTCACCTCCACGTGCAGGAGGGGTGAGTCTGGGAGCCTGGCCTCACCTCCACGTGCAGGAGGGGTGAGCCTGGGAGCCTGGCCTCACCTCCACGTGCAGGAGGGGTGAGCCTGGGAGCCTGGCCTCACCTCCACGTGCAGGAGGGGTGAGCCTGGGAGCGGGGACTCACCTCCCTGTGCTGGAGGGGTGAGCCTGGGAGCCTGGCCTCACCTCCACGTGCAGGAGGGGTGAGCCTGGGAGCACGGCCTCACCTCCACGTGCAGGAGGGGTGAGTCTCGGAGCGCGGCCTCACCTCCACGTGCAGGAGGGGTGAGTGTGGCAGCGCGGCCTCACCTCCACGTGCAGGAGGGGTGAGTCTGGGAGCGCGGCCTCACCTCCACGTGCAGGAGGGGTGAGTGTGGCAGCGCAGCCTCACCTCCACGTGCAGGAGGGGTGAGTCTGGGAGCGCGGCCTCACCTCCCCGTGCAGCGGAGTGAAGACCCCGATCTTGTCTCCCAGCATTCCCTCTGCCCAGTTGTCATCAACCCTTCTGATCACAGTCAGGACGTCATCCTGGAATTACCCCATGTAGGCAAGCGCAGGGACACGCACCAAAACGGATACAAAAACAGAACCAAGAGATCAGTTAGTGTCACTGAAGCTAAGGAAAGACTCTAGCGATGACTCATTCTGAGATCAGACGTGAAATCGTCCCTCCCCACATCTTCACCCAGGGTCTCTCTTCGTCTCCCATATGGATTTTAGCGGCAAAGAGCCTCCGGTGGAAGTGTGTGGCAGTTTACAATCTAGTGACCACCTTAAAATTCATGTTCCTAATATTTGCTTATAAATAAAATGGTTTTCAACAAATATAAATTCAACTAAGTATAAAACTTTCTATGTTCCTGCCTCCACCAAAGCACAAAAGATGACCCACTCCAACTCCATTTATTTAGAGTCGTGGAAGCTCTGAATAACCCTGTTAAATCCTTGTCGTGCCAGGCAGTAGCAAGGACAGAGGCAGAAGGTGGGCAGACGCAGGAGGAAGGAGGGGCGTGAAGCCGGGACACAGGCGGGCGGTGAGGGAGGACTCGCCCGGTGCCCCCGGAGGGGCCACGAGCCGCGGGGACAGACGACAAGGGTGGGGGAGAGGACGAGGAGCGAGGGGACGACCAGGCAGCAGCAAGCATCGGGGGGCCGTGCTGGTGCCACACGGGGTGCAGTGGAACTGTCCACGGGCTGTCTGCCCAACCGCCCTCCACATCGAAACCGCCTGCCTTTGTCCCCCAGGACCTGCGTGGACACCGGAGGCCTGCCTGGCGCTGCAGTGCGCTCAGGAGCTGACAGCCAGAGTAGCCTTGTGGGCCCGGCTGGGTCTGAAAGCACCGCCTGCCTTACCAAGGGGCCTTCGACCGCTTTGTGTGAAGCAGTGATGTGGGGTGTGGGCCCCTGGGGTCAGAGGGATGTTCCAGGCCAATGGACTTCCTGACATCACCAGAGAAGCTGCTTCCCCGTGAACGGAGGGGCCGCACAGTTTGGGAAGTTTATCTGGGGCGAGGTGGGACGAGGTGATGGGCGCTGGATGTGCCTCCCAGAGGACATGGGGCGGGAAAGGCAAGACCTGGAGTCTGTACTGTCAGGTCCCCATGCTCCCTTCCAAACCTCCCCTCTCCTAGGGGTTTAGGGGACAGCGAAGGGGCAACCACACCCCTCCTTCTCCAGGTCTTCACCCCAATTTCCCAGCTTAAACAAGTACCAAATAACAAGGGCTGTGTGACTTCAAAATATTTCTTTTCCCAACTGATACAGTCCAGAAAACGCAACAGACACTGAGGGAATCTCAGGCTTTCCCACATTTCGGGGTGGCTGGTTCTCCATGGCAGGGTGACACCGACAAGGGTTTCCTTGTAGTCAGTGCTCGGCTATCAAGCGGGCTTTCCTGATAAGCATTAGGGCCAAAGTGGCCGACTGGCTTGAGAAGGGATGAGCAGAGAGGGCACCTTGCTTATCTCACATAAAGTTCACGACCAGGAGAGCCCTGTACCCATAATAAACGCCACTCAGACTCAGCCAAAGGGCAGCCCCCAAGACCTCGCCAACGGTGCAAAGGAAAAGGTAACTGAAGGCTTCCTACAAGCCAGAGCTTTTGCAAGAGCAAAATGAAACAAAAAAAGACATTTAATTTTGTAAAATTAAAAATTAAAAAGAAAAATACCAGATTAATTTTGGTAAAAAATAAAATACCATAATATCTACATGGTTATTTGAGACTGGTCTAGATATTAGAGCCATAGAAATAAAAGGAAAAAAATAGGAAGTATAAATATTGGGAAGAAAAATCATATGACTTTCTACCTAGAAAAATAGAGTACTAGTTAAAAATTAGAATAAGTAAGAATTTGAGAAAGGCTGATAATTTTAAAATAAATACATGAAAATCACTGGGTTTCCCATCTAACCAGCAATAACCAGTTAGAAAATGTGATTAAAATTGGCTAATCATTAAAAAAACAAAGTTAATTCTCTAATTCACTGTATACGCCGAAATTAATTCTCTAAGTATTAAAGATTTAAATGTTAGAAAAAAACCTTGGGGCTTCCCTGGTGGTGCAGTGGTTGGGAGTCCGCCTGCCGATGCAGGGGACGCGGGTTCGTGCCCCGGTCCGGGAGGATCCCACATGCCGCGGAGCAGCTGGGCCCGTGAGCCATGGCCGCTGAGCCTGCGCATCCAGAGCCTGGGCTCCGCAGCGGGAGAGGCCACAACAGTGAGAGGCCCGCGTACCGCAAAAAACAAAACAACAACAACAAAAAAACCTTGAATAACCAAGAAGAAAATGTGAATAGATGTTTAATCTTGAGGTGGGGAATGGTCTTAAAAGAAGTAAATAGGGCTTCCCTGGTGGCGCAGTGGTTGAGAGTCCGCCTGCCGATGCAGGGGACTAGGGTTCGTGCCCCGATCCCGGAAGATCCCACATGCCGCGGAGCGGCTGGGCCCGCGAGCCATGGCCGCGGAGCTTGTGTGTCCGGAGCCTGTGTTCCGCAACGGGAGAGGCCACAGCAGTGAGAGGCCCGCGTACAGCAAAAAAAAAAAAAAAAAAAAAAAAAAAAAAAAAAAGAAGTAAATAACAAAGATTTGGTTACAAAAAAGTGAAATTCTCTATGTTAAGAACAGTAAGAACAAAACAAAAAGGGAAATACTCTAGAAAAATACTTGCAGGATAAACTGGAGACTAGGACCTAATACCCTTGCTACATAAGGACGTAAGAGACACAGCAGGAAAGAGAGACACATACTTTAAAAGAAAAACAGGCCAAGGGCAAAAATCAGGCAACTCACAAAGAGGAAGAAAAGCAAACTGCTGTTAAATACATTTAAAAATGTGATACCTGACTAATATTCAAAAACGTACAATTTTAGACAGGAAAATTCCTTCTCCCTTCTTTGTTCTTTGGTGTCTTACCAGATTAGCAGGGATGAACATAAGCCTGCTCAGTGTGGTCAGCATGATGGCTACTGTATCGTTTCTGGTGGGGATATACATTTATGGCGGCAGTTTGGCAAGTCCTATCAAACACAAGAGGCTGCATATCCACTAATCTGACAAAAACACTTGTAGAGACTCTTTCAAGAAGATCACAGACGTGCAAGGAGACTCAGCTCCAAGTATGTTCATTACAGTGTTTCTTCAACTAGAGAAAAACTAGAGACAACTGCACAGCCAGAGAGGGTTGGTTAGATAAATTATGGTACATCAACCAATACCATAACCAACTGCAGCCCACTCCAGCCACCCTGTCCTACCTAAGGAGGAGGGGAATGTGGAGACGCACAGGTAGAGCTCACAGCCTGTAGGCACAACTCCTTACACGGGGCTCTAATAACAGGATCAGAGGCTACAGAACACTTCCCCTCCCCCACACCTCACTACCACGTCACTAAAGGCCTATTTACAGCAGTACCTTTTACCTGGTACATTTTATGTCCAAATATCAAAAAGGAAAAAAAAAATTACTCGACGTCCTAAAAGGCAAAAAACAGTTTGAAGAGACAGAGCAAGCATCAGAACCAGACTCAGATATGGCAGGAGTGTTGGAATTATCAAACAGGGAATTTAAAACAACTATGCTAAGGGCTCTAATACATTAAGTAGACAGCATGCAAGAACAGGTAGGCAATGCAAACTGAGAGATGCTAAGTCCAAGAAAGAATCAAAAAGAAATGCTGGAGATCAAAACACTGTAACAGAAATAAAGAATGCCTTTTATAAGCTTATTAGTAGATTTAACAGCTGAAGAAAGAATCTCTGGGTTTAAGGATGTCTCAACAGAAACTTCCAAAATCGCAAAACAAAGAGAACAAAGACTGAAAAAGAAAATAAACAAAAACCCAAAACAGAACAGAATATCCAAAAACTGCAGGATAACTACAAGAGGTGTAATACACATGTAACAGGAATATAGGAAGGAGAAGAAAGAAAATAAGCAACAAAAGAAATATTTGACACAATAATGACTGAGAATTCTCTACCCTGAAAAATAACCCTTCAATAATGAGAAAGAAATAAAGACTTTCTGAGACAAACAAAAATTGAGGGAATTTGTTGCCAGTAGACCTGCCTTGCAAGAAATGTTAAAAGAAGTTCTTTAGAGAGAAGAAAAGTTACGTAGGTCAAAACCTTGATTCTACATAAAGAAAGAACATTGGAGAAGGAATAAGTAAAGGAAAAATTTTAAAAACAGTTTGTTCAAAATAATAATAGCAACAATGTATCTAATTACATATGCTTATATACATACCATATATATGTATATCATATATATATATATAGTGTGTGTATATATATATATATATATATATATATATATATACGCTTATGTATGTTTATATATAAGTTAAATGAGTAACAGCAATGACAAAAAGGACAGGAGGAAGGAATTAGGATTATTTTGTGATTATAAGGTACCTGCACTACCTGTGAAACAGTACATTTTTAACTGAATGCAGACCTGGATTAGTTGTAAATGCATATTGCAATCTCTAGGGCAACCACAAAAAAAAATTTTTTAAAGGTACAACCGATATGCTAAGACAGGAGAGAAAATGAAATCATTTAAATTGCTTAGTTAAAACTGCAAAAGGCAAAAAAAGGATGGAAAACAAAAACAGGAACAAAAATCAAAGACAACAAATGTGGTAAATATTAATTCAACAATATCAATAATCACTTTGAATAGCAATAGTCTAAATGTACAAATTTAAAGATAGAGATTGTCAGGGTAGATTAAAAAAAACAAGACCCCACTATACGTTATGTACCAGAAACCCATTTTAAATATAAAGATATATATATAAGGAAAGATATACCATGCTAACACTAATCAAAAGAAAGCAGGAGGGCTTCCCTGGTGGCGCAGTGGTTGAGAGTCTGCCTGCCGATGCAGAGGACATGGGTTCATGCCCTGGTCTGGGAAGATCCCACATGCTGCGGAGCAGCTGGGCCCGTGAGCCATGGCCGCTGAGCCTGCGCGTCCGGAGCCTGTGCT
The DNA here is from genome assembly GCF_025265405.1 of Mesoplodon densirostris. Classification (NCBI taxonomy): domain Eukaryota; kingdom Metazoa; phylum Chordata; class Mammalia; order Artiodactyla; family Ziphiidae; genus Mesoplodon; species Mesoplodon densirostris. Next base: position 65,069,240 of record NC_082674.1, read on the forward strand.
CCGCAACAGGAGAGGCCACAGCAGTGAGAGGCCCGCGTACCGCAAAAAAAAAAAGAAAGCAGGAGTAGCTATACTAATTTCAGGAAAAGCAAACTTCAAAGCAAGGAAAGTTATCAGGGATAAAAAGGGGCATTACATAATGATAAAGGTGTCAATTCTCCAAGAAGATAACAATCCTTAACATGCATGCACCTAACAACAGAGTGTCAAAACACGTGAAGCAAAAACTGATAGCGCTACAGGAGAAACAGATGAATCCACTGTTACAGACTGGAGACTTCAATGCCCCACTATCAGAAATGAATGACTCAGCAGGCAGAAAATCAGTAAGGACCAAGCTGAATTCAACACCACCGTCAATCAACTGGATATAATTGACATCTATAGACTACTTCATCCAGCAATGGCAAAATACACATTTTCTTTGAGGTCACATGAAACATTCACCAAGATAGATCACATTTTGGGCCATAAAACACACGTTAACAATGCTAAAAGAACAGAAACCATATAATGTCTGCTCTCAGACCACAATGGAATTAAACTAGAAATCAATACCAGAAAGATAATTGGAAAATTCCAAAATACCTGGAATTAACACAATTTTAATAACATTTGGTTCAAAGAAGAAACATCAAGAGAAATCTTAAAATATTCTAAAACAAATGAAAATAAAAACACAATTTGTCAAAATTTATGGGCTGCAGTGAAAGTAGTGCTTAAAGGTAAATTTATAACACTGAATGCATATATCAGGAAAGAAGAAAGATCTAAAATCAATAAACCAAGCTTCCACCATAGGAAACTAAAAGAGAAGAGCAAGTTAAATCCAAAGTAAGCGGAAGAAAAGAAGAAATAAAAATTAGAGCAGAAATCAAAGAAGTTGAAAACATGAAATCAACAGAAAAAATCAACAAAGAGCTGCTTATTTCAAAAGATCAATAAACTCAATTAGCTTCTAACCAGGGTAACCAAGAAAAAAAGAGAGGCAACACAAATTACTAATATTAGTAATGAAAGAGGGGACATTACCACAGATCTCATGGGCATTAAAAGGATAATAAAGAAATATTATGAACAATTCTATGCCCACAAATTTAATAAACAAAATGGACCAATTCCTTATTTCTTTAAAGACGCAATCTGCCAAAACTCACACAAGAAGAAACAGACAATCTGAGTAGACCTATATCTGTTAAAGAACTTGAATCAATAATTAATAAACTTCCAAAACAGAAAGCACCAGACCCAGATGGGTTCTGAATTCTACCAACATTTAAGGAAGAAATTATGCCAAATTCTCTAACAATTTCTTTCAGAAGACAGAAGCAGGAGGGCTACTTTCTATCTCATTCTGTGAGGCCAGAATTATACTAATACAAACTAGACAAAGACACAGTAGGCAAAGAAAACTAAAATGTCTCCCATGAACATAGTTGCAAAAATCCTCAATAAAATATTAGCAAGTTGAATCCAACAAAGTACAAAAAGAACTATATAGCATGACCAACTAGGATTTATCCCAGATATGCAAGGCTGGTTTAACATTCAAAAATCAATTACTGTAATCCATCACCATCAACAGGCTAAAGAAGAAAAATCACATCCTCACATTAATAGATGCAGAAAAAGCATTTGACAAAATCAAACAATTCATGATTAAAAAAAGAAAAAAACCTCTCAGTAAGCTACAAATAGAGTGAAGCTTCTCCACTTGAAAAGAACGTTCACAAAAGCCTTCAGCTAACATCATAATTAATGGTGAGAAACGTGAAGCTTTTCCTAAGATCAGGAACAAGGCAAGGATGTCCCCTCTAGCCACAGCCTTTCAGTATCATAGTCAAAGTCCTAGCTAATGCAATTAAAACAACAAAGGGAAACAAAAGGTATACAGATTGGGAAGAAAGAAATAAAACTGTCTTTGTTTGCAGATTACATGATTGTCTATGTAGAAAATCTGAAAGAATCAACAAAAAACTACAACCAATGAGCAATTATAGCAAGGTTTCAGAATATAAGATTAATCTATGAAAGTTAAATATTTTCTACATACTAGCAATGAACAAGTGGAATTTGACATTAAAAATATAATACTGTTTACATTAGCATGTAAAAAAATGAAACACTTAGGTATACATCTCACAAAATAAGTACAAGAGCTACATGAGGAATCTTACAAAACTCTGCTGAAGAAAATCAAAGACGAACCCAGTAGAGAGATGTCCTATGTACATGGGGAGAAAGACCCGATATTGTCACGATGTTCTTCTCAACTTCTAGATTCAATGCAATCCCGATAAAAATCTCAGCAAGCTTTTTTGTGGATGTTGACAAACTGATTCTCAACTTTATATGGAGACGCAAAAGACCCAGAATAGCCAACTCAACTCTGACAGAAAAGGATAAAGACTGACACTATCCGACTTCAAGACTTACTATAAAGCTACCGTACTGAAGACAGTGTGGGATTGGTGACAGGATATAAAAACAGATCAATGGAACATAATAGAGAGCCCAGAAATAGACCCACATAAATGTAGTCAGCTGATCTTTGATGAAGGAGCAAAAGCACTACAATGGAGCAAAGACAGTCTCTTCAACAAATGGTGCCAGAACAACTGGACATCCACATGTAAAAAAAAAATGAAGCTAGACACACACCTTACACCCTTCACAAAAATTAAGTCAACATGAATCATAGGTCTAAATGTAAAATGCAAAACTATACAACTCTTAGAAGATAGAATAGGAGAAAATCTAGATGACCTTGGGTTTGGTGATGACTTTTGGATACAACATCAAAGACTGGTCCATGAAAGAAAGAATTGATAAGCTGGACTTCATTAAAATTAAAAATTTCTGCTCTGTGAAAGATGCTGCCAAGAGAATAAAAGGACAAGCCACAGACTCGTGAAAATATTTGCAAAAGACATATCTGATAAAGGACTATTATTCAAAATATACAAAGACCTTGTAAAACTCAACAATAAGAAAGCAATTCGATTTAAAAATGGGCCAAATACCTTAACATACACCTCACTAAAGAAGACATACAGATGGCAATAAGCACATGAAATGATGCTCCACATTGTATGTCATCAGGGAGATGCAAATTAAAACAACAATGAGACAACACTACGTTCTATTAGAACGGTCAAAATCCGGAACAACGACAACACCAAATGCTGGTGAGGATGTGGAGCAACAGGAACCCTCATCACTGCTGGTGGGAATGCAAAACAGTACAGCCACTTTGGAAGACAGTTCGGTGGTTTCTTACAAAACTAAACATACTCTTACCATACAATCCAGCAATCACACTCTTTTGCATTTATCCGATGGAGTTAAAAACTTACATCCACACAAAAAACCTGCACATGGATGTTCATAGCAACTAAACTTGGAAGCAACAAGATGTCCTTTAGTAGGTTAATGGATAAACTGTGGTCTATCCAGACAGTGGAATATTATTTGGTGCTAAAAAGAAATGAGCCATCAAGTGATGAAAAGCCAGGGAGGAACCTTAAATGCATATGACTAAGTGAAAGAAGCCAGTCTAAAAAGGCTATATAGATTGTGCGATTCCAACTATATGACATTCTGGAAAAGGCAAAACTATGGAGACAGTAAAAGGAACAGTGATTGCCAGGAGCTGGGGAGACGGAGGGTGGAACAGGTGGAGCACAAAGGATTTTAGGGCGGTGAAACTGCTCTGTATACTACACATACGTGTCATTACACATTTGCCCAAACCCATAGGATATGTAACCCCAAGGGTAAACAGTAATGTAAACTATGTGCTTTGGGGAATGCGAAGTGTCAATGTGGATTCATCAGTTGTAACAAATGTCCCATTTGGGGGGGATGTGGATAACAGGGCGGCTGTGCATGTGTGTGGGGCACGGGTATCGGGAAATCTTGTACCTTCTGCTCAATTCAGGCATGAACCCTAAACTGCTCTACAAATGAAGTCTATTTTTAAAAAATAGCTAAAAGTACCCCAGACTGATAAACAGGAACAGACTACAGCACTCACAACACATAGGTGCAGTCCACATACGTAACGTCGAGAGGAAACAAAGTTGGACACGTGAGCAGGCTCTGCACGACCCATGTATTGGACGTTCAAGGCAGACACGCTCATCTACGGTGTTAGAAGACACGAGGGAAGCTGGGGTGCTGGCACCCCACCATTTCCCCACTGGGTAGTGATTATAGGACATATTCTTTCCAACCACCAAGCTGCATAATTCTGATTAATACACTTGTTGGTACATTACACTATACTTAGATAAAAAGCTTGTTTTAAGGTCACAGTATTTCCGGAGTGGACAAGCCACAGCATGCCCTGAACCCTGCCTGTGGCCCTGACGCACCTCTAAATGGACATCATATCCTGAGGAAGCCAACACGAGGTGCAGAGTGTGAAGCACAGAAAACCAGAGAAGCGGGCACGAAGCCTGCGGGTGAGGAGGCCAGGAGGGGCCGCGCCTTCATCACTGCACTGAAGATCCGGGCTCACTGCAGCCCACCCAGGAAGTTCCGGTGACTGAGAAGCAGACACAGCTCCAAGTAAGGGACAGCTGCCCCCAAAGGAGCCCTGCCTCTTAGGCCGGGGAGCTTGTCGTCACCCGAGGGCCACGAGGGGCCAAGCTACGCCTCCCCCAGCTCCGCAGCATCCCCAGGGCCTCCCCTAGGTGTCCGGCACAGGAGGAAAGCATCCCTCACCACGGAAAGCTCAGCACCCGCTCGCAAGGCAAGTGCAGCAAAATCCCAGCACCATGCAGCACGTGGGTCCCGAATACAGTCACATCAAACTGCTCCGGCGAGGCCGGGACATGAGCAGACGCAAATCCGGGCCGGGACCCGAGAACGCGGCAGGACCAGACGCTCCTCTTCAGCTCACGCAGTTTGCGGGGTGGGCCGGGCTGTGTAGGGGGTAGCCACACCCAGAACACCAGCAAGTGACTAAATTCCCGAGGTCGCGGAGGACGGGTTCCCGCCGCTCTGCTCTGCCGCTTACCCAGCTCTCGCCAGGGACACAACCTTGCTGAGGGACGCTGAGCGCCAGGCAGCACCGCGGAGCCGCCAGCACCAAATGCCGTGGTCCTGCAGTCAACACCTTCTCCCGCCATCCACGCGTGACCGGGAGAGCGATGCCTGGATCCCCGTCAGGCCTCGGATTTGCGGTCGTATTTCACAACCCCGGGGCCGGTGCTTTCACAAGGACAAGGACAGGGGAGGCACCTGCTCTGCGGCCTTCTGGGAATGCAGAGAAACACAACCCCCACCAAACCCTAACTGCATGCGACAGGGCGGGCCCGAGCCACACGGCACCCACGTGCCACACTCAAGAGGGGCGGCCTGGCACGATGCCAGCTGGGCGGACGGACAAGCGGGGAGCTCTGCGCTGGGCCGTCGCCGTCCAGGCCCGCACACCCCCCAGGCCGGGCCGCGGAGTTGGTGTTGCAGGATCTGCCGCCGTACCGTGCCGTCTCTGCCTTGTGCTCAACTCTCCTGTTTCAGGAGGGAAGCAGCCAGAGACGTGGAGCGTGACGGGGCCTGGCTGAGGGCCAGCGAGACAGTGGACGGACAGTGGGCAGGCTGGCCTGCGCCCCGGGTCCCCAGCGCTGCCCGGTGCAGAGGAGCAAAGGGCCTCTTCTGGACACCACACGCCCCGAGGGACGGCGGTGGGGCAGACAAGGTCTGGGCCAGGCTGGTGGCATCGAGGATTTTCTGGACAAAAGCTGCTCCCATGACCTCATTTCACTTTCAGACGCACGACAACTTCACCTACAGGCTCCTCCGCAAGCGCTCCTCTCGCGGGTCGGGGGCCTTTCCTGTGCCGCCTCCCCATCCCCCCGTTTCCAAGCTCTGAGGGACACCGAAGGCCAGGGCCCAGCGGCAGAGCTCCCTCAGAAGTGGGTGGCCTTGGGGTGGTCCCGCGCGACCCTGAACACAGAGTGGTTATGGGAGGAGTGGACCGCCTTCCCGCCCAGGCTCAATGGACCACCTTCCCGCCCAGGCACTTGCAAAGGAGTCGGCCACCACCTAAAGGGGCCTTAACTGCATTTCTGATTAACTCACCGAACTCCCCGGTGTTCGTGTGTGATTCCTACAGGGGGAAGCCGAGCGGCAAACAGACGGGGCTGTTAGGAAGCCCAGGCCTGAGGCTTTCCCTCCCTGACCTGCCAGGGGCTGGAGTCTCTGTCCCCCCAGAAGTCCCCAGACACCAAAGCATGGCTGGCGGAGTGCACTGTCCTCAACACCACGTCACAGGTACGTCTCACACTCTGAGGGCCCGGCCCGAAATACCCGGAGAGTTCCCGCAGCAGCTCTGAGTGAAGCAGCCTCTGGGGCCTGACAGTTCCCTAAACGCGCTGTGGGGCGGATCACACGCACGGGACCTGGACACGGGCCGGCTGCCCGCCCTCCCAGGGGCCTCCTGCGCCTCCGCTCCTCCTACCTGCAACCAAGTGGTTTCCAAGAGGCACCGAGGGGCAGACACCAGGATGGCTCTTCAGAAGCGTGGCCGCGCGGACGCCCGCTCAGCCGGGCCACGGCCGCGGCCACCTCGCGCTGACCCATCCCTGACAGTCCCTCACTGTCAGCCGCAGACAGAGCGCCGGTCACTCTGGTCCCAGAGAAAAGGGAAAATCCCAAAGGAAAGAGCTCACAAACTCCCTGCACCTTCTGCTGCAGACACAGCACAAGACTCCCCCCGATGGCTCCGGGGTCCCAGGGGAGGCTCTGAAGGGACTGGCTGCTGGGCTGTCCCCTCTTTCCTGGCTTGCGCACCGCAGCTTAGCTCCAGACGCTGCTGGGGGCTGGGAGGGCTCATCCAACCCTGCCTGACGCCCAGAGAAGGGACAGTCTTCAGAGCCCAACCTGCTCTGAGCTTCTGGGGGGTCGGTCCCCTTAGGAAAGCCGCCTCCATGGAGGAGCCCACAGGCTGCTGCCCAGCTGGAGGGCGGGTCCGGGAGCCGCCAGCCCGAGCAGAATGCAGCACTGCCTGCTCCCTCGGCTCACCCGCTTTGGTCACTAGGTCCCCGAGTCCTCCAGCCTGGAGAGCATCCCAACTGCCCCTCAGGACAGAGGACATGCAGTGGGTCTGGGCTGCCCACGACGGGCATGGCGGCCTTGACAGGAGGGCTCAGGGGTTCCACACCGCCGGGCAACCCTCTCCAAGACGCTTCCACCGGGACAATACAGGTACAGGCGACCCGTCCGCAGAGTCTCAGCTCCAGGCGGCAGGGGTTTGTGCAGGAGGCCCAGCTCCCCCGCCTCGAGCGTCCCGGGCCAACACAAAAAGTGACGTGCATCTGACAGAAGCAGGAAGCCAGTGAGGGTGGAAGCCAGAAATGGCTGAGTGCCTATTTTGAGGTTGGTTCCCTAAATGCCTTTGTTCATTGAATTCTATCAACTCCATTTTATCATCAAAAAAGAGACTCAGAGGTGAAGTTAATGCCCCCAAATCACCATATAAAAGTGTCACAATTTGAACCCCTGACTCACTCTAGAGTCCAAACCTCAAATACATTTGATTTCTATCCACCTACGTCTGTCCTCCAATCAGAAGAACATAGTTTGGGATTAATGCTAGGTTCATTCACAAAGGAGAGAATCCCCACATTGGGGACGGACGATTAAATACACTCAGTGGTGTAAGAGGATCACGTGGAAGGGTCTTGTGGTGACACCAGCAGGAGGGAAGTCTGCCCAAGTCAGGACAGCCGGTGGTATTTTAAAAGAGCTTTGCCAACTGAAACCATCCCTCCGGCCGCACAGGGCTGGGCGGGTGGGAGGGTGTGAGATGAGGACGCGCGGGGAGCTGTCGCGTGCCCACGGGTCCTGTGGCCTCTCCGAGGGGCCGGCGTAGTGACGGCGGGTCTCCAGTCTCCGCTGCAGGGCAGGTGCAGATGGCTCTGAGATGAGACACACGGGGGCTCCTAAGGCCACAGGGCTGAGGCCACACAGGGGATCCCAAGTGCAAGGTCCCTGCACCCAGCAGCCCCTGACCCCAGCCCCTCCCCGTCACGTGGAAGGCACTGCGCACGCGGGCCTCGGGGGACAGCTGGGAGCCACCGGCTGTCAGAGCAGGGACGCTGCACGGTCTCCTTTTGTCTTTTTATCCGCACATGCACAGCTTTTTGGAGTGGGACTGCTAAGAAGTTATAAATTGTGCTTTTTATAGCTGCTTTACAAGAAGTAATTATTCATTCTCTTCTTCAATTAAACAAAGACTTTGGTTTTAGAATGACTTTAATTAATGCAATTTTAACAGGACTGTTCAAAAGCTGACACCAAGGTAAAAATCTTGCTTTGATGCACATGCTTCAAGCCTTTTTAAACCTCATCAATCCCACCACAGTGAAGTTTTTAAAGGTAAGTTAGCACCATCCGTGGACTTCAGACACCCCTGCTTTCCTCCCTGAGTCCAGAAAGGAACATATCCAAACAACAAAACATTCCCTGGAGGCAAAACCAAGCTGGCCCGGACCATGTGGTCACTTCAGGTGACGAAACGGAGGCTGTTAGAACCAGCATTCCAGGCAGGTGCAGGGAATCCCTCAGGCTGCCATGTGGGGCGGCGGGGATGCGGAGGCTGGAGGCGTCTCGAGGGGAGAGATGAGAAAGAACAGGTGCTTGGGCGAGGGGGCTGCGCCCTAACCTAAGGCGGTGGGGGGTGGAGTGAGCGCTGGCGAAACGCTTGTGTGAACACAGCGGGGGACAGGTTGGGGAGTCAAAGCACGGTCTTCACTGGGAATCACATCCAGGGGCCTCCAGCCCTCCAGGTTAATCCACAGACTGAGAGAAAGCAAGCCCGGGAAGAGCAGCCTGAGGGATGCGTGGCCCAGCAGCTCCCACACCTCCTCTCCCCAAAATGGGCTCAAAGGTCAGGTCCCGGGGAGCCCTGAGGACCGCCCACCTCGACAGCGCTGCCCGCACAGCCCAGGGTGCCAGGACCCCCCCTCCCCCCGCCCTGGGACGCAAAGAGGCAGCAGCGCCCACCACAGGACGAGTCTAGGGAGGCGTCCCGAGTTCTCACTTTTCCCACGAGGGCGGCTTTAAGGTTTCTTTTGAAATACCAAACACTGACCACCTCCTGATCAGGTACCCCGCAAACACTGACCACCTCCTGATCAGATACCCCGCAAACACTGACCACCTCCTGATCAGATACCCCGCAAACACTGGCCACCTCCTGATCAGATACCCCGCAAACACTGACCACCTCCTGATCAGATACCCCGCAAACACTGACCACCTCCTGATCAGATACCCCGCAAACACTGACCACCTCCTGATCAGATAGCCCGCACACCTCCCGGGTGACTCGCACAGCCCGTCACTCTCAGGAACTGTCCCCTGGACTTGCCATTCCTGCCTCTCCCACCCGAAGTCAGGCTCCCCGGATACAGCACAGCTCCCAGTGGGATGAGCAGGCAGGTGCCCCTCTGCCCCCTGTCCAGTGGGCTCTGGTCTTCACCCTGGAGTTGGGAGTCCCAGCAGAGGCTCGCGCACGGAGCGGGAGGCCTTCACCAGGAGACGCTGGCTGCTCCGGCCCTGCATGTGTCCGCTGGGTGAGCCTCCCGCCACCAAGGCTGTGAGCAGGGCCCTGGGTCTGTCCCTGTCCCTGTCAGCCCCTAACGGGTCTGTCTCCTTACAAGGCCTCCATCAACCCTGAGGGGTGGCTGGGTCCCTGCTCTTGATCTTGAGTGACAGCACAGAGCACCAGGGCCCAGGGTCTCCCTCAGGGTGGGCTGGGCAGAGGGGCGAGCACGAGGGGCTCTGTCCGCCTGTTCTCACACTCTGCAGCCTGCGTTCCAGCCTCACTCAGGAGGAGAGGGAGCGAGGGAGGGGGAGGCCTGACCCTGTGTCCAGGGAACCTGCAGGGCCAGATGACAACTGGAATTAGCATCAGAACATCCTGATGGAAGGAAGAAGGGAAGAGTTGAAACTCTGAATGAAAACAGATCATTCATCGTCAGGCTGAACAATGGAACAAGACATAAATAGCAGCTGCAACAGCCTGCACAGAACAGGCCAATTGTGCTCAAAATGGAGCACAGGGTACTCACAGCCCTGCGGACAGCTCGGCACCACAGCCAAGCTCTGCTCTGAGCAGAGGAGAGAATCACAGTGAGCTGGACGTGCACTCCTAGGTCAGGATCTGAGCTGGAACCCAGTTCTGTGTTGACAACCGCATGTGGAAAGAAACTGACAGAAACACAGGACACGAGGACGGAGGAGGGCCAGGTCCGTGCCAGCCTCGGGCAAGTGACGCAGCCTCTTAGTGCTGTGCTCTGCTAGGGAGCCACCGACCAAAGCCACCGTGCTGGCCAGGCACAGTAATAACCACTTGCATGAGTTCTTTCACAACAGGAGATCCTGACGGGAACTTGGAACTAACACGCTACCGCCAGCTGGAAGGATTTGGGAGGGAGGCGCCGCCAGCCCAGAATAAGCTCTGCCAACCTCCCAGAAGCCCTCACGCTGGAATCCATCTTGGCTGAGAGATGTGTGTGCCACCAGGAAGGGCCCTGACTCAGACCAAATACAGGCCGAGAAAGATGGCCGGCCAAAGACAACCTGGGAACAAACCCGATCTCCACGGAACCTGAGACTGAGAGCCACGTGGCAGAGCAGTCCTCCTGGGCCCCTCACCTGCTGCCCTCCTCCCGGGCGCCCCTTCCCCGTGAAGTCTCCTGCTTCGTCAGCACGTGTGTCTCCTCGGACAGTTCATTTCCGAGTGTTAGACAGGCGTCCACTCTCGGGCCCTGGAAGGGGTCCCCCTTCCTACAACAGCTTCAACATCGGGAAGACAGGCTCCCACCTCTCCCCGGGGACCCGGGCGGGCAGTCAGTCATGAAGGTAATTAATCAATCGATGACGTAACTCGTTACTGCCATCAGGGAGAAGCAGGTATTCCAGAGCTCCAGGCGCCCCTGCCCTCCCAGCCCTGGGGTGGGAGGAGGTGAGGAAGCCAGGAAGGAAGTACATTCACGAGGCCTGAGGCCACCACCTCTGTCCTCTCCACACTGCGCCCCCGAGGCCGGCAGGCCAGAAACCAGGCCCCTCCACATCTCACCCGCACCCCAGGACGAGCGCACAGGAAATACTACTGGTTTGTCACTAAGCGGGTCCCGTGGCCTCACTGGCCACCTCAAGTGGCCCAAGCACACGCACCCACCTCCTGTGCTCTCCAAGAGGGTGTGACGGGCTGGTCTCTGGGCCCGGCTCCCACTCCCAGGACCCAACAGGGGTCTCTGCCACAGTCTCCCCATCAAGCCCCCACCCAGGGCCCATGAGCCCTGGACACACAGTGACTCAGGTAACGAGGGTCCTGCTCCCGTTACCTGCAGGCGCCTGTCAGGCTGGGTGCCCTCTCCTTCCACCCGGCAGACCCTCAGGAAGGAGAAACCACTGCTCTCCCCACGGGGAGGCGCAGGGAGGGCCGGGATTCACACCGGCCACACTCTACGCCCAGGCTCCCTGCGGGGGCTGCGGTGGGAGAACGGCGCGTTGGAACCCACCTTACCTTGCCGAAGGTCAGACAGTCCTTGTCCTGGTCTCTGTCCTTCATCTCAAAATCATAGAGTGCTTTGCCCTGGGGCGGGGCCTGGGGCAGGGGCCGCATGCCCTGGACATGGCTGGCGGGCAGGAGGCCGTGGTACCAGCGCTCGTCCACCCGGTGCCGCAAGACCATGACGTCCCCCTCGCTGAGCCTGAGGTCCCCGGGCTCCTTCCCCTCGCAGCTGTGCAGGGCTTTGCTGGGGGACGGCTGGGGAAGGCTCTGGAAGCAGAACACAGCGGTTACTCAGCAGCTGCCCACCCGGCCCGCCTGGCACCTGGCTTGAGGGGCCCCCAAGTCTGAAAGCCCAGGTTGGGGAGATACCCCAATGGAGCAGCACCCCCCTCCAGGAACACGGGGCCAGGCCCTGCGGGACAGGGGTCTGCAGAGGGTCCCGCGACAGGCCCCAGGCCTCCACGCTGGCTGCCATGCTCCGCGTTGGAAGGACGCTGAGGAGGGTGCTGGGAGACCTTCATTCGAGGCGCAGAGAGAGACGGGACCCCTCGCCGGAAGGAGACGGAATCCCCCCGCCCAGGCTCTGGCTCCAGAAAGTTTTACTCACTACTCTGTGCTAACCTGTCACACCCTGGGTGCTATTTCTATCCGCCAGATTTCCGACAACTACCACCCCACAGCATCCCTTCCCTGAACCTCCACGGCAACTCAACATGCGTCCAGGGGCTTTTCGAGCTGAGGAGACAGACTTGCAGGACCATGCTGCACCCTCCCATGTCACTGCCTCACGGCCAGGGGCCCGGGCTCGAGGTCCACAAGGGACCCCCAGGGCTGGGAGCTCTAACGAGGGGTTCCGGCCATCACGGACCCCTGCCCCCCGTCCGCCATGGCTCCCAGCTTCCTGAGGCCACGGCAGCCTCGTCCACAAGTACAATTTCAAGAGCCTGAGACAGGATCCTCTTCAGGTCATGGGATGCTCCCACCCTCCTGTCGAAGGTCAGCCAACCCGCCCCCGTCTGACCTGCCCTCCGGCCACAAGCAGAGCCCGGGGCCCCCTGCTCTTCAGCAACAAGGGGTGCGGGTTTCCCTCCCCCTTCTCTGTGGCAGCCAAGCTCCGCTCAGCTGAGCAGCCTTGCCAAAGGTAAGCTGCCCGCCAGGAAAAGCACACGGAGCCTCACCTCGTCCCTGTGTCCACACCCAACAGCTCCCCAACAGAGGCCGTGTTTCCTCCCCAGGGCTGCCTTGCCAGGGATCCCTCTGGTGCTTGAATCCACCTACACAGAGGCACGAAGCCCGAAGCCGCTGCATACAAGAGGCTCTCCGAGGAGACGCGACGGCGCGCAGGCCGGTCTCTGCGCCCATGCCTCCGCAACACCCGGGACGGCAGTGGGGAGAGAACGTGCGGCAGAGGGACACTCGGCCACCACCAGCCAGGGCCACAGCAGCAACAGAGGGCTTTCCTGGAAGAACCCAAGTGGGAAAAGCCACAGCCAGCTCTGTGCTGGGGGCACGATGGGCGAGCTCAGGGAGAGCGATGGCCAGGAGAGAAAGGGAGCCACGCGACTCCACGGCCAGAGGGCAGCAAGCCCTGCTGGCTGCGCTCCATCAGGACACTTGGTCCCCCCCCCACCGCCCCCCATCTGGCAACACCTGGAGACATTTCTGGTTGTCATACTGGGAGGTGGGTGCTCAGGACGGGCCCACCCAGAGCTCCAGGCTGAGTGTCCATCCGAACCCCGCCCCGCCCCTGAGGTTAAATTTCCCAAAAGAAAGGAGCTTCCTCGTTCCACGTGAACTTTCAGTCTCTCACAACTAGAAGCCTTTGTTTTCGCAATGGGCGTGTTTCACCGGTGACCCTGGGGAAGCTGGGACACCCATCAAGGTGAGAGGGGTTGGGGGACCTCCTGCCGCCCGGGAGTGTGGGCTCGGCGAGCGCACCTCCCCCATCCTTTCACATCCCCCCCCCAACAAGGGCCACGCTTGAGAGCCGCTCTCTCACAGCCACAGATGGAGGCCAGCTGGGAATCCTCCCCACCGGGGGATAAACGCAAGCAGAAGGGCCGGACCCACCCTCCCCTGCGGGCCCGCGCCCACCACGCCCTCCCAGGCCCCTCCACACCATCCTGTGCAGGGGACGCCGAATTTCCACTCGGGCCTACCCACCACCCCACCAGCCCCGACACAGAGGCCGCGGGCACACACGGAGGGTCAGCGGAGAGGCACCGAGGTGCCGCCCGGCTCCGGCCCGTGCAGCCCGCACCCCGGAACTTCAGGGGGGCTTTGTCCTCCGCCGATTCTGCAGAGTGGGCACAGCCCCCCAGCCGGTCCATGTGCGGGCCCCGGCCTCCCGGGCCGGCCTCTACCAGCCTCTAGGCTGGCTGTGACCTCAAAGTTCTGCACTTCCAGCTTCCAACTTCCCTCCCACGAGGTGACTCGGGTCAACCCAACTGCAGGCTCCACACCCCTGCCTGGCCCTGCGCGCCTCACCCCCGCCGCCAAGGGCGCGCCTCTGCTGCCCCCCCTCCCGTCTTTCCCTCAGCCGCAAGGGCGGCTGCCCCCGCGGCCGAGGGCCCTCCGGGCACCCGTGCGCCCGGCTTCCACCCCACAGCCCGGCCCTCCCCTCTCCCGCCTCGGCCCTGGGCCCCGCGCTCCCCCACCTCCTGGGGTCCACAGGGCTCCCTCCGCCCACCATGGTGCCCCCGCTAAACCAGGGGCTCCAGAACAGGCCGCCCCAGGCGCTCCTGAGACACGCTGAGGAGAGGGGGTGGGAGAGCGGCCAACGACAGATGTGTCTCGGCAACCGCTGGGAGCCGCGTGCCTTTGCATCTGGGAAAAGCCGACCCGAGCCTGGGCTGAGCGGAGGAGAGGAGCCAGTCACCTCCCGGGCGGGGGCAGGAGCGGGCCTCTGCCACAGCCTCAGGCAGACGCCCTGACCCCGAGGTCAGAGCGTGGGGCGGGAGCCAGCGGGCAACCTCACCGGCTCCGGCCGCGCCAGCCGAGGCTCCCGCCGGCGGACCAGGAGGCGGCGAGAGAGCGCGAAGGCGGGGGCAGGACAGGCGGCGAGAGAGCGCGAAGGCGGGGGCAGGACAGGCAGCGCGGGAGACACCCCTCACTAACCCCCGCCCCAGACCGCCAAGACCAGCCTCTTTTGGAGCAAACGGAGAGGGCGGAAGCCTCTTTAACACTCCGGCTGCACTCCTGGGAGTGAAGAATAAGAGACGTCGCTAGAGGGGCAGCTGCCCCTGGACCGACCTCTCAGCCCGGCACCGCTCAGAGCGGGTGGCTCTCGGCACCTCCAGCCTCTCATCTTCAGAGACCTTGATGACAAGAGCAGATTAGTGCACGATGAGGGCCCAGGGCAGGCGGACGCTCTGACAGGGGAAGACTCCACAGACGTCACGGCAGCAGCCAGAGGACCCCTGAGAGCAGCCCCTGGCCCAGGCTGAGGACGTCCACGGGGTCTCTGCAGCCGGTCCCTCTAAGGTCTCACCGCGCACTCCCCTCGGAGGAACCGCCCAGTCGAACACTGCCATGGAGCCCCCCGCGGGAGGCTTGAGACATTCAGGAAACAAAGTACAATAAAAGGGAAATGAAAGGAAAATGCAACTGGGATGACTAGAGGATAATTAACACAGCCACCCCGCGGGGCGTTCGTGATAATGAAGACAGATACCGTCAATCTCACGGCTCACGACTGGGACGTGGAGGAGCTAGGGGATCTCACGTGAGCACAGCAGCCCCAGTTTTGTCTTTCACTGGGATCGACGCGTAGGCGGGCTTTACAGATGCCCTGCTTGCACCAGGCTGCCCACGAGGCTCCCGAGAGCGCTGCCCGGGACCGGGTCTCACTGCCCAACCCCCCAGCAAGTTGGGGTGAAGAGTGTGGACAAGGAACTCACTCGGCCTTTAGACCCGACGGACGCACCGGTTCTCCTCCCACGCTGCTCCCCGGGCGGCACGTGTTACCAGTGGAGGCCCCGGGACTATCTGCCCCCAGGACAGACACCACCTGCTTTCGTTTGCTGTTGCATCCCTGACCCTGGCCCAGTACAGACCACACGCTCAAAACACCGACCGAACGGATAACCCTGTGGCCTGCCAAGCCAATCCCCGGACTAGGGCCTGGCTGAGGGCCTCGGGCTGGAAGGACTTTTCCCAGGACGGGAGGTCCAGGATCTGTGCAGCTCTAAATCCTGTTGTTAACACCGGCCGGGCCCAGATGACCGGAAATCCCAGTGATCATTCAAAGAGGAGCCAGGCTGAGCGGAGGCTTGGAGATGGAGACCCAGGGCCTGGCCTCCTGGGGAGACACAGCCCGGTGAGGTCCCTGGAGCGTGAGCGGGCCCCAGGGGGAGAGCGCCCAGCGCCAACCAACCAAGCGTCACGGGATCTGAGAAGGCAGCAGAGACAGCCAGTTGTGCCCCGAGTCCACCTGATCCTCCTGTTGGGGAGAACATTCCAAGTTTCAACTGGGGCCAAGCTCACCAGCTAAGAGCCTCACCTCCCAGCCTTGCTCGCAAGGAGGCTTGGCCACACGTCAAAATTCCAGTCAATGGAGGCAAGCGAGAGGGACTTGTGCCAATTCTAGCCCGCGTCATTGTGTTTGGTAATGACATTATTTTTTTAAGTCTTTATCAAATTTGTTACATCGTTGCTTCTCCTTTTTTTATGTTTTGGTTTTCTGGCCGTGAGGCATGTGGGAGCTTAGCTCCCCGACCAGGGATTCCAACCCGAACCCCTCGCGTTGGAAGGCAAAGTCCCCACCACTGGACCGCCAGGGAAGTCCCCTGTAACGCCATTTAGAAGGAAATTCCAATTCCTGTCCCTCCGCTCCTGTGGCTTGAACAGCATGGTGGGGGCGGGCGGGGGCAGCTTTTTCCACCAAGATTACACTCCAAGCAAAGGAGGGAAGGCCCCGGGTCCTCAGAGGACGCTGTGGAGCAGAGCCTGGATGTCACGTGAAAAAAGGAAACTTTATCCTGATTGAGCCGCCATGTTTCGGGATCTTCTCATCAACAGCTTGGCCTGTATCCTGACTAATCCGAGGGATGTGAGGTGCAGTTTACAATTTCTGTGCTCATAAGCGGTTTCCAAGCCAAAGCGTTTACCCTGACATAGCCGTGGAGGCTGTCACATGCATATTTTCCTTCTAACACGGACACTCTCAGATTTACAATTACCTGAAAAGGCACGTGTTAACAATGTATTTAACCAGAATGTCCCTGTTTGTCTCCCAGTTTACAAATTTCACCTGTAATGAAGCTGTCACTATATCACACTCCAGCTGGGAGGTCCCTGGGTTTCACTTTTATTGTTGGTTAAATTTCAAGTTCCTTCTTCCCTTTTTCTTATTAAAAGCTACCCTTGGATCCTGCCTCTTTCTTCAACCCTTTCGTTCTGATGGTTTCTTCCTTCCTCGTGTTTGGACGCTCGCTTCTCCGAGAATTTATGGAACAGCACGCTGCACCAGGTCCCGCACCAGGCTCTGTGCTGCAGGGAGTAAAACATCCCCCACCCAGAAGGTCACAGAAACATGCGACTGAGACAAGCGCACAATGTGTCCCCACACAGGCGGGCTGAGGACCCACCAAGGGCTGCCCTGTGATGTGACCACAAGGGGAGAAGCTGACTTTATCTGAGTTTCATGTTTCAGCGAGATTAAGGAGGCTTAAAGTGCAGATGTATCTTTCGTTTTCTTCTTCACCTTCTTTATTTTTCCTGTTCCCAACTCGGGCAAAGGCTGTCTTCTCAAGTTTCTGCTCCACTCTCTTGGCGGCAGATTCACCCATGTTCCTGGTATTCTGGGGGCTGTTTACGGCCCACATTCGTGGAAATGCTGGGAGTGAAGATAACTGTGCCGGACAGCGGGTGCACTCACACTGGACAGTCCGCACGTGGCCGGGCTCGGGCTCACGCTGACGAGGGTCCCCGGGGACACTGCTGGCGGGGACACGGTCGCCTTCATTCCGTGACACGAAAAGGGCCACCACTACTCGGTACGCGCCCTTAGGGCCCGGCCCGATCCCAAGTCCACTGAGGCCCGCGGGCGTCAAAGTGCCAGCAGCTCCCAACAACACCGCTGTGTCCCTGGGCACCGGCTTCTCAAAGTTCCCACAGGACCAGAGAACGCCTGCCGCATTCCGGCCGACACGGCTTCACAACGCTCTGTGTCGACGGCAAGCTCCCCATTTCCGGTCTGTCTTGGTGGCGGTGGCCGCTTTCTGGTCTGTGTCCACCGCCATCTCCGCGTTTCCGGTCAGTGTGCGCGCTGGTGGAGACGCAGCGGGAGAAGCCTCTCAGGCGCCCTTGTGCCGCAGTCTCTGGGGCGGGGGGAGGGGCGGCCTCAGACCCTGGTGGCCCCGGGCAGTCCGGGCTCAGCTCCTCCCCACGAGGGCCGCTCGGAGCCTCCACACGGAGGAGCACGGAGACGTCCCTGAGTGGCCTGACGGCGGGCGCCCGCCTGCGCTCCCGCCCCCGACCAAGGGGATGGCGCATCGTCTCCACGAAGAGGCGCCTGGTCCCGCGTAGGCGCCAGCCGGAGGGCGGAGGGGACACGCAGATCCAGGAGCGGCGCAAGGCAGGCCACCCACGCAGGAGGCGAGGCGGAGACGGGCGGGGCGGGCTGTGTTCGCTCCGGCCTTGCGGACCCCACCCCCCACGCGGGATGACCCGACCCGGGATGACCCGACCCAGGACGACCTCCAAGCCGGCCCTGTGTCCGTGTTAGGTTCCCGCGCGGGAGCGCGAGGGCCGCCAGCCAGGTTCCCCGCCCAGGAGCCCCTGCTCCCCACGCACCGTCGTCGCAGGTCCCTGGGGGCTGCCCCGCCCCACTGTCCTGTCCCTGCCCCTGCCCCGGTGGCCTCACGTGCCCCACAGGTCCTGGCGACAGATCCCAGGCCGGTGCTGGGCTTTGCTTTCCCACCCAGCCGCAGGGGGAGGGGTGCATCTGTAACGCCCGGTTCACAACGAAAATCACAGTTTTTCTGACAAGTATGGAAAGGGGAGGTAGGAGGTCAAGGGGAGCAGCGGCCAGCTTCAGAGCCCGAGCCTCCCCTCATCCCGGGGCAGCAGGGCGCCCAGCCATGTGCGGAGCAGGCTCTCCACTCAGCCGTGGCTCACCCACCAGAGGTCATCAAATCCATCCTCCCGCATTTCCCAGGAACACCAAGAGGCTAAAACTGGTGGTATGTAAGGAGCTTTTTGTCTCTTACTGGAGAAGCCTCTAAGGAGAAGATTCGTAGAGGATGCTAAGGCAAACAAGTGTTCCAGGAGCCTGGACGTGGTCCTAGAAAAGGCAGACGCTTCTAAGTGTAGAAGATGGCCAATAAGGAGCCCACCTCTCCACCAGAAATACAGGTCAGATGGGTGCAGTGAGGACGTCCCAGCCTGGCACTTGCACACGGCCCGCTCTATATCGCATCGGATGGAAGTCAGATCAGAAAAGTCTAACCCTTGTGTGACACCCTGTCTCCCCTGCTTTGCTTCCAAAGGACCCCCTTTATCCTGACTCAGTCACTGTCACCCCTTCTTTGTCAGGACCGGCCGCTTTCTCCTGAGCACCTGGGCTGCACCCCTTACAACCCACTGGATCCTCACAGCAGCCCTATGAGGCTGGCCTTTGTTACTGATGCTCTGCAGGCAGGAAGCTGAGGCACAGTGCAGTTCAGTAACTCGCCCGGGTCCCAGAGGTGGTGAGGGTGCTAGGCTGTCTGCCTCCCAAGCCCAGCACACACCCGCCACTCACGCTGCTCCTAAGAACAATGCGACCGCTTATCTACCTGCTACCCCGAGCCATGCACGCCAGGTGACCTGATTACTGCTCACAGGAACCCTTTGAAGTAGGAGTCATAACTACCACTTTTTAAGTGAGAAAAGTTAAGAGGCAAGTCAGCTCCAGGATGTCATGGGGCTGGTAAGAGTGGGCCGGCTCTTAGCTCTTCACCACCACCCACACCAGAGAGAGGGGGGCCCCCAACAGAGCCCTGATCCTTCTCTGTTTAGTGTGGAAGGAGAAGGAAAGGTGTGTCGTTGACCATTAGGCCAGGAGGGTCCAGACCTGTGTTTGCATTTACCCAGTTTAGAGAAGAATTGCTCATTTTTCCACTTTCTGGGAAGACACGCCCAAACTGCAGGCTGACTGGGAGAAGCTCCTAGTCACACTGTGGACAGTGGTTACCAAAGAAGAGTGTGACGGAGTCCCTGGAGGGGTCTATTCAGTGGTGTGCATGCCCAGGTGCTCCCCGCGGGGGATGAGGGACTCCCCCCAGCCCCAGGACTGCTCTGGCCTCGATCCACGGATGCTTAGCCAGTCATATGTCCGACAAGTTCCACCCGGCCTCCTGCGGGAAGTCCACTCACCAGAACCTGCTTTATGGGGTAAGAGGGGCCTTGCACTAGGATCTCCAACCACCTTGGAAGAAGGCCTGGGTGTCAGGAAGGAAAGCAAAGGCTTCCCATCAGCATCTGTCCTTTTTTCAGGAAGGTTCCTTTTAGGCCCTTATTTCAGCCCACACTAACCACCACATTACCTTTAAATACTTTTTAAAACATCATTGTTTCAATGCTACCAAAAAAAAAAAAAAAGTAATACAGGAAGGTAAGGGGAAAATAAGGTATTTGTAAATATCCAGGTTTAAAACAAAATAAGTTTCCTTAGGAGTCCAGCTCTGAGGGCCAGAAGGGAGACCCGAGTTAGAGCAGATCCCAGGCCCTGGAGGAGTTTGGGGGTGGCTGTGCATCAACATGTTTAAGGGCCTGGCTCTGCCACATCCGTCTCCTCGTGTGCAAAATGGGCATCTTAAAGTGCCTCTCTCCCAGGGATCTTGTGAGCCTAAACGAGAGGACATCCCTCTGTCGCTCACACGAGTGCCTGGAAGCAGCAAGTCTGATGCGTGGTTCCATGTTGGTGTCAGAAAGCGAGATGTGACGTGTCCTCCAAACTCGTCCGTATCACATGACACATAACATATACAAAGGCGAGCTCTGTGGAAACAAAGACCTTAGCTGATAAATCTGATGATAATTTTTTTTGGCCATGCCGCGTGGCATGTGGGATCTTAGTTCCCTGACCGGGGATCAGACCCCGTGCCCCCTGCAGTGGAAGCGTGGTGTCTTAACCACTGGACCATCAGGGAACTCCCCGACATATCATCTTTTGGTATTACATGGCAGCATCAGTTACAAGACGGAAAGGGGGAAACTTCCTGGTGCAGCTTTGCTCCAAACATATTCTGAGTGCTAGAGAGCCAGCCGGCTATGAAGTCCCTTCACGCTCCCGTGTGACTTTAGAGTGAAAGTGGGTAGACCCTGGGCGCCAGTGCCCATTCCTGTGGCGCACCTGCCAGGAAGCAGACGCAGGGGAGGTGGCCGCTCCAGCCAGCCAGGCTTGGCTACACTCGCGGCCCAGGGCCCACTGCCGTGCAGCGCTCCCATGCTGATGGGGCAGGTGAGCAAGGCTGCACTTGCCTTCTGCTGGCTGCCATGCCAAGGCCTGGCTTCACCGTTCCTTCCCCCATGAAAATAGCTCAAAGGAACCCAGCAGTTTCTGATCATTTATTATGCATGGCAGGAAATGCTTCCAAACGTTCGTGAGGACACGATTAACATACCACGTAAATTCAAGAGCGCGGTATTCCTCGCCACCCACACAGGCACTGAGCCGCCGCCTGCTGACCCTGGGAGGCTGTGAGACCCGCTGAGCAGAGGCAGACGCTCCCACCTCCTGCCCGGCAGATTAAAGCAGGTCCTGCGCACCGTGGGCGGCCCAGCCCACTTAGCACTGCAGGGAGAGCTGAGAAAGGCAGCCCAGCACCACTGGAGGCACCCGCCTCCGTCCAGCAGTGGCTGAGCCGAGGGAGCCTCGGGCTCCATGCATGGGGGCGGGCTGCTGGTGGGCCGGCTCTGCCCCGCTCCCACATAGACTTGGGGGCGGGCAGGGCTCAGCGGCGCCGTCCAGGGGCCTTTGTGCTGCTCCTGCTAGAGGAGCTTCCCTTCGTCCGAGCTGAGCTGCAGGCGCAGGGGAGCTGGCTCGGCCTTCACGACACCTGCCGCAGGACCGGACTCGGCGCTGTAGGGCGTGCGCTCCTGTGATACAGGGACAGCGCAGCACGGGGGACACGGCAGGTAACTGGCTGTCCCCACCCCGAGCCCAGAGAGGCCACGGGGGCCAGAGCGGGCAGGATGCAGGCAGGCCGATGGGGCCTCCAGGCTGCAGCCCTCTTGGTAAAGAGCGTCTGCTGCTGCTGTTTACAGTCAGCCTCGGCCAAAACACAGGCCAGACTGGAGCGCTCGGAGGGTCGGCAGACATCACACCATCTTCTCACTGCAGCTGGAAGGAAAGTCACCGTCCTGGGCCCGCTGCTGCCCCACAGGCACCCGCAGCTCAGTGTGGACGGCTCAGCCCCAGTCCTGCCCCGGCCCAGATCGCCACGAGGCCGCAGGGAGGGCCGGGGAGCCGCAGTTCTTCCCAGAGTCTTAACAAAAGACTCTTAAGAACTGTTGTTCACATTCATTCACCTGCTGAGTGTACACTGGCCGCCTAACATGTACCAGACGCAGTTCTAGGAACTGCTTACACGTCAGAAACAAAATAGAAAACGTCTCTGCCCCGTGGGAGCATACATTTCAGAAGGGGAGAGAGAGATAGAAAATAAGCCTTTAGTACCTGCGGCACGTTGAAGGCAGCGAGCCCTGTGGACCAAGCACGCCAGCAAGAGGATCAGAG
Source organism: Mesoplodon densirostris (assembly GCF_025265405.1). Taxonomy (NCBI): domain Eukaryota; kingdom Metazoa; phylum Chordata; class Mammalia; order Artiodactyla; family Ziphiidae; genus Mesoplodon; species Mesoplodon densirostris. Next base: position 65,091,493 of record NC_082674.1, read on the forward strand.
AGTCAGCGAGCACGGGCTTCACAGCTTAAGTCGGAGGGAGAGACCTTGGAGGGGCTGCAGGAGACCTTGGAAGGGCTGGGGGAGACCTTGGAGGGGCCGGGGGGGACCTTAGAGGGGTGTGAAGCCTGCAGCTTCTGGGGACACACTCCAGGCGGGGAGGACGGGCAGCAGAACTGGTGAGGCCCCGCCTTTGAGAAGTCCTCTTTTCACACTCAAGTTGGTTTCCTTTCTTCTTTTCTTTTTTTTTTTTTTTTAAAAAACCATGGAATTTTTTAAAAAATTTATTTATTTATTTATTTTGGCTGCGCTGGGTCTTAGCTACAACACGCAGAATCTTTAGTTGCAGCATGCGGACTTCTTAGCTGTGGTATGCAGGCTGTAGGTCCCTGACCAGGGATCGAACCCGGGCCCCCTGCGTTGGGAGCGTGGAGTCTTACCCACTGGACCACCAGGGAAGTCCCTCAAGTCTGTTTCTTTATGAAGCAAAAGGGCAGAGAGAAAAGGGGAGGAAGAGGCAGAAGTGGCTGGGTGGCTCTGACTGATGACAAATTCGGGCTCCTGTGATGGCCAATTCCTGGCCCTTGCTTGGCCCAGCCCCCCGGGGGGCGGGCGGAGGGTGCGTGCTCAGTATAGAGAGATGTCAGCGTCATGATTCCCAATGCTTAGGGCAGTGGAGCTCCAGGCGTACAGCATGGCCTTTTGGTTTATCCTCTGTCATCTTGGAAAGAGCACCTTCCTGTGCTCAAGAGAAAAGCTGAGGAGTCCTTTGTAGATTCTGGTCCAAAGTTAACCACAGACACTGAAGATTCCAAATCCCTGGCTTTTCGCATGGGCTTGGGCCACGAGCTGACCCTCGGCACCACCTGTACTCAGCGCATTTATCGGGGCTCCCATGATAAATACTGCCCAAGGTGCTAGTGACCAGCGATGAGGGACTCAAAGACCCTTCCAGAGGGTTCCCAGTCCCAACAAAGAGCCTGTACACACACACACACACACACACACACACACACACACACACAGCTCTTGATGGGGTGGGGTGGTGGCATCTGTTGTGCGTCTGTGTGCAGATCTGACGTGTCCACGCTGTTCCATCCGTCACCTACCCACTTCCTGGCTACTCCTCTGTGCAGGTACCGCATGAGGAGCCAAGCGTGTAACGGTGGCAAGGCGGACACAGGAGCCCTCTCACAAAGTCTGTGATGAAGATGGAACATTTATTTATATGATAACACACACAGGGCTTACAGGACTTGAAAAATCTACAGGATGAAAGTCCTGATACTTCTGAGATACGCCAAGATGAGGAAATGAACGACAAAAGTAAGGAAAGAGACAGAGAGAGACATGGCACAGGAGGGGTCTGCCGTTTCTCTTTAGTTTTACAATAACATTTGAAATCAAACCCACACCGAGCTGGGCAGGCTGACCGCACACATTCCAATGTGACAGAAGCTGGGCAGAGGATGCTTTCTGGCACTTTCCATCAGAAAAACTCCACAGCCCGGAGCGGGAGGAGACAGACAGTTGGTACAGGCCACATGCAGCTCATCACGTACTCGCTTTGAAAATCTTTTAACCATTGCTTCCTCCGGACGAAATTAAACACTTCTTAAGGGCCAAGAACCTTAAGGCATCCCCTTCTCAAGGCCTGGTTCAGTGACTGGTAATCCGAGAACCCACTGGACCCAAAGCTGAAGGTTCCCCAGAGAGACTCCCCGACGCCATTCACTTTCACATATCCCTCTTCTTCTGTTTGCTGAGCTCCAGACACCACAAAACCGCCCGAAGATGGGAGAGCAGGAGGGCTGAGGTGGAGGCTCCTGTGGTTTGTTTTCCCTTCCTCTGCTTTCTCGCGTCCTGGCTGTAAATGAGGCTGAGCACTGCCCTCACGCAGCCCGGGAGGCTGTGAGCCTCTCTGCCGAAGCTTCCCTGAAGCTGCAGCTGGTGGCAGCTGTGCCCCAGACACATGGGCATCAGCCACCGTCTCGGGAGGAGCCCGGCGAAGGCAGAGCGGCGGGGGCGGGAGCAGGCACTGGTTCTAGTCTTGACCTCTGGGGTCACTTGTTTCTTCTCTCAAGGCAAAGCTCCCAGTGATCTTCAGCCACTGGAAAAGTCTTAGTGAAGAGCCCACCTGCTGATCAACCCGACTGTTTGGGCCTCATGGGGACCTGGCCTCAGGGCAAAAGCCTTTTCCCCAAGAGTTACTCTTTCCTCAGAAATCTCCAGATGGATCCATTAAGCTCAGTGCGGGTCTGCCAGTGACTCGGCCTAGAAACTGGGGACACTGTGAGCACTGGATGGGGGCGAAGTAGCAAACAGATGCACAGAGATGCCACTGAGAGCAGAGAACCAGGAGGGAGAGGAACAGCCTTGGGAAGGAGAGGAGCCTGGCACACAGAGGTGTCTTCCCAGGACGTTTTGTGCCCATGTGAGGCGCTGTCACATTCCTGCCCCCAAAGTTACGTTAGTCTCTCCAGTTCACACGCACAGAGATTTGGGGGCGAGGAGAGCCATGCTGCCAGGCCGCATGACGGTGGGCAGCTGGGAGCCTAACGTGGAGAAGCGTCCCATTCCCAAACCCCATTTCTGGACTTCCTTTCTGTTAGTACCACGGCAGAGGCACCCTGGACAACCCCCCTCACTGAAACAACTACAGTGTAGATGAAAGAACGCTCTGTCTTTGAAATGCATCGCTGGGACTGGAGGCTCACAGCACCACCTCAAAGCGTTCTTGGAAAAAACTAACACAAACAGGTAGGTAAACAAACTGTTCTAATCGAACAGTTTACAGGAAATTCAGGGGATGATGGAACACGACAAACAACAACACAGGATGCAACCAGCAAAGTCAAGAATGGGGGACTCTCTAGGGGCTTCCCTGGTGGCGCAGTGGATGAGAGTCTGCCTGCCGATGCAGGGGACACGGGTTCGTGCCCCGGTCCGGGAAGATCCCACATGCCGCGGAGTAGCTAGGCCCATGAGCCATGGCCGCTGAGCCTGTGCGTCTGGAGCCTGTGCTCCGCAATGGGAGAGGCCACAACAGTGAGAGGCCTGCGTACCGCAAAAAAAAAAAAAAAAAAAAAAAGAATGGGGGACTCTCCAGGGCAGATGACCAGGTATCTTCCACAAATCAATGGCGTGAAGAGGCAGTGGGGGCCTTTAGAGGTGACAAGAAATGGGAGAGACATAACCTGTGCCATGCGTGGGCCTTATTTCAGACAAAACAACCATGAAAAGACATTTCAGACACTATCAGGGAGTTATTATTCATTTTGAAAGATGTGATAATGGAACTGTGGTTACTTTTTTTTAAAGTCTTCATCTGTCACGGATACACACTGAACTGTTTAGGGGTAAGATAACAGAATTTGGTAATTTGCTTTAAAAGATATCCCCCCAAAAAAAATAATGTGGAGGGAGATATGAAACAAGATTGGCAAATATTGGTAACACTGGGCACGCAGGGGCCATTGTACCAGACTGTCCGAGATCGTCACTGTATTTGAAAGCATCCATAATTACAGAAGAAGAAACACCTTGCTCAGATTTCAGGAAACAGAGGTTAAAGCCAGTGGCCAACAGAGGGGCCCTGAGAGGCAAGCACCATGGTGGTTTTCACCACGAGGTTTCTGCTGAACTGTCCTGAGGCTGGCACTGGGTAGGCTGTGACGCTCAGAGGGGAGTCCACCAAGAGCCCCCCTCATGGAAGCAAAGATGAGAAGCGTGCTGGCTGCCCTGAGGGCCAAGCACCTCAACTCAGGACTCGCCAACTGACTCCACCGAGGTCTGTAAACAGGACGCTGCGTCCAACGTGGGGACTCCAGGAATATAAGGTTGGTTTAATGTAGGACGATTACGCATTTCTCACACTGAAGATTGAAAGGGAAAAACAATGTCATCTCAAAAGTTAAAGAAAAATCATTTGATAAAATTCAAATCTGACTTATGATTTTAAAGTAACTTCTTAGTAAGCTGAGACAGAAGAGAGTTTCCTTAACCTGACAAAGAATATCACCAAAGCCCCAACAACTACTATAGTCCTTCACGGGGGATCTTGAGCACATTATCTTTAAGCATAGGAACCAGCCCAGGATGCTTTTCTATCCCTCCTATCCGGCACTGCACCAGAGATGCCGTCACACAGACGAGAAGTGATGGAAAGGAAGAAACAAAACTATGCTCATTTGTGGATGACATGATTGTCTATGTAAAAACCCAAAAATACCAGCCAGAAATTATTGGAATTAGTAAGAGTTTGGAAAGGTTATTGGATACAACCACTAATATACAAAAGTCAATCGTTTTTCTTATACACAGTCAACAAGCAGAGCACATAAGTTTTAAAAATACTTTATATTTTTGTTGCTATTGTAAATGGTACTAGGATAAATTTAACAAAAAATGTGCATTCCCTTTATGGAGAATGTTATGAAAGTTTATTGAAAGATGTTAGAGATCACCTAAATAAATGGAAAGAAATACTATGTTTTTGAGTAGGAAGATTCAGAAGATTCAGATTACAGAAAAGCTGTAATCTTCTCTCAAACTGGTGCATGGTTCAAATGCATTTCCGATGGAAATCTCAGCAGGATTTTGACAAATTGATTCAAAATTCATATGGAACAGCAAAGTTCCCTGTCCTGCTAGACATCAAGGCTTTAAAGAAGTTACAGTAATTATTAAAACATAATGGAATCAGGAATAGACCTACGGAGGGGACTGAGCCAGTCCAGCAACAGCAGCACACAGAGAGAGGTGATCACGGGCGTGAGCACTCAGACAGCAGGGAACGGCCAGGCATTTAATAAAGGGCGTTGGCAAAATCGGATTATCCACGTGGGAAAAAAATGGTCCTCTACCTCATACCATATACGAAATTATTTCCAGCTGAATTATAGTCTTAAATGTGAAAAGCAAAACTATGAAAGTTTTAGTAACTAATCTAAGGACCTAAGGTAGGAAAAGACTTTTTAAATAAGACACAAGGGCTTCCCTGGTGGCGCAGTGGTTGAGAGTCCGCCTGCCGATGCAGGGGACGCGGGTTCGTGCCCCGGTCCGGGAGGATCCCACGTCCCATGGGCCATGACCGCTGAGCCTGCGCGTCCAGAGCCTGTGCTCCGCAGCAGGAGAGACCGCAGCAGTGAGAGGCCCGCGTACCGCAAAAAAAAAAAAAAAAAAAAAAAAAAGACACAAAACACTGACCATAAAATGGGTTCAACAAAACTAAAACTAAGAAAATTCCTCTTCATCACAGGACCCTAAAAAGAAAGGAAAAAGACAAGAAGAGAAGATATTTACAACACACTTCAGAAGCAAGTATTAGCCCCCAGAATATGTAAACGAGTCAGTGGTTAGAGTGCCAGGAGCTGTCCCTGCCCTGCTCTCACCTGCTGGGGTCAGGTGAGATGTTCCACCTGCCCTTCAGCTTCCTCACCTATGAGGCACAGGCACCACCGTAAAAGAAACTACTTCACTGGGAATGATTAGAACAGTTAATGTACCCAGAACTGCTGAGAACAGTGGCAGTAAACACCAGATGAATACCGTCTACCTGTCTTCAAAGAAAAGACGGGTAATTCCAACAGGCATTGAATAAAAGACAAACACGAATGGTGCATAAGTGCATGAAGGGTTCTCAGCAGCACTGGTCACTGGTTATCTGACATTTGCAAATTAAGGCACACAAGAGGCCATTTCAACTCACCAAGTTGGCAAACATTGAAAAGTCTGACAATAGCAAGTGTTGGCAAGGGTGTAAAAACAAGCGTCTGGCTCCACGGCCAGTGGGAGAGAAAGTGGTGCCCAGAGCCCCGCAGGCAGGCCCAAGAGCTCGGCCCAGGGGGTCACAAGCAAGAACACACTGTCTCGGGGACATCGAATGCCCAAGGGCTGTAAGGAGGACGACGTGTGACACGTCGATCACGGACGTTCTCCAGTGGAAACGCTGGATGCCTGATGTGAGGACACGGCGAGTCCTTGCTGAGCAGGAGCAGGTCACGGAGAAATCCGCGGCGATTCTGAGTACAGAACGTCCAGTCGGCCAACTAGACCCTGTAGAGACACGCGTCCGAGTCCTTGAGTGGCTGCACCCAAAGGAAACGAAGGAAGGGCGGCAGGGCCTCCGGTCCTGCGGCTCCGGCTGTGCAGACACACCCTAGCCTGTCCCGCTGTCGGTCTGTAAAGTGTGCGCATGTGAACAGGCTCTCGTGTACCATGTGTCTCACGACAAAAATGCTGCTGGAAGATGAAGACTTGCATCGCTAACCTAAGCACCACACACGTGTCAACCCTCGGAGCGTTTCACCACGAGTGGTCTGGAATGAAGGCCCAGGAGGTTCACGGTGGCATCAGGAGGGGGGCGGTGGGAACCGCGGGCTGACACACGGCTGCAGGCCTGGGGCTGTGGGAGGAGCAGGGCGGCGCCTGGCCTGGACACTAGGTCAGGGGGTGGGGTGGTGGCTGTTTTTAATTGTTTTCATTAAAGTGCCACCATGTGGACACTGGGACACGCGTGCGCCACAGGCGGGTGTTCCCGGGCAGCAGACTGGGAGTCCGTACAGAAGAGAACCTTCCAGCCAACAGAGTTGAGGAGGGAATGGGCTGCCTGGAGGTGGAGAGTTCCACAGGTGTCTGGGACCCAGGCAGACAGGAAACAGCGCTCTGGGGACTGCTGTAAAGGAGGCTGAGCCGCTGGGGGTGGGGGAGGGGAATCCTAGGAAGTGAACAGGGTAGGGGGTCCCTGAGATCCACCTCAAACCGGAGATGCTATGATTTCTTGGCTTGCTCTGTGCAGACCGACCCACCCTGACTTCGGCAGTGCCAGCTGGAGGGATGGAGTGAGGCACTGATCTGTACGGAAAACGAGACCAAGAGCTGCTTCCGAGGCCAGCGAGGAAGTGTGGCCAGCAGCCCCTGCACTGACCTACAGGGCCTAGTGAGAGTCATCACACCCTCTGTCAGCCTCCGGGAAAAACAAAACCAAACCACACACACAGTTTAAAACGTCTGTAAACACAAGCCAAGGCCTGTCCCAGGACACACTTTCCTTGCCAGGTTCAGTGATTGCACCTTCCTATATTAACCATTACATTACTTAGAAATGGGGACAGAGAGGATCTGGGGAGGCGACCTCTCTCCTGCTGCTTCCAGGAGAAGACGTGTCAACACACGTGCTCACAGAACCATGTGGAGTTCAAACTCGCTGCACGGTGGGGAAGAACCATGCTGTGGAATCAGAAGCAGATTCGGGCATCTGGACACCCATCCTGTCCTCAGCATCTCCTTTGCCACCAGAACGCATCCACAGCTTCGAGCAAGTCACTCAGAATAAAGGGGCAGCTTTGCCTTCTAAAAATATGACCTTTAAAAAACTGACTGGCACTTTACATAGTAGGTTCACAGATCATCAACGTGGTTTTCCTTCCAAGGTAGGTGGTGGCTTTAACCTTCATCATTACTTTATTTTAATTTATTTTTTAAAATAAATGTATTTTATTTATTTATTTTTGGCTGCATTGGGTCTTTGTTGCTGCACGCGGGCTTTTCACTAGTTGTGGCGAGCGGGCGCTACTCTTTGTTGCGGTGCATGGGCTTCTCATTGCGGTGGCTTCTCTTGTTGCGGAGCAGGGCTTCAGTAGTTGCGGCTCATGGGCTCTAGAGCGCAGGCTCAGTACTTGTGGTGCACGGGCTTAGTTGCTCCACGGCATGTGGGATCTTCCCAGACTGGGGATGGAACCCTTGTCCCCTGCATTGGCAGGCAGATTCTTAACCACTGCGCCACCAGGGGAGTCTCCCTTTATTATTATTTTAAAATCTAAAAGATGAACCAAACCCACTTCACACCCACAAGGAGGGCTATAACCATCGAGACCCTAGTGACCACTGGCACAAAGGTGGAGAAACTGGAACCCTCGTACGTTGCGGGTGGGAATGAAAAGTGGTTTGGCCACTTTGAACAACCGTCCGGCAGTTCCTCAAAAGACTCAACAGTTACCACACAATCCAGCAACTCCGCTTCTACATCAATGAGGACGTTCGTCCACACACGACTTGGACAGGAATATGCACAGCAGGACTCGCCACAACTGTCAAACAAGAGCAGCCCAGATGTCCACCGGCTGACGAGCATCAGCATGAACTGGTGAGCGTCTCCGTGTGACACGTTATTACTCGGCCCTAAACAGAAGGGGGTGCTGACACAGGTGAAGGCGAGATGAACTTTGAAAATACGAGGCCAAGTGAAAGAGGTCAGACACAAACGGCCACGTACTGTCTGATTCCATTTATATGAAGTGTTAAGAATGGGCAGGGCCTCCCTGGTGGCGCAAGTGGTTGAGAGTCCGCCTGCCGATGCAGGGGATACGGGTTCGTGCCCCGGTCCGGGAGGATCCCATATGCCGCGGAGCGGCTGGGCCCGTGAGCCATGGCCGCTGAGCCTGCGCGTCCGGAGCCTGCGCGTCCGGAGCCTGTGCTCCGCAACGGGGGAGGCCACAACAGTGAGAGGCCCGCATACCGCAAAAAAAAAAAAAAAAAAAAAAAAAAGAATGGGCAAATCCACAGAGACAGAAGGCAGCTGAGGGGTCCCAGGGGCTGGGGGACAGGCAGAGAGGGAGTGACTGCTACTGGGAGTGGGTTTCTTTCCGGCATGATGAAAATGTACAGTGGTTAGTGGGATTAGTGGTGTCGTTGCATGACTTTGTGACTACGCTAAAAACCGCTTAAAAAGATAACATATACACTTAAAAACTGAAAGGGTAGCACTCTGAGTGCTTTGGAGACCTACCCTGACAACAGCTGTTGACATCTGTAAACCAGGTCTGCGGTTTAGGCCAGTCTAGGTGCCTAGATGGTCTAGGCCCATCTCTCCTCTGGACTTTCCCGCCGCTGCAGGAGGGCAGGTGCAGGCATCCTCGTGCCCCGCACTCCCTCTGGCTGCTGCTGGGTAGCTCCCAGCCAGGCCCGCATGCAAACCCCACGGGCGTCCAGGGCACTGGCCCTGGGGCAGAACCACATCCGGGTCGGGTCACACTAGATGCTGCTATGTTGGGGGCTTTAAGTTTATCCCCCACTACCACCATGTATATTCTTCCTGGGGGGTGAGGGGCCACAGATTCCTAGCAGAGAATGCACTTGGGTTGCTGATTATTTTACATCTCACTGAACTCTCCTTGGGAGGACATGTCCTACGTGTGCCCATGTGTGTGCCTGTGTGGCTTTTTTCTCCCACATCCCCATTCGTGGAGCACACACAGAGCCCATAGCTGGAGTCTCCCAGCCTCTTCTTCAGGGCATCCTCCCCTGTGTCACCTGCCTTACAGGTACCTGCACCGGGGTCAGCCCTGACTGAACACCTGACGACCTGCAGACCAGGACCTGATGAGCCGGAGGGTCCTGAAGGCCCTCTGGCCCTCCTTCCCCTTCATAAATACAGGCCCCGCCTTTCCTTCCAATGCATCCTCCAGGGAAGCCTAGGCCTCTTCCGGGAGCGCGTGCTGGGAGCCCAGCACGGCTGGCAGAGCAGAAGCAGCAAAACAGCTAAAAGTTCCCTCCCATCTCTGCTGTAACGTTTCAATGAAACCGCCTCAGGGGCAGGACGATACAGACACAAACACGGTACAAGAAATCCCTCTGCTGCTCTGATAGCAGTGCCCGCAACCCACGCTTCGCTTTTTTATGATGTCTACCTACTCATTAAATCCCAATCTAGCCAGGGAAAAGCCACCTCTTGGCCTCATCTTAACATTACAAGGTCTGAGCATGGAATTTTAATTGATGGCAATAAAGCTGTCTGCCCAGATCCTAACGTGGTGACACGGAGACCCCGGAAGGCTGACAGCCGAGGTGGAGAGGGTCCTCATTTGAATTCTTATCTGCTGAAAAACTGAAATCCAGCTGATGGTCCAGTCCTTAACGAACCGGAAATCACTCTCCCAGGCACCCTTTGTGCTCGGTTGACGCACCTTTTCAAAGGTTATTTCTGCGCTGGACTGTGCTTTCACATCTGACTGGAGGTTACTGCAGATTTATTCATTCAGCAAATCCATTCTTGCAGTAGCTCTCAAAAACCAGCACACACTATTGTACGGCACAGGCCCCAGCTGTGAGATTATTCACAGCCTTATTTAGAAATCCAAGCTTGCTTAAGACCCACAAGGCGGGGGCACAGTGCCTCTTAGCCCAGTGTCCTGGGCTCCCGCCAAACTTGCCGGCCACGCTGCTCCAGGAAGCGCTTCACAGGGCTGGCTGCCCTCGGGCTCGGTGGGCTTACTTGCTTGGGGGCTCCAGGCTGTTAGAAGCCATGCCAGGTATTCATCTGTCCCCCACCCTGTGCTGTCCTTTCCTTCTCCCCCTCCCCTCCTCTTTCCTTGCTGTGCCTTCCAGTTGTCAAGGTGATTTTTTAAAAAACCATCCACTCCTTGAAATGTGGTATTTGCCTTGGTTCTGAATGATTAGGACCGAGGATCTTCTGAGCTCAGACCTGCAGGAAGTGATCCCAGCTCTATGTCACAGAGGCCTCAAGTCCTGGCCACGCCAGGCTGGGTAAGCAGTGGGAACCCACTGAAGTTTGGTCAGAATTTTGTTTTTTTCCTTGCTGGTCTCTGGAGTCAGATGTGGATGAGCCCCCGCTTCCACATCTTGCACGTTCGTCCGGGAAGTCAGAAGTAGACCCTCACTGTTCTCCTCTCCGGAAATCTGCCTTTCCTCAAGCTGCATGGCAGGAACCAGGCTGACACTGCTACACATTCATTCATATTTACCAGGTTTCTGCTGCCACAAGAGGGTTTATCCAGACAGGACTCCTAAGTTGGCAAAATTTCATCCTCTATAGATTGGTCTCACCTCCTGTAATCCATCCAGTCACTGCAGAGTGTTTGTTAAATTTCTATTTTAGTTAAAACGCCACCAACACACTTTCCTTCCTTCGTTAAGTGGAAACAAAGCATGATCTTATTTTTAAAATACTATAAGCAGATAATCAAGATTCAACAACTATCTGCCCTGACTCAACTCATTTCCACTTCAAATGCTTCTAATCCATGGTGGCTTTGGCAGTGAAGAATGTTCTAGAGGGAGAGGCAATTTGCATGCCACATTTACTCCACCAATTTACTAAATTAAGTGGCAAGAGAGTGAAGGAACAGCGTTTTGATGAGAACAGTCTAATTAAAAGTGACTCGGAGTATGTGAGGTTTGCTCCTTTACTGCCCGCATGACCTCAAAGGTTGCACAGAGCAGCAGAGTCCTTGACGGCCGTGTTCCTGGCCCCCTTTCACGACCACGTTTCTGTGATTAATGCCCGTCAGGAGTGACCACGCCTCCCCCTCACTGTAGCTGGTCGTTACCCACAGCCTTGTCCTGAGCGCCTATGAACAACCTTTGATGCTTTACACACATCTCGTCCTGGTTAAAACCCTGCAAGATGCAACATCATCCTCGTTTTACAGGTCTGTGGCTCAGAAAGGTTAAGGAAGTTGTGCAGGGGCACACAGATGACGGAGCAGGCTAGGGATCTGAGTCAGGGTCTGACCCCGCAGCCCACGGCCACTGGTCACGCAAGCCCGGCAGAGCCCCAGCCCCGGAGCTTGATTTTCCTCCAGAAACGGTTCGTTTGCAGGCAGGACGCGGCTCACCCACCTGAAGCATCTGCCTCTGGGTGGACATTTCACGGGGATTTTACATCGACGATGTTCCAAGCGCTGCGTAAAGAAGAGCGAGAATCCACACCCGTCCCGGTGGCCTCGGAGCAGAGGGCTGGGACGTTCGGATCAGGTTGGGAGGGGCCTCGCTGCCCCTAGACGACAGGTGTGGATCCCACAGGAGAAGAACCTCCTCTTCACCATGGAAACTGGCCTTCGATTAGGAAATGCCGGGAAGCTGCGACTCAGCCGAGGAGGGAGAGTGGACCGGGCTGCTCTCAGCAGGGGAGAGCCCTGTGCTCCTTGTGGTCCCCTGGCCCTCCGGGGGCCGAGGGAAGAGCCAGGGCCTGGGCCTTGCTCTCCAGGGAGGGGGAAGGACCTCTCCTCTTGGTACCTCCCGCCAACCTCCCCGGAGACAGCCATGCGGGCAGGCCGGGCAGGACCAATGATGTCAGGGCAACAGTCACCCTCACCCTGAACACGCCCGGGGCTCACGTCCTTCCCATCCTCGCCAAACCCCACGCGAGGCAGCAAGCGCTGTCTTAGTGAAGCCAGGACCGAGTCGGAGGTTCCAAGGGGGCAGACGGGCAGAGCTGGAGGGCTTGAGGGGGCCTCGCAGAGCAGGGACAATCCAGACTTGGGAAGATGGGCAGAGGTTTGCCGGGTGGGGTGGAGCAGGGGGTGCAGCAGAAACTGCTTGACCTCCGGGCACAGGTGGGGCCCAGGGCAGGGCTGTCAGACTGATGCAAGACGACATCAGAGGCTGGTCCTCGGGGCTGAAGGCCTTGGGCATTATAAACCTCGGCCACGGTCATTCAGATGGCACAAAACTGCTCATTTTAAAGGATCCACGCTGGGGCTGCGCTACTTCTGTCAGGTGGAGAGGTTGTGTCGGGCGATCCGACTGCCTGGAACTCCGAGCCATCAGCCAGGGGCTGCTTTCCCCTCGTTCTGGCTGCCCAGGAGGGGGGGCCAACTGAAATCCAAGTTAGCACTCAGCCCGCGCCCACCCCAGGGACATGGTCCCCAGCCAGGCTCAAAGCAGGAGCTCCCTGAAGATTTAAAACAGCAGCTGCTCATGCTGGGGCCTCCAGGGTGACACACCCATCACTGCGGTCAGGGAGAGTCCTGACTCCTAAATGCAAGGCCAATGGACCCCTTCTGCCATCAAGGGGGCCCCAATCTCACCAGCCAAGGGTCGGCACCCACATGGTTCCCGCCAGAATCTGGTCCTCCTCAGCCTGAGTTTGAACCTGTACACCCCACATGACAGCCTTTATCCCACAGATTCCAACATACAGAGGTCAGAGGCACTGGGACGTAATCGCTGGGACAAATGCGTGTTCGGGAGCCGCCCTGGTTCGCCACTCACACGGCCCCCCTCGTCTCCGTCCACACAAGCACGTGCGGGCGCTGGGGAAGGGGCTCAGCGCTTCCGTCTCCCGGGGGCCGTGCTGCTGCACAGCCTCAGTCAGTGTCTGCCAAACGCTCAGCTTTCGCTTCATGTGAGATCACGCAAGGATCTCCACTCTCCCTCTCAGTATCACTGGAATGGGTTCTCTGCTTTGGGGGCCTTTTAAGCATCTGAAATCCAGCCTCCTCATGGTTTAGTGAAGCAGGAGAGTGAGGGTGGGGGGACCTCGCGGTGAAAGGTCTGGGCCCCTCAGATGCAGGCCTCCCTCCCGTTTTCGCTGCAGCTTCGGCAGTGAAGGCGCCAGGCTGCCCGGGTTCATCTCTCCTCTGAGCTGGACTGCAGCTCTGTGGCCCTCGAGAATCTAAGCCCCAGACAGATGGGGGCTCCTCAAGTCCTAGAACTCGCCCCCGGCCAGCGCCAGGCCACCACGAAGGCACAAGCAGAGTTACGACCAGCGAAACATTTCTCTCAAAAGGCAGGCACCTCGCTTATTTTAATACCGTGATCTAAGAATAAAGGGAGCTAGTATGTGTCTGAAGTCATTTAAACACGGGTCGGCTCTCTCTTCCCAGGGACAGCAATTCACAGAAAGCCCCGCACCTTGAGAGGGGCGTCGGAGCAGAGCAGGAAAACCTGGCAGAACTCAGTCCCCACGGAGACTGGGCCACGTGCCACAGCGCCCTCCGGCCCAGTGAGCCGGGGCTGGGGGCTGGAGGGCGGGGGGCGCCGCCCAGGACTGGGGCGGCCCTGGGTCTCCCTCCCTCTGCCCTTTCCCCCCCGAATTAACTCCCAGGGCTGGGGGGCAGTCCCAGTGAAGCAAGGTGACCATGAGCCAGACCCTCCACGGGACCTCTGTCAGCTCTGACCAAGAACCACCACCAGGAGCCCACGTGGCCGAGAAAGCTCGTCTGAGCAGGTGGTGCAGCTGTGATCTCACGAACCCAACGCCATGAAAACGGAGGAGGAAAACGAAGTCCGCACAGAAACCTGCACACGGACATTTACAGCAGCCTTATTCTTAATCGCCAAGCGTGTAAGCACGTTCAGCAGGGGACGGGTGAACAAACCAAGGAGCATCCAGACAACAGAGTGACACTCAGTGCCTGAGACAAGTGAGCCCTCGAGCCCTGAAAACACACAGAGGAACTTTAATGCATGTTATTAAGTGAAAGAAGCCAGCCTGAAAAGGCTACAGACGGTGTCATTCCAGCTGCGTGACATTCTGGAAAAGGGCAAAGCTGTGGAGACAGTAAAGACTGGTGGTGGCCCGGGGCTGGGGGGAAGGAGGATGAACGGGGGAGCACAGGGGACTTCCAGGGCAGGAAACTATTCTGTATGACACACCAACAGCAGACAAGGGTCCTTATACGTTTGTCACAACCCACAGATCCTACAACACCGGAGTGAACCATATTGTAGACTATGGACTCTGGGTGATGCAGAGGTAGGTTCGTCACTCGTAAGAGATGTCCCACCGGGGGCGGGGTAGGTCGACAGTGCAGGTGGGGCAGGGGGCGTATGGGGACTCTCTACCTTCCTCTCGATTCTGCTGTCGAAAGGTCAAGTCTATCTTTTTAAAAAGCAGACGAAATTCCTATGATGCGTGACAAGCTCTCTTCACGTCACAGACTGTGTAAAGGCCACGTGGGCAGTGATGGGCACAGTGACACGTCTACCCGCTGACTCACCTGTGCTGGGCAGGGGGCCAGCGTCTGGAGGAGGAACCCCAGCGCACCGAGCCCCCCAGCAGCTTGCGGCCATCTCCCAGCGTCAGCCGGGAAGGGGTGAGCCTCACCCTCCTCCATCCGTCATCCTTCCCGCGTACAGGCCCCGCAGAGCTGAGAGAAGACTGGCTGCTGGGAGGGAGCCCACATGGCCCCCGGTAGGCCCTCAGGGTCAGGAAGCCGGCGTGGAACTCGCCTTCGCCACCCGGTCCTCTCTCTCCTTTGAAAGCTCCAAGTCCCTAAATACCAGAAACCTTTGCAATTTGGACGGAAAAACTCTGATACATTCGCATGAAATCTAATCTCAGACCGAAAACCTTCAAACACATCTCAAAAGCTCCCCATCCTCCAGCACGACGAGTGCAGAAGAAGGACAGGCCTTCCTGTCCCACCAGAGCCAGGCAGGGATGAAGAAAGGGCCCCAGGGACGGGCGAGACCTGACGGGAGGCCCAAGACAGGGGCTGGACTTTCCCCCTGGGCGGCCCTGCTCGTCGCGGCGACGCTGGCCATGCTTGGAAACACGGTGGGGCTCGCGCTTGACAAGGAGGCCCCGAAGAGTAAATCGTGAGACACAACCACTTACCAGCAACACAGCAAAAGCTGCGGCCTGTCCTCACTCGGCCCAGGCACTGCATCCGCGGGAGCCTCCTGCTGAGGCCACGCTGTGCTGTCACCGTCCAGCCCGGCAGCCGTTCTCTGCACGCGGCCGGTGCTGCCCCAGGACGCATGGCCTGGGATGAGCGCCGGCGGGGCTACGGCCAATGGTTTCACAAAGACTAACAGTCACAGGGTGGCTCTGGGAGCGCCCTGCCCTGCCGGCTTGGGTCAGGGATGGGCCCGCTGAGCACGCTTACTGGTGGTCCAAGTCCCCCGCTCACTGACAAAGTTGAGGCCAGTACAGTTAAAGCCCATGTTAAACAAAACCAAAATGGTGAAGGAGTTTACAGAGTAAGAAACTGGCTGGTGAAGCGTATTCCCTTTAAAAAGATTCACTCAATGATTCATGAAGGAGCAAGTTTGTATTGTGCGTCTAAAGAAATTTACAAACTTATACCCAACCGTAAGGGTGACGCAGGGTGACAGACGCATGCACATTAAGATGCAGACGTTCCTCCTCAGGTGCTGGGATGGTAACAGTGAAAAAGTTAACAGTTTTATTCCTACAGCAGAGGACTCCATTCCTGCAGGGAGGCAAGGCTTAGGGACAGGCCACTGAGGGGGGACCACCCCCTGGCTACACCCAAACATCATTACTGCAATCCTGAGCCTCTAGATGATAACTGAGGGTTTATCAATTTAACCATTTCAGGAAAAAATGCATTCTTCTAAACTGTGTTCCAAGCCTAGCTTTCTTAAACAGACTGCATGACGCAGACGGCCCGCCGACCTCCTGGTCCCGGGCTACACGCCCAGGTCACCTCGGTCCCAGCCCACCTTCAGGTAACGGCTCAGGCTGGCCGCCCTCTGCCCCGTACTCACACGGGCTCGGCTGCTCACGGTGCCTTCCCCGCAGCCTCTTCCCTCTCCCGCCGCCCCGGAGAGCAGGGTCCTGGGGCTCCTTCTGGCCACCTTCCTCTCTGCTCCCCCCCAACCCCCCCACCACAAAACAACATCCAGACCTCAGCTCTCACACAGGCCCCAGAGCCCCTTCCCAGACGTCCTCTAGGACCCCTCCAGGACCCCTAGTCCCCCAGGACTGCCCTCCTTGGACCCCTCTGCTCCGCTGAGCCCGTCCTGCTCGTGCCCACAAGCGCCGCGAAGACCAGCCCCTCTCCGCGGCTCCTGGTGCCACCGGTGCCAGGGGTGCGGCCCCTCGGTCTCTATGGTAGACCACCAGCATCGTTCAGGGCTCAAGGCAAACACCATTGCCTGGGGAAAGCTGTCCCTTCTTTGAGCCAGGGGAACTGATCTCCCTGTCCAGCAAACTCCAGAATAGTTCCTTCTCACCCTCCTGTGCACGTTAAGCTTGAGAGACAGGTCCACGCCGGCCAAGCCTGGGTCGTCCACTCACAACTCTGTGGCCTTGGGCTACGTCAGGAGCCTCTCTGGGCCTCAGTCTCCTCTTTTGCAGAAGGTGGTGATGGAGACACTGGTCTTCCAGGTTATCTCGAGGCCCCCCCGGAGCACCACTCACAGAGGGCACAGGGCAGTGGGCACACGGCAAGCACCCAAACGTGAGGTCCAGCGACTCATGAACATGCCTTGCAGTCTGACAGTCCGCTGTGGGTGCACCCCTGGCGGTACGTGACCATCCGTATCAACCACAAACACAGGTGCGGCCCTGCCCCCCAGACATTTAGGGTAAGGCCTGGCCCCGCCCTGAGGAGGGTGGGTCCGGACATCAGGCCAGGGTCAAGGACGCTGGTGCAGACGAGGTTCCCCGCCTATTTCCAGGTCCCACTTGGCTCCTTGGAGGAGGCAACGAACAAGGACACACGTACCTCCCGGGGGGGCTTGAGCCGAGTCCCCCGTCTCCCCTCCCTTCTCAACCCTACGGACGGGCCTCCCTGTCACCGTCTCCCCTGCTCCCACCTAAGTGCAGATGGAAACAAAACCCAAGAGCTGTTGGCGGCTCCTCAGTAAGGTAAACACAGAATTACCACACAACCCAGCAACTCACGTCTGGGAACATACCCCAAAGAACCGAAAACAGGTATTCGAGCAAATGCCCACACAAGAAGCTCAGTGCAGCACCATTCACAGCAGCCCAGAGGCAGGAGCGGCCAGGTGTCCGTCGATGGGTGATGGACACACGAAATGCATATAAACACATGGAGCGTGAGCCTTAAAAGAGAAGGAAATCCGGACACAGCCTACAACACGGATGAAAGTTGCAAACATGATGCTGAGTGAGAGAAGCCAGATGCTAAAGGACAGATCCTATGTGATTCCACTTACATGAGGTCCCCAGAGAAGCCGAATTCAGAGACAGAGCGCAGACAGTGGGCACCAGAGGCAGGGAAGGGGCATGCAGAGTGACAGCTCAGTGGGTGTGCATTCCCTCTAGGGTGATGGAAGCTCGTGTAACTGTGGGCAGAGAATGAGAAGATAACACCAGAGCTATGTGTAAAGAACAGGACACGGTCACCGAACGACGGAGGATTCACCGCAACGTGACTTGCTCATCACCTGAAGTTAGAGCTGTTTCCAAAGTGAAGCCAGAGAAGAAAAACACAAACACCACTCGGGTCCGCCAGTCAGAAGGGAGTTTCCAGACACGCATCTCTAATCGGGTCCCAAGTCACCCCTCAACCACCCACGACTTTCAGCAGGAGCCCAAACCAAAGTGAAAACGCATCTGTTCCAAGCGCCACACAGAACAGGGGGCACTGGGTGAAGAAGCAGCATCGGCCCCGACCCCGGCCGGGCACCGCTGCAGCTGCCACAGCAGGTCTCCCACAGCATCTGTTACACTGGATTTGAGGATGAGGGCAGCTTGCTAAAGGAAAGTTGTTTGTGACAAGGTCCTCCTGTATATTCGACTTCCAGACGGGCATCTCTCAGCAATGGGAACTAAAGATGAGTGTTATTGGTGAACAGGATGTCAGGCGCGGACACTTATATCTCAAGTCAGTATAAGAGAGAAACAGAGACGTTGTGCTAGTCACACAGAGAGTCGAGAAACACACATCCAAGATCTCCGGCTTACAAGCTACAAACGCACTGCGATGACCTGGGTGCCCTGATCGTGGTGCCTGGTGCCCAGCGCACACCCCCGAGCCCCCGTGGCCCCAGCCTGCGTGAGGGGCACACTCAGGGCCACACGCGGCTCTGCTGCTGCTCGTCCAGCGGCACCGCCAGCTTCTGCCGCCCGAGCTCTGGTCCTGCCACCGCTGCGGGCATTTGCTTCCTGAGGATCAGACCCTCCTCCCTCACACCCTGGCTTCCCATCACTCCCGGCACAGACACCCTCTCCCCGATCCTGCCCACTCCAGCTCAGTCCAGGCCCAGCCCCCTCTCCTTCGGGGCCCTGGTGAGGCCGGCCCTGTGTGCACCCCGGGGACCCTCCTCTAACCCCTCATATCGGGCGGAGCCAGGAGAACACACACGGCCTGGCAGACAGAACTCTACCTCATTTTGTTTTTTTTTAAACGATTAAGTTTATTGATTGATTGATTGATTGATTGGCTGTGTTGGGTCTTCGTTTCTGTGCGAGGGCTTTCTCTAGTTGCGGCAAGTGGGGGCCACTCTTCATCGCGGTGCGCGGGCCTCTCTCCATCGCGTCCTCTCTAGTTGCGGAGCACAAGCTCCAGACGCACAGGCTCAGTAGTTGTGGCTCAAGGGCCTAATTGCTCCACGGCATGTGGGATCCTCCCAGACCAGGGCTCGAACCCGTGTCCCCTGCATTGGCAGGCAAATTCTTAACCACTGCGCCACTGGGAAGGCCCTCTCTGCCTCGTTTTTTTCATGTTTCAGGGCAGGAAGCCTCGGTTCTGTGGATTACAAAGTGAAATCTGTATTTCTTCTGTGCTCCTTAAATAATGAAGATATTCATGGGCTCACGACTGTTCTCCTGCCTGGTGCCCAAACGGAGGTGAAACGCAGGCATGGGGAGCAGCGCTCCGGAGCGGGCAGAGAGCAGAAAGGGCGCCTCACCCGCTTGTGAGATTTCACAGCGAAACGCTCCCACTTCGGTGTAAATCCCCGAATTTAAGAGAAAGAACCAGTCGACGGTTAAAACCGGCTGCAGAAGAGGTAAAGAAAACACCACGACTCTGGGGCTCATCCCGCCTGCAGCTCCTCCCCGAGAAAGGGGGTTCCCCCCACCCCCGGACATCACAAGCGTCTGCAGTGCAGCTTCACTACGGGGACTCGAAAAAGGCTCAGAAGAGAAGCGCCCAAGGCCTGGGAAGTGCCCGGGTGCCCAGGCGTCTGGGTGAGTCAGCTAGCGGACACCCTGACACTCCTTTTCTCGGTCGCTGCTGACTTGCAGGCGGGACTGAGGCCACCTGGCCCTCAGCGTCCTTGCCTGCGTCTCCCCGTCACCTCCCGGCCGCCCTTGGTCTCTGAGAACCGGTCCCACCAAAGGCCCCCGATGGCACCAGCTAAGGCTGACAGCACAGGGAGGGGGCAGCTGACCACTGGCTGGCCAGACCCTAGACCCTACAGGGCCTGATTTAAAACAACAAGCTGGTCCAGGGCAGGGCTGGACAGAGCTGTCCAGTGATGATGGGGACAGGCCGAGTCTGTGCTCTCCGGGACCGTGGCACCAGTTCTCACGCACTGGAAAGGCAGCAAGTGCAACTGAGAAACGGAATTTTATCTAATTTTAATTATGTTAAACTCCAACCTGAACAGCTTTAAACTGCACTGGGCAGAGCTGCTATCAAGAGCGTGAACCAACAAGACGACGGCTGTTCTGAGGGCATGAGAACTCGCGGTAACAGGTCTTTCAAGCCTTGGCCGGCACCACTCACCCCGGGTTAGGAGGGAGGAGACTCGGAGCCACAGGACAGGGACGTGGCGACAGCCTGGCGACGGCGTGGGAGCCCCGTCCCGTCGCATGTGCGGCACGAGGGGCTCGGCCTGGACGCTCAGGAGAGAACCAAGCCCCCGGCTGCCACGTCTCGGTCCCGGGAACATTTCACTGAAAAGCAGGGGTCCCTCATTTTCAGTGTCAGCAGCCCATGGGTCTCCACAGAGGTCCTGGGGACGGACAGTGTAGCCTGAGCTGCAGGAGAAAAGCCCCGCCTTGAACCACGACGGAGCTCATCCCCACGGACGGGACACGGCTCTTCTCTCAGGACCGCACTCTCCCCTCAGGACCGCGCTCTCCCAGGTGCGGCTCTGCGCTCACGGGACGCAGGCAGGACCTGGATACAGACTCAGAACAGGAACAGGAGGCCGGGAGCTGGAAGGGGCAACACGTTCACCCCCAAATGCTTATCAGCTCTTTGAGGGGCGCCCTGGACAGACGGTGTCCCGGAAGGAGGGCCCAGGATGTGCAAGGATCACTTGCAAACACAGTTCAATCAAGCCCTCTGCTGAATCACCCCCTCCTCCACGGTTACGTCCTGGACTGGACGTGGTGAGCAGGCACCGGGACACAGCAGCATCCAGACCTCCCCCGTGGTAGCCCCTCCCCGAGCAGCCAGCCCCAGGCCCTGGCTGTGAGAGCTGGGAGGGCTGCGTGTGCTCACATCCTGACCGGTTAGTTGTCTATGGCCTTCAGACAAACTCAGGGCCTTGAGCAGACTGGCTGGCGTGTCACAAGGACAGAGGCAGCTGCTGTCGGTCACTGAGAACTCGGGGAGCCAGGCACCCCACACACAGCTTCGCTGCATTCTCAAGGGACACAGGGTTAGCAGGCCGCAAGCATCCCCAAGGGGATGGGGGCAGAGCCAGGGCTCTTGTTCCAAGTTCCCAGGAAGGTGGTGGCAGGGCAGTGGGCCCGGAGGGCACAGCATCACGCACGAGGTTGAGCCCAGGGCCTCTCCACGGGCGTCCGCTCTCGCCCCTGGACTGCGGTGCTCCCTGCAGGCTGGGGGGCCGGATGACGGAGGAGTGGCTCCTGACTCACGTGGACCAGATGCCCTGAGCTGTCCACGTGGAGAAGGACACCCGGCGCCGGGCTGCACCCACATCCCTCCCTAAGGAGGCCTCAGGAGGGCTGACTCCCACCCGGTGGGCACCTGCCCCTGTGCCCACGGCCCTGCTCCCCCCCGTCCTCCCCCACCCACCCCCCGCCCCAAGGCGCGCTTCCCTTCCTCCTGCATTCACTTGCTGGCCACACTGAGGGCCGCGGTGCCCCGGCTCCAAACTGCCGAAGAAAAGACACAGGAGCGAGCCAGGGCCCTGTGGCTCCGAGCAGCCGCTCTCTGAGAGGCTCTGCACAGCCCGCTTGTCACCCAGCAGTGCTGAATTTCCATGGCAGGCTTTTACTGGAATGTTCAGCCTGGCTGTACATGCTGGGTTTTGTAAGCGTTTTAATCAATAAATAAATTAGCCCACACTGCAGCCACGTCCTCCATCTGGGGCTGACAGCAGAGCGGAGAGTGAGCAGAGAAAAGCCTTGATGGAGGATTCTTTTGTATTTCTTATGCCCCTGGTTATGAGAATATTCCAGGCAGGACCAGTTTCAGATTCACCAAGTGCAGGTGCCCTAAAGCCAGGGTTTCCCGTGTCCCCCCCTCCCCGAGCACCCAGGGGCTCCCAGCCCAGCACCGCTGTCCCCCGCTCCTACCCCTGGGTCCTCCCCTAAGGGGCAGCTTGGGACGGTCCCTCTCTGTCCTGGCACATGGCCGTGGGTCAGCTCGGGAGGCCGGAGGGCCAGGTGAGGGCAGGCTCCTCTCCAGGGGCTGGTCAGCTCTGCTCACCAGGAGGCAGAATCTCACCTCTCCACCTTCCCCGCTTCTGTGGGCTTCCTTTCAACTGTTTCAGCAAAGGGTTCCCGAAGAAGGCAGGCAGAAAGCAGCGTCTCCCATGACTTACAGCACTCACAGCAATGCCGCCAGTGTGAATCAACAGAAACTCCTCCGGGGGACTGGGCTCCTAGGAGCCGCATCCTGACCCACCTGAGACTCTGCCCCCAAGGACCCTTGTCACCGTCGGTGGACGTGTGCCCGCGACAGCTCAGCATCCCGGCTGTGCCTCCCGCCTGGACCAGGAGCTCCCTGAGGGCAGACTTGTCCCTCTCAGCCACATACTCAGGGCTTGGCACCTGGCACACAGCGGGCGTCCAGGCAGCGGGTGACGTGGACGTGGCAGGTGGTTAGACCCTGGGCAGCTGCAGGCCGCAAGGCTCTGCACTGCAGCAGGAGTGTCGTAACCGTCGAGGTAGCGGCTCCTCCCCTCCCCCCTGCGAAGTCCTCCTTCTCACCCATTAGGTCCCTCTTCTGGCCACCCCACCTTCAGGCTCTGGGCCAGAGTTCGGCTGAGGCTGGGTGAGCCAGCACCTCCTCCAGGTGGGCCTCCCCGAGCCATGCTGCCCGCGGTGGGTGAGGCCGCAGACCTGGCATGGCCCCACCCCTGAAGCTGCGTTCTCCCCGGCTGAGCCCCGGACCACACAGTGGATGCTCAGACGTTTGCTGATCACGCAAAGGAATCAAGGGTGTTCTAACTACAGCTTTTTCTACAGAGTACCTGTCTGCAGAGACGCACCCCAAAGGCTCCAAGGGGCTGTATCTGGCATACGGGCGCCTCCTTTGAAAAGACAGAAGAAAGGCTTCTGGCTGGAGCCACCCTGTCTCCTGGTGGGGGGGATGGAACAACCACAGGCCACAAACAGCCCCCACCTGGTGTGCCGGAAGGAAGAGTCCACAGTCACTCTCCAGGCAGAAAAGGGCAGGACAAGAAAGGCCACGACACCAAAAGCCGCTGGGCCAGGCGGCCCCAGGTGCGGGACACCCAGCTCCGAGGACACAGAGCAGCAGAGGCGTGTGGTGTGGAGCAGCAGGACCCCGGTCTGAAAACACAGCCCCGCGTCCCGCCCAGAGCTCGGCAGGCAGCGTTCCAGCCCCAGGAACTCTGTGCGCTGGTTTCAGGAAGGCGGTGGCCAAGCAGGGACGCTACGGCAGGACACCTACTCTGGCAAAACGCACTCCCCTCTGAGGGGACACGGCCCCAGCATGACCGAGTCTGGGAAACCGGGCTGAGGAGGAAGGGGCCCCGGACTGGCACGGTCTCCCTGCCCTCTGTCCTCTGGTGGTCGGTGGGCTGAACCAACACCCGCCACGTGTGCAGGCAGCCGTGTGGGTTAGGGGAGCGAGCCCCCGGGCCCTCTGTCCTTGTCCTGAGCCGGTGACACTCTGAGTGCCCAGAACAGGAGGAGAAGCAGGGCCGGGGCCTCTGCACCTGCTATGGTGGCCTCGGCCGTGGTGGCCTCTGGCTGCCTGTGGGTGGACACAGCCCAGGCCCGTACGCAGGCTGCAATGCAAACTGGCAGGAAGGAGCAGACTCCAGTCAGCTGTGAGAACCTGCGAGCCCAAGCTGCGGTGCTGGACATTTCTAAAAGGAGGCTTTTTCTCTCCATCCCCGCCGGGCCAACCAGGAGGCCGCACAGACCGTGGGCACGACAGGGCGGGCGCTGCCTCCGGGAGCGCTGTCCCCAGCCTTGTCCCCACCTGCCCCCCAGATCACAGCAAGGTCATCACCATGGGGCTGACCGCATCCCCACACAAAGCGCCCTGTGCTCCCGGCCCAGCCAGGCAGGCGGGCGCCCCATCACGCCCTCAGCAAGACAGGTCCTGTCCACACAGAGCATGTGGGTAGAAAAGTGGCAGAAGGGAAAAGAAAAAAGTCCAAAATAGAAATGAGGAAAAACACAACTGGAAACAATGGGATAAAATATTTAAAATAGAGAAAAATGGGAACAAGCCCGAGTGTCTAACAGGAGACTTGTTACATGAAGGGAAATACCGGTGATGATCTATTTCACAGCCATTAAATATCCCGTTTTAAAAACATTCTAATGAAGTGAAAATAGTCTAAATAGAGGATTAAGTGAAAAGACCAGCATTGAAACATGATCCCAATCACATTTGGAAACAAACTCGTGTGCAGAACAGCGAAGTATTAACGAGGTTTTCTCTGCATTAGGGTAAGGGCAAGTTCTATTTCTTC
This sequence comes from Mesoplodon densirostris, assembly GCF_025265405.1. Taxonomy (NCBI): domain Eukaryota; kingdom Metazoa; phylum Chordata; class Mammalia; order Artiodactyla; family Ziphiidae; genus Mesoplodon; species Mesoplodon densirostris. The sequence goes on from NC_082674.1 coordinate 65,115,832, forward strand.
AGACGGTATTTTTATACATTTACACATCCCACGTTTTCTGTAATGAGCATCAATAATGTTTCTAATTAGACGGAAACATTTAAAAATACATATTATTTTCAGACTGAAAAGACATCAAATACAGCTCAGCTTCTGGCAGCTCCTTGGCGGAGCTGAGATGCAAGAGTCACTCGAAACAGGTGACTTTGCTGAGTTGGGTGCCAGCTCTGGAGCCTGTGGACACACCAGAGGGGCAGCCGCTCGGAGCCAGGGGGCATCTCCCCACCCCGCAAGGGCCGCCTGGGCTCAGCAGTGACCCCCCAGGAGCATCACAGGACAGGAGGGGCCCCCAGGCCCCCTGGACCAGAGCCCCGCTAACGCCCACGGCGGTGAGGCACCCGCCCCGTCCCGGCCCCGAGCAAACACACCCTCCACTCGCCTTTGGGCACGTGGGCCTCGTCCAACCACAGCCGGCGGAGGCAGCTGCCCGTAGAACACTGAAAATCAAAACAGTTTCCCTCCCCCTCGAGCATAATGCAAAAACCAGACATTTCTCAGTTTCTTTTTTCTCCTGACAGCCTTCTGTTGCTGCTTTTCTGGCGATTCTTCACACCATCTTGACAGCATCTTCAAAGGAATCGTGTTAAACGGAGCGTCCCTTTCTACCCCAAACTCAGGAGAGCAAAAGTCTCAAACCAGGTTCCATCTGACCGTTCAGGGATGTTCTGGCCACCTCTCAGGTTGGAGAACCGCGGGCTCCACAGGTGACCCACAAGACTGTGTCAGGTCATCACCCACTGTGCATCCAGCACTACGCACCCAGCACTATGCACCCAGCACTGTGCACCCAGCACCCTGCCGGGCTCCCCAGGAAACGGGAAACGGCAACAAAGAAAGGAGCCACACACACGGCCCCCATTCTCAGCAAGTTCACCACCTGGCCAAGAAGCAGAAAATACACACAGAAAGAAGAAAGATAATATTTAAGCCCTAAACCAGGCGAAAAAGACGTTTCAAGCAGTTTGCTAGAGGCTCAGGAGCGCTGGGTTTGCAAGACCCTGAGGTCCCACCCTGAGGCCACAGAGGGCACGTAAGCAGCAGCAGTGGGAACAGCTGGGCAGCATCTGCATCCTCAATCCCAAGGGGTGGGTGTCAGGGACGAGGAGCCAGGCGGCTGCAAGGAGGGGCCAGGGCTAAGCCAATCCAGAAAGTGATGGGCCGTGAGGGGTTCATGCAGGAGACGCTGAGGAAATGGAGGCTGTGCTGGAAGGTGAGGTCAGGAGGCCAGGGCTCGGGGACGCCGGCGGGGCCCTGGGGTGTGCGTGTGCTCCTTGCGTGCGCGTGCCCGGGGAAACCTGAGTGTTGCAGGCCTGGACACACCCACTTCCCCCAACGGGTAACGCAATAAACGCTGAGTGGCTGGTGCCATGCATCTGGTTTCTGGAAACAGAAGTTCTCGCCTTGCCATCCCTGTTTCTCTTTGCTGCCAAAGGGAAAGAGGGACGCAAGGCTCTCCAACCATCTGCAGAGGAAGAAAGGACCTGGCTGCCATGGCGTCTCCGTCCGTGGATCTGAGTCAGAATCTGCACTTTAACAAGCCCCCCAGCGTGCTGTCAGCACCTCAAGACGAGAAGCCAGATCCAGGTCGTAAAGCCCAAGGCCTGGGATCCCAGGCCTGTGGGCAGAACTGGAGGGCAGCTCAGTGGTCACCCAGCTCAACACGTCACGTGCCGGATGAGCAAACTGGGGTCTGAGAGCGCTAACTGGTTTCCCAGGGCTCCCCCTTTTAAGATCTCATTGTCACCCAGTCTCGGGCTAAAAACCCCAAACCATCATTCCCCAACTGCACGTCCTCCCCCAGCACATGTTCCCGGAGTCAAGCACCCACCATTCCTCATCTTCCATGTTGTCGCGTGAAGTCACGGGGATGGAAATCCGCAGAGCTTCCCGTGTGCCTCAAAACCAAACAGGGAGACGTGCGTGCCAGGCGCATACCAGCACTGCCCCAGGGTCACCGTGGTTACCGAGCTCTGCACTGATTTCCACCACGCCCAAGGCTCAGCCGATGAGACACACGTCATCCGGAAATGGGACTCGAATACAAAGGACAACCGCTCTACAGAACAGTACACACGTCTCTTAGGTGAGTAACCCCCTGAAATGGTGGTTTTTAAGGCTCCTTTGTGTAGAAGCAAAGGGTCTGAAATCTGCTCCAGTCGGGAGTAAATAACGAGAAGCCTCCTCTCCAGCCAGTGGGTGGTGACGCGGCATCAGTGCCACGCCGTGTGGAGCCGCACCCCGAGTCGTGGGCAGCAGATAAGGGCCTTTGTTCCCGGGGGACAGACGAAGGGCCGGAGAGGGATAGGTAATGATTTCTTTTCATTCGACAGCTTGGCAAATCCCAGTTTGTCTTCATAATGGCAGCTCCTCGGTTATAATTTAACACCTATTCCAAGAACAGTTGACAAACGAATGTTAGTGACAACACAATGCCAGTTTCATATGCAGCCAGAATGATTTCTTTATGTCCTTGACGAGCCCACGGCAAGTCTGTCAATCTGGTCACACGGGTGTGTGCTCTGCAGACGGCACCGCCATCTGCCTTCCCGCACATGCACATAAAGAGTCCCGGAAGCTACTGAGTGCGGGGCAGCTCCCTGGCCACCAGCTACCCCACCGTGTCCTCCATCACAGGCGAGGCTCTGGGCCGGCCACCTCCTGGCCCTCGCGGGCAAGGAAGGAAACAACAGCAAAGAGTGAAAGGATGTGTCCTCTGGGGACAGCACCTTCCTTGCAAAACTCCCAGTGAGCTGTCAGCAAACGCAGGACCACCCTGCACAGAAGGGGTCTTTAGCCAAACGACAAACATTCTATTCTGGGAGGCCCCTGAGTGCCAGTAACGTGGGGCATCTCCGGAGGGAACACACGTCCTGGCTTCATCCCACTTGCAGAGCTGGCGTATCCACTTTAAAACCCGCCTTCCTGAGCTGGGCCGAGGGACGCCGCCGCCACACTGTGTGCTCATGGCCCCAACACGTTAGGAGCTCGGGTGGCCTCTGGCCTCCAGGCGCCCCCCCACCCCACGACTCCAACTGGACTCTGCAAAAGCAGTTACTGTTATGAAGGCCGCCCTGATTGTTAATGTCCTTTTCTTATATGAGTCCGGGATTCAGGTTCCTCTGCTTTCCCCGGGCTGCACATGAAGGGTGTCTGGGCTCCCCAAGCCCCTCTTGGAGCCTCATCTTTTGGGCAAACCAGAGACCTCAGGGGCCGGAGACTGACGGGCTGGTATTGAAAGGAGCAAGGTCATGACGGGGCACCGTAGCCAGGGGCACAGGGCTGCTCGTGATGGGGCTGCCTGCCCTGGTTTGGAGCGTTTATCAGGCAGGTGCGGGAAGCAGAGAGATGGACACACACTGGTGAGAGAAGGGCCCCCGGGTGCATGGGCAGGTCAGGAGCCGCGTCAGGGCAGAGCGGCCCCGCGACCAGCCGCAGTGGATGAGCACAGCATCCCGGCCAGAAGCACCAGCAGGGGCCCCGTGGGAGAAGGCGGCACAGGCAGACACTGGACACGTCCGACCACAAGCCAGGACGTGGTCCAGACAGCTCAGCCTCCTGGGCTCACACAGGCGAGGGAGAGGCTCTTCAGGGCCAGGGGAGCCCCCAAGAAGGGGGCTCTCAGAGACTCCAGGGCAGCTCAAGATGCCAGAGCACCTCAGGAATGACTCCCGTGTCCTCGATGAGCCACAGAGAGGCGCGTCCACTTATCCACATCTGCAGTCAAGACGGTCTGCAGACCCCGGTGCTGCTCTTCTACCAGGGAGTCAGGAACTGGGGAAAGGACGTGATGGCTGGGCAGGTTTGGGGGCCACCATACCCCATGCAGAGGAGGTACGATGGGGTCTTCACGTGACCCTAGCAGAAACCAGTCCCGGGTGACATCAGCACAGTCCCCAATGACATCGTCACATGCTGGGTGACGTCATCATTCCCAGGTGACATCCATCACAGAGTCCCAAGCAACGTCATCGCAGCCCAAGGTGTAACGCAGACATGAGCCCAGGTGCCCGGATTTCAGAACTCGCTCACACACTGCTTTTTGCGTATGAGCCACTTTGTGAATCAGCGCCTTTCATTTGTTACAGGGGCACGTGGTTTCCTTCCCTCAAAGGAATTCCCAAGTCTGGGAATAATGCCACGACTGGGTCAGGGCCCCAGATTCTACGTCCAAGCGTCTTCGGCCTCGGGAAGTTTACAAAGTCCATAAAAGACCTGAGAGTCCCCCAAGGCAACTCTAACTGGAAAATCTGAAGGTCAAGGAATCACAGCAAAAACGATTTACAATGAACTTCCTAAATTGGTTAGTACACTGTTCTGGCCAACTTCAAAGGAAAATCTTGGTGAATCTGGGCTCGGTTCAAGGGGTGAGACGCAAACATGAAAAACCATGAAGATATTTTATAAAGAGCCTTAGACTTGTCTCCCTCAAAGCCCAGTTTCCTATAACAAGTCGGTTAAGGGGTGCAGCTTGTCAAAGAAAAATTAATTGGCTTTCAATTTCCAGTTGACCTTGGAAAGGAGAATTAACCCATTTGCAAAGGAGGAACTAATGTCCAAGTCAGTTTTCCAGACTCTGAGGGTCTGAGTATCCAGACTAAAATCGCCACAAGGAAATAAAAACTCCATCTGAGCACCAAGAAGGGGTCCAGCTCCAGCGGAGGCCAAGGGACTGGCGTGAGCTTGGGACAGAAGGGGGTGACCGCAGGCGGGGGCCTCACTCTGACCACAGCAGCTCTGCTCACCATCTCGGTCTGAATGCCTCAGGGCAGCAACACGCTGACCTCAGGGATGCAGGGCCTCTACGGGAACGAACCCGGAGCACATGGCCCAGCCAGGTGACCGGAGCTCTGGGCAGGTGAAGCCAGACCCCACCTCTGCTGAGAGCAGCAGATGTCTGCCCAGAGAGACAGGACGGACACAGCCAGGGTCACATCTGGGGTCACTTCCGGGGGTCGCCATCAGGCGGCAGCTCAGCAAGAATGACACTCCCCCTCCTTGGAGGCAGCAGTGCCGGTTGGGGGGTCGACCCCAGACCCACCCACTCGAGCCTCGTCTCAAGTCTGATGTGCTGTCTACACTGCACGAGCCGAACCGCTGCTGCCAGGGGTGCAGGCTGCAGTGTGGACAGTGTGTGGCTTCTGCTTACGGCCCCCACGAGGGTGTCCAGGGCCGCTGCCCGCTTCAAGCGCCTGAGGTCGGAGGCTCTGTGTGTCTCTGACCCAGTTTCTGGAGGCTGAGACCCTCGGGGCTGCCACCAAGGACATCCCCAGGTCCCCTCCCAGTACCTGCCCGACAGAGATTCTGGTAACATCTTTCTTACTAACTGCATTCTTGGGTTTCCCTCATTCTGCCAGCTCATCCCTGAAACAAGTATTCGGTAGGACAGCTCTCATCTTAAAAACATAGTTCCACACAGCGTAGGACACTGTAAATTCAATTTTCAGTCTCACACTTGGCATTTGTTTGGGGGTATTTCCAACGCATCAGGAAGACAGAATGCCTTCATAGGTGAAAACCAGTACTGATAGTTTTGCCTAAAGACTTACCATAGTGTTTATTTTCTTAATACTGCCCGAGGTTTACGTATCATGGCAAATCAGCTGCATGCCGCTCCGCCGAGCTGGTCCTAAAAGCACCAAATGCACATCTCCTGGAGAAAGCTTTTGCGTAAGCTTTCTCGTGGCTTGTGTGCACTTCTGAAATGTTTCACACTCCCCTTACACCTCATCTCCAGCTCAGATAAGAATCCATTGTTTTTCAGTCTGTAAATAGTACATCCTTCAAATGGTAGGAAAACAGAAGCACAGCTAAGGAAGTTTTGCTAAATTTTCAGTGCAAGGAAACTATTGTTTCCATCAGCATTCCAGGCAGCCTAGGACCAAAAGAATAAAAAATAACTTACCTACAATTACCCACCCTCAATTACCCTCAATTCTGAGGATCTGATATAAAACCTGGTGACTACAGGTGACAACTCTGTGTTATATATCTGAAATTTGCTAAGAGGGTAGAACTTCAATGTTCTCAGCAGAAAAAAAAGATTAAAATGTGAGAAGATGGAGGTGTCAATTAACCAGATGGAGGGAATCCTTAAACAAACTATTTCTTCAATTAAAAAAATATATAAAAACAGGGACTTCCCTGGTGGTCCAGTGGTTAAGACTCCATGCTCCCAATGCAGGGGGCCCAGTTTCGATTCTTTGTCGGGGAACTAGATCCCGCATGCATGCTGCAACTAAGAGTCTGCATGCCGCAACTAAGAAGTTCGCATGCCACAACTAAGAGATCCCGCATGCTGCAACTAAAGATCCTCCATGCCGCAACTGAAGAGATCCCACGTGCCACAACTAAGACCCGATGTTGCCAAATAAATAAATACTTTAAAATATATATATACACATATATAAACAAAAAAGATCCTCCAAAAATATTCCTTCCAGTCTTTTCCCCCAATACATACACGTAAGGCATTGAACACGGGAAGGATTCCACCACACAAAGAATTTTGTATTTTTTTTTTACTTTAAATGTTCCAATATCCTTCCAACCTTTATAATGGCCTCATTATTGGGATGCACTTCTTTACAAATGAATCTTTGTCCTTTTTTTCTTTTCCCCACCAGATTCTCAGGCTGGAATTGCCAGGTCAAAGCTGATGTGCATCTTTTCCAGATGTAGACAAGTTGCTTTTCGACTTGGGGAAAGACAAACTGGCCTCATTCTCTTCGTCATCATTGACTGTTATCTGATTTTGATTAATTTATTAGACAATGAGGCCTCTCATTCTTAGAGTTATGACTAAGGTCACTTATTTTAAACATATATTTTAGTAATTCTTCTTCTGATGCTCAGTAGAGTCCTTTGGGTCAAAGGAAGGTGAGGGGTGGGTTTGAGGGATGTGGGTGAGGCTGGAGATGGGGAGAGAAGTCCCTGTAGGAGAGGAGGCCAGAGAGGGAGCAGTTCCCATAAAGGCAGTGCCCCCAGAGTCCAGGGGAGGATCTGGCCTAAGAGAGGAGAGAAAATCTCGGGGATGTGAGTGAGGGGGACACGGGGGAAGTATGAGCAGGTCACAGGTGGAGAGAGCAGGGGAGGCACACCCACCTGACAGTCGCTGTCCTCCCGTGAAATCACCGCTTGCAGCTTACCTACCTGGGGGGGGCTGTCTACCTGGGAGTGCTGTCTACCTGAGGAGTCTGTCTACCTGGGGAGGCTGTCTACCTGGGGGGGGCTATCTACCTGGGGAGTCTGTCTACCTGGGGGGGCTGTCTACCTGGGGAGTCTGTCTACCTGGGGGTGCTGTCTACCTGGGGGGGCTGTCTACCTGGGGAGTCTGTCTACCTGGGGGGGCTGTCTACCTGGAGAGTCTGTCTACCTAGGGGGGCCTGTCTACCTCGGGGGGACTGTCTACCTGGGGAGTCTGTCTACCTGGGGGGGCTGTCTACCTGGGGGGGCTGTCTACCTGGGGGGGCTGCCTTGAGAGGGATAAGCAACAGTGGCACTAAGAGCTTTTCTGCGGTCACCACAGGCTACCCCAGGGGAACCCAGGCAATCACCACTACTAAGTCAGGTCTGGAGGCTCTGCTGCAGAGCTGTCGGTCACAGGCTTAAAGACTCGGTTTTATTTCATCATTATCAACAGAATACATAACACAACCGTAACACATAGAAATGAAATATCTGCTTTAAGGCACCACAATCTACCTGTCAGTCGTCTTTTGGCCTTTTCTCCTTGCAGAGGTTTATAAGATTTTTTAAAATATGATGATATCCGTGTATGTACCATTTGGTATCCTGTTTCTTTTTAAGAGCCAACACTTTTCTACTGAATTAGTCTTAGTAAAATTCCATTTAAATTGGATGCATAACACTGAACTCACTGCATATATGAGAGTTTAGTGATCCCTACGGTATTAATTAATAATATGGAAGCTGTTCTCCACTGTTGGCTATTTTTCACGATACTAAACGAAACCTTTGTGTACATGGTGTTTGGTTTTTGTGTGTTTGTTTTGAGGCTTATTTTCTGGTGGCGGATCCCCAGGGTGACCACAGGGCCCAAGACACGGAGCTTCAAGTGCTCTCAGTCCATCACTCGGGTCCCAGGGGCCGGCTGCCGACCGTGACGACAGCCTCCTCCAGACTCTGCTCTTCCTCACATGCCCGTCTACTTGACAGTTGAGAAACAGCATTTTATTGTTTTTCCAAATGTGCGCTTCTTTAATTTCCTAGACCACACGTTTCTCCACGTTTTCAGACTACCAAGATCAAATGTTTTCCAACGTTAACTATTGTCATTTCCTCTATCATGAATTATTTACTTATGTTCTTTGCTGTTTTACATGATCAGGTTTTTGGTTGTTTTAAACAACCGCTTTTAATGAATTTTTCATATATTAAGAACATCCACTACCAAGATACGCTCTGTAAATATCTTTCCCAGTGTGTATCTTGTCTTGTAGATTTATGAGATTTTTAACTTGCTTCTAATGTTGTGTGTGGTCAACCTGGCCATACTGTCTCCCTCCCCAGGTCGGGGACTTGTACCAGGTGCCAACTCTCTTGGTCTCTCTGTGGTCTGGGCCTTTGTGTCTCCCCCTAGGGCCGGCTGACATGTGTCTGGGGGCTGCTTCTCCCCATCCACCCCACCTCCACTCCAGTCCGGCCGGGTCACCTGGGACGAAAGCACAGGACTCCGAGGGCTTTTAAGATCTGCCAAGCGGCTGCGGTTCTGACCCTGGGTGGGAGTCCCCCTGACTGGGCTGCTCCCCAGGCTCACGAGGCCGTCCGCATCAGATTCCAGCCGCAAACAGGAAACAGCCCCATGGGCGTCAGGACGTCGTAAAACGACACAAGGGGCAGGCGGGCGGCCAGGAGGCCCTTCCCCGCCCCGAGCCTCTAAGGTTTCCTCCATCTCCCCAAGAGCCTCTCCTGGAGCCGCTGTGGGCAGTGCGGGCGCTGCTTCTCACAGGGCAGAGCCTTGGTCCTGGCCATCTTCAACCAGACCTGGCAGAGGGACAGCCAGGGAAGCTCAGTGTTCACCCCCAACATGCCCTGCAGGTCTCCCGTCTCCTCCCGAGGAAAAGCAGCCCAGGGTCCCGTGCCCAGAGAGGGACAGGTCACACTGACAGTGTGAGCAGGGGTCCTGTCCTCTGGATGGGGAGGAACCTCAGAGGGCGGCAGGGGCTCCACTGGGGGATTTGGGCACCTCCTGGGGCTTCGCCCTGTGACAGCCCAGGGGAGGCCGGTTGTTAAGGGAAGGTCCGAGGCTGTCACCAGGAACGGCTGTCACTCCCAGAAGGAGATGTCTTTCTTTCTGGCAGAGTCATTACAGCTCAAAAAATGTCCCCAGAACAAGCCACTAATCTTGGAGAGGTATATGGCTTAGGTGGGATTAATGCAGGTCACAGCATCACAGCAGGTCACACTGAGTCCCACAGCCCTCCAGCCAGGGGCCGCGGCCTCCGGGACCCTTCTCCTCACGGTCTGGTTCTGTGGGCTCCAGAGGGCAGCCAGGACGAGCAGAAAGGGGGGAGACCCTCAGGTGCAGGGTGAATGTGCAGGTGGACAAGGATAGGGAGGGGCCGCACAGGAAGAGTCACAAACGTCACTAGCAAAGCTCCCCCTTCCCTCAGGGACGCCCGGACTGCAGATCTGCCATCTCTGTGGTGCAGACATGCACCTCCCTCTGCTGACACCAAAAGAGCAAAAGCCAACCAGCCACAGCCTCGAGGCCCGAGGCCGCAGTGCCGCCCACACCCAGCCAGGGGCCTCGCACCTGTTCCCGCGTCTCCAGGTGACCAGGCGGCCCAGTGTCCCCTACACCTGTCACCCTGCAGGAGCCCGATGTGAATGGTACACACTCACCCCACTCGGCCGCAGAGGAGGGTCAGAGATGATTACGGTCTCAGACTGGATACCCTCAAGGGCCCTTAGAGGTCACGGGGGCGGGGTCAGGGGCTGCACGAACCACAGTCGTGTTCCTGGTTCCCGGGCTGCACCTGTCCCAGAACCACTGTTTTTTCACCTACAGCATGACGTGCCCTGTGCGCCTCCACCTGAAGAAAACTTCTCCTCTGCAAAGTGCTTGGAGACCACAGGCGACAGCATCTCCGAGGGACCCACCCGCTCTGAACCACGTCACTCTGTGCTCTGGCTTCAAGTGCTGCCTCTGAGGAGGAGAAGTTGGGGCCCAAGGCATCAGGGAGGCTTCCAGACACGCGCCCAAGGGCAGTGAACCGTGGACGAGTGGCAAAAATGCAGCTCAGACACAGGACATGGGCAGGGCCCCTCCGGACTCAGAGGGTGATGGGGCCATGCGGGGATGCCCCTCCTCCCCAGGCACACGTCCTGGGCGGGTCCCCAGGAAGGCAGGTGTGGCCCTGCGGCGCGTTCTGGCCAACTAAGGCCGGGCGAGGTGTGCCACCTGGGAGCCGGGGCAGACATGTTTCAGATAAATGGAAGGAGCACCAACAAGGATTTGTGTTTTCCAGCCCAGCGTTTCCCAAAATTGGTTCCAAAGGACACTGGCTCCGTGAGACATCTGTCATCAAATAAATTCAGAAAAACTGTCTACTTTACCTTCCTCCTGAAGGGCCACAAGTTTTGGACACTAAATGTCTTTCAATAAAAAAAGAGTTTAACACTTTTTAACCTAAAGTTTTCCTACATGAATCTGTCCACGGAACGTGCATTTGACAGCATTCCTGCCAGCAGCCTGAGAACCAAAACCCTGGTCACTTTAGAAATACCAGGAGTAATCAACTAATCAACCAGTAATCGATTCAGAGATTTCAGCCACCTGCTTAAAATATTCTTGATTTTACCGCATAGCTACTTTGGGAAAAAATCTGGCATTTCTTATAAAGTTAAACACACATTCACCCTACGACCCAGCAATCCTTCTCCAAAATATTTATCCAAGTGAGACGGGAAGTTGCATCCACATAAAATCCGTTATGTGAGTGTCGCAGTGACTTTATGAATAACTGCTCCAATCTGCAAACACTCGGTTCCCTTGGGTGTTAAGTGGACTCAGTGTGATGCATCTACACAACGGGACCTCAGGCCGCAATGGGAAGAGGCTGGACCATGTGGATTGGCCACACCTGTGCTGGGCCGGATGAGGGGCTGACTGTGGGCTCCATGGAGACCTCTTCACCCAACGTTCTGGAAAACGCAAACCACAGGAAGGAACGCTGGCCGGTGGTCCCCAGGGGCTGGGGGTGGGGTGGGGGGACAACAACGAAGCAGACAGAACTTGTAGTTTTATACCCTGATGGGAGCAGAGTCGGGGCAGGTCACTCAATTATTTGTCAAAACTCACAGGTCTGTAAACCGAAAGTGAGAATCAATAAAAACCTAAAATGAACCTAAATTTAACTTAGGTTCAGGTGTAAAATGAGGGGCCAGATGTGTTCACATGACCCTGTAAACACCATCAGGGAAATCCAGGCCCAGCTCTGGAGCTCCTGGTTTCCATCACTAACATATCAAGGTAACCCACCTCTGCTCAGCCAGGATGATCCCACGTTTCCCTAAAACACACTGCCGGTTGGTCACCCCCTCCCAACAGGAAGGAAAGGCAGGGTGGAAGGAGAGGGGGACCCACAGCTGCATCATTCATGACCAGGAGAGAGGCTCACACCGATTGCATGTGAAGAGGCGTGAGGCTCCACGCCCTGTCACGTCCCTGTCAATCTGCACAAACATCGCACGAGGTGGACACAGACATCCTACCTCCAGACACAAACCAGGGTCCAGAAAAATGGAGCACCTCACTTGGCTACCCAGGTAGTAGGTGGTGAAGCTGTCACTTGAACCTGTATGGACCCTTCCAGCAACTCTAGTGTTTCCAACGCTAGAGAACTGATACCTGTAGGGCAGCCGCCACACCTCGCGTTGGGGGCTGTGGAGAAACGGGAAGACCCGGCATCCTGGGGGGTGGGAGGTGATGCAGCCACTCTGAGAAACAGTCTGGCTGATCCTCAGATGGCCAAACAGAGGAGAGGCATCATATGACCCAGCAATTCCATCCTAGGTGTTCGCCCAAGAAAATGAAAACAGAGCCCACATAGAAATGTACACACAAATAGTCACAGCAGTGTTACTTATAACAGTCAGAAAGTGGAACAATTCAGGTATCCATTATCTAGTGACCAGGTGGATGAAATGTGTGTATTCATACAGTGGGATGGGACTCGGCAATAAAAGCATCCGTGTTCTAAAGCTGACCGCGGTGAGGGACCACAGCCATCAAATCACACACCGTATGTGGGCAATTTCCATCCCAACAAGGCTGTCTTTAAAAATGGTGTATACCTATCCCAGTTTCATGAGTGAGAGGGTGACAACACAATAAATACGTCCCAGTACTCGGTGGCTGCCTTCAGAATGCACGGTAAGATTTAACTTGGAAGCAGACTAAAAATACTAATTACATTCTTACTTAGGCTAATGTTAAAATTAGTACGTATCCTCTGCCACATGTCGACTCAGAGTAGAGGGAAAGGGCTGGTTCACCAGGAGGGGGAGAAGCAGCCCATCACTGAGTAAGAAACAGCAGAATCCCCAGCAAAACCTACGAACCGATGCTGACGTTCACTCCAGTAGATGTTTCTGCAAAAAGAATTCGAGCTGCACGTTGGAAATGGGGGAGACCCGGTCGCCCACAAGCCACAATGCAGGGGTGCAGGGTGGCGAGGCTGCTCACTGCCCTGACTGCCCCACAATCAAGGGTCATGGGGCTGACTTCTCCCAGGAGCTCTCTATACCGTCACAAGCTCGTCAGAAGGTCACCGGGGTGCCGGGCCTCCACCTCCCCCCACCACTCCTCTCGCTGTGAAAGAAAGAGCAGCAGGTAGAGCAGGAAGCAGACAAGGAGTAACCGCTCCAGTGACAGTGCCTGGAGCCCTCCACGCTCGCTCCCAGGAGGTGGCTGAGGGCCCCTGCACTCAGGAGCCTGCCCCTCGGAATGCTGCCCTGGACCACACAGGGCCTCCCGTGGTCAGCCCATCTCCTACACAAGTGACCTGCCCTCCTGCCTGAGCCACAGGGGACGGGCCCAAAGGGAGGCCAATGAGCCAGTGAATTCCCAGAAGATTTGGAAATGAAAATGGAATTTTTTGTCTCCTTTAAAAATAAATAGGGGGGGCCTCCCTGGTGGCGCAAGTGGTTGAGAGTCCGCCTGCCGATGCAGGGGATACGGGTTCGTGCCCCGGTCTGGGAGGATCCCATATGCCGCGGAGCGGCTGGGCCCGTGAGCCATGGCCGCTGAGCCTGCGCGTCCAGAGCCTGCGCGTCCGGAGCCTGTGCTCCACAACGGGGGAGGCCACAACGGTGAGAGGCCCGCATACCGCAAAAAAAATAAATAAATAAATAAATAAATAGGGGGCTTCCCTGGTGGCGTAGTGGTTAAGAATCCACCTGCCAATGCAGGGGACACGGGTTCGGGCCCTGGTCCGGGAAGATCCCACATGCCGCGGAGCAGCTAAGCCCATGCGTCACAACTACTGAGCCTGTGCTCTAGAGCCCGAGTGCCACAACTAGTGAAGCCCGCGCGCCTAGAGCCCATGCTCCTCAACAAGAGAAGCCACCACAATGTGAAGCCCATGCACTGCAACGAAGACCCAACACAGCCAAAAATAAAATAAATAAATAAATAAATAAATATATATATATATATATATATATATATATAGTTAATGGATAAACAAAATGTGTGGTATGTACATAAAACGGAACACGACTCAGCCCTAGAAAGGAGGGAAATCCTGACACCTGCTGCAACAAGGATGAACCTAGAGGCCAGCAGAGCCTAAATCCTGTGTGATTCCACATCTGAGGGGTCCTATACAGATGGGCACGTCTTATTCTGTATCCGATGCTCTGGCGTCCCGGGCCTTGCTGACCCTGCAGGGATGGCCCTGCCCAGCGCTGCCCAGTCTGGAGTGAGTACACGACAGGCCATGAGAGGGCCTTCCAAACGCAAACCCACAGGCCCCCCTCCATACCCCAAACGCCCCCGCCTCCATGGGGCCTCATGCTTGGGCCACCCGCCCCTGCCCTCATGACCCGGGGCCAGGACCAGGCAACCTGGGACAGCCCCTGCACCCCAGAGCCAGTGCTGAGCCCGCTCCTTCCCTGGAACTACAACGAGGCCCCGGCTCACGGCCCCTCCTCCCCCTGCCCCCGCCCAGCCCTGGTGCTTCCCCGTGTGACCCCACCCTTGCTGTGCCCCCTCCTCTGGGGTCTGTGAGCAACAGGCTGTATTCTCAGCCATCTCTTGATCTGTCGGCCTCACCATGCCTGAGTCATAACAAAGCCCATATTAAAGCCCCCAAACAGTCCATAGAAATGTAAAGTAGGATGGCAGGGTCAGAGGCTGGGGAGGGACGGGGAGGGAGTGTTCAGTGGGGACAGAGCTTCAGTTTTACAAGCAAAAACAGTCCGGGGGTGATGGAGGGGATGGCTGCACAACGATGTGAATGTACTTAATGCCACTGGCTGCACACTTAAAAATGGTTAAAATGGTAAATGTGTACATGTGTATTTTACCACAATAAAAATACATAGATAGCCAGAGAAACAAACAAACGGAGGCTAACAGGTGCCCTTGATCTCATGTGAGGAGAAGGGCAGTCACCTCTGTCCTCTTCCTCCCAAAGCCCACCCCCCAATTATGGGAAAAACAGCCAACGACCCCAAATGCAGGACAGTCTACAAAACCCCTGTCCAGCACCCTTCAAAACTCTCAGGTCATCAAAGACAAGGAGAGTCTGAGACCTGTCACAGCCCAGAGGAGCCTGTGGAGACAGGACGGCTCTGCATGGTGTGATGTGCATCCTGGGTGGGGTCCTGGGACAGAAAGAGGACTTTTAAGAAATTGGAACAGAGTGTGGAGGTCACTTAATAATAATGCGCCCAGGGCACCACAGGAGGGAAGGGGTTAGCAAGAGGGGAAGCCGGACATGGGGCGTATGGGATGCAGGCACAGACATCCTAAAGGAAAAAGGGAAGGGTGGACACAGAACTGGTCCACAACATCCTCAGGGTAACAGAGGCTCCTCTACCAGGCAGTTTACCGCACCTGCTCATTGATGAGACAGTGAGAGCCCAAGGGGGACAGACATGCACAGGGTGACACCTGCCAGCAGGCACATCCCCGGGACAGAATTTTGACAGTGTAACAGGCGATCAGCACAACATGTGCCAGACGCGGCAGGTGCACAACCCGCAGCGTGAAGATCTAACTGGACTGTCCGTACGCATCACGAGAGAACCAGGTTCCACGCCAGACACACAGCGACGCACACGCCCGCCCCTGAGGCAGGATGGCCCTGACACAGCATCAGAGGCTCCAGTGCCAGGGCCGGGCCACCGTCCGCAGAAGCCCCAAGAAACCAGGGCACAGATACAGACCAGGGCTGCGGGCTCACTTGTTCAGGGGAGGGGGCGTCCGGTCCCACCAGCCGGGGCGGGGGTTCTCCGAGAAGAAGGGCCGCTGAGCTGGACCTGGATGGGCTTGTAGAATCCTGACATGGGCACAAGAGCAGACTATGTGGCAGGCGGGGCACAGGAGGGGAGGCCGGGAGCCAGGGGAGGGCAGTCCTCCACACACAGGTGACCCCCATGCAGTGGCTTCCCCCGGAGACGGGTACAATGAGGTCAGGGACCAGTCAGGCCAGGACGCCCACGAACAGCCCAGCTTCCCCTAGTGACTCAGTCCACGTCCCAGCGCCTCCACGGCACTTGATCTTGGCTGGCCTTGTGACTCCTTCATGTACCAAGAGTGAGAGGTGCCTGGACCACCCGCCCACATTCACTAGCCACCCCCTCCTCCCCGACCTTCACCCCAAGTCCTGGGCAGGATCCCCTCGGCTTCCTGAGGGACCCCAAGACTGAAATCTAAGCTGCAGCCACATGACCGGCTCACACAACCACCAGACGCACCTCGTGCTCTGCAGATATGGCAGAAAAGACAGGAAAGCCTTCCAGGAACAGGACGGAGGCCCACGTCATCCCCTCCCACAGGCGTGACCCTGGAGCCGCCAGTGTCACCTAGAGACCCAGTTCCGGAAGAATCCAGGTCGTGAGGGCACCCCTGGGTGGTGAGTCCGGCCCCAGGAGATGCCATCGACCCTGACGGCCCGACACCTGAGCAACTAACACCCCTTTCTCTCCCTCCTCGTGTGCACTGGTTCAAGTCAGGGTTTCTGTCTCTTGCAACCATGAGGACCCTGGTTCTATAGCCAAGTATTTCTCTTGCTGGGACAGAAACTCCTTGGCGCATAAACCCCACCATGCGTGTCTGCGTGTCCCCAGGAGCCAACATCACGCCTTCACACGGGAAACCCCACCAGCACCCAGGACTGAACTGAGTCTCCGAGTGAAGAGAAGCAAGAGGGGAGATGAAGGAAGAGCACTGATTCACACAGAAGTGAGGAGGGGCTGAGAGAGCCCCTCCCCGGAAGGACAGCAAGAGGTGGAGCCGAGGAGGGCCTGGCAGGGGCCGCGGCTGCGGCTGGCTTGCTGGATGTCTCAGGAGGTCGGAAGGCTTAGCCGCTGCGATGTCTCCCGTGCGGCCGGGTCCTTGGTGTCAGTTTCCATAACTACATGTGAGTCGACTGGTGATCACGTCTAAACAAGCTTAGTGATCCTCACCTACCTGCTCTGACGTCAGCTGTAAATAAATAAATAAGATACAAAGGAGCTCATCTCCTCAGATGTTGATAACAGGCCTGGAAGCTGGGCTGTAACCTGGGAGACAGACGACAGTGCCCCCTCGTCCCCCCACCCAGAGATAAGAAAGGGGTTTGGCCTGAGTCAAAAAGGACAAGACCAGCGGGGCACGAGGGTCCAGGGTCAGGCCTGCTTCTCACGGCAAACGACGTTCTAACATCACAACCACACTCCCTGTGCTGGTTCCAACCACAGGAGGTTAGGGCAGGGTCTCTTCAGAAGCAAACCTGAAACCAAGAAATAAACACGGACGTGAGGTCAAGGACAAGTGCATGGAACTGCTCTTATCCGTGCCTGAATATTTACAGGAAAGAGGAGCAACCTCCAATTTTCTGAATTCCAGCAGAAAGGGCGCTGAGGTGCCAGTCTGGCTGGTCCTACAGAGGGGCTTGGGGTGATCCACGTGGGAGGCCAGCCTCTGTCCACACCCTGAGCTCTGGCACCAGCCAGGCAGGTGGCTCTCAAGGGCCAGTGGGAGGGTGGTTTGTATAAGAATTGCTGGGAAACTTGTTAAAATACAGGTTTCCTGCCTGGGGAGGGGCCTGGGTGGAGTCCAGAAACCTGCCGTGTGAAACTGTCCTCACTCTTCTGGGTGTGTCCTCCCACTGGGCTGTCCACCACCCGCCCAGCCCGGCCACCAAGTGCTGTTCTCCTATTAAAATACAGCTCTTTGAAACGTTGGCAGCCACCAAGGGGACGGGGCAGAATACCAGACTAGAAGGAGCCTTAGAACCTCACTCCACACGCTGGAAACTGAGGTCAGAGGGTCCAGTGGCTTCTCTGCCGACCCCCAGTCCCGCCCGCCACCAGAAGGGTGGTAAGAACGTCTGGGCTCGGCCACTACCTTCTTCCAGACCCAGTCTTTCCTGCAAATCCACAAAATTGTTTTCAATATTAGATTAAAAGTTTTTTTTTATAAAAGGTAAAACAAAACAAGACTGTGTTATAATTCCCTAACTGTCCGCTCGAGTAGTAGATGTGTCAGCTTCGATTGTAATTGATTAAAATCCAGTTCCTGAAGTCACAGGAGCCACATCTCACGGCTCAGGAGCCACACGGCGCCCGTGGCCAGGGCTGGCCCAGTGCCTGCATCTGTGCTGACGTGCTCCCCGCTCCCTTCACACCAGAAGAAACTGCTGCTTAAACGGATTAGGCTCAGGGGGCAATCGAAAATCTACAGCCACACCTACAGAGTTCACCTACGACAAGTTCTAGGGCTCCCGTGGTTAACACCGCGCCAGCCTTGGTTTGCTGTGAAAATCTGACTTTGAGGCATCTGAGCAGCTACCCCAGCAAAGCTCACGCCCCACAGCTATGCCTGCCCCACGCCACACTCTGTCCGGGGCTCAGAGGGCTTGGGCCTCGATTCTTTCTGTGTAAAACGAGGGGCTGGGCCGGTTCCTGCTCTGAAATTCTGTCCCTTTCTGAGGCAAGCTGGCATTTTAATATCGCTTCTTGCACTAACACACATGTGCCTGGAGAGACCACACGTGCACACGGCTACAGGGAAGGCAGTCGTGCGGGTGGGCGGGTGGTGAGGGCAAAACGAAGCGGCCGCCATGCTGGGTTCTGCCCACAAGGCCTCTGAAGCTAAGTGGGTGGCCACGCGTCTCGTCCCAGGAGATCCCACTACAGGTGGTTGAGAGGAAAGATTCCTGACAGCTTCCATCCGGCTGCTGACCCGGAAGCTGACCTGAAATAATTTGGGAATCGAGCTCTTCCAGGACTCAGTCAAAGCCAGCAGCTCCGCAGCTTCTGACGCGTCTCAGGTCTGGGAAAGCACTGCAGCTCAGTCCGGATATGGTACACGGAGCGTCACAGGACGCTGGCCGGCCGAGCAGGGGACATGCTCAGAAGGCTTTGGGGGTGCCATGTGGTGGCAGGAAAATAAACCTCCTGCTGAAAATTGGGAAATGTGCGTTATCCACTACGCTCTTTGTTTTGTTTTGTGTTTTAGCAGATGGAAAAGTCTTGAGGCAAAGCATCCAGTTTCACAGACACACTGGAATGCTGGCAGCTGCAGCAATGGGCCCAGCTGGCACTGGGGTTTTGGGAGCGGAGGCCAAGCCGCCTCTTCTCCGGCTGCCAGAGCCCCTGCGGCACTCGGGCCGTGCACGCCGGCTCACACATAGCACGCACCCGGCCCCACGCGGGAGCCACAGCGGGGACAGCGGCCGAGAGCCGACTCCTGCTCAGACCCCAGGAGGCGGTGAGACGGGCAGCCCCTCACGGTCACCGCCTGACGGTGGTCCAGGGCCTGACCAGCTCCTGCCCGCTTCTGTCCCATTTCTCCCCAAGCTCTGGCAGGTCCACGTGGGACGTGAGGAGGGCAGAGGGTCCACACCTCTCCAGGCAGATGACTCAACCCGGCTTTGGTTAACCCTGAACGACCACCATGGACCCGCAAGCCGGGAATCTCACGTCAAGAAAGCAGCTGCAGGCTTCCCTGGTGGTGCAGTGGTTGGGGGTCCGCCTGCCGATGCAGGGGATGTGGGTTCGTGTCCCAGTCTGGGAAGATCCCACATGCCGCGGAGTGGCTGGGCCCGTGAGCCATGGTCGCTGAGCCTGCGCGTCTGGAGCCTGTGCTCCGCAATGGGAGAGGCCACGACGGTGAGAGGCCCCCGTACCGCAAAAAAAAAAAAAGAAAGAAAGCAGCTGCACATGTTGACTTAAGGTTTTATCTTGAAATTTGTCTCCGTCATAATTAACGCCTTCTTTCTTCTATTTATAATGTACTCATACGTATATGGTTGCTTAGTGCCCTTTGTCAGAAACAGCTGAGCTTTCTACTTACGATAATGTTTTTACTGTGGCAAAATATATATAACATAAAACTGACCATCTTAATCATCTTCAGTCATGGTTCAGTGGCATTAAGTACATCCACACTGTTGTGTAAGCATCACCACTGTTCCAGAACTTTCCATCCTCCCAAACGACTTTGTGCCCCTTAAATGATAACTCCCCCTCCCCTTCCCATGCCTCTAGTAACTTCTATGCTACCTTCTGTCTGTATGAATTTGACGACTCTGGGCCTCATACAATATTTGTCCTTTTGTGACTGGTTTATTTCACTCAGTGTAATGTCCTCAAGGTTCATCCATGTTGTATCCTGTCTCAGCATTTAGTTCCTTTTTAAGGCTGAGTAATATCCCACTGTATGGATGGACCACATTTAGCTTATCCATTCGTCCACTGATGGACACTTGCGCTGCTCCACGTTTTAGCTGTTGTAAATAATGTTGCTGTGAACATGAATGTGCTGCTTTCAGACCCTGCATATATACCCAAAAGTGGAATAATGGCTGGATCATATGGTAATTCAATGTTTAATTTTTTGAGGAACCGCTACACTGTTTTCCACAGCAATTGTACCATTTTTCATTCCCACCAACAGTACACAAGTGTTCCAATTTCTCCACATCCTCAACATTCGTTATTTTCTGGTTTTTTTGACAGTAGCCATCCTCATGGGTGTGAGGTACTATCTGATTGTAGTTCGATTTGCATTTCCCTAATGATTAGTGATATTCAACATCTTTTCATGTGCTTATTGGCTATTTGTATATCTTCTTTGGAGAGATGTTTACTTAAATTCTTCGCTCATTTTTTAATTGGCTTGTTTGTTTTTTTGTTGTTGAGCTGTAGGAGGTCTTTTTTATACTCAAGATATTATTCCCTTATCAGATATATGATATATGATTTGTAATAGTCCTCCCATTCTGTGGGCTGTCCTTTTACTCTCTTTACAGCATCCTTTGATGCACATAAGTTTTTAATTTTGATACAGTCCAACTTATCTATTTTTTCTTTTTCTGCCTGTGCTTTTGGTGTCATACTTAAAAAATTATTGCCTTATCCAAGATCATGAAGATTTTCACCTGTGTTTTATTCTTAGTGTTTTATAAAACTCTTACGTTTCGGTTTAGCTCTTACATTTAGGTGTCTGATCCAGTGTGAGCTAATTTTTGTATGTGGTGTGAGGTAAGGGTCTGGCTTCCTTCTTTTGCATATGGATGTCCAGCTTCCCAAGCACCATTTGTTGAAAAGACTGTCCCTTCTTCACTGAATGATCTTGTTGAAGATCAATTAACCACACATGTGTGAGTTTACTCCTGGACTTTCCATTCTGGTCCATTGGTCCATCGTCTCTTCTTGGGCCAGTACACATACTGTTTTCACTTCTGTAGCCTTGTGATATGTTTTGAAATCTATGAGTGAGTCTTCCAACTTTGTTCTTCTTTTTCAAGATTGTTTTTTGCTATTCAGGATCCCTTGAGAGTCCACATGAATTTTAGGACGGCCTTTTCTACTTCTGTAAAGAAACACCATTGGGATTTTGATAGTGATTGTGTTGAATCTGTAGATCACTTTGGGAAGTAGTGTCATCTTAAAAAATATTAAGTTTTCCAATCTATGAACAAACAATGACTTTCCATCTATTTCTCTCAGAAATGTTTTGTAGTTTTCAGTGGGCAAGTCTTTTACTTCCTTGGTTAAATCTATTCTTAAGTATTTTACTCTTTTTGATGCTGTTGTAAATAGGATTGTTGTTCGAATTTCTTTTTTGGGTTGTTCATTGCAAATGTACAGAAATACAACTGAATTTTGAGTGTTGATCTTATATTCTTCAACTTTGCTAAATGCATTTATTAGCTCTAAATACTTTTTGGTGGTATCTTTAGGGTTTACTATCATAAGATCATGTCATCTGCAGACATAAATAAATTACTTCTTTCTTTTTGATTTGGATGCCTCATTTCTTTCTCTTGCCTAATTTCTCTGGCTAGAACTTCCATTACTTTGTTAAATAGAAATGGTTATACTTTCTACTTTGTGATATTAAAATACTCGTTATTAAATGATGGTGAGGGACTTCCCTGGTGGCGCAGTGGTTAAGAATCCGCCTGCCAATGCAGGGGACCCGGGTTCAAGCCCTGGTCCGGGAAGATCCCACATGCCGTGGAGGAACTAAGCCTGTGTGCCACAACTACTGAACCTGCGCTCTAGAGCCCACACACCACAACCACTGAAGCCCGGGCGCCTAGAGCCCATGCTCCACAACAAGAGAAGTCACTGCAATGAGAAGCCCACACACTGCAATGAAGAGTAGCCCCTGCTCACTGCAACTAGAGAAAGCCTGAGTGAAGCAACGCAGCCAAAAATAAATAAATAAAAAATGATGGTGAAATTTTTTTTAACGTTCTACTTGGTAAAATGAAGAGGTGGAAACTATGTACTTAAACAAAATGCTTTGGAAAATATACTGAACTGAAACCAAATACTGATCAAAACAAAAGTCTGGTAGAGACTGCTGGATGTGCTTGAGAAAGCCCAAGACCCTCTGATTCTCCAGGCGATGGAGCCCCACCCCGCTATAGGTGACACTTGGGACGAGGGGTGGGACTCGTCACAGACTATCAAGTGGACACTGGCGGACAGGAAGTTAGAAACCATCCAAATCCAGATCAGTTACATGAGGATTTGAGCCTCAAACAGCACCCCAACCAAGAAGGAAGGGTCAGTCCCCATGAAGGGCGTAAAATCAGAAAAGAAAGGAAGAGACGGCAGTCCATGAGCTTAGACGCCAGAGAGAAGGCAGCGCTCCACCTGGTTCTGGTGGAGTAAACAGGGTGAAGCTCACGGGGGTCTGAAGAGGTCAGCCCACGGCCCCTCCCCACCCAAAAGGATGACGGCACCATCACCCCTCACCCATCCCGCTATCACCCATCTCCACCCTGTCGTGCATGTCACATGCTGAGAAGCATGACCAGGGATGGGCAGCAGGGGCAGTGAGAAAGGCTGGGAGACCAAGACTGTTGTGGAAGAGCCCAAGTGAGGCCGGGCGATGAGGGGTCAGAAGAGGTGCAGGCGTGGGGTCAGCTCTGAACGGGCCCAACTCCCCACAACCAGCTTCCCGACCTCTGTCTTCTTGCATCCACGGTGGGGCTGCCTCCCAGCCCATTAGCGCCAATGGAAGTGTCCCGAGGCCCGGTCACCTCCTCGGCGCTTCGTACTGGGCCAGGCTGGCGCTATGTACCCTGCTCGCCGCGGGTCAAGAGAGAAGCCCCGGCCTGCAGTCAGAGCCTGGCCCTTGTCCAGCTCTGGGGCTCACCCTGCACCCCGGGAGGCCCTGCAACCCTGGGCTTAGCTCCTCCGTCTGTAAAGGAGGGATGGGTCTAGACCAGTGGTCCCCGTTCAGGAGGAGGGACAATACACATGACGGTGCCAACACACACGGAAGGGTCCCTGGCCCTTGTCAGAAATGCAGGTTCTGGCGAGGCCCTGGCCAGACCTATGGCATCAGAAACCCGGGGGTGGAAGTGGGAACACTAGGGGTCCCGGCTCCACAGAGAGGCAGCCCAGGTCGAGAGGTTTGGGCCTATTTGCTGAAGGTCCCAGTTCTCTTCCAAAAACAGAGGCTTTTCTCTTAAAGCTACCTCTGAATTTGCTGCCCAGACCATCGGGCATGACACACCAGCCCTGCTGGGTCCAACCCACGGCCCAGAGGCACAAGCATTGAGGCCCAGCCCCATGGCTGGGCCGGTAAAAGGGCCCCGCCTGCCCCACCGCAGGCCAGGCTGGCATTAACTGCACACAGCGGGGCAGTCATCTGTGTCAACTGCTATGCCATGGTTATTTGGTGTTAAAATACAGCCCTGCTCCCCAAAAGGCCTGGAATACCGGCTTCCTCCTGCTGTTGGTCCATTTCACTCCCCCTTAGGCCTCTGCTCTCGTTCTGTCCAGCAAACATGCACAATGTGGGAGGTCAGAGTAAACTGCCCTGAGGTGGACATTCTAAAGATGCTCAGGGTTTGGGGAAGGCCAAGGTGACTTCCTCTCCCAGTGTGATGGGAATAAGCCCATTTCTCTATCCTGGCCATCAACCTTCAGCTGGACAAAGAAACTGGCAGAGCAGACCCATGACAAGACCAGGGACACCTGGATGCAGCTGGGCCTGGAGGACGGGCAGTGACGCCGGACAAGCAGGTAACATTCTCATGGGAGCCAGGGCTGCCACCTAGCTCTCCGTGTGGTACCCGCAGCCCCAGCTCTGCACCTACAGGCGGGGCCACGCGGTTCTCCAAGGACACGCCGTACGCTAAAAAAAGGAATAAAACGTGCTCAAAGCTTCAAGGAAAGCCAGAATTGTACTGAGTGACTGCTCCCAGAATAGACTACAAAAATGTTTGCAAAAGCAACCCAGCAACGGATGATGGATAAATGAAATGTGGTCCATCCACACCACGGAATATTTTTCAGTCTTGAAAAGGAAGGAAATTCTGGCACCTGCTACAACACGGATGAGGCTTGAGGACATTGTGCTCAGTGACATAAGCCAGACACAAAAAGACAAATACTGTGTGATTCCACTCATGCGACGTCCCCAGAGGAATCAACTCCACAGAGACAGAAAGTAGATGGTGGGGCCTGGCGGCTGAGGGAGGGGGTAGGGAGTGAGTGTTTACCGGGGACAGAGCTTCCGTTTGGAAGGATGAGAAGGCTCTGCAGATGATGGTGGCGACGGCTGCACAATGACGCGGATGTGCTTAATGCCACTGAACCGACACTCAACAATGGTTAAAATGGTAAAATTTATGTGTGTTTCACCACAATTTCAACTATATCAAGTTCTAGCAGAGGATCAGGTAGGCGCGTGACTGCACAGCTCTGCCCACCGTCGCCACAGGGGAGGATGCCTGCCTGGAGCAGGGGGCCCAGCGAGTCTGCGGCCGAGGCTCGGGCAGCCCCCGTGCTGGAGCTCCGCCCCCTCCCCCAGGCTTCAGGGTTCACTTCTGCTCTTTCTCCTCTCGATGGCCTAGCTGGACTGGATGTGAGGCTGTGCTCAGGACATCTGCTCTCTGGGGCCCAGCTTCCTCCTCTGTTACGTGGGCCTGACCACCTTCACGCAGAGCATGGCTTCCAGCCCCAGATTCAAGGGGGTGTGGGGCTGGTAAACGGCGTGACGGCTGGGTCCCTAGAACCACCTTTCCTCCACATTCGGGGCTGAAGCAGCCATGTGGGAAGTTGCTGACACACTTGGCCTGGGATTAACCGGTTAGCATCTCTCCCCACGACCACGTAGGATCGTGAAGCCAGAGGCGGGGACGTTAGCAAGCCCTGGGAAAGAGGCACACGGTCACTGGCTTGGACGCCCTGCGACCTCCTGGCCCTGGCAAGGAAGGAGCCAAGAACACATCACAGCTCTGAGTGGACCCCACCCCACACACGCCCCGGGGTCCCTAACATCCCGTTTCAGAAGAAGGTACACACGGGGCAAGTTCCAACACGCCCTGCATCCTCGAAACAACTGTGCCATGTCTCCCGTGAGAGGTACGCAGGGGGACGCACAGGGGACCCAGTATCACAGGCAAGAACCCACCTCCCAGCCGGTGGGGACCCGGGAGCCGGCGGGGACCCGGGAGCCGGCGGGGACCCGGGAGCCGGCGGGGACGGGTCCTCTGGCGAGGCCCTCAGCCGAGGCAGGCTGGCCGCTCCTCAGAGGAAGAGACACACAGGAAAACGGACTCGTCCTCCGGCCCCTCCTCCAGGAGGCCTGGGACGATTCCGGGCATCACCACGGCCACTGCAAGCAGCCCGTTCACCGCACGTGGAACCCTCCCATGTACCCGCAGGGTTCAGCCCCTCTCCTGGAATCTGGAGCCAGCCGATGCCCAGAGCAAGTGTCGGCGAGTTATGTCTTGAATCCAAGGGCCCTGGTTCAGGCTTCCGGCAGAGGCACAGAAGGGGCCATGACAGAGTCCACTCTGTCCCTTTAACGCCCTCCATGCTGCTGTGCTCTCAGCTCACCGGCCTCTGCTCTCCTAAGGCCTGTCCCTGACCCCGAGCAGGGTGGCCAGGCCCCGCTACTTCCTGCCGTATTTCCTCCTGATGTGGTGCCACCTGTGAATTCCATTAAATCGCTCTTTACAGTACTTCCAGCATCAGTAATAAAGATGGTAAACAAAACCAAGGCTCGGAACTGGCTGTGCTGGCAGGCACTCCCCACCCCGACCCCGGGCAGTGACCTCGTGTCCCTGGCACCTTGGACCTGGAGTGTGAGCTTGGACCGCGGAGACGGCCTTGAGTGCCCCGCACAGGCGTTCAGTAAACGTTCACTGAGCTGTGGGGCTGAACTGGTCCACACTGAAGCTCCCTCTTCTCTAAAATTGCATCAGAATTCCAAAACTGGGGCTGGGTTTGGGGAGTATTCTCCACTGCACACGAGCGGAAGACAGAATTCCAAACCAGAGCAAAATTACCAAAATGCCGGAGACACATGAGGACAGACGGAAACAGCATGTGTCAGTTGTTAAATGGGTCCCCAAAACGTGAGATGTTGTTTAATTAAAAAGAGACAGAAAGAAAATGGATCAAAATCAGTGATTAACCAGAGTAAAGCCGACTTTAGCCACTGACAAAATCACATATGCAATTCAGCCTCAGTTGAGTCTTGCAAGACCTGCTTTATTTCCAAATTCTACTACGGGCAACACACCACCTCCTGCGGTAGCTGTTCCCCTCCCACCCTGACCCCCCGGAACAATCACACCTTCATCGTTCACGAAGACAACATCCTAACAACACACAAACTGCATCTTGCTCCTCATGGAAACACTGTTTCACTGTAAAATTCCATGACACCCGTTTGCAAGGCAGATGACCCTGCTGCACGACATTATTACATATATAATTACCTGCATCACAAATATTTTCAAAATCGAAGCTGAGCCTTCTTGCTGTAACTTTTTCTTATGCCGTCTCCATAGCAACCTACCTCCCCTCCCCCAGAGACAAGGGAACACAGGAGACATATTTAAATTGGCATAAATTAGAGACAAATTCTTTATTTAATCAGATACACGGCTTACTCTAATGATTACCATCCCCCAGAATGACCCAGACATAATAACTGTAGCATGTCAAACTGAGCCTCTGTGAACAGACCTCTCTGTTTACATGGACGATGGTGTGATTATGAGATACGACGCTCAGACCTCCACACCCGGCACCTCGCTCCCTTCTCAGCGCACTCAGCCCCCCACACTTCCCTCCTAATGATCCAGGATGGTTCTGCCCCGGCTCCGAAGGCTCACACACAACCACACATAGATGACCTTCCTCACCCGAGGCAACCTTGGGGCTAAAGCGGGGTCGGCACACACAGTGACCACAAAGCCCCTGGGTCAGGACCGGGGTTACAACGCCCCACCGAGCCCAGGGAATAGCATCTGATGCCGAGGGGGACTGAAGCAGGGGGGCCAGCCCTCTATCCTCACACTTTCAGTCACAAAGTACCTGAGGCTCAAGCAACCTCCGAGTCCAGGGGACGCCCTGAGGGTCCCAACCACCGCCAGGCCTCCAAATACTTCTTAGAAAGTGCACACGATCATCTCAGTACTGCACGGAGCTGAGGGAAACACACACCTACTTCTTCTTCTAAGTAAACAAATAACCCACAGCCTGCAGCTGGTTTCCATGGAAAACAGGAGGAGAGGAGGAACATCAGCTGAGGTCCAGGAGTGCTGTTCACACAGGTGTCACCTCCCAGGTGGGTGCTGGGAAGTCACGGAGAGGACCCCTCCTGGACTGTCCAGGAGACACCAGCCCTGCCGAGCCCAAAGGGAGCTGACCCTGACCCGGGGCCCTCAGCAGCCACCCCCCGCCCCCATGAGTGAGGAATGTGCCCAAAAGCTATTTTCACTGTGAGCATAAATAGTCACATACGTTGCTGTATTTTAAAAGTTAAGCTTCCAGGGGCTTCCCTGGTGGTGTAGTGGTTAAGAATCCACCTGCCAATGCAGGGGACACGGGTTTGAGCCCTGGTCCAGGAAGATCCCACATGCCGCGGAGCAACTAAGCCCGTGCGCCACAACTACTGAGCCTGTGCTCTAGAGCCCGTGAGCCACAACTACTGAGCCCACGTGCCACAACTACTGAGCCCGAGTGCCACAACTACTGAAGCCCATGCACCTAGAGCCTGTGCTCCGCAACAAGAGAAGCCACCGCAATGAGAAGCCCGCACACCGCAACCAAGAGTAGCCCCCGCTCGCCGCAACTAGAGAAAGCCCATGCGCAGCAACGAAGACCCAACGCAGCCAAAAATGAAGAATTAATTAATGAATTTTAAAAAAGATTTACGTTATATTAAAAGTTAAGCTTCCAAAATTATTTACCTGGGACGTGAGGAAGCCTTTGATTTGGCCCCCACCTCCAGTTCAGAGAACGACACCACTGAAACGACCCACAAACCCAGAACGGGGCTTTTACAGAACAAGGGGCCTGGTGTCATCAGAGGGTCGAGGCCTCAGAGAGCAGGGCTGGGGACACGCCCCGGAGCGGGGTCCCACACAGGGTGTCTCACCCCTGTGGTCTCTCTAGGACGGCGCAGGTGGCCTGACATCGCACGGGTGGAGGCCAGGTGTTTACCTGCACAGCTGAGAAGCAGCAGTGCTGTTGAGAAGCCCTGGTCTGGATCAGAGCAACCAGAGCCGCATAATAAGGAAAAGCAATGAATGAACCGCGTTTTAACAAAACCCACAAGAAGATTTTTAAGGGACAAGTGGGGAAATCCCCACTTCCTGGACCAGATGTTCACCACTGTTCCGATATTGACAACATTAGGAAGTTCTTGCTGGTTCTTCGTGGGCTGAGGGTGTTACTCTCCCTTGTTCCTCAGAGACGCTGGCTCATCTGGGGCAGAGGGAACAGGACGTCTGCAAAATTAAAGTTTCATTTCATGGTTCGTCCAAGGTGGACAGACAGACGGACAGGCTGAAAAGGGAAAGCAATCGTGGCAAAATTAATTGAATCTGAATACAAGTGATGAAGACACAGGCCTTCACCAGATTTTTCTTTCATTTTCTCTCCTTGTTTGAAAATGCTCGTGGCAGGTTGGGGTGAGGTGGAAATTCTGGCCTTTTGTGAACGGTCTTCTGACGTTTTCTTGAACGTAGAATATTCCGATTCTCACATTCAGAACGTCTTCTGAGCATCAGCATCGTCACGTTTGAAGGCCATGGGGGTGCCGCTGGAGGATCTGCAGGCTCAGCCCCGCCATACAGTTGATCAAAGAACCGGACTTGAGGAGGAGGGAGGGGGGAGCGAGGTGGGGAGCCTTGTGAGACAGAAACTGCAGGCATCCGGGAGTGCGGGAACCGAGACGGAGGACCTGCTCCACTCGCGGGCACAGATGGAGACCGCGGGCCTGGGGCGCAGCTGCACCACAGGGAGGAGGAACAGCCACGGGAAGCACGGGAGGCGGCCACAGCCATGCCAGCCACGCAGCGGGAGCCTCACTTCTGAACAGAAGCGGCCGGGGAACCAGACCTCGTCCTCAGTGACGCAAGGATCACAGGGCCACGGCTGATGCTATGAGAGGGCCCATCACTTCAGGGCAGAGCCAGCAAGGGCTCCTCAGCTGCAGCCTGGTCTGCGCCGTCCACCCAGGAAGCCAATTCCTGACAGCGGTGCGTCTGCTGTGCAGACGGCCGCCCCTGCTTTCTTCACCTGCCCTTCCACGCGCTCCCTGATGGACAAGGGCCAGGGATACAGGCCAGGCCCCGCCAGGCTCTGGACCAGAGAAGCCCAGGGCCCCCACTGAGCCCCCATAACAGGTTCACCAGGGAAGTCATCAGTGTCTCGGGGCACAGGGGTGCCAGGCGACCGCAACTGCAGGGCAGGGGTCCAGGCTGCAGACACAGGCCAGAGCGGGGGCTTGGGGCCCCTGACCAGCCGGGACATGGGGCCAGAGCAGAGCCAGGAAAAGCCAGGAAGGGTGAGAAGGATGAGCAGGGTCTGCGGGAAAGGGGGGCTCGGTGCCACAGCCCACGGGGGCCGAGGAGGCTGAGTCTGTGAGCAAAGGACCCAAATTGCGGGCAGCCCTCCTGCAAAACCCGAACCCCACTGGCCCGTCGGGACCCCCCGGCGTCACCTCTGCAGCCCGGGATTTGGAGTTCGGGTTTTATTCTGTCCTCCTGTAAACTGGCAACGGCCATACCCCCGGGGCTGCCTTCAGAGCACGTGGAGACAGTATGTATTATCCGCCACCTCCCTCCCACCCCAGGCGGCTGCCCACAGTCTCCTCAGGGACGATATCGGCGCTCTCCTCCCTCCCAGGACCTCGGGGCCGGGCTCTGGCCGAGCACCCTGGTCCCACCCACAGGTGCCAGGCGCACCCCCTGGGCTGTGACCACTGAGCTGTCCCCAGATGTTGACAAAGTCCCGGGGCCACACACGGGGCCCTGAACTGTGAGGCAGCCCGTCGTGCCCTTCCCCACCCCCCCAGCTCTGAGTTTTATTTTAGACTATTTGTCACCTGGGTATTTAACCCCTGTCGCTCACTGTCGAGAATTTATTCTTCGGGGCCATAAACTTCACCACCACATACACGATACTGCAGCTGTGGTCTCACAGGGTGAGATCATGGGAGAGTTTTATTTGATTCTTTCATTTACAATCCATGCAGTCAAATGTCACTCACGGTCCCAGAAGGTCCTGGAAGTGACTGTCCCCTGCATCCGGGAGGGACCTCTGAGGGGGCTGCTTAGGGCTCACAGTCCTGCAGGGAGCTGACCACACATGGCCTGACTGCCCCCAAAGCCAGGGCGGCTGCTGAGTCCACCCACTGGGCAGCTGCCACACTGGACGTGTCCCTGCTCACAGGTCCATCTCCACGACACCCTCACCTCTCCCACCTCCCAGATTCCGAGCTGGGGCTGCCAACCCAGGCCCATCGATGGTCCGTGGGAGTTAGGGGAAACCAAGCAGGGCCTTTGTGCAAAGGGCAGGAAAGAGGCTTTTTTCCCTTCTCCTGCAGGCTCCCCCCACCCCCTTCCCCTGCCCAGCACAGTGTTTTTTATGGTATTTCACGCCGGCCTCTGGGTAGGAGGTCCAGGCAGGGTCATCACGGCCTCGAAGACGTCCACCCCCCTGGGACTCCGGGGGGGGCCAGCCGGGTGGCAGGACCACGTGGGAGCCCAGGCACCACGTCCCAGCAGGCCCACTGTCCCTCAGAAGCACAAATCAAAGACAGATTATTAAGGGTATGAAATCCCAGCTTGGGGGTCCCTGGAGGACCTGCCGCTCTGGCACCTGGGCTCGTGGCCATCTGGGTGCCGAGTCACGTCCACAAACGGGACCTAATTTGCTCCTGGGAGCAGGAGGGCCTGGTCCTCCCCATTACTGAGGACAAGACACAGGGTCCCAGAGATGACGCCTGAGGACAAGGCGCTTGCAGGTGGCAGAGGCAAGATGGAAACGCGCATTGGTCTGGACCGCCCCTTCCGAAGTGCGCCGTGGACACTGGGACCCTCAGTGGGGGCGGGAGGCGCACAGAGACCCCTGCACGTCCTTCTTGTGCCCACGGGCTTGTCCACAAGAAAGGGAGACAGCAGGTCCCCCTGTGCAAGGTGGTGGCGGCTAATGGACTCCTGCAGGGCACTTGTGACCAGGACCAGAGACGCCCGGCTGGACAGGGGCTGCCGTGCTCCCCGGCTCTGCGCGCCCACGTGCAGGAACCCCCAGGGTCGTGTGCCAGAAGTCAGGAGTCAGACTGTGGGCAGAGGTGAGGTCACCCCGTTGAGCCCTGGCACAAGGGGGCCTGGCAGGGTAGGGGCAGTCCCACTGGGGATACTCCCACGCACCTAGCACATGCCACCCAGGGTCCATTCCGGTCCCTGCCCAGACCCAGCGGTAGGTTCAGGTGAGCCCACGATCACGGCACAGCGTCGGTCCCGCAGCTGTGAGGCTGGTCCTCCGAGCATCATCCAAGTCCAGTCCTGTGACCTGGGCTGCCCTCACCCAAGGGCAAAGCCACGGCCTTCCCATCAGGCAGACTAAGCAACAGGAACCCAGGCAGGCCGAAGGCCGCACACCAGGGATTAAATGACCATGAACACCAGGGCAGGACCCTGGCCACGGCCAAACTGCCAGGGCTGAGGGTGAGGGTGGCCCAGCGTGAGCCGGGGCAGCAGGGGACAGCACCCACAGACCAAGGGCAGCCCCTGCCACCTGCTGCTGGAGGTGGCCTGTGGTGGGCCCAAGGAATGACCACCTGACACACCTCGAAGGTGCACAGGGATTCCAGGGAGGCAGCTCCACCCTGACTGACCAGCTCATGACCTTGAGTGAGACCCAACCCCTCTCAGCCTCTGAGAGGCTTTGAACAACACGTCCTGAAGACGCCTAGTGGCCACTGTTAACACACAGGGATTCCCGCTTTTGAAAAGCGCATGTCTACACATCAGCAAACACAGGTCCCCAGAAGCTTCCTGAAGGCCCACAGATGGACACGTCGCCACCCTTTTCACTGTGGGACGGGTGCTGGCAACAGGACAAGTCAGCACCCAGAGGAGGTAACAGAGAAACCGTCCAATGACCTGACTTACTCTCTCCCAAAGTGAAGAGGTGACAAAAAGCAGAAGAGTAACTTTAGAAGCCCAACAGCTCACAGCAGGTCCAAAGGCTATTTTAAACACCTTATCAGAACTCTGAGTCAAATGAGTAACTAAAAAACCAAAAATAGCAAGTGCTCAGAAAAATAAAACGCGATAGCAGGGCCATCTGGCACAGTCAGAGCCTGCCTGCGGGGAAAGAGGCATCTTTCCAGAAAAGGACACAAAAATAGCTCCAACGAGAGAGAAATCCACCACATATGCCAGGTTAGGTGCAAACGGGGACTGAGTTAAGCAGGTGTCCAGAGAACGTGGGGTCCCAAGTAAAACAGCTGGTTCGATGTCAGGTGGGAGGGGGTGGGGACGCCCCATGGCTGGACGCTCAGAATAAGCAGCAGACACTTGCCTGCAGGCCGGGTCGCCTGGACGGGCTGGGGAAGCCCTCCGTCTTCGCTCCTCCCTGACCACCCACCTGGGCACTGGAAGACACCAGGCCCCCTGCCTGGCCATCAGCCAGCGGCAGGGAGATGAGCCTGCACCAGGATGGGCCACCAGGGCACGGAGTGGCTGCCCCTGGCAGAGCCTGCACGCGGCACAAGGGGCCCAGCCTGAGCTTAGGAAAGCTTCCTGCGGCTGAGGGGCCGGGGTCCCCACTACGGGTGGGAGCCGGCCCGACGCAGGAGCTCGGGCTTCCTGGGGGCGCTGGTGCAGGTGCGGAGGCCACAGCCCTGTCCACGAACCCAGAGCCCTTGGGGCTTTTACCGGAACATCCTGACACTGAGACCCCACACACCATGTGCACACAGACCGAAGAGGCTGCTCTGTAGCCTTCAGAGCTCATTTACGACCTCCTCTCCTCTGCTGGTACCTGGACTCTACCCGGCCACCACCACTCACTGGCCGGAGGCCTTGGGACACCCTTAGTTTGACCTACTATGTTCCCTTTAATTGCCAGAAAGTTCTCACGTGAGAAAAAGAATGATCTGGGTCTCAAAATGGATGGTGCATACTTATCGTTCTGTACAACCATTACAAGCAAATGTAGAGGTGGAAACATCCCAAATGTCCACCGATGGGTGATGGGTAAACATTATCCACACATAGGAATATTATTCAGCCGCAAAAAGGAAGGGAGTGCTGATTCCTGACGCCTTATCTGAGTGAAAGAAACCAGTCTCAGAAGGTCACATACTATATTGTCCCATTCACGTGAAAACCCAGAAAAGGGAAATCCAGAGACAGGAAGCAGACCAGTGGTGGCTCAGGGCTGGGGACGGGAGGGAGCAGGTGATAGAGGATCATTTGGGGGTGACGGAAACTTCCTAATATTGACTGTGTGATGGTCATACTCTTCTCTGAATGGAAGAAAATCTCCTGAACTGTATACTCTGTGTGAATTTTATGGTATGTGAATTCTATCTCAGTAAAACTGTTAAAAGTAAAAAACGTAAACATAGGAGGGATGACCAGGGATGTACTTTTCACTCCCCCAGCTTCTCTTCCTGGGGAGCATGAACTGTTTAATCTGATTCCAGTTCTCTTACAGTGAGGCCTCTGGCATGTCCTTTGGGATCCAAAATCCAACTGTTAGGGCTATTAAGACATTTTTCTTTGCAATTCCAATCTATAATCTCTGCTTACTCACCTCTGAACCAGGCTAAGTGATTTCTCTCCACACTGACATTTCGGTCGTCAACAGACCTGCATCGCAGCTGCCCAGGCTGCTCGGCTCCGGCTCACAGGAGCCGCCGTCACCACGCTCCTTTTGTCTGAATTGACCTGAATGTAACACGGCTGCCGCAGTTGATGTGGCATCTCTTGGAAGAATGTGCTAAATTAAAAATTTATAGGACCAGGACACACGAGTATGTGCTCAGGACCCACACGGTGACCCGGAGTGTTTCCAGTGTCCGTTCACATCTGTCAAAGTCAGAGCTCATGGGTCCCTGCTCGGACCTCCACCAGGGGCACCACCCTGGAGCCCCAGGGATGGAAACACGTTTCCAGACTTTAAAGTCAGGCCTTGGAAACTACAGCTGAGGGTAGAAATACTGTTCCACACCAGGAACGCACGCGTGAACTGACTCCTTCACGTTGGGCGATGGGCTCCTCCCAACCCACTGTTCCCTGCCGTTTCAAGATAAAACCTGACTTGAGGACCACATTGGCAGCTGCAGAAACTACCACATCTGCACACAAGTG
This sequence comes from Mesoplodon densirostris, assembly GCF_025265405.1. NCBI lineage: Eukaryota > Metazoa > Chordata > Mammalia > Artiodactyla > Ziphiidae > Mesoplodon > Mesoplodon densirostris. The sequence continues at coordinate 65,150,205 of NC_082674.1, forward strand.
ACTTCATCCAAACCAGCACAATGTGCACCAGGCTGATGAAAATTAAATCCTAATAATGAAAGTCTTTTTCCCACAGTAATAAATGCCATAAACACTCTACATTTTGAAAACGATGCCTGCTCAAGAAAAGAGATTTTGTAAAACTCCTTCTCCTGTTCTTTGTATCCAAGCATCTCAAATCACTTTTTGGTAAGCCACGATTTCCCCAAACATCCCCATGAGGCTGGGTGCCAGCGACGGGCCCCCTTCAGGGTACAGACACAACCAGGCAGAAGGGAAGTGGCCTGTGCACCAAGCAAGTCAGTGCCATCTGCAAACAGCCCCCAGGGAGCCAGCTCGGGGTGACCGTAAACCAGCCCGTTCTCACCTCCGTCACTGTTTCCGCATTTTGGAAATGAGAACAAGGAAAATGAGGTCGACGGTTTTCAAGCCATTTCCTCCAAAAGGGCAGCCAGGTCGGAGGAGCTGGGCCCCCTTCATCAACCAGAAAAGCACCACTGTCACCAGTTTCCATTAAGCAGAGGGTCTTCTGCTGAAAATGTGGAAATGAAGGTTTCCACAAGCCTGGCCTGAATAACCCAAAGGTTGTTCTTTTCTAACCACAGAGAAGCCCCGGCCTAGTCACTGCATCCACCACATGCCTGGTGACCCTGTGACAGAGGCCCAGGCACGGGCATCCTCCAACATCAGGTGGTGAGAAGGGCTCATTATACCTGGAGCATCACCTCCATCTTCTGGATGGCCTTTTCCTCAATTACTGAGGAAAATTACAATTTCCTCAGTTTCTTCATGTAAAAATGTGGGAAAGGCCTGCACGTCCAGCGATATGACACAGGAACAGTGCCCCACCCAGAGGAGACCCAGAGAGCGCCTGGGGGGGTCTCCCCACTGCTAGGCTGCTGAGAATGACCAGATACAGCTCAATGCTGCAGGCGGGGGCTACCCCAAACTCATGGATTCATAGTTGACCCTACTTTCATCTAAGCAGGATTCATGGTAGGGATGCAACAGTCAAGAAAACCAAGACCTGAGCAGAGACCCCGGGGCCGCTCGAGTCCTCGTGGACCCTCCATGGATCAGCAAACGCCCCCTTCGTCTCACAACCGACCCTACTGCCCTGTCAGCCAGGAACCCTCCCCCACACGTCCCTAAGCGCACACCCTCCCACCTGACCCTCAAGGGACATCGTCCTTGCCCCCCTGCCCTGCCCCGCACACGGCGCCCCTACACCTGCCATCTTCCCCATTTCTCTCCAACTGCATCTGCGTATTGTCCACAGCCGCTTTCCTTCGTGCCCGCAAAGCTTAAAATATTCCTCAGCTGGTTTTTGCAGAAAAGATTTGCTAATTCCTGCATTAAAGCAATTATTTAAATTAATTGGAGCTATCTCCCCCGCAGTTGACGACTCTCTAAAAATGATTAATTTGAGCCTCAGTCTTGTGTGTCACACCTACTGGTCATCCCATCCCGGGGGCGTCTGGCCATTTAGCTGGAAAAGGAAGAGACACCAGACACAATTAATTTTTTTTAACAGTTTGCAGGTGACTTTAAGTGTGCATGGGCTGTGGAAATAAAACAATAAGACAAACGTGCACCAGTCACACAACATAATTAGGTGCAAGGGAGGCTGGTAACTTGTCGTCCCTGTCCCTGTTAACTACCTGCTCATCAGTGTCGTGAAATTCCACGGGAGAGGAATCAACATTTTGCAAGTTTACGACCCATCAGCAGCAACCTCCAAAAATAAGACGCTCCTCTGATTGCAATCGGGGGAAAGAGCTTCATGGCAGCTTTTGTTAAAGCTCACATACACAAAACCACCCAATTACAGGAGGATTTAAAGCAACAACAGAGTCAGAAAGCCCTGAGAAGCTTCCCTCCTTCTGAGTCCTTCATCACAACCTGCGGACAGATGGTTCAAGACCCACAACCCCGGATGCTTCCAGCCTCCTGCAACTGCGTGCAGGGCGTGACCCCCGCCTGACGCCAACCAGGGGTGCACCTGAGACCGCGGTCTGTTCCACCAGCAGCTGGAGGACCTAGACGTGCACCGCGGGGTGTGGGCCTCTCAGGGCTCACAAGAGACGGTCAGAACTGCCGGACGCTGCGGACAAGCAGCCGGGAGGGATGCAAACACAAAAACCATTTTCTGGGCTTTTAATTTCAACTTTGATTATTTAATAAGACACCAAATTGATATATTTCCAGGATATGTATTTGTAATTCACTAGGAAGTCGTCTGGTGGGAGAGTATTTAAAACTGAGAGCACGGACGTGAATAACAACGAGGCTTTCTCATCTCGCTAAATAAAACTCTTTGCGGAGAAACTCCAGTCCGGTTGTGATGGTCATCTTTCCCCAGGAGGGTGACACAGGAAGTCGGGGGGCCCAGCACATAACCCCTGCCGGTCGGGCAGTGAGGTGCACAGAGCCTAGCAGGTGGACGCAGAGGCTGCAGCCAGGGATCCCCCAGAGTCAGGCCCCACGCCAGGTACCCTCAGGACACCTGAGGCCTCGCCCTCACCAGGGGCCATGTTCACAGTTTTCCGTCCAGAAGAAACTCAACCCTCAGCGAGATCACAGGCTCCTAGAGCCTCGGGTTTCGGCTGGAGCTCGGGGTCCCTGCCCACGTCCCCACTCAGGCCAGGCCCCAGGGAGGCCGGACGCGCTGCGGGGGCTGCCTCTTTCCGAAGAAGAAGCCTCTATTCTTCAGACTGAAAAGAGCACTTCAAACGTATTTTCGGATTCTTTTATTAAAAACAGAAGATGCTAGAATAAATGCCAGCTGCTATAAATGCCCAGAGAAGCAAACACTTTCTCCCTTTCAGTGGCACTTAAAGGAGCAGCCTGGCAAGTAGGCACGTCTCTACTGTATCCATAGATGTCAGTAAATAACCGAATTGTAACCTTCTGCTTTTGCAGTGGTGCCTCTCAGAAAGCCTCCAAAGCCACGCCCACAGCAGCACCGCATGATGTGCCGATGAAACTCTGAAGCAGAATGCAGCACTTTGTGATTAATCGTCCCCCAGGCAGCCGGGACCAGAGTGGATTCCCCTCCTCATGAAGCAAAGCCATCTGACTCCCCTCCCGGTGGCCGGCTCCCTGGACACCACGTGTCACACGCCGTCTAGCCCTGATGTGCACGCATGTGGCCCACGTGTCTCGGTCCCGGGAGGACAGAGGCCCCGTGGAGCCGAGGAGGAGAGAGGACAGAGACAGGCACGCTCCAGACCAGACAGTTGTTCTTTTTTGCTTCCAGATCTTACGGAAGCCAGAGCGAAAGCCGGCAGGTGGCAGGTGGGACCATGAGGCTGGCGGCAGGGACACCTTCCTGGGCCCAGGGTTCTCCTCTGTCGTCTTCCTGCTCATCAGACCGGGTCCTGCAGGGAGCACACCTCCACCTGCGCAGGGTGCGGCCTCCACCCAAGGAGGGGGAACAGAGTGGAGGGGGCCCCATGCCACTGTGATGGGCAGGTATGCACATACCTTTACGTGGGTGGCCTCAAGCGCAGCCTGAGCTTTTCTACATGTTGTTTTTTAAAGTCTATGGTTGTCTTTCACCCTCTAGAACAAAACTCTAAACGAGTTAAATCAGGATGACAAACTTTTTACATCAGGCAATCACTGGAATTTCAAGTAGATTTTAGAAACCCAACCCAAGATAATAGAAGGTCCACCATAATGACAAAGCAGCAGTGGGTGTGCACAGGGGCAGGGCCCTGTCTTCCCCACCTGGGGCTCTGAGCTCCGTCCCGGGCTGTCCTGTCCACGGCGGGGACCCACTCCAACACCGAGAGACCCGGCTGCCTGGCCTCGGGCTTCTGCATGGCTCAGTACGGTGCCCTGTCCTGGTAAAGCAACTGGCCTTTTCAGATGAGGATTTCAAACAAGTTCACAAAGAACAAACATAACTGCCTTCACTCTTTGCTGAAGCTCTAAGAATCCAACAAAAAGGCACACACATTGAATTTGTCTTACATGGGATTTTTTTCACATCGATTCAGAAAAAAACGTTTACCTGGCAACACATCCTGCCACAGGATTCTGGTCGACACCCAGAAAAGCAATTGCCCTTCAAATCCCCAGGAGCAATCGGGAGAACATTCCAGATGCAACACAGCGTCCACCAGGGTATATAATCCACCCCGGTGATGCGTGATTATCCTACAGGCGTGACTCAGACCCAAACAAAGGGGATGGGACACTGACACTGACCCGTCAGTCCTGTGTTTTAATCACAGCTACGACCTGGGTGTAAGGCTGCCAGGGGTACCTGGAAATAAAGGCAAATGCAAACACTTTCCGTGGCTGACGAGGCCACCATCTCCCGGGACCTGCCTGGGTGCAAACATGGACTTTGGCCGGGTGTCCCGCTGGATGTTCGGTTGCCTCGGTGGGCAAATGTGTTCTAGAAGGGGGCATAGCGCCCCCCTCACAAACCCTGACCTACAGCCCCACCCAGCTTGGAGAGAGAACTAGGCGGAGGGGCTGCTTCAGGCGGAGGGAGGGGGGCTCCCCTGAGTGGGCGCTGGGTGGGACGTGGTCACTTAGAAGACTGAGTGACCCCGAGCGGAGCCTGGGCGGCGGCAGGGGTGGCAGGACGGTGGGAGACCAGCGTCCCTCACCGCCGCCCTCCGAAACGGCCGCGGCGGCACTGGCCACACCTTTTGTCCACCCCATCACTTGTCATTTTGATGGCCAGGGTCGGAACCTGCTCGTCGGAAGGCGGGAGAGAAAGACCGTTGATAACGGTTGGCCAAGAAGCCCCCCAGAACTCCTAAGGGAGAGGCCACCCTGGAGGGGGACACGGATCTACCCACAGTAGGCCCAGCAGTGCCCTGGGTGGGACATGCGACACCACCTCCACGGAGACATCAGGTCCCCGGCACAGCACGGGCTGCACACGCACCATGTCATTAACCCCGCTCACAACTGCTGCGTCTCCGGTTACAGACGAGAAAACGGAGGCCCGAAGTGCTGAGGGGCACGTCCCCAGCCCGTGAGTGAGGGGCAGGGTCACTCGAGAGCCCACCCCCAGGATGACGCCCCAGAGAGAGCAGGCCCTGGGGACAAGACACTGATGGCCTGGGTCCTATGAGCTGTGTGACCTTGGACAGGTAACTTGCCCTCTCGGGGTCCTACCTCCGCATCTGTAACGTGGAAAAACTATTCCTGACTGGACGGAGCTGCTGTAAGGACCAAATAGCGTGGGGGGGGGGTGCAGGGGGGGTTACATAGGTTTGGGTTTTGTTTTGGGAGGTTACCTGCACGTTTCAAAACCAAAGAGTTTTCCAGGCCATTATGTTGGTCCCTGTTGGGACCTGGACTCAGGACACCGCCTGCTGAGCCAGGAAAGGTGGCCTGAGCGGGAGGCAAGAGAAGCAGCAACTGAGCAAACCAGGGCAGGGGAGTGGCGGGCGGGGGGCAGACAGAGCTAGGCCAAGGTCAGCGGGAAGACAGCTGGAGAGGGAAGCTGGCAGGCAGCACACACCCTCGGCCAGGCTCTCCAGGGGCTCCTGGCCTCCCGGGCCTGGTGTTCAGCTGAGTCCCCATGCAGGGGAACCGCCAACAAACTCCCACCACCCAACGGGTCCGGCTGGGTCTCTTTCTTGCAACCAAAAGAGCCTTTAAAAAACCAGAACAAGCCAGCCTCTGGTTTGCTTAATAGCCCTGGATCCTTCTTCAGCCCCTCGATTTCCCTCCCACGAGGAACTCTTCGTGTGGCCTAGCCAAGAGGGCCCTGGGCTGGTGGGTAAGCGCCCTGGGGACATGCAGCTCAGGGACCAGGACTCAGGGAAGTCGCGGACGCAGGATGCTGTGTGTTCACCTGCTGCGGGAGCACTTTAGCCTCAGCCCCAGGAGCTGTGAGTCTCAGGACCACCTTTCTCACGTCATCCTCTTACTCTCTGGCTTCATGCCCAGAGCCAGAGAAGGGAATTAGAACCTGAGCTTCCCCAGAGCTGCGGTGAGACGCTCACCTCCCTGGTCATGACGCCCACAGCCCAGCCCTCTCGCTGCCACCCTGGCTTCCTGCACGCTCCTGCAGCCTCAGAGGACACAAACCCATTTTCCTTACAGACGCTCATCCTGGTTAAAACCACACACACACACACACACACACACACACACACAGACACACACACACACAGTATCTTCAGTCTAAAAGAAAAAGCACATTTCTTTCCTTCAAAACCATACACACACAAAAAGTCAATTTCCACATCTTATGCTGAGAAACCCGAAGTTCTCAGGAGTTTCCATGAAGTCATCCTTTAACTTATTTATTAATTCAGTGACTACGTACATATTCATTTCACTGTAACACAATTATTTTTGCTCATTAAACATCTTGTGCTGCCAGAGACACCTATGAAATCTAATAAGCAGCTTCCAGAACCACACAACACGCCAATCAAAAATGTTAATTAGATCTAAGTGAGCAGCACAAGATTTTTAACCAAGTGAATTCCAGGTGGTAGGGAAGGCCAAGCCATCATCTATCTGCCTCACTTGACCAGGGCTTGATTCTGAAAAACACCATATCTGACTTCAAAGATTTGGGGTCCAAAGCTGACATAATATAGTCGTCCCTGAGTACACATGGGAATTGGTTCCAGGACCCACGAGGATACCAAAATCCATAAAAGCTCAAGCCCTTTGTATAAAATGGTGCATATTACCTATGCACATCCTCCGTAGACTTTAAATCATCTCTAGATGACTTACAATACCTAATACAGTGTAAGTGCTGTGCACACAGTTGCTGGTGCAGCAAATTCAAGTTCTGCTTTTTGGAAATTCTTGTAATTTTTTTCTTTTTCAAATATTTTCAGTGAGAACCCACAGATATGGAAGGCCAACTTCCATGCCTAGAGAATGGAAACCATCCAAATACAGTGTCTCTAGATCACCTGCCACAGGAGACGCCAGGGGGGCCCAGGGCTCAGCTGGCCCAGACACCTGCCATGGAGCAGGACACAGGACAGAAGGCCACCATGGCCTCCAGCTTCCTCAGCATTCGTCAGGCCCGGGAAAGGCCCTGTGTTAGTTCACATTGGGCCCTTCATATTGGAAGAGAGAACATGGTAAAAGAGCTCTAAAAACCACAGTGACAGGGAGGATAAAAATGTGGTCCTGTGATCCTGAAGAAGTTACAGAACATGACTTTGCAAAGAGGAAATGCACGGGAGGGTGTTTTGCTTGGCACAGAAGGGAACCTCACCTGGACTGCAGTTAGTGTAACAGGGCAGATGGGGTTTGGATGCAGGAAGAGAACCTCACTTGGACTGCGGTTACTGTAACAGGACAGATGTGGTTCAGATGTAGGACGGGAAAGTACTTGGGTTTTAGGATGTGTGCTTGTTTGTTTTGCTTATACCTTAACATAGAAACATGCCTGAATAACTAGAAGAAAATATTTGGGCTGTTAGGTCTGCTGGCTTCCAGAGTATGTTAGATGCTTTGGAAGATAGAAAAAAACAATCAAAGGAGAAGCCTGATTAAACAAACAGGCTTACCTGCTTGTGACCCGCGTGCCATCAGGCAGTCAGCCAAAATAAATCAAAAGAATTGCCTTGTCTAATAGGCTTTGCTACTCCTTACATCTAGAATCTACCCAAGGATCAAGTGGAAGCGACTCCTGTAATTTTCCCCTGAGCATTCCTACCCTGAGTCATTTGGAGAGTTTTCAGATTCCTTTACGAGAGCAGGACCTCAGCGTGGTAGGGACGCTCAGGCCTCCCTCCTCCCAGGCCCACCCCCCACACCTCAGGACCCCTATGTGTGCTCTTTATCACTGCTTCTAGCCTGGTGGGGTCACATCCCCCCGTGAGAATCTGACGGCCACAGTCCCCAGGGAAACAGAAGCTCCACGAGTAATCACGTACGGTCCCCAGGGTCTCGGGGCTGCCAAGTCCATCCTTGGACCCTCTAAGGAGCCATGGTCCCAAGGTAAGAAACCCCTGCCCCAAATTATTTCATGTCCAATTATTCCTGCCTGGTTGGTGACATTCCTCGGTCCCAGCACAAGCACCTTTATAGACGTGAACAGAAACCACTCCCCTGGCCCCTTCTGTGCACCAGCCCCAGGTGGCATTCATCTTCCTGCTTAACAACCCTGCCAGGGGGCCACCACTCCGGTGTTCACAGATGAGAAAACAGTCCCCTCATCCCAGCTGCGGGGTTGGGTGTGTCTCACTGATAGACAGGTCCCCGTGCCCAGTAGACAGAGCTTATTTGTCTCAAATTTGGGAACACTGGAGAGTAACTGCCCATAGGTCACACGGCCAGGGGTGACAAAGCTGGGAGAAGCCTGCTGGCCCAGACCCAGGGGAGGGCTCTCCCCTCTGCCCCTCAGCCTGGTCCTCAGTCATCTTCTCTTGCTTCTTCCACATCTCAGCTAGAACCCAGAGCCTCCCCTGTGATCTTCGACCAGCCTCACCCTGATGACTCTATCCCCACCTCCAGGCACCGGGGTCTTTCTCCCCTAAACAGGCATCATCTCTGCCAAGAGCCGTCCAAAGATGCCCCTGCTCCCGTGCAATTAGGTTCAGGGCTGAGCCTGGCTTCTGCCTCCGTAACGGCCTGCCTTCCTGCCTCCACACCCCTTATGCCTTTTGACCCAGAAACCGTGACTGTGTTAATCTCCGAAGCACAGCATGCCTTGCAGGTGGCATCCTTCCTACTGGAGAATCTGTCTCATGACTGTTCACCCGTCCTCTTTCAAGGTCCCTCCAACCAGCCCTCTCTGAAATGACTTCTCAACTAACTGGCTTCCTCTTCTGCACTTCCATATGTTTTATGAACGTCTACAATTACCATTTAACTCAAGCTTTACAAAACAATTATGGTACAGATGGGTATTCCCCCACTAGGTTGTATACTCGTTATTACCCTTTGAATTCTCAGCACTTAGCACTGTGCCGAGCAAAGAGCTGGGAGCCAGGAATGCAGGTTGACTAAGCGAATTTTCCCAGTATGTCATCCAAAAGCAGAAGAAGAAGGGTCCCAGGCAGAGACAGAGGGCCTCTCGTGCATATAAACAGAGAGGATCATGGGGACACCTGCTTGCTCTCTCATGTGCTTCAATATAAGTGATCCTGATAAGTGAAGTATTACCATAAAATGTTGAAAGAACTCTCAGGAAAAATAAATCAGCACTTATCCCATAAATAATTACAATGCATGTTAAAAACTATACTGGCATGACAGCTTAAAGCTAGTGGAAAATGAACTATCTTCCATTAAGATCACACTGTTCAAAACTACTCACTTCCATTTTAAGTTCACCCACCTAGAAAAATCCCCTAGTGGAGGCAACCATTTTCCTTTTACTGATTCTGGAGACCCTTAAAAATAAATTTTCTGCTCAGAGCTCACTTTTAAGCCAAAGCAATATCCTAAGATTTCTGATCTGCTGCTCTCTGAGCAATCACGGGACTGGCTTCATTAAGGGGAGCTATGAGTGCACCTTGTTTGCTCAAACGAACGTGCAAGCACCAGCTGGTTCATGAAGCTGCTAAACAGACAATGGCCAAGAGCTCTGTGTTGACTTCCGGGCTGCTCAACCTCACCAGCACACGTCTCAGTAAGAGAACCTCTTCTGTTTCTGTGACACAGGATGATGTACAGACCCCTCAGGGAGGTGGCCATTGAGACAGAGCCACACAAAGATCAGGTCACAACAGGGGGAAACGATAAAAAACGAGCACTAGGGACATGGTGGGGAAGCCCCACCATCCAGGCACCAAACTGGCCTCAGTCCTGACTCTGGAACTGGGATTTGGATCCCAGTCTGAGGTGTGAACAGGTCTGGGGCTTCCACGCAATTGACCAAGACGAGGGCCACCAGCAGGGGGTTGCCCTTCCTGGGGGCCTCTCAAAGCACCTTGAGTGTGGGCTTTTATTGTCAGACCCAAATATGTGCACAATGTGTATTTCGGAAGGAGGTAGAAACAGTCCCCCCTTTTAGGCAACTGGACGGAATCTCCCCATCAGATGACATCAGCTTGAACAAGCCCAAAAGAGAACCCAAAATACATGGGGAGGGAGAATGTTATTGCTTGTGCTGGTCCCAGCACCCTCTGGGCCCTGCCCTCATGGTCTGCCTGGGCTGCCCCAGGGACTCATTCTACACAACGGTCAGGTTCCCACTTTGTCCTCTGAAAGGCCATTAAAACCTCCCACCTCAATTGATGACCACCATCAGGAAAAATCCTGTCTTCCAAATAAACTACATTTCCTAACGCTTCATCTTCCTGGTCCCTACCACATACATATGCATTTCCCAGTCCAGGTGTCTGCCCCTCTGGACGTGGGCCCTGTTGCCACACCAAGGGACTTCCCAAAGTTGTGTGACACAAAAGAAAGGTCACCGTGCTGGGTCAAGTCTGGCCAGGCTGCTCACCAGCAGAGTGAGTATGGCCCGTGGGCTGCGGTTCACTGAGCCCCGGTCGTAAATATTTTCTGTGAATACAGCCTTAACAGTAAAGGAAATGAAGAACTCTGGCATTTGTCCAAATTATCTCGAAACAGAATAACCCATCTTTACCTGAAATAGTCACGTAATGGACACCTAGGTCAGGGATGGCTTGGCTGGAGGGTGGAAGGGCCCAGGGGGGCCGGAATGAAAAGAAGAAGACCCGAGCATGGGCTCTGCCCCCGCTCACCTCAAGTCTGGATCTTTAAGGCTCTTTCCAACTCTGCAATTCTGTCATCCTGAAACCTGTGGCGCAGTCTGTATTCGATTTCCGTGAAGAAAAACAGATTCTAACACTCTAAAAGATGGCAATTTAAAAAAATCTGAATAAAAAAATAATATATGCTCACTGTGGAAACTTAAATAGAACAAAAAACATGGAGAAAAAAGTTAAAATTCCCCTTGAGTCCCACTACCCAGAGAAGACCCCACAGGGCCAGCATCTGTGTAGACACACACGTTACATGTGATACACGCATCCACAATGAGATCCACAGCAGGCAACAGCTCTGAACTCACATGTTCGTTTGGAAAAGAAATCCTGGCCTTAGCCACGGCCATCCGCTTCTCTAAAAGACACCAGCTGCAGTTAGGTGCTGGGCCTATGGAACGCAGGGGTCACGTGTGCAATCCAGGCGTGGTGCAGCTGGAGCTCCCTGGGCGACCTGCCATCTCATCCCAAGTGCAAGGGGGAGAGGAAGAGCCCACCAGACACAAAGACCCTGCCCTCCCGCTGGGCAGCTGACAGACGTTCACGTGACACAGCGGGGGAGGTGGGGAGGGGAAATCACACAACTAAAGGGTGTATCTCTCATCCACCCGAGGAGGATAGGCATTGATACTGCAAGAATGTTTTAATGATTTTAAGTTACAAACGCAGCCTCGGGGGAAGGGAGCCCACCGCAGGCAGGAAGGGCAGTTAGGGTCAGTGCATGGTGAGCAGAGGCTACTGACCCCTCGGCTGCTTGCTTAAAGCCTAGGGAAGCTGGAGAGGTGTTTTCAGGAACGTGCATGCCCGGCACTGGGGACGGTGGCCTTTCCTGCAGACAGGCATTCGTGACTCAAGACCCAGTGCCCAAGGACCCTGCACATGGCGCGAACAGCCAGCTCCTCATCAGCGCATCCGGTGCAGAAGGTTCCAACGGAGGCAACCGCTCTCCACACCCTTTGCCGCAGGGTCACTTCAATGGAAATGCCTGTGACTGGGAAACAGGAAAGTTGGCTAAAAGCCACCAGAAAAGGAACGGGTTTTACCAAAACCAAAGGAAGCAGCTACGTTTCAGTTCTCTGCACATTCATGTATTTTATGGGAACACAAAATGAGATTTTCACAAACAAATCCACATAAAACACAAATAGAAAGACTTCAATCTATGAAAGAGACTCAGCCAGGAGCAAGCTGTCCAGCTTCTTCCTCCCAATCTGGAGTGTGTTAGGATCTGAAGGGACATCTGGGGCACAGAGCAGGGGCCTGGGAGGGCACTGGGAGGGGCAGGGCCTCCGGAAGGCATCACCAGGACGAAAGTCCCAGAGGCCCAGACAATGTTTCCAGATGTTGTCTGGAAACGTCTGCCAGACAACTGATGGTAAGGGGGAAAGGGCGTATCTGTCCTGTGTCCAGTTGAACTTACTGTCCCACTTCGGGCCTGAGGGTCCTGACGCTGCCGTGAGTCCAGACCCCAGCAGCCTTCTGAGAAGGACAGAAAGAAGGAGCAAAGGCTTGGAGCACAGGGAAGGCAACACACAGCTCCTTTCCTCTGCCCCTGCAGAGTAACTGACAGCAAACCCCATCATTTTGTTCGAAGATGACAAAAACCCTGAATTCTAAGCAGGCTGCAGACAAGACACAGATATGACAAAGAAATATAAGGACAGTCAACCAGACAGACACTTGCAACCAACAAAAACCCGGTGAGCTGTTTATACCCTGTAAATTACTCGGAAAAGAAAAGTCGAAAAGCAAGCGGGGCCTCCACGAACTCCCCCTCCCCACCCTCCCCTCGCTCGGACCCACCCTGGCTGCAGTTCCACCCAGGCCCAGGCTTGCCCGGGCTCCTGGGCTTGGGAAACCGTCCTGTTCACCTGCGGGCCTCTGAGTCTCCGAGCCCATTGCACCCTCTGAACTGAGAAGACAACTGCATGTCTCCGCCGGCTCAGAAGTCTGCCCAGGGACTGACCCTGAGGCCCACTTCATCACCTCCACCGTCATCACCTCCATCACCTCCACCTCCTCCATTACCGTCATGACCTCCATTATCATCATGGCCTCCCTGACCTCCCTGACCTCCATCACCACCATCACCTCCATCACTCCATCATCAAGGGCACCCTCGCAGCACAGGGCAGGGGAGCCGTCCTGAGATCCTGGAATCCAGCGGGAGGTGCTATGAACGTAGCAAAAGCAGCTCTCCTCCTCCTGGTCACACAGATACATCCTGGCCGTGCTGAACTCTCAGAGACACACAGCATCATACAAAGGTGGACTCTAACCACAGTGAAGCCACAGCTCAGGTCATTAGGTAATTCCTGGCAAGCCTGCTCTGTGGAAAAGGGCTGACCCCTCCCAGGACTCCTTGGCCCAGAGGAGTTGAGAAGCCCAGGGAGGGTCGCCTGAACCTTTCTGTCCCCTCCAGGAGGTGAGGAAGCTGGGGGAGGGGAGCCCTGGAGATGCAGCAGGGGGCGCATCAGGGTGCAAAGTCATTTGTGTGCAAAGACCCTTCTCACTGTGCATCCTGACACCACACAGCTGCCCCAGGAAGGTGGAGACTCCTTCTCAGGCCAAGAGGAAGGCTAGCCGTGTTGACGGCCGCTCACCAGGTAGTCCTGGATGTCAAAACAGGCCAAGAAAGGCCCTTGCTCCTGGACTGATGGGTCCACGGCCGGAGAGACAGATGCCCGTCCTTGCTGGGGGATCTACATCATCAACTCTCACCTGCAAAGCCCACCCAGGTGGTCTGGACCTACCTGCACAGCTTCGACAGGCTTATCAGTAAGTTACAGACTTAACCAGGAAATCTGGACAGGATTTTGCCTCTTTATTCCAACAGTGTGACGAGGGGACTCTACAGCTGAGTGGGTTTTGAGGGCAGAGGTCCCCAGTCCCAGGAGTGACACCAGAGGCACAACAACAGCCTTGGAGGGGCTGTGTCCCTCGTCACCCCAAGGGGCCACAGCAGCTTCCCTGCCCACCTTCCCCATCAGGTGCACGAGACACAACACTCTCTCTGGACACACACACGCATGGGGTGCCTGTCCACCCCGATGGAACAGCACCTGCTTGGAGAAGCTGTGTCGAATGATGGGACAGGAGTGGGACTCAGAGCCTGAACGACCCAGATTTCCACAGTCACAGCCACCCAAGCCCAACTCAGCAGTCAGCCCAGGCCCGGGACTCTCGGAAATGGTGTCTGTGGGCAGCACAGCACAGGGGCCCAGAGCATGAAGTGGGTCAGAGTGACATAGGTGAAGGTCCTCGGTCACCATCACAGCCCCCGAGGTAACGTTACAGCAACGTGGGGAATCTATTCAGTGTTCTCATCCCAGCTGATAAGAACATGATGGGCACCATGACTCGAAGCCCCACATTCACCAAAGAGACGGGGGCACCCTCCCAAGTCAGAGCTGTCAATCCTTCCCGGCAGGGAGCAAGCTGAAGGAATATGCAATCCCTGTGTGATTTCAGGGAGAAATTGGCCTTTGTTAACCTTTATTCGGAAGTCTTCAACTACGACAGTATTCAAACTGAAAAATACATGCAGCCGTTATCAATAAATCAGGAGCCACTGGTTTGAACCCATCAACAGGGAAGTTACAACAACCCTTCACACCACTTTTCTTTTCTAAGTTTTTCTTTTCTCTTTTTTTTTTTGATGTGGACCATTTTTAAAGTCTTTATTGAATTTATTACAATATTGCTTGCGTTTTATGTTTCGGTTTTTTGGCCGGGAGGCATATGGGATTTTAGCTCCTCGACCAAGGATTGAACCCGCACCCCCTGAACTGGAAGGCGAAGTCCCAACCACTGGACCACCAGCGAAGTCCCCGCATCACTTTTCTGAAAATATAAAATTCACGCCTTAGGGCTCACACTCAGGGTCTCTGCCCTGAATCATCCAAAAGTCCTGACAGAGACGCCTCGGGGCACTTGCTCCCCTGCAAGATCCCTACGTAGGATGGAGCACTGGCCGCGTCAGCACCCAGGCCGGGGAGCCACCAGCAACTGGGAGACATGAAATGTACCCCGGCCTTGATGAGACGGGTCTGACCCTCCCACCTACAGCTGCAGAGACCGGTGCCAAGCCCAGCCAGCGATTTCCACAGCTGGTTCCATCTGCAAAGGTAACCGCAAATTAGCCGCAGAAGCGGGGAGGACGGCTCACAGCCAGCATTCCCTAAACTGACAGCAAAGAGGGGAGACCCCTGCTTTCGCCAACATGGGGCATTTCATGCAGGAGCACAACAGGCCCACAGAGCAGCTTAGGGGCCCCCAGGGCGTCCCTGACTCACAGGACAGCTCAGTAACTGCCATGAGTGACCCCCCAGTGACCAAGCACACCTCATCCTTGATGCAGTGAAGGCAGTGAATAAAAAGACGCCAAACCAAACAGTTAAGATAAAGCCTTGCAGTTTGGTAGGGGGAAGGGGGTGTATGCTGCATCATTTACACAATTTACACACAGTGGCCCGTGCACCATTACACATGCACCGTTACACAGAAGCCACAGCAAAGCTCAACGGTATCATTCAGGATTGAATCACAGACCAGACACTCCGCTTGAAATAAATTGTAAGTAACGAAAGATGTGTCCTCAAAGCAAAGACACAACTTCAAAAGTCTACAATCATTTAAAATAGTCAGTGGGGTGCGGAGCCGCTGTCCCGCTGGAGGGGACACCAGGGGACACCCAGGCCCCGCCCAGGCCCACTCCAGCCGGAGCCGGTAACTGAATTTCCAATGAAATGCTAACTCTTTGTTAAATAATGCCATTTAAAGAGAATGATAGTCCCCACAGCCTGGAATATAAATCTGATAACATGCCGAGCGGATCAGAAAAGGCAACAGTCCGATTTCCATGCAGTGAACTTTCAAACGCTCCCCTAACCCGGCTGCGCCCCGGACGCCGCCCCGAGGGCACGTCAGCCCCGAGGCTGCACTGCCTGGTCGTCCCTGAGATGAGCTCAGAGTCTCCCACCCCGTCATCGCCCCCCACCACGAAGGCACTGCAGGTGACGGAGAAGGGAAGCACCCCTCCCCCACGGTACGCCTGCCGCCGCAGAAAACGGACACCAGGGCAGGCGACAGTTTTGTAACCACTTACCTCTGGGACTCTGGGCCCTCCTCCTACCAACAGCTGGATTTCACTCCATCCCGTGGGGGGGGGGGGGGGGGGCAGGACTCCGTGCCCGTCAGGACCCCGAGAACAGCCTGCGGACGAGGAGGCCTGGCGGGGAAGTGACCTACGTCATCGGCCGGGGGGAAACCCACGCTCTCGGGGTCCAGCGGGATCCTCAGCACACCTTCCTGAAGCCCCCAGCAGTCACCGCACTGAGGCCCCCAGAGCCTGTGTTGTCCGCACAGCCCGTCACTGCGGCGGCTCCGGCGTCGCCCAAGACCCTCCGAAAGCGCATCACGTGGGCACAGATCGCCCGAGGGGTAAAGAGCTCGCGAGACTTCAGCCCCTGACAAGGGTGTCTGGAGCTCCACCGCCAACGCCGCCACCCCCAGCCGGCTCCACGGCCACTGGCGGCCCTTGGAACTGGGCTGAGGTGTGTCGATGTGTGACACGCAGCAGGCTCCGCGCTGAGCCTGGACAAAGAAGGCAAAGCACCCGTTAACGTTCTGTACTGAGTGATGCTCACGTGCTCACATTTTGGAAGAAGTGGGTTAGATAAGACACATTATTAAACCAATTTCATCTGTTGCTTTTTAAACTTTTGTAATGTGGCCACTAGAAAATTTTAAATTTCACAGTTGGCCCACATTCTACTCCTACAGACAGCGCTGCCTGGAGTATAAAATTCAGAATCCGAGCCATCAGAAGGCTTTATTTGAACACATGGTTAATCCGTTAGCTTTTTGTAAATGTTTCTGAGACATGGAAGTGCAGATGTCCACGGGAAAAATTCTGTATTCCGTCCGTTTCCATGACCACAAATTGTGGAGCCCTGAGGAAATCTGGGCCCGATTTTAACGCTCAATCCAGGGTGGGAAGCCTCAGATGGATGGCAGAGGCTGCTGCATAAGAAAACTGGACAGGAAGACACTGGCGGAGACCCGGGGTCACGGACCACATTTCCATAATGTTCGTTTCACCGTGTGACTGGAGAACCCTTCAAACGCAGAAAGAGCCCACGGCCCGTCTCCCCAGACTCAGGGCGGTCACCCGTGTCGCACGGGCCTCTGTGGTGAGCGGTTACCTCTGGCTCCAGCCCTGAGTGACAGCACGCCTCCCTCCCCGCTCTCCACGCCGTTCCGCCAGGAAATTCTCCCGCCAGCCAGCCTCTTTGACGAAGTAGCAAGCGACAGCAGGGCGTATCCTGGTTTCTCCCCCAGCCGGGCAGCCTGGGGAGGAGGAAACGATGGGACCTCGGAGGTGACGGGAGAAGGACTTTACCCCCAGCTCACACCTTGCCGTCCCGCCCAAGCAGAGCCCAGAGTCAGCCTGGGTACGGGCCCTGCTGCACCCCCAGCTGTGCTGGCTCCTCCACTCCTCTGGGCCTGCAAAGCAGGGGCAGTCACAGCGCCCAGGTCGCTGAGCTGTCACAAGGACTGAGTGAATTAATGAGCTGACTTTATTTCTTCTGTAGGAAACTTTTTCCTAAAGGAGTTATTTCTAAGCGAACGAATGAGCAGAACAGTGTCAGGCTCCTAAATAAAATGGCTTCAAAAGACCCTCCAGGTCCCCTGTCCAGCTGGTCGCTGACCCTCCTTCCAAGACCACGTCCGCTCCAAGCACCTCGGGACCCCAGGCCTCCACGTCCGTGTTCCCTCTCTAGCCAGCCGGCTCCCAGGTGGCAGGGCTCCCCAGGCCTCTGCACTTGTCTGCGAGCTGGGAAGGACTTCCAGGAGACATCTCCCCGATTCCTCCAAACTTTCCCGGCCTCTGTGGTTCGGCCCGGTACTGCCCAAGGCCAGCGTCCACGCTGCCTGAGGACTCTGACAAGCCAACGCCCAGCTGCACTGGGACCGGGCACGTCAGGACCTCTGGGATGGGCCACGCTGCAGCATTTGGGGGATTTCAACGTGCAGCCCAAGTCCAGGAGCACCGGGCTAACAACGGACCACGGCTGCAATGCTCTCAAGGACGATTTCTTCCATAGGTAAAGACATCCTCTATAGATTGCAAAGAAACCTCACTGCCTTTTTTTACCCTAAATTAATCCAATTAGAGGATAAAATACACACATCACAAAACGTCTCCACTGAAGCTGAGCTTGTTCAGCTGGCACTTCACTCGCTCTCTTGGCCGCATCCCCATAATGCCCACAGCCTAAGCTCCAGGGGGTCAGAGACTGGACATCAGCCTCTGCAAGGTCACAGAGCCGCGTGGACGCCCGGAGGGGATGCGCAGCCCTCCTCCCCCGGAACACAGGCGGGGGGCACAGAGCAGGCACTCGGGACAGCAACCTGTGCTCCTGTCTCTGCCTGTCCCTGAGGGAGGGAGCCCCTCACCGGTGGTCGGTGAGGCGCTGTGGGAACCCCTGAGCTGAGGGGGTTACAAGTGGAGATGACCGTCAACGTGAATGTAAACAGCAGCATGATTAATTAACGACCAAGGCTCTCCGCCAGACGCTTGCCTCTGATTAAACCGAGCCCAGAAGCCAAGGCCCAGCGGGACGGACGGTGCTCCCAACGTCCGATGGAGACGTCAGAACAGTCAGGTGGGTGACGGCCAGGGCAGCGCTCAGCCAGGCCGCTGGGCCCACTGCCCGCCCCTCCCCAACCCCGGAGCCCAGAGCACCCGCAGATGAATAAACAGAGAAGGGAGAGAGGCAGGAAGGGACTCGGAGCTGAAGCTGGACAGTGCGGACGGGGTCTCAGACCACAGCTCACCTGGGCTCAGCCTGCTCCACGAAGAACAAAAACAGGACTGCTTTTCTTTGGTAGAGTCACCAATCAGAATCGTTCCACAACCTGTCAATTCACCTAAAATAAATGTTTAAACCACCATGGTCTCTGACACTGCAAATATCTGAGACTTAAGAGGACACCAGCTGTAACCAGCGCAGCAGCTTCACTTTCGAATATACCCGTTGCATCCTGTCTCCTAAGTCCTGGATGTGTGCGTCAGCCTTAGAAATGATCCCTTTCCCATTTTTAAATGCTGTGATTTCTGCCTGACTAATGCCATCTTTAATTATACATCATCGAGCATCTTACTGTGATCTAATGGGGTCCATCACTCAACAAAACGGCCCCATCAGCAACCACGGTCCCCAGAGCCAGTTACGCAAACCTTGCTCCATTTCTCACAAGTGTCCACCTGCACCTGCAGACACCGGCACACACACCTCAAGCCCCAGCACCTCACCAATTTGTCCAGAAGACACGACCGCATGATGCCAGCTTTCTACCGGCCCCACGTAGCATAGTGACAGCTGGCGACACTCGGGCCTCCACCCGGGTGGCCACACGTCCAGGTCCTTCATGCCATGCGCTCTGCCTGGGCAGCACCCAGAAGGCCAGCATTGCCCGAGTCCTGTGGCAGCTGGTGGTAGAGCCAGAGGGACCCGCGGGGATAGACAGGCTGCAGGCACGGACCGGCCTTTCCTGTCGCCACAGGACACAACAGTCCAGCTGGATGGGCTTTCTCAGCACACGACACATTTCAAGCAAACTAAGGTTGGCAGAGGTCAGCTAGTCCCTGAACTTTCATTCAAAGGGATGAACTGCCAACCAAATTAATGACTGTAAATGTGTAACTTATAAAATGATACATATATATGTATGTTCTCTATATATTAGTATATGTGTGTGTATATATATATGTACACAAATCCATTTACATATATTGAAATGTATTCACTACTGAGTGAGAATGAACAGGTCAGGCTCTAATTCCGGACAATTTACCTAAACAGCTGATGACTAACCTCTCATAAGAGAAACTCAAGTTACTAAACCAAGTGCCCTAAGACCTAGAATCAGAAAAATATAACTAGAAAGGCCACTCAGTGGACAATTAAGAATAAAGCACTTTTGAAAGAATTGGGAATCGTGACAGTGTGAGACCTCGTACGTACACCCTCTTGTATAATTGACGCGACATCTTTCTCTGGCCCCTTTATGGGTCTACATTTAGAATTCCATTTAGGGCAGCAAGATTTTCACTCAACATGAATCAGATGTGTTGACCAAGCAGCAGATGGGAAACAACAAATACACACAGAGCGTTTCTCTGATGTGCGAGCATCAAAGCTCATCCCGGGCTGCCCATGGCGCGTGGACCCAGTCCTGCCTGCAGCATGCTGTCCGCGCACCTGCTCCCCGAGGGCCCCAGCAACAGCTCTCTGGACTCACGTCCTGCTAACAAGCCTCCCAGTGGCACCGACAGCTGTGATTCCAAGAAACAGGCATTTCGGCCATTTCTTTCTCCTTCTAAGGAGGTAGAGCCCACACCTCTCTTTTGGACAAAACGAAGCCCCACTCTCTGACTCACTCCAGGGTCACCAAGAGGGGAAAAAGGAAGAGAAACCAGAAAAAAGGGAGAGCCCAGCCCTCCCGCCCAGCCAGTGACTCCCCTGGGTGGGTGAGGCTTCCTCCAGTCCCCTCCCCGGCTGGGGACACCGGGAGCAGAGTGAGCTGAAGGGGGGCGGTTTGTTACTTTATCCCGAACACCCCAGAGTGTGTGGCTCCAGTGGGTGAGGTAGAATGAGATAAGAGGGAGATCCCAAGCTTGGGGAGAAAGGATCGCAAACAAATATCCAGATGCAGACTCTGCGGGTCCCCCAGCCCTTGCCCCCAGGTCTCTCCCCAGGCTCCCAGCCCGACTTTGTTGGGGGTCATCCATTCCAATACTTATTACAATGAAAACTCAAGGCTCAAGAGTAACACCACCCCCCGCCAGCCCCGCCAGCAGAGGTTCCAAGGTGCTCACGCACAGCTGGGGTTCTCCCGGCTCCTTCTAGGTAGGAACCTGTCAGGCCACAGCCTTGAGGTGCCCAGGCGCCCACGCTCTGCTTGGTCAGCACCTTGCAGATGAGAACTCTGCAGCACAGAGGTCACACCACACCCAGCACGGGTCCAGGCGCACCTCAAGGATGTGTGGAGGGGGCATCAGCCTGGCCCCAGGCAGCCCACGTGCACCGATAACCATCACCTGTCCCGACTGCCAAGGTCCTGCTCCTGCACAGGGCACAGACCCAAGGAATGGCATGGGCCTGACCCTGATGAACTTGCAATGTGCATGGGTGAAAAGACCCAAGACCCCGAAGGCAATGAGGGAATAGGTTCTGAAGCACAGACATTCAATGAGAATGTAGGAAACTGGCTCCGGGAGTGCACAGGGCCTGTGAGTGCTGGGAGGTAAACGGGGGACAGACAGTAAGGACAGGGCAGCCGGGGCGGCGGTGTAAGAAACAGGACTGACCACGTGTGGCTGCTCCTCTGCAGCATCCCAGGGACACAGGAAGGAGGCGTGGACAGACCTGCGCTCGACGCTGGAGAAAGTGGTCTGACGTAAGCCAAGGGCAAACGCCCAGCGGGAATGAAGAGCAGCACAGTTACTGGCCGTGCAGCTGGGGCCCAGGTGGGGCAGGACAGGGACCTAGAACCTGCCCAAAGGGAAGAGTGGAGGGCACCTGTGACCCAAACGGCATCTTAGAGCGGTCACCCGGCTGGGGGCAGAGCGGACTGGGGACAGTGGCACCCGGTGGGGAGTTTGGCCAGCAGGGACCCGGCCAATGTTGCAGGGGCAGAAAGGAAGATGTTAAGTGTCCCTCCCGGGAGTCATGATAAAACTTGGTGACGCAGACACAGGTGAAGGGGGAAAATCAAGGACGACCCCAAGCCCCAGAAGATGTCAATACCAGGGCAGGCCCTTCCACTCAGCTCATCAGACAGCCCTGCCGTGAGCACGGGACCAGCCCAGAGGCCCAGGCTCACCTGTCTCCCTGTCCCACCTGTCTCACCCACAGCCCTCAGCTCCAGGGATGAAGGGTGCCGGGAGAGCCTGCCTGACCATGTCCTTTGCCCCACACCCGTCTCTTAGTTCAGAACCTTGTGCCACTTTTCTGCTGTGTCCAGATCCTGGCCTGGCACCTGACAGGCTCCTGGACACGAACATGACTCCAGGCCAGGTGGGACCCTGGCTGCAGGTGGACACATGTCACTTTTAAAACTTCTTGCCCATTTATATTTTCAGCCTCAAACAAATCCCAAGTTTTCACACTTGCTATTTGAGTTGAAAAACCAAACGTTGGCTTCCAAGCATGAAGTGCTGCCCTGCTTCTCACACTCACCTCATCCAACTTCTCCATCCTACAAATCCTCAGCACGAATGCAGCCCAGGCCTCAGCATCTCAGGCACAGAGCAAGCCAGGGGTTGAAAAGGTAAAAGTCAAGCTGCTCAGGGAAAATGAACTCTGGTCATTCTAGGACTCCAGGCAGTTTTTATCCAAACTAGTCATCCAGGTTTCATCCTCACAACATTTACTTTAAATCTGACTTACTTTTTATTTAAATCTGTTCCAAATCAAACCTCACATACCTGCCAGAATTTTTTTAGTGGACCACTTGGCATAAATAGAAGAGATCATTAAAGGACACATATGTTAACATAAAGCCCATCGCCAGGTGCCATCAGGGACGTCTGTGGCCACCGTGGCAACCCTGCTGGGAGCACCAGCGCCCTGTGTGACCTTCCCCTTCTCTGTCACCAGGCCAGGTCACACTCCACCAGCGAGATGCCACCTCTGTGCTCACTGGTGGTCTGTTTCCAGGTGGTGTTAACAGGGCAAAGGCCACGTGCCCCTCGGTCCTGACACCTCATGCTGCACAAACACACTGGCTTTCGTTACCTTCAGACGGGCTTGGGGAGGGGAAACAGGTGCAATTTTTAGGTCATGTAGAATTGGGAGGATGATTATAAAGAGTTAAGGAATCCAACAGTTTATCCATAAACAGTAAATATTTATGTCTTATGTAGAAATCTCTGGAACACGTGTAGGGACAAGGTGGTGGTACTTCAGCTTTGTGTGTAGGAGAAATGAACGCACGGCAGCTCTTGCTGCCGGGATGTCTCCGCTGTTTCCGATGCGCTTCGTGCTGCATTTGCTGGTGAGGTGGCAGGCAAACTGTGCCACTTCCTAGGCCAAAATAATTCTTACCCCAAGTACCTGGGTGCTGGTTGCAGTGCCTGGTACATAGTAGGTCCTCAGGTATGCATTCAGTGAAGTAGAGAGACATGCATCACTGGCCCATCTGCACGGCTGTGTGACGGCCCCCTGTGCCCCCAGTGCTCCTGCCCAGCTCGGCACCGCCCAAAACCCACCCTCCTATCCCTAGCCCCTCGGCTCCACAACAACTCACACCTGCTTCTGGTGCCGGCGTGTTTCTAGATGTCACTCACTGCTTCTGTTGACCTGAATTCCTGCAGCGAATTCTCATTCACTGAAACTCACATAAATTCACGGGACCAGCGCACTCACATCCCAGAAGTAGAAGAGCCAAGATCCTAGTGTCTTGTGTTTGCAGATGAGCACCGTGGACTCATTCCCACCACAAACCCTCGGCAGGCAAGAGAACCGGTGTCACTCATCATCCACGAGCCAACGCGGCCAGAGTCCAGCTCAAAGATGTAGCCTGTGAGCAGAACCCGCATCAAGCTGCTGCTTCACACACTCTTTCATTCCAACTTTGCTCAGAGGGAGAAGGGAGACATGTGACGGTTCTTAAACCGTTCCCCAGAGCTGACATCTCTGACACCCTCATCTTTCAAGGCGAATTAGGATTCCAACAGGACAGACATCACACACGCATCAAATTCTTCAAATCCGAAGATCTACCAAGGAAGGCAAATCTGAAAAACAGTGACCTTTGTCTCTTCAAGCGCCATAAAGAGCATTTCTCCCTAACTGAATCCTTGATGTTTTATTTCAACAACGTACCTTGAAAAAGAGCACGTTAACTGCGAAAATAAAGATTCAATACAGATTGAACTGAAATGCACCCTTGAAACAACTGTATAATTGAGACGCAATCTCGTCCTGCTCTGGCGAGCCTCACACGCTGGATGAAGGAACAACAGTGGGAGTCCGTCCTGCAGACAAGGGAGGTGTAGATGGGCCACCCATCCTGCAGACAAGGTAGCTATGCTTCCCTCTCAGCAGAGCCCTGACCAGTGTGTCACACTGAGCAGGATTATGTTCCCGGCTGCCTTCCTTAAAACAGATGAGCTTCTGGACTTTTTTTTCACTTTAAAGACACTTATAAGGATCAAGCACGCTACCACGATAACAAAGATAAAACCTGGAAGCAATTTAAAGGTGAAACAGATTCAAGCCCTTGGCTAGACGCTCATCAACACTCAACGATCCAGTCGTGGGAACTCGGCAGACTTTGAACCTAGAGGCACAACATGCATCACACACACACACACACACACACACACACACACGTAATTTAGGATACCATATACTGACCCCACTAGCAGTGAGGTGGGCCTGTGGAGCGCACCTCAGTGGTGATTCGAGGTTTTGAGATGCACGTTAGTGGTGGCACCAAGCCAACGGCCCACATGGTGTGCTAAGCCTGCACCTGCATTGCCTCTGTCACCCAGTAAAGCAGACAGGTGCCCTCGCTCACTGATAAGAAGGCCCAGAAAAGCTAAACCATCTGCCAAGCGATTAACACACACCCCACCCCGTGCCAGTCCTGGCTGCCCACCAAGTCCCCCGCCCTCCATCCTCACAGGACACTGAGGAGCCCAGGGATCCCTCCGTCACCTAGTTTGGGATGCGGGTGGGGAGGGGCCGCAGCCTCAGGGGGAGGTGGTCCTGGGTCCCAAAGCCCCCAGAGATGGGCTGGTCTGGGCTCCGGCCGGGGGGGGAAAGTGAGTGAGGGTAGTCAAGTCAAGTCTGCTCCCCAACTTGGAGAGTGACCACTTGGCCTCTCGGAATGTCACTCGGATGAGATGCCCAAGGCCCCTGCATCTAACCTTGAGACCCCTAGGTGGGGCTGGGGTGACACCAGGATGGTGGCAGAGCAGAAGAACGGATGAGGACACATCCCTGAGGACAGAACGGAGCCCCGGACAAACCCCAGGCACCCCGGGCTCCAGACCTATGGCTGCCAGTGACCTGCCCCCAAAGCCACCGCACTCCCCGGGGACCCCCTCCACCGCACTCCGCACCAGCCCGCCCACAGCAGCCGAGCCAAAAGCAGCTGCAGCCGCGTGCAGAGTGGACCTCAGGGCCCAGGCCACTTGGTTTGGGACCAGGGTCTCTAATTAACCAGGTTCGTGGTAGGGAGAGGCGTCTAACCAGGAAGCCAGTTAGCCGGTGCGTCCAGAGTTCACCTTTCAAGGTCACCCCAACTCCAGTGCCCCTGAGCGATGGGGTCTCGGAGCTCAGCTTCCCATGTGCTAACCAGCTGCCTCTCTGAGCTGTGGTCGGGAAGCGAGGAGACACACACCGCCCGGCCCGCCCTGCACACAGCAGACGCTCCATCAACAGTCACGCATCCCACCACCCTTCTGAAAACACGTCCCGAAGGACTTGCCGTGACTCATCTGTCACAAAGGCCGGCGTGTGCCCCGGCATCACAGTGACCACGGTCACCACTGTCTGCCGTCCTGGGAGCTGCCTGGCTTCCGTGAGGCCTCCAGGCCTCTTCTCTGGAGTCCCTGTTACACCCCAGACCAAGCCACAGCCGCCCACCCCCACGACACAGTCGTGTCCTAACCCTAACCCTGCACCGGACGGCCAGGGCATCCACCCTACGGAGGGCTGCCGCCTGGCCAGCCACTGCCCAGGCCGTCACTCCTGCCCAGGGAGTCTGGATTCCCAAGCATGTTGATGCAAGTGTGCTTACACACTTACATATTAACATAAACTCTAATTAAATAGCATGCAAACCAAAGAAATCTAAGTGCACAAGAAGTCACTCCTTGGAAAAACCGAGGTGACTGCTTAGGAAAGACTCACCAAAGAGAGACAGCTTTAAAACTGTCACATCAGCAGGAACAAAACCAGAACACATTGAGGGGGGATTATTTAAAATCTGGAAGGTGCTCCACTCAGAAGTTTTGGAAAGTCTCTTAGTTCTCAGTCCACTTGAAAGAAACAAATAGGAAATCATAGGTTGTGACTGAAAGACAGGTTAGAACGCAAAGAAGAGTCCAGATCCTGCATCCAAAAAATGGCGAATTATTATACGTGTGCGTTTGTGAGATAAAATATCTAATAGACACCATTTGTGTGATTCACTTCACTCTCTCATTACTGGGTCCCAGTCACACTGGCCGAGACATACACAGGTTTCCAACTTAAACATCCCCAAGTACCTGCAGGCAAACTAATCAGGTTCTAACAGTTTCCCATCAGCAAGAGCCTTACCCAAGCCTTCTAGAGTTCTTTGATTGTGATAACGTCCTCCCTTTAACCTTCACAGAATTCTGGCCGACACCTGCCCCGTGCCCACAGGAACCTCCTGAGAGCACAACGGCTTCGGCCCCTAATGCCAGCTCCATCAGGGGACACACCTGCCTGGCTCACCCAGGATGGTGCCCGGCCCAGTGCAGGTACGTAGCAAAAGCTGTGTACGCCAAATTGAAGGCAAGGGATTCCCACCAAAATAATCACAAAAAAATTGGAACTGTCTGATATATTAGAGCCTTATTCAGACACATTAAAAAGTACTCTCTGAATTACTCAGTTGAGAACCTCAAAACCCTCTCGGAAAGACAAGTTGCACTGAAAACCTCCATCAATGTAGTTAGGGTGTTTAAGGGGTCACCTTGCAAAACTGTAAAACAGAACAAAAAACAGATTAGGCCAAGAAACTCAGCAATTGCGATGGCAGCGCATTCAAAGGGCTAAGGCGGCTCTGAGCGCCAGCACAGGATGGCAAGCATTTGCTAGCCTTGGGCATCGTAACACGGTGTAAAAGTTCCAGGGCAGCACAATTAACTGATTCCTGATGCTTCGTCTCAGAGGCACAGGTGAAAGCAGAGCTCCGCCCACCAGGCTGGAGGGTCCAGGCAATGCTGGTGAAAGATGTGAGTGAACGGTGTGGAAAGTGCTTCAGGAACCAAACGGAGTGAGTACATTCCCGGCAGCTAACTGTCACTAAATTAACAAACATTTAAGCAGATATCTGCTAATCTACCCACCTAAAACGTCCACACGTCCCAAAGGAAGGTCGGAGCAGCATCTCACTGGGAAACGGGACTGTCTTATATTTACAGTCATCTACTACTAAGGCATATATGGTACCCGTTGATGACGAGTGCCCATCTATTAAACAGCACGCGGCAACACCCGGGCCCAGGACTTAATCCAGCGCACAGTCGAGTACCAGAGCCTATTTGGAAGTGATGCTCAGCTGAAGGCTTTGCCCACCACACTCACAGACCTGCTTACAGTGCAGCCCTCTATGCAGGACGTCTGGTTGCCCAAGAAGACTCCCAATGACTATTGAAAATCAGTAGATTAGAGGCTAGATGATACTACAGTCCACAGGGCCACTACTTTTTCTTTCCTCTCCAAAAATGATCAAATGTAATATCGGATTTAATTCAGACTCTTCCTAGGACCCAAGCTTAGTCCCCCTGGCAAGTGGGACCTGGAAGAAAGGACCGAGGGTCACACCAAGATAACACAGGAAAAAAGAAAAAAAGGAAATGTGTTCCAGAGTCCACTAGGCTCAGACAGCCCTGGACATAGTCTGTTAGCTGTATGTATGTGTCCAGAGAGAAAGTCAACCAACCATCCCAAAATCCGGGGGACAAAATATTAATTCCCTGGTACTAAGTGTAATGAATAAAAGTTGTAAGTTCAGCCCCTTCACAAACGTCTTTAAATGCCACAAATGCCCCGGAGCCCAGGAGCTGCCTCAAGACCAGTTGTTACCCGCCACCCTCCTGATCAAACACGATTCACAAAACGTCCCCACTAGAAGCATCATTCCTAAAATCATTTAGTTCTCCGAGCAGGAGGAAGTAACCTGGTTATTTTGCAGATAAAGACCTTTAATTGTAATACTTTAGATAATAACAGCAAGGCAGGAAAGAAAAGTTTGAAAATCTGTAATAAGAACACTTGTAACTGGATTTAATCACGATTAAAACCAAGTAAATTAACATCAACTCCCCTTCAGCAGTGATCCCATTTATAAATATTCCTTGACTATTCTTGACTTAAGAATGGGCGGGCATTCTCCCTGAGTCTCCATTTCCCTGATCTATAGGAAAAGCCCAGTTTGGCAAAGTCTGACTTTTAACTCCAAAGCTTAACACTCAAGGGCTTAAGTTCCTAACCTCAGAGACACTGCAGTGCTGAGCAATTCGGATGGAGAACTTTCCCCTCACCTCAGCACTTCACATTTGGGAAGGATTATTTAAATGGTGTATACACCAACAGATCTTTAAAAGGTCAAAAGTAGAGGGATACGGTTGTGCTTTCTAAAATGAATGATATTTGCAATAAATCAACAATCTTTTCAAGCTTTTCTACATCTAAAGAAAATACAAAACATGAGTAGCTCCTTGTTTCTCACTTAAACCAGCAGCCCACGGGCTATCCTCCCTCCAGCAACAGTGCCCAAGGTGGCCGAGGGTGTGAAATGACACACTCTAAGTAGCTCTTGAAACCAAATCACCGGAACCCTCAAGATAAGGTCTTTGAAACAGAAACAGTCCATGCTGTACAATGTAGCTGCACACACACACACACACACACACACACACACACACCCCTCAAATAGCAACCCAGTGGGAACACAATGGGCCTGAGAACCCAGGGTAGGACCAGGGCTGCCTGACGGGCCAAGTCCAGAAGGGCTGAGCCAAACATTCCCGGGCTCCAGGAGCTTTGTACTGCTAAAGGAGTTTGTACTTTGCGTTCTTGCAACCCAGGCACTCACTTGCCTCTGCCAGGTCCTCCCTGGCCAGACACCAGGCAGGAGGCCCACCATCTTCCCAGCAGCCAGAACCTGGGAAAACACTAGGTGCTAACTTCAGTCCAAGCGGGCGAGGGTGTGGAGAGGGCTGGTCTGGGGGTCCAGGAGAAGAAGTCTGTGTCTGGGGAGATGGAGGGCCCAGTAAAGTTAAAAGGTGGGGAAAGAGGCCCAGCCCTGCGAGGGACTGAAGGGGAGCAGGGGGCCAGGGAGCCTTGCCCACCTCAGGGAGGGCGGGGGGCTGCCACACACGCACAGGCCACCACAGAGCAAGTGCAGGTGGAAAGGCATTCCAGGGGAGAGGATGGGCTGACGGCAGGTGCCAAAGAGAAGTTCAAAGGGGAGGGGGCGGGAGGGGAGCACGTGATGTCCAAGAGTTGCCAAGTAGGACTTATAAGGTTACACTCACGGAGTCCCTGGAGGGAAGCAAGTCGAGAAAGAAGGCCATCGCGGAGCACCTCTGGTCCCCTGCCCTTCCTCGCCGCCCTCCCCCCACCAACACACTCACACCTCTGCGAAGCGCGTACCCACCTTTGCTGGGGGCGCGCTCCTGCTGGCTGCCAGCTCACGCAGGCTGGCGTTGGCGCTGGTCGCCGCGGGGAGGAGAACCGGGGAGCCAGAGGCGCTGCCCCCAGGACCCGCGAGCGCCGAGGCCGCCCCCGAACCGGGGCTGGGGCCCAGACCAGGACGCGCGGGCGGGCTGCTGCCAGGGCTGGCGCCGGCGCGGGGCCGCTGACGGATGCCGTCCAGCAGGCGCACCAGCAGGATGTTGGCGGGCAGCTCGTCCACGCCGCAGCCCACGAGGATGCGGCACTCGGGGCAGCGCAGCTCGTGGCGCGAGCACACGATGCTCTCCAGGCAGCGGCGGCAGAAGGTGTGCTGGCAGGGCAGCACCTTGGCCGTCGTGTCCAGGCGCTCCAAGCACACGGAGCACTCCAGCAGGTCCAGGAGCGACGACTCGTCCATGTCCCCGCCCAGCCTGTCGCCGTCGCCCTCGCTCTGCGCAGCGGCGGCCGCCCTGGACGCGCACAGCCTGGGCGCTCCGAGCAGCATGGGGGCGGCGCCGGCGGCGGCGCGCACCTCTAGGTCCCGGGCCCGTTGCGGAGGCTGCCGCGGGCAGTGGGCGCCAGGGTCGCGCCCGAACAGCCGCTGGGGAACCGGGCTGCGCCGCGACTTCCTTCCCTGCGGCTGGCAGCGCCAAGTGGTGCCAACCGGCCTGCGTGGCAGGGACCGGAGCTCCGAGCCCCGCGAGCCCCCTCCGGGCCGCCGAGCCCACCCAGTTCTTCGGCGCGAGGCGCCCCCGAATGCGGGCTACACCTGTCTCTCCGCGAGTCCGCCCCGCACGGGGTCCAGCGGCGCTGCCGGACTGGCACAACACCCGGCGGCTCTGCGCTCGCAGCGGCCAGTCCGGTGCCGTGGAGGCGGGGGCGCAGCGTGCGCGCTCCCCCGCACCGCCTCTGTGCGCCCTTGGCCTGCCCGCGAGCGGCTGCCCAGCTGGCGCAGCGGGACCCCTCCTCGTCCTCGGCCGCGAGCACGTGCGCAGGGAGCGCGCGGAGGTCACGGTCACTGCGGGGCACAGGGAAGGGGCAGCTGCGCCCTGGAGCTGCCTCCGGCTGGGAGCACGCAGCCACCAGTCCTGCCCTTAGGGCGCCTCCAGGGCCCCCAGGAACTCCGGGGCGCTCTCCCGCGCAGGCCCGGGCCTGTCCCCTCTGGCGCCGGAGCCTCCCTTCGCTCTCCGTGAGCCTCGGAGCGGGATGTTTCCGCCTGACGCCACCGCGAAGGAAAGTTTGGGCGGCGCTATGCGGACCGCCTCCCTGGGCAGCGCCGGCCAGGAGCTTGGGGACGCAGCCAACACCCGGGCATCCTCCTCGACGACGGCCCGGTCCCCTACCCGGCGGCGCGCGGAAGTGACAGCTCCGGAGCCGGGGTGGGCGCGGGGCCCCGGGCGAAGCGGAGGGGAGGGAGCTGGGGTCCTCCCAGCGACTGCGCCGCTGCCCGCCGGACCCCAGCCTCGCGCAGGGCGCCCTTGGGGACGCGCTCGACCCCCTTCTCGGGAGGCGCAGGAGGCGCAGGCGAGGGGATACGCGGTCTCGTTCCCGGCGCCCGCCTTCGGGCGCGTCAGAGCGACGCAAGAGCGCACGGAGGCCCGGGGGCCGCGGGGCCGCGGCCGGTGGCACAGATTCCCTGCCGAGCGCTGCCCCCTCGTGGCCGCTCTGGGCCCAGTCCGCGGTCGGCGCAGCCTGGTCCAGGGCAGGACGCTGGACCGTGCACATCTCCGAACGGGGGCTACAGCAGAAGGGCGCGAGGGCCCTACTCCCAGTCGGTCAGGCTGTCTTGCGGTTTGTGAGGCTAAGTGTGGCTTTTTTGACTTTCCAGGGAGAAAGTAATACTTGTTGAGGCTTCAATGCCACGAACGTGCATCTTTTTATTTAATCATCTAAACAGCCCTGTAGGGTAATTATTTTAACCTCATTTTGCATGTGAGGAAGGTGAGGCTTATAGTTATGAAATCACTGTGGCTGGATTTTGTTAATGTTTTTGTCTCCAGAACCGAATGCGTGGAAAAGATCACAGTCCGCTATGATACCAGCTCCCTACAAGCCACCTATTTTTACACTGTAATATCCCCAGTGCCTAGGGCAATGCCTGGCACATAGTAGGTGTTCAATAAATATTTGTGGAATTAATGAAAAAACAGCCTCCAAATCCTCGCCTAGTGGTGATTTGAATGCACATCTTAGCGTCTCTGTTCCGGGTATACTGGGTCACACCCTTGGTCCATGAAGTGAGGCTGCCAGTTCATTGAAACTTTGCTCCTGACCTCTGATGGCCGCAGGAGACTTGCCCCACCTGCCTTCCGGGTTCTCCTAATGTGGATTGTGCACGATTATTCACATCAGCACTGCCAGTGAGAGATGGAGGCATCTCTCCCGTGCTGCCCGGGGACCCAGACCTTGGGCCAGGCCTCCCCGGAGGGGCCACACATGGCCCTCCTTCCACCCTTTGACCCGCACTCAGAATAACAAAGGACCCAGAATGCTTGATCCAAAGGCAGGTGGCATGGACACAGGACTCGGG
This sequence comes from Mesoplodon densirostris, assembly GCF_025265405.1. Classification (NCBI taxonomy): domain Eukaryota; kingdom Metazoa; phylum Chordata; class Mammalia; order Artiodactyla; family Ziphiidae; genus Mesoplodon; species Mesoplodon densirostris. The sequence goes on from NC_082674.1 coordinate 65,181,875, forward strand.
GAAGCTGGGAGGGGTAGCAGAGAGCAGGGGCTGTCTAGGGTGACGTGCCCTGGGTGCTTTGGGTTTCAAGCAGTAGAAACCAGCTCTAGCAAGGTTTTAAAAGGAACCAAGGAGGTCATGGGAATCAGGACCCCAGGCTAAGAGCTGGGCCAGGTCACTGCAGATGGGCCCCGGGGTGGGTGGTCTCTTTCCCTCTCTTGTACCAGCTGCCTCTACCTCCCAACCCACATGACAGGAAACACGGTCAAACTCCAGAAGCACTTCGTTCGTGGCTTCAGCCACTGACAAAAGACACTCATCTGACACCGTGGTGGGCTGGAAGTTTTAAACCCCTGCCACCCAGCTTGGCCCAGGTGGTCGCTTTCTGGACCAATGTGTGCTGGCCGCAGGGGGGGATCATCTGAAGCCTGGCGGCACTTCAGGGGTCACCCAGAAGGAGAGGAAAGGGTTCCAGGACCCGTGGCGTGCTGGGCAGAGGGAACCTCCCCTGCACTCGGCTTCCCTTGTTACACACAACCAGGGCCACATAGGGCAAACACGGGGCTACCGAATCCCACCTTTCTCACCTTGGGCCCCTGCCTTGACCCACTCCCATAGCACAGGCGGGCTGCCGGCCAGGGGGCCCCAGATGCCGGGAGGGCTGCGTGGCAGGGCCTGGGTGGCTGTGCAAGGCCTGGGGGGGCTGTGCTGGGTCTTGCAAAGGCGGACGTGGCGGCCCAGCCCCACCCCATCTTTCTGCTTTTCCAGAGAAGTTGGGGGACCGCTTTTTAGGTGGGTTCTCCTGTGTTCCACGGTCGGCACCCCGTTCAGTTCTCAGAAAAACACCCTATTAGCCAAACAAAGTGAGTGTGGCCCCATTGGCCCCCAGACCCCCAGTTGGCAGTTTCTGGCTGAAGCAGCCAAAGGAGGTGAGCTGCAGCATAAAGGAACTTAAGGGTGTGATCTGAATAGCGGAAGCATTACAAGCACAGGTTTCTATCACTCAGTTAAACTTGCACGTGTTCAGTCAGCCGGTTGTGTCCATCCATGATGGAGAAGCCTGGCTTAACAGCCGTTCGTACGAGGAGACCGTGGGAACTCAGGCGCCCACAGGACAATGAGCCAACGTGAGTGTCAGCGTGGCCGCCTGGGGAGGTGATGGAATCCTAGGATGTGTGAGGGGGTGTGAAGGGGCAGCAATCATCTCACTGCACCTCGGGTTGTTGGGCGCCATCGTCAGGATTGTTTCCAATTCTGGGGACTAGATATTAATGACAGGATGGAAAAGGATCCAGAGGCCTTGTCCGTGAATTGAGGATGAAGGAATAGAGAGCGTCTTTCCAAAGAGGAGACAGCTCAGAGGACACAGGATCCAGCTGCTCAAACTGATGGAGCCTGGGGACCATGGCCCGAGTGTGAGGGTGATTCGGGGAGGGGGCCCTGGGCAGCCCCGCTGGCTGAAGGTGGCCTGCGGGCGGGGACTGGCCCTGGAATGTCTGACAGCCGTCGCTGCTGCCCCAGGTATAAAAGAGGGTGAGCCCAGACCCCTGGCAGGCTGGGTCCTCCCAGGGCAACTGCCTCTGTGGGATGCGGGGCCTTGGAAACAGAGCCTGCCCCTTGGGGTGGGGATTCGCGGGTGACGGAGTGGAGTCCAAGACCAGTCTCCGGGCTTCCCTCAGTCCGATCAGGTGGGGGCTTGAGTGATTACCTGAATGTGAATTTGCTCAAACTGATGGAGCGGGCCATCCAGTTAAAGAAATAAGGCAGCGTTGCCTCAGCTCCGCAGGAAGGACCCTTGCACTCGGGTGAGGCGTCTCCTTGTTGCCCACTGTAGTTTCCATGGCGCGGTGACAGAAATATTGCAAATGCTTTCAGGTATTAAAAATAATCCTGCTATGGCCTATGTTTTTGTTCACAGTCTTCAAAGGAATTATAATAGGGGCTTCCCCGGCGGCGCAGTGGTTGAGAATCTGCCTGCCAGTGCAGGGGACACAGGTTCGAGCCCTGGTCCGGGAAGATCCCACATGCCGCGGAGCAACTAGGCCCGTGAGCCACAACCACTGAGCCTGCACATCTGGAGCCTGTGCCCCGCAACAAGAGAGGCCGCGACAGTGAAAGGCCCACGCACTGCAACGAAGAGTGGCCCCTGCTTGCTGCAACTAGAGATAGCCCTCACACAGGAACGAAGACCCAACACAGCCAAAAATAAATAAATAAATTTATTTTTTAAAAAAGAAAAAAAGAATTATAATAGATTCTCCTCCAGTCTGGAGACACAACACACTTTATTTTAGTTTGGTCCCAGATCTCAGAAGATGCTCGAAGCTGTGTGCTCTGCACAGCTATCGGCTAAAGCACTGGGACACGTTTAACCCAATAAAGGAAATCCCTTATTTAAATTACAGTCATGAGCAAAATGAATGAAAATTGAATGTAAAGAAAAGCTTCCAGAATAATCACAGCGTAATTGACATTGAATAATATTTAATATCTGGACTCATGTCTTTGGTAGGAGTACATCTTAAATCATCCAAGGGGAGGTTGTCAATTATAAATAATACTGATGCGTTTTCTAGAAAAATGTGAAATACTTGTGAAAGATATAGAGCTAATGAAAAATCATCAATCTCAGGAAGAATAACAGAGCCTTTTCTCAGATAAGCTAATGCTCACCTCCTTCCAAGGAAAGGTTGGAATTTTGAATATACCAAGCGTTTCCACTCTGAGCTATGGTGAAACACACAGACCTTCTGGGTAAAATGCGTGTTGAAAGCCTGCGTGTGCCTCAGCGGACAGGACACACCGCTCGCTCATGGGGCCCCAGAAGAGGGACTGGGGACCCTCCTTGGAAAGCCGGGTCACAGCCTCCGTGTGCCTGGGATGAGGCTTCCCCGAAAAGCCCCATGAAGGCAGCGGAGGGGACTCAGATGGGCTCACAGACTCCATATGGGGATGTGCACACCCCCCAGCCTCGCACCCGGCCTCCTGCAGCCCGGAGGCTTCGGGCCCTGTGTGGACTCCGCTGGGTCGGGCCTCCATTGGCTTTATCATCAGCCCCTCCCACTTCCCGTAAATGGTACCTATTTCCTCTTCCCCAGGCGCCAGGGATGAATGTGGACCCTGCCCGCGGGACTACGAATACTTTAAACCCCGATTTTTCTGTTTTTTTTTTTTTTTTTTTTTTTTTTTTTTTTTTTAGCAGTACGCAGGCCTCTCACTGTTGTGGCCTCTCCCGTTGCGGAGCACAGGCTCCAGACGCGCAGGCTCAGCGGCCATGGCTCACGGGCCCAGCCGCTCCGCGGCATGTGGGATCTTCCCGGACTGGGGCATGAACCCGTGTGCCCTGCATCAGCAGGCGGACTCTCAACCACTGCACCACCAGCGAAGCCCGATTCCATACCAATTTTAGGGTTGCTTGGTCTACCTCTGTGAAATACGCCATTGGAATTTTGATAGGGATTGCGTTGAATCTGTAGATTGCTTTAGGCAGTATGGACATTTAACAATATTAACACTATGACATTCTGAAGTTACACTGTTTACTCACTTGTGTATCAGTCCCTTGTCTGGTTTTCCACAAGATGCTGGGGACTTAGAACACTGCTCAGCAGCGGTAAGGATCTAATAAGTAATTGTTGGATGAATGAATGACGCGATGACTCAAGGAAAGAACAGGACTCCCAGAAGCAGAAGTAGAGGTGTGAACAGTGTTGCCAGGTGGATACTATTTACATTCACCAAGTTTCCAAGGCTCTTTCAGGTTTAATCCCCACTGAGCAGAGGGTGAGGCTGTGACCCCGGCTCTGGCACAAGCATGCTGCCCCCGCTTTGATGTTGCAGGTCCCATCACAGCCCTCGGGCCGCTGTCACGGGCATGGCAGGGGGAGCCGCTCTCCTGGGCACGCGTTGGCAGGTCATTGTATGCTGGCACCTCAGCCGCATCCTTTGATGTTTCGTTCAGAAGAAATGCGATCTCTGCGAAAGACGCACGCCCAAATCAAACGCCCGGGGTCCTTGGCTCCAGGCAGCCTTAGGAACAGCTGGAGGTCCAGGTCCTGGACTCACAATCCCCACCTTGTATCTTTATAATCTGTTTTATTGGGGTTTTCTTTGATTGTTTTCCCTTGGTGTCTGTCTGAGAAAAATCACTCAAGACAGAAAATTTATTAGTACTATCTTGAGTGTATTGCCTGCCTTTTAAACGCAAAAGCTGATGAGTGAGATACGTGAACTGTATGATGTGTCTTAAGGGCCGCCAGCTCCCCCTCTCAAGCACCTGTGTGTGGGGGGCTCCCCTTGTCACCTGCTGACCCTCCTTCCTTTAAGGCTCAGCCCCAAAGTCACCTCCTTGTGCATCTTGGGGTCCTGGCCACAGCCCCCAGCCCAGGCTCCCACCATGGCCTCACGGGTGGTGGGGAGGGGGACAGGGGTAGGGCACGCAGGACCCGGGCCTCCTCCCTGAGGATCCGGGATGGATCTGTGGGCAGGAGGAACCAGGTGCATTTTTTCAACAGGAAAGAGACGCGATCAGATTTAGTTTTAGAGACTCAGCCGCCTCCACACTGGGTGCAGAGGAGGGGACTTTATAAAGAAGGATCCGAGGCAGTGATGGCAGAAGCCTAGACTGGAGGACGAGAATGATGGCGTCTCCGGATGGGGACCCTTGACTGCCTCACCTTTGCTCTGCCTGCAGGATCCCTGGGCAACCTTTCCAACAGACGTCAGGCAGCTGCTCAGACACCTCCCCAGAGGGCGAGTAGACACTTCCCTTCTGCACAAGGTCCCGAGTCTCTGCCACCTCCCAGCGGTTCCTTGTGCTTCTCTTTGCAACCACTCGGTGTCAGACCACCACGGTTTTCAGACAGCCACCACATCCCCACCAGGCCTCGCCTTTCCAGGTCAAGGACCACCAGTGTCTGACCTTCACCAGCTCCCCGCTCCTTGCTCCAGCCAGAAGGGGCTTCCACTTTTTAAAGAGCTTCTGAAACACTTGCTCTGTGTTTCCATTGGAGCAAACTTAGCTCTACCGTGTGCTGAAGGAAAAGTCTGCATCGAGAGGACTGGGCCCCTATCCACACTCTGCCACTTACCAGCCCCTATTCTCTTTCAGCTTCTGTTTCTTTGTGTCTAAAATGGGAATAACAGTAACACCTGCCTTATAGAATTACCATAGGATTAAATGAGAGAATGCTTGTAAGCACAGTGCTTGGCACTTAGAACACATGTTTCTCTTCTCTTAAGGAGCCCAGAGGGGCACAGCCAGAAACCAACACAACCACCTTGAATGGATGTGATGGCTGGAGCTGGGGCAGCTGTTCTGTAGCCATGCAGCAACAGGCATGAGTACAAGACCGAAAGAATCGCCGTTAACGGTTATCACTGAACCCCTGAAACAAAGCCTTAGCTTAGTATTTGGTGAGAAAAAAAAATTCCATTTGTTAAAGGCACTAACAATTTTCCAGTTTCTCAGTTACTTGCAGTTACCCCTTTCAGCCAGCCTGCCTAAGTCAAGCCACTAACTAGATGTGATTTGTCATAAGTTAAGAAAGAAAATCGTCTTCATTTCAGACAGCAAGCCAGAGGTTTGTAGTGCATGTGTGGGGCACATGTGTCCCGTGTGTGTACTCAGGTGCCGGCAGGAACACTCCAGCCCTTTGTTCCCCAGTCAGGTCTCCGCCTCCTTGCTGGGCAAGATGGCCAGGAAGCCCACCCTGCACATGAGGAGGGGCAGGCGCCAGGTGCTCCTGGAGGGGAAACTGTGCGGGTCCCGTGTTCTGGCATCACAAGGGCGCCTGAGCAGGGAAAGGAAGACCCAGGTAGAGGGCAGCCGCTGGGGGGCCCGGGAAGCGCCCGAGGCCCAGCCTGTGATTGGAGGCAGGATCAAAGCCGGCGAGTGGGTGGCTCGCTCTCCCCCCACCCTGCACTCCCGGCCCCCAGGGATGTACAAGTGCAGCTAGAAAACCTACAGGTCCCGCAGGCACGGCGAGGGGGTCTGTGGCAGCCCCGGGGCGCGGCAGGCCCTCTTGGGTCGGCGCGGGGCGGGGGGCTGCACACCCGGAAGATGGACGGAGCAGCGTGGGCGTGCGCTGGGGGGCTCTCTCCGCACAGGTGGTCGCCCTGAGGCCCACGAGCGCGAGAGGCCGCCAGCACTCGCCCGCAGCCCCAGCCCTCCGCTGCAGGCCGCGGAGACGCTCGGCCGAGCTGGTCAACCGAGAGGGCCGTGCCTCTAAGGGCGGGGCGCTGCCCAGGGCCAGGGCCCCCCTCCTCCAGCCGCGGGGGCCCCTCTGGACGTGGGCCCGAGCCGCCAGCTGAGCGGGGCTGAGGGGCAGCGGTCGGGGTGCTCTGTGTTGACCAGGGGGCCATTACCTGGGCGCGAACACTCAGGAAGACTCACCAGCTGTGCGTCAAGATGGCGTCCCGCTCTGGGTGCCGACGAGGGCTGTCCGAGGCCCTGGCAGGGCGGCCGCCTCCGGCGGGTCTGGTTTAAGGGCCCGGACACGTGTTTGGTGCTGTTACCGAGGCGGAGTGGGGCTCTGGGCCGCGGAGGAAGAACTGGGACCCATCCTCCCTTATCACCTCTTTGCCCAAAAGGCCTGCGTGAGGGGCTTTGCTCCGTCCTCTGAGGCGGGGCAGCAGGCCCAGCGTCAGGCCCCTGCCGGCCCTTCCTCCTGTGCGGTGACCGTGGGCTGCGCTCCTGGGGCCCTGACGAGGGAGGGGCCGGCTCGGGACAGCCGGCAAGGCCCCTGGGATGTGAGCGCTCCCGGCTCCGCCCCTCTCCCCTCCCCACCTCATTTGCATCAACCAGAGGGAAGCGGGCCAAGTTCCCGGAACTTCAACCTGTGGGGTGCGGTGCAGGGGGTGTTGGGCACCCACATGTTGAGAATATGGATTAACCACTTTTCAGGGCCCCCCGCTGTATCCCCACACACACATAATAGGACTTGTATCCTTAGCAGAACATTCATGATTTCCAAAATCACTGTGAATTAAGGGATTTAAAAAATTACTTTGCATGTGTTAGCCGTGACGATGTGCACCTGTGTTTGAAAGATCATTTGACAGGTGTCCAAGCCCAAGAGTTTCAGTCCACACCCAAGGCCGGCGCCTTCCCGCCAAGTCCAGGGGGCTGAGGCTGCGTGTGGACTCCCACCCAGGACAAAGGCCAACCTGACAGAGGTGAGAACATGACCAGCAGTGACACTGGAGGTGAAGCAGGCTCCCGGGCTGCACCAGGCACGCAGCATCCCTTTGCACATGACTCACCAGCATCCCTGGAATGCCAGCAATGCTGCTGCAAGGGTGGCCCGGCCTCAGCTTGCGCATGTTCATGTGTGTACGAGTACACACTCACACAGTCATTCACACGCTCACATCCATCATTACACACTCACACGCACTCACACCCCAGCCCACGTGGCACCTCTCAGGATCCCCGCTGGGGAGGACAGAGTCTCCCACCTGAGTGATTTCCATCCTGCGTGGCTGGAATCAGAGAAATCACATGGGAATTCCGAGCCAAGGCTGCAGAAAAAGACAGAGGGACGGTTAAGAAAAGTCATAAAACGAGGAAAGGATCAGCAACACACAGAACTGCCAGAGAACTGGCCTCACCTCAGGAACGAGAAAGTGAGCAGCTGGAGAGTAACTGGACACTGGTGATCCTTCCAGAGTTCACAAATAATGAATCATCGTGTGTGCACCCGAAACTAACATATCGTTATACATCAGTTATACCTCGATAAAACATGAAGCTCATCCTCTGAAAAATAAAATAATATACAGTAAGCAACCCAGTTCTTAAAAATGGGCAAAAGACTCGAACAGACACTTCACAAAAGAAAATAAGCACATGAAAACATGCTCAGTCTCACCAGTCATCATGGAAATGCAAATTAAAACCATCAGGAGACAAGGCTTCACACTCACTGCCACGGCTGATGTTAGGAAGACGGACACAGTGAGGGTTACACATTCCCAGGGAAAAAGGGAAATAATGATGCAGCACCTGGGAAAACAGCCCAGCACTGTCTTATTCAATAAATCATGCACCTGATCTATGAACCAGCCATTCTTCTCCCATTTGTCCAGTAGAAATGAAGACCTCTGTCCTCTGCAATCCTGATAAAGAAAGCTCATAGCAGCTCTGTTCATAATTAGCAAAAAGCTGGAAATAACTCAGAAGTTATTTATAGACAAATTGAGGTATGTCCGTACAACCGAGCACTACTTTGCAATAAAAAGAACTACTGAAACTCAAAACACCTACAGTGTACCCCACGAGTATTACATTGTAGAATAAGTAATACTGGGCCCTGGTGATAGAAACGGGAGGAGTGGGGGACCTGCAAGGGCGGGGGGGAGGGTTCTGGGAGAGGGAGGGGGTCGACTGGAGTGGAGGCTACACAGGTGTATGTATTTGTCCAAACTCATTCAGCTGAACTCTTCAGACCTGTGCGTTTTACTTTATGCAAATTATACTTCAATCAGGGAAACAGAGGTATGAGGCAGGGACCAGGGAATCTGCCCCGGTCCCCCGGGAGGGAGGGACTTCCCTGCCCTTTGAAGTTTGGTAACAGATCAGCTCAATTAAGAGAAGAGGCAGAAAAAGAGGCCAGGACCTCCAGGAGATTTGGTGCTGAGAGGAGAGGGACCTGCCCTGGCGGTCCCGGCAGGACGCCAGACTTTGTGGCCACGGAGGCCCCTCCGGGCAGCCCGCACGCTTGACCCCAGGCACAAGAATAAAGGGGTCTGCCAGGCAGGGGTGCTGAGACTCCTGCTGGGTGGGACCCGGAACCCAGAGGAAAAGGGGTGTGCCTGGACCACCTCACGGGCAGAGACTCCCAGACGCCCGTCTGAGGGCGGACCTGAAGTAGAACGGCGGGTTTGTGCAATCCAAGAGGCAAAAACAGCCCTGACCGATACGTCCGTGCTTTCCAAATGGATTCTCCCATCAACACTTATTTAGTATTTATGTCGTCATGATTGAAAGGATTTAGCGTCTATTCTGTGTCGGGCACCAGGCTGGACACTGAGGTCCAGCAGTAACCGGAATTGATAAATCCTCATGATAATGACAGGAGAGAAACACGTAGCTAAATTGTCAGGTGGAGAAAATAAAGCAAGAAGAGAAGATGATGGGTTTCGGGGCTGGGAGGGTCCTCTGCATGAGGGAGGGGATGGTCTGGACAGTGGGACAGGCACATCCTGGCCCATTGAGGGGACGGGAAAGGAGCACAGCGGGCAGAGGGCGGCTGGCGAGGTGCAGATTGAGGATGGAGATTCTGAGCTGAGGACTGACCAAGGTCAAGGCCAGGGCAGATCTGTAAGGCCCGCCTGCCTGGCAGCCCAGCCCTTCCCCAGAGCCGAGATCCAGGAGGGCTGCTGTGTCCTCTTCGTGCGTGGGCCAGTCAGCAAGCCCGGCCGCGCTCAGTGTGACCACGACGGAGAAGAGCAGCACCCCAGCATGGCCGGGGCCGGTCCTCATGGCCTCCTCGGAGGGCCGGCTCTGCGACCCGGCCTCCTGCAGATGGGCTCTGCCCTGGCGTTTCCACCAGCTCGTTGGAAGCTTGGATCGGCTCTGAACAGACAGCAGCTCCCGAGGGACCGGGACTTGGGATGGGCGTGAAGTGAGACGTGTCACCCTCTGCTTCTCGGCGAGAGCAATCTTGGCCGGACCAGGAGCTCCAGGGCCACCGGGGACAGCACAGGGCAAGCCAGGGGCGGCTTTCCAGGGAGCCAGTCCCCTGGGCCAGATGGCAGGCAGGCCCCCACCTCCCCCTCTCGTTAGTGCAGCCAGAGGTCACACCTGGGAGAGGGACTCAGCCCATCTCTGCTGCTCTTGGGCACAAACCACGAGGCATCTGGGTGGGCACGTGGAGATGTTGTTCCAATAAATTTGGGGACTTTTTGTGTTTTACCATTTTTGCCCCAGAGAACATTCAGAATTAGGAACTGGTTCATTTGCTGCTTCAGAAAGTCAGATTGTGTTCAGTCAAATCTTCCTCCAAAAAAGAAAAGTGGTGACTCTTCTCCAAAGTAAGAATAGTTTAATATGTCGAGCCCATGCTTAAAGCACTAATATAGCCCCTCTCTCCACAAATTACGCCATCTGGGCTTATTTTTATTAAAAGGAATTACACTTAAGTTTGAAGGACTTTCTGACATGTCTTAGGAAACTGGAGGATTCCTGGAGCAGCAGAAAACCAATGTTAGTGATTCTGGTTCAATACTGTGATTACTGTTAGCGATTAAATTTCACAGCTGAACCAACACGAGCGAATAAACACATCGCCTTTCCTTCAATTATTCACGCAGTCAATCACCATTCGTTAAGCACCCATTGTTTGACAAGCACCGCAAACCTCTTTAAAACATGGTCAGGACCCCACAACCAGCAGTGGGGTCCTGACCCAAGGACACGCGCCTTGCACCCTCCAATATGGGGAGTAACCACGAAGCGGCCCCGGCCGCTTCTCCCTGGAGTTTGTCTCCATTTGTCTCTTGGGCTGTCCAGAAGCAATCCAGAAATTTCAGTTGCCCCCGCCCACCCCCCAAAGAAAAAGAATTTAAAATATCACAAACATGAAGTCTTCCTGAGCAATCGTAATGAGAGCAGGTGGACCCTGGTGACCCAGCCACCTGCTTTTTTTCTTGTATTTGAAAAGCACATTCTTTCCTATAACTTACCCCTCTCCCTCTTGGGTTATTATTTCTAAGATTCATATACCAAATATTGATTTGAGCCAAGAAATATTCAGAAAATATTCTAAAACAAACATTCCGCATACTTTCCTGCGCACTGTGGAGACTGGAGTGGGCCGGCGTAAGGAAGCGGAGAAATCCCCCTCTAGGGAGAGAACTGGGCTGGGGATAAACGTTTCAATCAACTGTTTGTGACCTTGATGGAGGAGGGGGAGATTTAACAGCGAAGCAGAAAAGCACGACAGAGCCTGGTCTTTCTGGGGACCCGGCCAGGATGGGGCCCGAGGTTCCTCGTGTGACAGCAGCTCAGGGCGGATGAGAGATGCAAACGGGGAGCAGAGCGGCTTCCTCTACGTCATCCGGGCTGCGAGCGGAGGGGGTCCACCTCCACTGGCGTGGAGAAGCCTCCTGGGCTCAGAGAGGGGGTGGGGCAGGCTGGGCTGGGGAACAGAGGCGGCTGCAGACCCTTCTGTGTAAGGCGCCCATCAAGCGACACAGACGGAGGCTCCCTCTGCAGCCAGCGTCCGGCCGTGGCGAGGGGAAGCCAGGGTCCCAGACAGAAGGCGCAGGGCACACAGACACACAGCAGAAACCCAGGGCGGGGAGAGCGCAGGGGGCCCTTCCCTGCTGTGGTCACGCAGCCTTCAGGGGGTGGGGGGGCTTTGAGGTCATCTTCCGTCTGTGCACGTCCTAAGGATGCAGCAAACTTATAGAGTCTCCTTCCACAGTCTATAGCTAACACTTTATTGTCTCTTAAAAAACAGTTAAGAACATCTAGCTAACACGTAATATGTAAAAAAGACATATTGAGTCCAAAAGACTCATTGAACCCAAAATGATCACTGCAGTCAAGCATTAGTTGCCTGCAGAGGGAATGTCAGATACACAGCCCCTCAAAATCCTGGCTTTTGGGCCATGGGTGTACTACCCACACCAGTGCTGTCCAAGGGAAATAGAATGTGAGCCACAGACGTACGGTAGAAAGAAACAGGTAAATTAATGCTAATACTGTGTTTTATTTAACCCAATGTATCCAAAATATCAATATTATTATTGCAACATGTAATCAATTGTAAACAATTGAGATATTTTACAATTTTTTTGTGCTTAGTCTTTGAAATCCAGCGGGTGATCTATGCCTACAGCACATCTCAACTTAGACCAGCCATTTTCAAGGGCCAGAGAGCCACAGGGGCTTATAGCGCACACTTACACACACACACACTCCTAATTTTGTTGTTTATTCTGAGCAAACGAAGAATAGCTCCAAAGAGGGAAAAGCTGAAGTTCTGATGAAGTTTTCCTGGCAACATTTTTGTGCTAGCATGATCCATAGATTTTATGTAAAAGCTCCATAAATCTCCGTGTTCCGTAAAAGCTCGGCAGAGAGGAGAGACACTTTCTCAGAATCGAGGGCCCCCTTGAGTGCTTGCATAACGACAGTCCCATGGCATTGACGGAAATAAATATGAAAACCAACTTAATCAGATCACATAGAGCTTCTTAAGTCAAAGGAAGAGGGGCTCGGTTGCATCTCTGTTCTCAGATTCTAAGAGACATGCCCCTAAAAGAAGCCTGACCCTAGTGTCCCTCGGGTTTTCTCCAGGGGGCCAGGAGGGCGGCTCCAAACAGGACAAACAGAGAAAAGCTCGCTGTTCTGTGAACCCGACTGAGACAGTCGGACAATTGGCTGCTCTGAGGAAAGCACACCCTAAAAATACACCTGAGCGCCCCTCCCAGAAGCATGCTTGGCAGACCTCGGGAGGAAGGGGGCGGCGAGGAGAGGAGGACAGGCTGCCGAGGACGGCTGGACTCTGCCCTTGGCCTCCCTGCACTGCCCAGCTCCCTGGCTCCAAACATCCCATAATGAACCCATAGTCTCCTAGGATACCTTTACTTCAAAACACCTTTGTTTGAAATTCTTGCCTTCTGGGTCCTTCAGGAAAAACGGTTTTCTTTCTTCTCCATCTTATTCACAAAGGGCACATTTCACACTGTAAACAAAACGATTCTTTTAAAAGGAAACAGAGGGGAAACTGTGGATGGTCCAAAAATGAGGAACATGACACCGACCTGGTAATGAGATCTCTTCTAAAACATAGGAACTGCTCAGGTTCGTTAACTCTCTTCACTGTTTTCATGGTCCAGACACAGGACTATATTGTGTGGGAGGTGGACCTCGCTTCTACTCGCCATCCACCCAGAGGCGAACCCCCAGGAAAAGCTGAGGTGTGGGCACGTGCAGGACGTGGCTGTCAGGGGCCTCAAAGACACCCAGAGACTGGAGAACAGCAGCCTGTAGAGGTTCCTACTCCCCAAAAGATGGGTCCGCTTTTTACAAAAATTAAGAGAAAACTGGAAAAGGAATATGAACGGTCTCAAAAGAGCAGACACTGGAGGCTGCCCATGAATGCCCTGCAGTTCCCTGACCCTGAGGGCAGGACGCGTGGTCCTGGGGCCGGAGGGTCAGTGGGCGGCATGGCAGGGCCTCAGCGGCAGGTTCACCGCAAATTAACGCAGAGGAAGACCTGACTCTGAGAGTTCACAGCTGCTCTGAGCTGATGCTCCAGGACGGCATCGGATAATTGCCCAAGATGGTTCAATTTAATCTCCCCACCATGTTATGGTACTTCTTTGGGGAGAGAGCCTGAGCCTAATTTTTAATGCCAAAGAGATGATTAAACCCTGAAAAGTTAATAAATTAACCATGCCTAGCGAGAGAGAGCAAAAATATTCTGCTGCAGCTATTATATTTATGTACAAAATTAATGGCCTGAATGCTTAGAAAAATTGGATTACACAGAATTTCTAAGTGTTTTATCAAATTACTTTTTCTTCAGCTTATGCAGGTATACTCAGAGACCTATAAAATCCTGTTGCACTTCAGTGGATAGAAACAGCTGACTGGGACGGTAACGTCCTCAGAAACAAAGACAAGAGAGGGGCCATCACCCTCCCACCACCCAGGACCAGGGTCCCGCTGGGCCGAGGAGCGGTTTGTTCATTGTTTGCTGTAACTGGAACACCGAGCTGTCCGGAGAGAGACCAGAGACCGTGGCAGGGTCCCCTCGGGGTCGGGGGGCAGAGCAGGGCATCAGGTGCTCAGAGTGAGAGTTTCCTTTTCCTCTCGGGTAGTCAGGAGCCCCGAAGACAGTGGGAAAAGGCCCCTCTGGCTCCGAGGAAAGCCGTGGAGAGGTTTGGGGTCACGGAGGGCCCATGGCCCTGAGCCTGAGCGGCTCCTCAGGCCCCAGCACAGCGGTGCAGGGGACGGGGCAGGTGATCCCCGGTGGCTGGCGGGGGGACCAGGGATAGCCGGAGGTGCCCGGCTCGGTCCAGGCAGGTCCCCGGCAGGGCAGAGGGCTAGCAGGGAGGTGGGAGAGGCTGCCGTGCTTCCCGCTCCCCTCCCCTTCAACTTTGCAGACTCTGGCTGCTGCCCCCAGACCCCAGCTCACAGAAGCCTCTGGTCAAGATGGGTCTGGAGCACAGCCAGAGCCCCTCCCACAGGGAGGACCAGGACAGGACCGGTGAAGCGGTGATGCTCTCTCTCTCCCATTTGTTCAAGTGGAAATAGCCTATGAGTTTGCTTTGCTTTGTTTTGTCTTGTTTTGGAAAATTAAAAGCTATACGTGCTCATAAAATTTTCACCTAATTCAAACACAAACTAAAAAAAAGTAAAAACAAACACACCCATGTGTGTTTATACAAAAATCACCCATGATCTCACCACCAAAACCAAAAACCAGTTTGGATATTTTGTATAAATGAACTTGCACAGAGTCACAGACCGAGGCCTGAAGATGCTTAGACTTTTATTTCCTGTAACTGGGAGGGGGTCCTCTTGTCTGCACCCCCAGTCCCGCTGACGTGGGGAGGTTTGGTGGGAGGAAGACACTTAGATTTCCAATTCCAAACAACAGACTCGTTTTGGGTCGAAAACAGTGTCTTTCAGGTTAATGCAATCTCCTCAGAAGTAACTGTTTGGTCAGAGCTTCAGGGTTTCCAGGCCAAGAAAACTGGAAGTTAAAAGTAAACACAAGCACACCTGCACGTGCTGTTTTCAGGCAGCCAGCCTGACCCCATCAGGGGTCACGCGTCAGGGAGGGCATTCCCCCCCAGAGTCCAGCTGCTTCTGCCCCCTTGTCGAGAGGGACGTCCTACCCACCATGACCTCAGCCCTCACATCCACATCCCACATCCTGGCCCAAGTCCAGTCACCTCTGCTGGTGGGACAACTCTCTGTTCAGCCCCCAAACTTGGACGTGAAGGCCCTTCCTCCTGGGGGTGGCTGTCCTCTTGGCTCAGCCTTCACGGTGAAGGGGAACAATGAAAAGTAATTGATTCCGTGCTCTCAAAACACCATTCCTGTTGGACATGAGGCGCAGTGCTGGTACCCTTTCTGCTTTAACTGTGTACTTGGAACATCACCGGCCCCCTGCCCCCTGCCCTGGGGCTGCCCCGCCGTCTCCGCCCCGTTAACCGCTCACACTTCCAGGCTGTTTATCAACACCCGTTCCCGGCCCCCCGCCTCTCAGGCATCCCTGCTCGAGACCCCCACGCACATCAGAGGTTCCTGCAGGGGGTCTTTCCGTTCCTGCCCTCACAGCTCACAGAGCCTGTTCACTCATTCCTGACACACTGGGTCCTGCTCAGATGAAGACTTCGGCAGAGTTACTGGTTTGCACAAAAGAAACCACCCTTTCGTGTGACAGAAATACTCTGGGGTGCTTCCCATCAAAACATTACAGGCTTGCTTCCCAGACACAGACTGCGCCTCAACTGCACTCAGAACGCCCAAACGTGAGCTGAACAGACAGGAGTCAAATCCCCTTCTTTCCTCCAGCCCCCGAGCTCCCCCCTCCCCCCGAGCTCACCCCACACAGACACTTCAAAGCAGGACTTCAGAGGGAAAAGAACTCAACAATCTAACCCTCATTTGTTTAGGTTCCGCCGCCTTATGGTTTGGTGATGCTGTAAAATTTTATTTTAACAGAATGAGTCAGATAAAGACAATTCCATGAATACTGTCTTTTCAATTAAAATTGGCAATTCATCTTATTAATTTTATTTTTTTAATTCTGTTCCAATTAAACTATAATGAGAGATAACCCCATGGTTTCTCTCCCCTTAATAACTTATTTGGGGATGAAATAATTCTGTTTTTCTATTATATAAAGTTCCTTTAAGCACCATCCCAAGTTTCCTTACTGGAGCGAGGCTGAAGGAAGAGCCTCCTCTGATTCCTCCTCTTCATCATCCTGCTGATGAGGCAACAAGCTGTGTGGAGATTCTGCCCCTGAAACCTGCCCCACCTCCACCCCAGCCTGCCCCCAACCCTGGTTGGGCCACACCACCACGGGATCCCAGGGCCACGTGGTCTCCTGGCAGGGGGGAGCCCAGCTCCGGGCTGCCCCCACCCTTCCAATTACTCTAAAATAGCCCCAGTGTAAACCCAGGGAAGCGGTAACTATGGGACGAAGCCCAACTGTTTCAGTGTGGTGCTCAGTCTCCACCCTGAGCCTTCCACCTGGATCAAGGGCTCATTCATTTCATCTTCTAATGTCTGTCTTCCAACACCTGGCCAGGTGACATTTGGATAACTCTGCTATGGGTGCTTATGAAATCCGTTCATGTCATGAAATCATTGTTTCTACTAACGTGCTCTTATGCAAACATGGGATTTTGCTGCAATTCAAAGGTGAACTGTAGTGAAGTTTACTCTTGTATTAACTATTCTTAAAAAATAAAAGTTAGGCACATGAACAATGTAAATAAAATTTCAAGAAACAGCCTCTTAAGTGAATAGATTTCATAAAGTAATTCAGAAAATGAAAGTGGCATACAAATGACTAATTAGAAGTCATTCTTGGCTATTTGTTAATTCAGGAAGCCTGCTGCTCTACCTGCCTCTGGGTAGGCAACGTGTTTCCAGGCCTCCTGCAGATTCCGGGGACAAACTTCACCTTATTTACCTCTGCAGTGGCAGTTCCCAGCTAGGGCCACAGTTAGTCCTCACACATATTGCACAAAGGTGCCTCGTCTGGGTGGAGAAAACCCCACTCATGAGGGTGGCCAGCTGTGCATGGACTGGACTGAAGTCCTCATCCACCCCCTCGTCCAGGAGCCCGTGCGGTTGAACATCAGACATAGCTGGATGTAGAGGCTGTCTTCCTATCACAGGGCCTGGCCGAGCAGAGGTGTTTCATAAGTGTTGGCTGAATTATATAATAAAGTGAATTCCTTTACTCGGTAATATTTATTTAGTATGTGGACCAAAGAATTTCGGGCAGTTATTATGAGTAGTTCCTGATTCTGTATGTGTCTCAAGCACTTGCATACATATAAACAGCTATTTTTCATATATGTGTGTAATTAATACATGCAAACAATGAAATAAGATTCATTTCTAAAGTTCATGAAACTCACAGTATTGATAGTATGTGACCACTTGTTAGCAGCGTAATCATGAATTCTAAAAGTAATACAAATTTACTGACTATGAAAATGGTCATTAGGATTTCCATTTATGGTAGACTAGACAATTAGGATCCATTTTGCCTCCTGGGACATCTCTGAAAGCTAAATAAACTAGTCTTTAAATCTTCTTGAGGACATTGGCAAGAGTTGTAAGGCTAACAGCCAGCAGACCACTAAACTCCCAAGCACTGAGCACAGCCTTTAGAGCCGCCCTTGCCCTGGTCTCAGTGGCTGAAATGAAGGAGATGGATGAGAGGTTGATGGTGTTATTGGCAGCCCTGTGGGTGCAGGGGGACAAATGCCGAGACCTTTCCAAGGGTTGGGACCTGGCAAACCCCATGAGTTTTGGCGTAGAACCAGCCATAAAAGAGAATTGGAAGCTAACTAGCTTTCACACTGCCTACAACACAGCTCGAGTCATATGGGAGGCTCAGAAACATCTCAGTCCTGAAGGTGGTTTAAGGAAGTCCTGGATCAGGAGCTTGACCAATGAAGGGGTCAAGCTGATTCCAAAATTTATACAGAAGTACTAGTAGTCAAGAACAGCCAGGACACTCTTTAAAAAAGAAAAGTCCACAGGGTGGGAGAGTTTACTCCACGGGACATCAAGACATGGGGAAGGGCTTCCCTGGTGGCGCAGTGGCTGAGAGTCCGCCTGCCGATGCAGGGGACACGGGTTCGTGCCCCGATCCGGGAAGATCCCACATGCCGCAGAGTGGCTGGCGTGCTGCGCGTCTGGAGCCTGTGCTCTGCAACGGGAGAAGCCACAACAGTGAGAGGCCCGTGTACTGCAAAAAAAAAAAAAAAAAAAAGACATGGGGAAGCTGAGAGTAATTAAGACAGTGTGATACTAGCTCCAAGAGAGCAAAAGGAAACCAGTGGAACAGAACTGAGATCCCAGAAACACATCAAACATACATGGACCCTTGATTCCTGACAAAGATATAGACTAAGGGGGCAAAGAGCAGTCTTTTCAGTAAATTGTCCTGGCACAATTAGATAGCCGTGCGGGGGTGGGGGGGAATGAAACTTGACCTCTACTTCATGTCATAGGCAGAAATTGACTCCAGGTGTACTATAATCTGCCAGGTTACAGGGAAAGAATAAATAGGAAGACTATAAAATAACATAGAAAATCACGTCATGTTTCTGAGTTAGGGAAAACTGGGTCGGGGATACAGAAGGCACTAAATTAAGGAAAAGACTGACAATGTGGACTACATTAAAACTACGGATTTAAAACGAATCAGACTGTGACAGCTGTTGGATGAAAAAGAAATCCTAAAATACAAAGTAAATCACATGGAAAAAATTGCTTTTTGTGCCGATGATAAAAATGTATTTTTATAAAAATCTGCTGTGAATTTGGCCTCACTTTTCACCTCTGAGCTGTGTGATTCAGAAGATGCATCTGTGCAGAGGCTAATCCCTCCCTGGTTTCAAGTGGAGAAGAACTTGGGTGTCCATACTGAGTTTCTCACCCAAGGAAGGGAACAGACATGAATGGAATCAGACGTACAGGAATTCTGAGAACCAACCTGTGCCATCACTGGTGGGCCCCAGCTGGAATCATGCAAACTGGCCCTATGGGCTTTGGGGGGACACAGTGAGCAGCTCTTTTCACCCCAGCAGCTGGAGCTGCATTCTGAGTGGTTCCAGAGTAACCTCGGCCAGAGGGACGTTTCGTGTGGGGTTTGGAGGGTGAACGTGGAACAGCAGCCGTGTTCTCGAAGCTGAGCAGGTGGGTGCCGGGCGCCAGGAGCTGTCGCAGCTCACACGTCGTCAGCCGTGTGCGGCTCCCCTGGGGCAGCCAGGCTGCTGCTTGGTCTCCTTCTCTGGCTTCTCTGAATCCCAGGGAAACAAAAAGATGTGCAGGGAGGGAGAAAGAATCATAGCCTGCCACGTGCCTCAGCAGTGAACAGAGTTTACATGCACAGCATAACGTAACGTAGATGCTGAAGGTAATCTCGCCCCAGTTAGGAGCAGCTGCCCTGGGAAGGATGCAGGGAAGGGAAGCACGTGTGTTGCGGGATGAGGTGTGTCGGAGAGCCTGTGGAGGTGGTAAATAAACGTTCTGCTTCCCAGGAGGAAGCTGGCGCTAGCGCCCAAAACTGAAAGTCCAAGACGTAGCGATGTAAGTGACTCGTTGGAAGATAAGCAGGTGAATTCCAAACTAATCAGAAAAGAAAGTGTTTGCCTCAAAGGATCTAAAGGAAGAGGGCAGGGATTGCTACCTTCATAAGAACCACTCTTCTCTGTAACCATGTAAATGCATACATTAAAATTTTGAGTGGAAGTATCCATTGCCAATATCCAAACTTAGAAGAATTGTTAAATGTTCTATCCAGTGATAGAACATTAAGTAGCCGTTAAAATTATGTTTCCAGAGGATTATGTAAAGTGAAATACTCAAGATGCACATAAAGAGGACAGGACACAAAGTTGCACTTACAGCGTGATTGCAATTATGGAACCAAAAAACGCTGAGAACAAGGTTGAAATAATTAACATCAAGACGTTAACTGGTGATCTTCGGTGGTGAGATTATGAACGTTTTAGGTTATTCTCTGTTGCCCAAATCATTTTCAACATGCCCAGACTGTTCTTACAAGAAAAAATAAGTGTAATTATCTTTAAGCTCTCATGTAACAAAAATCCCCCCCTGAAATTTATCAGCCTGTCTTTTTACCTAAGTGTATAAAATGTAAATAGTATCAGATATAAGAGAGGTCATTGTACCATGGAGTTTTTCTCTTGTTCGCTTCCCAGCAGCTGCTCAGCCATTCACTGGCATCACAGTCAGACGTGGGTGGGAGCACTGAGCACCCAGGGCCCCCGCAGCGCCCAGCGCCCGGCAAGCATTACAACAAAGGGCCACAGTACTTCTGTTAAAATATTGCATCTGTTTTGGCAGGTCAGCGTTTGGCAGGTGCAATGTGGAGGTTGATTAGACCGTGGTCTCCTTCATCTGTGTGACTTCCTCACGCCCACCTTACTGGCTCACTCGTCCATTCGTTCACTCCACAGATGTGGGCTCACACAAACGTGACGCTCCGTGTGGGACGCCGGGATGCATCCTTCCTCATGGGCTTCCTCTCCAGCAGGAGACGCACGAGCACACAGAGGACTGGGACACAGGACCCCACGTGGGAAGGGCCCTGAGGCAGGGTCTCCGAGGGAGTGGAGAGTGTGGGAAATATTAATTCTCAACTCTTGGCACTTCTGTATGGGGCCAGGCCTGTGAAATATTCTCGTGTTACCCATTCCCTGCATGATTCACCATTTCACAGAAGTGGGCTCTTTATAAAATCAGTGTTTAAACAAAGAAACAGCAGTCAGCCCGGTGCAGTGGGAGCGGCGCACCCTGTGATGCTGGCTGGAGTGGGGCAGGGAGAAGGAAAGGAAGGAGGGGGAAGGAGAGAAGAGCCCCTGCCCCCAACCCCGCCCTCGGTCACCCAGGCTGACCACAGGTGGGCATTTCTCTCTTAGTCTCCTGATTTTCTGAGCCTGCCGGGCTTCTAACCTTTGGCAGTAGATAACAGAGCTTATCTCCATTTCCTAAGACAGCACATTTCTCCCCATTCCCACACCAGGGAAATGTCCGTTACTAGTGGGGGCTGTCTTTCCACCACCAGTAAGTCTTACACTCACTCAAGATGCTGAGTCTGGTTTTAAATGTTTCAGATCCAAAGCTGTGGTAGGCTCTGCAGATGGAAATAACTGGGGGGAACAAAGGAACTCAAGGAAGAAGTGAGGACAGAAATACGAGGTGAGAGATGGAACCGAGTGTGGATTAACCCCAGGAGAGCGGAGGGAGAAGGGCCGGGAGAGACCCTCCATCCCACCCTCTCCGCACGGCTCCCTGCGTCTTCCCCCGGGCGGAAGCCACCCCCTGGCTCCAACTCTGTCCCAAAGAGGATGCCCTAAGGTTGGAGCATGACAGAGCTTTCCAAGCTTGAGCGAGCAGGGAAGTCACCTGGAACAGGAAGGTCACCTGGAGTAGGGAGGTCAGTGGGATGGAGGGAGGAGATTAGAAAAGCGTCCAGAAGGTCAAACTGAAGGTGGGACCACACAGAGCTGCTAGGGTGCCTCACCTGGAGGAGAGCTGAGACAGAGACTGGGCGCAGCTTGGCCAGCCAGGTGGCATCCCCGTCAAAATTAACCCATTCGGGGTTTGCTGCCCACAGGAGTATGAGGGCATATCCCTGACAGGTGAAGAGGGAGGGCTGTAGAATTAAACGCCCCCAAGAACACATAAGCCTCGTAAACTGATGATTCTTCTGCTTTCAGGTAAACTTCAAAATGTTCTCATAGGGACTTCCCTGGCAGTCCGGCGGTTAAGGCTCCGTGCTTCCACTGAAGGGGGCACGGGTTCGATCCCTGGTCGGGGGAACTAAGATCCTGCATGGCATGTGGCCGAAAAAAAAGAAAATGTTCTCATAAATAAAATCCCATTAATAAACTTTGTTAAATATGACACAATGAACTGACAATTTTACATGTTTATACTATGGGCTCATATTCCCCATATGCTGAGAGTTTCCACTGATGACAGAGTGATTATTTCTTGGACCACTAACCCCATTTCCCCAAAGCCATGAATAATGGTAGAAACATGAATTTGTCTAATGGAAGAATGAATTTGTTGATTTTTAAACAAAGACATCAATATTCCGCATTTCCAAGTTCAGTGTTCACCCCCTCTGTTAATTTTTCTGATGCAGTGCAAATACGTTTTATAAGACTCCTGTGGTTTCCTTTATTAAAAAAGCACACTGATCTGTGCTATAGAGCTGAATGATAATATTACAGGTCATGAAAAAGATTTAGCATTTTGAACATTTGTGCAATTCAAGCTCCCAAGGTCATTCACAGGAGGATCAATTTCAATTACATTTCAATTTACCGCTGACATCATGGGGAGAGGGCGTCACATCGTGAGAAGGGGGCACAGGGAGCTAAGAGCACGGATGGACGCTCACCTTTGCCCCCTCCCAGCCCTGATCAGAGCCTCCTCTCCACCCAGGTCTGCATCCCCCTCCCTGGAGAGGGTTCCTTTGTAAGAAGCAGTGTCCAGGGTACAAATCCTGGGCAAACAGGGAGTAAAGAGAAGCCAGACGTTTATTTCTTTATTAGCAGCATGTGTTGGCGTGGCCAAGTTCAGTCATAAACGCAGAACCTCATTGCTGGGGATAAAATCAGGTGAAGCCCACCTCATTCACTCTGCCTTTGACCTGGACCAGCCATTCTCGTTCTGCGCTGGGGTGGGGAGGGAGTGGGAGGTGGGGTCACACCGCAGGCAGGCTGGCTGCTCACTTAGCATCTCCCACCAACCCCGCCTCCAGCTGGCAGGAGCCCCGGGCCCAGCACGGGCAGGTGCCCCGCGGACTCTGTCTCTCTGCTTCTCACCTTGCCAGGACAGAGGCTGCTCCTCAGCTGAAATAAGCCCATCATCTTTAATCAGGATAAACTCGGTATAAAATCCAACCCCTCCCCTGGCGCACGGTGCCCGCTCCCTCCGAGCCTGGCTCAGCCCTCTTGGGTCAGCTCCCGGCTTCTCCCCATGTCCCAGGCACGCCGGGGGGGCTCTCCCCACGGGGCTGCGGCACAGCTCAGCTCCACCCGAACACCTCTCTCCCTTGCCCTGCAAGACTCTGTCCTTCCCTCTCAGAACCATCCAACCCCCTGTATTAGCGAGAGGCCACCTCCTGGGCTCTCTTCCCCGTCTCGGTGGCCTGCCTGTCCCCTTCGTATCACCTAACTCCACTCTGATATTTCAGGCATCCCTTTGTAAGCCGGGGCCCTCGTCAGGATCTGCACTTCCAGGAAGACATGGTGAACGTTTAAATCATGAATAATTGTTTTCCTGCCTTTTCTGTCCACGGAGCCATGGCAAGCACAGGCGGCCGGGCTCTCAGGAGGACAGGTCCGGCACCCTGACCACTAGCAGCTCCAGGTCAGAGCATCTCCAGAGAACGGGGAGGGGCTGGGACAGGATGGGCCTGAGGAGCCAGCTGTCCCGTCCGCTCCATTTCTGCACAGACTCCGAGCTGCCAATTCCACACCACAGATGTAGCTTTGGTCATTTTACTCTGAATAACTTATCACTGCACACCCACGTGGGCATGAAAACATTTTATCCAATACTCATAATTTGAGTAGCAACTCTAATTTGTGCAGCATCATTTCCTGGAAGGAACTTGGGGATAAACTCTGTTTGTAGGTAACCAGAAGGACACAGACCCCGAGACCCATTCCCCCGACCATGCTCTGCAGTCTTGATTTATATTCTTTTTTTCATGCTATTTTTAACCTTTTGCTGCCTCCGTCTTTCAGGAAAGACAGAAAAACAGAAATCACATATCTTCCGATCTCCAAAGCCTTAAATGATGAGGATAAGCAATAATCTCACTTGTTTCTTTCTTTCTCTTAATCAATGAAATTACTTTGTACCTTCATTTTCATTGGACATGGTGGCATAATGTTTTAGATTTTTCAAAGAGAGGAAAAAACCTCTTTGGCTTCTACTGCAGCATCCATATTCTGTGCCCATTCTAATATTTCTCCTTTTTACCTCTCTTGCAGTATCAGTGTCATCTCTTTTTGGTAAATTTTAAGTCACCATTTAATTTCCAGTAGGAAAAAAAAGTTACACCAAAGATAATCTTCATCCTCAAACACACGTAACAAAACGAGCATACAAAAAGTCAAAATTACATGCAATAGAAATTCTAGATTAGCCCAGAATATGTAGTTCCCGTTCGTTTTCCTAGGTTCCTACATTAAAAATTTTAGTAATTGTAATTTATCACAAACCTTCAGTTTGGGTTCAGCATGGGATGTGTAAAAGGAGCGAATTTCAACATTCAGGGTAAAATTCTCATTTAAACCTTGTCTGTCTGGATAATCGTTATGTTGGCAAATAAGTCGGATGAACTGGGATCTGCTCACCCTCAGAAAGGAGTAGATGCTGCACTCAGGACCCTCACCCAGTCCACACATTTCTGTTTCCCTCTAAGCTGTTTCCTTTCTCACGTATGAAGTAAGATGCATGTATCCGGGTTGAGGAGACCAGAGGGAAAAGGAGGGGCTGGAAGTCGAGCCTGGAGGGGGTCACCCCCGTGTGCGTGTGGACTGGGGGTGGGAGGGCAGGAGACACTGCCTCCTTCTTAAGGATCACAGAACTTTGGAAAGCATTGACCAACCCTGAAAGGCAGGTCTTTTCAAAATGTTTGTTTCAAATGTCTTCCTCATCCCTCATTCCATGGGGTATATATTTGTCTGGAGTTTCACGGGTGGTGCATGGTTATCTGCAGTTATATGGGGTGTGTGTTAATTGGAGTGATTTGGCGTGTGTATGATGATCTGCAGTTGCATGGGGGTGTATGGGGGGGGACAGGAGTGCAGTCCTGGTGACTCTGCCTGCAGCGGCTGTGGGGAGAGGAGGGCAGGACCGGGGAAGAGCAGTGAACGGGATTCACAGCTGGATGGAGGTGGCCATCTCAGTGGGGGCCCTTGGGTGCACACACTTTGATGAATGTGGTTTTAATGCTAATTTAGTTTTCTGGTGTTCCCATGCCCAAAGGCTCTGGTTGTCCTGAGAGAAGCAAGACCCCCCCCCCCCGCAAAGAAGGGAGTCAATGATTTTACAGATTCCACGGGTGTCTTTGGGTAGGAAGTCAGAGCCAGGCGCGAGGGGAGGTGGGGAGGACCCTCCGTCCACCGCCCCCTTCCCGGGCCCTGTGTCCGGTGCAGGGAGAGGCCTCTAGATGGTGCAGGTGAGTCTGCGTGCGGAAGGCTTCAGGAGGTGGGTGAACAGTCGGAAGAGTCCCGGGAGCCCGAGAGCTGAGGGAAGTGGGCTGACAGCGTGCAGGGCAGAGCCCGGGCAGCTCCGCTGGCCACCAGCCACTCCACACCTGCTCCCGGGACACGGCCGGTGGCCACCTGGGAACCCGGTGGCCCCGACCGGACGGAGCCTGGCTTTCTTCACGGACCATCTTCTGTTGGGATTGGAAACGGATCCCCCAGTGGGGTCCAGGTAAGCCTTGTCCTTCCCTCTTGGTTTCCTGAGCTCTTGGGCTGTGGATGAGACAGAGATGTCACTGCTGGGAGACAGCCCGGGTGCATTTTTGAAATGCGCGTCATTTTTGGGCTGCGTTTGAACAAGCTTTCCTGGTTACTGTACGTCTGCGCTACTGGTTCTAAGACCTGAGATTGTTCTCTGTTTTCAGGAAAACAGCAGAAACCCCATTTTGCTCTTGGCTGTGCATCTGGCGAAGGAGCCATAGTCTGTGTGCTCAGCGGGCTTGGGATCTCGGCTACTGAGACGACAGGGTCTCCAGGAGCCTGAAAGTTTGCTTCCTGGGGAGGCAAGCAGTGGCTGGGGTCCCACTCCGGGTCCCCTGAGCCACCTTCCCTTCAAGACTGAGGCCGAGGTTATGGCCGCCATGTTTTCGGGGTGCGGGGGACAGAGAGTGAGCGGGTGAGGATGCACGTCTGGTGGCTTCAGCTCTCACTTCAGCCAGGAGTTCCCACGCAAGGCCCTGACAGATCAGGGGCGGCTTGGGTTCCGGCACCAGAGCGGCTGATTCCCCATCTTCCCACCGTAAATGCACCTGCTCCGTGGAGGCTGGAGGTGTTAGGGGAGCGGGGACAACAGTGAGGGTCCAAGAGGGACGTTAAAGCCGTAAGGGGTGGAGTGAGTTGATACATCAGCAGAGCGGAAGCCCCGTCCGTCCATCAGGGGAGCTCGATGGAGTTGTAGGGACACGCAATAGGAGGTGACGGCTGACAAACGGGGTGGGGAGGGGCTGAGGAATCCCGGCCCCTCCTGCCCTGAGGTTCTGAAGTCTGAAGTCGCCTAGTGAGACACTCTCCAACCGAGAGTGAAACTGCAGCTAATTCAAAATATTTAAGAGGTAAAAATCCATCATGAGCTAAAGGAGAAAAGGGGTCAATTCAAATAACAGAAATATTTCCCACCCAATTGAATGCGCTGAGATTTCTAAGCCTTAAAACCTTCCAAGTTATGTCTCAACAGGGTCCACCATAAAGAGAGCAACTCAGCAAAGCTGGGGAATGAGCATTAGTCCCGACGGCTGCCCCGTGTCCCTTGTCACTGGAGGAGAGGATGGGGGCCCTGCCTGGGCTTGGTCAGCTGGGGTTCCTCTGTGCCTCCCTGCCCTCCCCCGCCGGCCCCCGCCCCCCCCCCACCAAGTGAGCCAGGCTATGACAAAGGAGAATTCTCTGACAGCACATTTGGAGGGTAATCCTGGAAGCACATGTCTTTGGGAGGAAAAAGTCAATAAAATTTCCCTGAAATGTTTGATTTTCACTCTCTGGCTACTATCCAGTTTCTGAAAGTAAACAGGGTTTTCATGTTGCGGCATATTCGTATTTGTGAAGCTCAGACGTGGGGGGCTTGCCCTCCTCCTTGGGTGTTACTGTGTCCCGCGCCTCGTGCAGCCCCACCATGCTCAGACACGGCCTGTCCCGCACCGCACAGGGTGCAAACCCCACTGACTCTTTTAACTGGGGCGCATCCTCCCATCAAAGTTTCTGAGGTCCCAAAGGACCACAGATGAAAGCCCGGTCACCCGAGTCTTCTTTCTGACTTTTGTGGCTTCCAAAAAATGAAGTTCATTCTCAAGGAAATGCCCAGGAACCCAACTTCAAAGACTCAGGTAAACCTGAAATTCAAACACAGAAGCTGTAAACAGGATGGCGCTTTGGAAGCCAGCCCAGTGATGAAATGTTCACCCCGCGGTCTCCCTCCTGGCCCCCCCGGGTCCTGCCTGCCCACCTCCCTGCAGCTTTCCCCCTGGCCCTGGTTTCCTCAATTATCCCCAGGGACACCTGCCTGCTCATTGCTTTGATGCTGTTCTCGCTCTGCCTGGGTAATTCCGCCCACCAAGAGCATGATTAATTAACTTGCATTAAGCTCACTTAGCACATTAGATCAACTAGGAAACGAAGGCCGCGCCTCCACCCTCTGAGAGTCTCCCCGTCATAGCCGAGGTTGCTGTCCACAGTGAGCTCACATGCGCGGGTGGGACTTTCATTCAATCTCAGATTATTTCCCCTGGAATAAAGCAAGGGACGATAAGCTGACACCCGGGCACTTAGCCTCTGCCCCTCATTACTGTGGCACTTTACATGTTCATGCTTGTCTTCCCTGCTTTTCAAATAAGGGGGTCGGGCCCTAGAAAGGGGAAGGGACTTGCCCGTGGCCACAGCACTGGCGGTGATGAGACACCAGCCGTGGCTGACGAGGGTGGAGCACCGGGCGACCAGACTCAGGCTGTGTCCCTCGAGGGCAGGAAGGGGAGCTGACACCAGACCCTCAGTTGCTGCCTCTGTGGGGATGAGCAGAGAAAGCGCCAGGACCACCGCCCCCCCCCACCAGTTACGACAGGTAGACCTCAGTTCCGGGGTCAGGTCAGCCTAGACGCCACACGTGTCTCTGGGAGTCTCCCCGACAAAGGTTTGGTGGCAGAGGAAAGCGGGGTGGAAAGACGGCACTGCTGTTCGTCTACAGAGCAAATGGGTGACTGTGGGTGATTTCAGGCGGTTCATTCTGATGGACTCGAGCAATGAAGAGAGATTTTTGCGGGGCCTTGGGGTTCAGGCCCAGCCTCTATCAGCACAGACAGTGAGACTGCGCTGCGTTTCTCTCCACTGTCTGTCCCAAGGGCACCAGGCGTTGTCCAGGGTGGGCGCCCCACATGGTCGAAGCATGGCCAGGGTCTCAGGAGCAGGGTGGGCCTCACCCAACAGTGCTCAGGGATGGGTCCCATGCTCCAAGGCGGCTTTGGTGCCCCCCTGGAGCACGGAGGGCACTCGGTGCACATATGTCCGGGTGGTAGGTGGGATCCATCATGTCAGAGAAAGGTCACCAGCCATTCTCATCACACCATGGGGTCAAGGGGCCCAGGAACGGCCAATAGGCAGCAGATCCCATTGGAGCCAGCCCTCTGGGTGCCGAGATGCGGTATTCCAAGCCTGGTGCTCAGGTCATCCAAGGTGGGACAGGCACACGCCAGGACCTGAGGAAATGCCCAGAGCTCTGGCACATGGTTCTCACAGAAACAACTACCAGGAGGACTTCCTCCGTCTCCGGCAGATGGGGGTCACTGGGTGTGTCCAGTGGGGCGGTGGAAACCAGCCTTCCACGGGGAGATGCCCTTGCAGTGAGAAGGCGGCCGTGCTCCCCGGCCAGCTTGGTCCCCCAGATGCTCTCGGGCAGTGAGTCAGGCCGGGACCCTCACTTGGCAGGGAGGCGCCCTGCTGGCGAGTCCTTCTCCCCACGGACTCAGCAGCCCCTGCCCTGCTGCCTTCACCGTGGCTGTGAGGGCCCCGTACTCGGAAGCCCAGCTCAGCTGCGGTGTTTCCAGATCTCTCAGGGTCGACACCTTTCAGAGGCTGGATACAGCAACTAAAAGGTGAGCCCAAACACTGAAATAAGATACTAGTCTCCCGAAAATAATAGGGAGAGAATTCTGCCAACAGCACCTTAATCCTGGCATAAAGCACTTTCTCTGGATGTGAAGACAGACACGCAAATCCAGATTACAAATGCAAACCGAGAGGCTACCGTTTGACAGATATCAGGCTAAATCTTTTCTACTAAAATGTCCATGTTGCCATATTTCCAGTTCCATATTTCTTAAACTTTGTGCCCAGGAGAGAGAAGAAGGTAGGATTTCATGGTGGGTTTAATGTATGTTTAATGTTCACTCATTCATGCAAGTCTTTTCTGAGCATCTGCTCCATGGTAGGCACTGCCCTGGGACCCGCAGGCGGTGGGGAAATGCCCCTACCTTGGGGCACTTGCCTTCTAGTGAGGACAGAGGAGCCACAGTCCAGAGACATGAATGACACTTCAGTAAACCCAGTGCCAGGAAGAAATATGCGGGCGAGCAGAGAAGTGCCTGGGTGAGAGTGGGGGGCCTCCTGAGAAGTGGAATCTGAGGGGTGGCCAAGGAAAGCCTGGGTGGGGTGGACCCGAGACGCCCCACCCCAGCTGGAGGGCAGTGTGGCTACAGCAGAAGGAAGGTGGGGTGAACAGGAGGAAGTGAGAGAGGAGACCAGGGGTGGAGTGAGCAGGGCTGGAGGCCATGGTGAGGAGGCTGGGTTTCAGTGAGGACAGTGGGAAGGCAAACAAAACAGTGACTCAGGGCTGCTCGTGTCATTCTGGGACCATCAGTGCCCACAGCAAGACCAGGCGGTATATTTTGAAATCCACACCCCCGCCCTTGAGTCCGTCTGTAGGAGCTTCTTTCTGAGAGCACTGCAGGGGCTGGAGGGGCAGGATGGCCGCTGGGGCTGGCCATCAGGCAGTAGGACCAGCTGGGCTTTCAACTCGACATCTGCTCTCTTTGCAATGAACAATGACAGAGGGACCCTTTCTGAGAAAACTTTTAAAGACTCCAACTTGAAACATGCTTACATTTTTTTTTTTTTTTTGCAGTACGTGGGCCTCTCACTGTTGTGGCCTCTCCCATTGCGGAGCACAGGCTCCGGACGCGCAGGCTCAGCAGCCATGGCTCACGGGCCCAGCCACTCTGCGGCATGTGGGATCTTCCCGGACTGGGGCACGAACCCATGTCCCCTGCATCGGCAGGCGGACTCTCAACCACTGCGCCACCAGGGAAGCCCCCATGCTTACATTTTTAAAAGGCTCAAACTGGAAAGGAAACACTTATGGTTCTCCTAGAGTCAAACATGGCCCTCCACCCCTTTGCAGCCCTACTAGATACTCCCGCAGTCAGCCCAGAGGCCCTTGTCAGCTCCACTCCCCAAGTCTCACCTGGAGAGATGGAGACGTGCTTCCCAGCAATGGGAGAGAGATGGAGTTGGATGGACAGAACACTGCCCTGATGGTTCAATTCAGAAACCTCCTCGGGCTTCCCTGGTGGCGCACTGGTTGAGAGTCCGCCTGCCGATGCAGAGGACAAGGGTTCGTGCCCCGGTCCGGGAAGATCCCACATGCCGTGGAGCAGCTGGACCCGTGAGCCATGGCCGCTGAGCCTGCGCGTCCGGAGCCTGCGCTCCGCAACGGGAGAGGCCACAACAGTGAGAGGCCCACGTACAGAAAAAGAAAAAAAAAAAGAAGAAACAAAGAAACCTCCTCTTCCAGGTGAGCTGTTAGGGAACTGAGTTAGGGACTGGTTCAGCACCCAGTTGTCAAGTCAGAGCTGCCAACTGTAGGTAGGGTTTTATGGTTTAATGGTTTAATTGAGGCCTGTGTTCTTGTCTAACGAACAACACATCTGGCCCAGAAAAACCCTAAGTTTTAAAAATATTGAGACACACTTTCTTAAATGCACTTCAGGACTCTCAAAGTCCATTTTCTTTAAGATTCAGTTCTTAATAATGACTCAAGATGGCTGTTCATAAAACTTCCCGACTGTAATGAAGAAAATCAATCAGAATGTACACTTTGGGGCTACTTAGATGCTCTATCCTCTGCAGAAAGCCAGCATCTCCAAGAAGTGCAGCCCAGAGTGGGCAACGGCAGCCGGGTGCAGGGCAGCATCTGTAAATGGCACACTTGCACAGTGTGATTTTCTCTGACAGGTTCCTTTACGGGAGATAAAATGTCCAAAAAGTGTCACTTAAGTTCAGCAGAACCTCGTTTAAAGTTTAGCTCATTCTTAAAGGGATTTGGAGAGAGAGACCTGTGTGAACACACAGCAGGCATCTGATCTACCCGGTGGCCTCCAGCAGGGCCAGCCCTGTCCCCACGACCCCTGAGGTCCGAGCAAACGCCTTGATGCCCTGTTAGCTCTCATTTCAGTTATTTTGCTCCCCATTTTACGGCCGGAGGAAACCAAGGCAGGGATGTCCCCATGACTGGGGACACTCAGTTTTGAGTCAACTCTCAACACCAAGAAAACAAACCTTCTCCAAAATTGCTGCCTGTTGGTTTCCAGCCTGAGGTTTCCACATGAAAATCATCGTCCAAACAGACCACACGCAGCTCTCGGTCCTGACTTCTTCGACTGGCTGGGGCGTGGGGCGCCAGTGCTTGAGAATGTTACCCTGATGGCTTTCCCAGTTGTTGTTTTGAAGGCAAATATTTATTTTGTGAAGATTGCAAAAGTCAGAACAGTAGAATGTTGGCCTCTCCTTATGTTCACAGAATCAACAGAATTGAGACATCGACAAACGTGTGTCCTTGTTCCCTAAGGAACCGCCTGTTTGCCTCCTGTGGCATCAATTAAATAAAAGTGGGGCCTCTGGAGATGCAGGCCTCCGCCAGGCCGAGCATCCTTCTGCCTGCCTTCTGGTTCTCAACAGTGGCCTGGTCGGTGCATCTGGGGCTGTCCTTCCTGTTTACCTGAAGAGCACTCCTCAGGGCTTCACTGCAGGCTTTCTTTATGCTCTGAATCTTGCTCAAGGTTTTGTAAGAGGATCTAAAAGAAACAGAAGGCCTGACCTCTGTTCTCATGGCCCATAGAATGGAAAGGAAGAAGCAGGACAAACAGCCTCACAGTCACACAAACAAAAGGACAGAGTCCTCTGGGGACTGGACAGCAGTGCCCACCACCCGCCCTACACTTTGTGCCCTCTCTGAGGACGGGGGGCTCCCTCTGGTCTGTAGCAGGTGCCTGGCACACAGTAGGTGCCCAATAAATGTTTACGTAAACCAGCCTTTGTGGACACTGATTGCCTTCCAATGGTTTCCTTTCATTTACTCCGCTTAACAATCCGTGAAATGGGTCACCATCACTCCTCACAGACACGCAGTGGAGGCTCGGGGTGAGTGAGGCCCAGGAGCTTGTCCTGCTAAGTGGCGGTACTCCCATGTGGGCCGCTTGACCCCGGTGTCCTCCCTAGGCTCCTCCAGAAGTCAGGTCTGGGATGGGGTGGGGGCGGTGGCTGCTGCAGAGTAGATTGAAGTTTAACTTTATATCATAACCATTTCACGGGTGGGGAGATTTGAAGGGATTTCTAAAGCCCCAGATGACGCTGAGTTCCAGGTCCCTTGGCAGCCGCTCCTGCCGGCCGGGCCCCAGAGCCCAGGCGCGTGTGGTTTGGGGTGGGAGGACATGGGGAGCTTGAGCAGAAGGCAGGACCTTCTCTTTCCAGAGCCAGGCAGCCTCCCTGCTCCCAGCGGCAGTGCCAGGATGTCAGGAGACCCAAGACCAGCCAGATCTACTCAACTCCAGAAGCCTCTCCTCTCCTCGGGGTTGGGCTGGACGTGTCCGGCTGGGGTTGGACCAGAGTGGGCACGGCCGTAGGACACAGCAGGGCTTGGGAAATGATGCTGGTGGGGCGGAGAGGGAGGTGGGTGGGAGCACAGCCTGAGTGTCCGCCGGATGGGAGCCCACGTCCTGCTCCACGTGCTGGGGCTGGTACCCTGGATGGTCATCACTGTAACGACTCCCAGTTCCCCGAGAGAGGACAGTAGTGTTCACTCCTGGGATTATTGAGCGGATTCCAGTGCAGTGAGGCCAGCAAAGGACCGAGAACGGGGCGGGGGCTCCATTAGCCCTGTCTGTACTCGGCGTGCCCTCGTGGGCTGAACTTACTACTGCAGCCGGACCTCTGCTTCTCAATCACAACTTTGGTTTCATTTACCCATGTCCATCTGAGATGTCTGTCTTTCCCCGGAAGAGCCTGTCAATCTGTCCAGGCTCCAGAAAGCCACTGGGACCCTGCAGTGACAGGGCAGGGTCTGCGAGCCCTGTGAAGCACGGCGCCTGGCAGGCTAACGTCCGTCCACCCAGTGACACCCTGACCACACTCCAGCCATGCCGCCTCCGCTGCCCCTCCTCCCCGCCCAACACACACAAGCCGCAGGCGCTGCATCCGCTCTCACCCAGGACGTCTGTGCCACCTTCACCCCTCAGGTCACCTTGTCAAAGAAACCCTCCCTGGCCGCACTCTGTATAAACAGCAGCTCTGACCCCTAAACTCCTGTGTAAGGCCTTGCTCACACAATGTCGTGTAAATGTCCCCATCTGTGTGTGAGCCCAGACTGGGCAGGCGATCAGTGAGTCTGTGTGCAGATGTGGATCACAGCAGGGACAGGGGTGGGCACCCTGCCACCGTCAGAGAGGGGGTTTCCTCCTGGGTCCTCAGGGCCACCCGGGGAGGTTTCAGACGTGACTCTCCTGAGCCCCCAGGTCTGTCTGGAATCAGTGAAGCACGGCGGGGAGAGGACGGAACGAGCTGAAGTTAAAGAACAACCAGGAGACGGACCGGCTGGGTTTCAGGCGGAGGGCAAGGGGCAGCGGGTGGCTCCCCAGGCCCACCCCTCGGACCCCCCAGCACCGGGCCCCATGTCGCAGGCGCCCAGGGCACACGCACTGACACTGGGCCAGGGAGAGGGTCGCCGCAGCCCTGTGCCCACACCCGCCACCTGTCTGCCGTCGGGAAACGGGGTCAGAATGAGGAAACTCCACTCAGGGACCAGTCGTTCTCAGGGCAAGAGCAGCACATAGTCCTTGCGTTGACCGTCACTGCCTGAGACCCTCGTGTCCTCTGGTTGTCCGTTCCTGCCTCGTAATTAATCTAACCCCGGTGGGAGGCAGGAGGGCTCTGCCTCCCCGCGGCCCTGCCGCTGACATCTCCCCGCCCAGGCTCTCTCCCTCCGTCCCTCCCCTCGCTCCTCTCCTCACTCACGGCGTTTTGGACACACGGCTTGTCTGAACGGTGCAAGCCTGGCCTCAGAATTCTGGTGGGAGGGGTGTCTTCCAGTCTCTGTTCCTGGGGTGCCGTAGGTAGGGTGCGTGTGCATGAAATGCAAAAACAAAGAGCTTGGGATGAGGCTGGGACCAGTCTGGGGAGGTGGGGGGAATGAGCGCCCTAGCAAAGGGGGCAGAGGTTTGCCAAACTCAGGCGGCAAGTCTGGCTCTCAGCACCCCAAGCTGGATGGCACCTTAACCAACAGCCAGAGAAGTCTGTCCTGGGCATGAGTTTGATACTCAGGGAGGAGGATGAAGAAATGCTTTGGGGGTGGGGACAGGAGCCTTCGTATCTCTGGATTGCTCAGCAGCTAGGAGTTTCAGGTGAATCTCGTTTTCTTCATCACTGAGCATTTTGCAGCTGGCACTTCTTGGCTGTGGGAAGCAGCAGACACCTGAGCCCCCTTGGAGATTCAATGTCTGCTCCTTACACACCCCTCCCCTTTCAAGAACTCCTGAGGCTTAATGGTTTCCTTTTGGAAAGCTTTCAAATTGTGTTCATTTGCGTTTACATGATCTGCTTCCTTCAGCTCTGTGTGTGGATTATTCTCCTGTTGGGTTTAATTTAACCAAGTTTGCAGCTGTGCTAACAAATTCACCAATGCCCCCCTGCTTTCAAATGGCTTTTTCTGCCTTTTCTCTGGCTTTACTTCAAGACCAGCTCCACACTGAGACGCTCCAGCATCAGGACTGTCTGCTCAGAGTACCTACTTCTTCAAGACCCATTTCCTGTGACTGAGCTTCACTGTGTCTCTGATTCTAACAAGTTAGTTGAATATCTTAATAGTCAAAATTAATGATTTATAAAAGTCACTGTTAAAAACAAACAAAAAAGGCACCTTCTCTAAAGCTGTCAGTTTCAGCCTCTAGCAGGAGGGTCTGTGTGTTTCCTAAACATGAGGGTCCTGTGCAGGCCTGTTTGTCACAAATATACTGTGAAACTTTGAATCTTTAAGAAAACATCACAAACATGCAGATGTGCAAAGATACCAGAACCTGCCAAGTTTAATCTTTTTGTGACTTTTTAATTTGATTTCATTTATTTATTTATTTATTTTGTGGTACACGGGCCTCTCACTGCTGTGGCCTCTCCCGTTGCGGAGCACAGGCTCCGGACGCGCAGGCTCAGTGGCCATGGCTCACAGGCCCAGCCGCTCCGCGGCACGTGGGATCCTCCGGGACCGGGGCACGAACCCGTGTCCCCTGCATCGGCAGGCGGACTCTTAACCACTGCGCCACCAGGGAAGCCCTTTTTGTGACTTTTTAAAATGAGCTTGTTGTATTTAATTAGCCTTAGGAGAGAACTGGCCACCTGGTGAGAAGGTGATTATTGGGAACCACAGAGATTTAAGGGGCGTTCTGGGCCTGAGTGTCATGTGAGCCCTTAAAACACTCCTCCTAAACTCTGCCTGGATCTGTTTGTACTTCAAAGACCAGTAACCTGTTTTTAGAAGACACGCGGCTCTTCTCAGAGCAGACAGAGCCCAGCAGGCTTCCCCTGGAGGTGAGGTCAGGACCCACACAGCCGCCCTCCTGTCCGGGCAGACCCTACGAAGGGAGAGATGCCCATCCCCGGGAGAGGGGACTGTGCACCGCAGCCCGAGCTACAAGACGACGCTTGTTGGAACATGTCTGTTAAAAACAGGCTCCTTGAGACTGTGGGTCCATAGATACCGTAAACCCTGTCGGTATAAGAATTCACTCCTGGGTTCATCGACAGTGTGATGTCTTGCTGTCTTGCATCTAATAAGGGCTAAGAAAGTGATGCGTTTGTGTGAGTGTGAGACTGAGCGAGAGAAGGTGGTTTCCCTCTCGGCGGGAGCTCACTCGGCCCAGGAAAGCCCTCCTGGCCTTTCACAAACCCCGAAGGCCCTGCCGCTCTCGGCTCGGACGCCTCATGTTAACGAGGTGGTCTTCCCATGAAAAGGTAGTGTGTGTCTCAAAGTGGAGAAAGCACCGAGCCCATCATAACACCTGGACTCATTTGCCTATTGAAGGAATGATCACAAAGGGCAAGTGCTTCAAGAGCCAGAGGTGAAAGGCCACCGGGCCTCTCAGGGAGGCTCCGGGCAGAGATCGGGGCCAGAGTCCAAGCCGCGTCTGTCCACCTCGGCTCGTCCACCTGGCAAACACCACAGCAGCCCCGCGAACGACGGCGTCCAATTCCCGTCGAGGCACAGCTGCCCCCGCAGCACAAGCTCTGTCCCCGGGGGAATGACGGGCACGCCGGCCCCTTGGGCGGCCCCTCCCTGACCACGTCCAGGGCCAGGTCCTGACGCCATCCTCGGATAAAGGAACAGGAACTCCTGGAGAAACGACTCATCCCGGGGCAGAGCAGGGACCACTCGGTGTAGTGAGATGTGCATCCTGGGTGGGGTCCTGGGACAGAAAGGGGACATTAGGGAAAAGCCAAGGAAATCTGATCAAGTATGGACGTTAGTAATAACCACGATGCACCCATATAGGCTCAGCGGTTGAGAAAACGTATCCTACTAGTGTAAGATCTTAACAAAAGGGGAATCTAGCTGTGAGGCACATCCCAACTCTGCCCTGTATTTGCGACTTTCCCAGAGATCTAAAACTGTTCTACGGTAAGAAGTCTGTTTTAGTAAAAACCCCTTGTGTAGACTCAGTTCCATCCTCTGCTCCTGAGCCATCTTCCAGCATCGGGTCCTGGGCCGTGTCCAGCAGGAGGGCCTGGAAGCCGGAACAGACCTGGAACCAGACCTCCTGCGTCTCAGTCCCTCGGTTTCTTCCTCTGTAAAAGGGGGTAACAGCTGCCGGCGTGGGGGCCACATGACTCAGCACACGCTTGGTGCTGTAACCCCTCCTCATTACCTGCTGGCTCCCAGTCGTTGCTTGTCACCTTACAGCTCAGGAAGAGGGTGGCTGTCTTGTCGCTTTGCATGCCTGCCCCCTGGCGTCACCTAAAACTCTGGGGCCGCTGGCCTCTGTGGGAGCAGACTGAGTGGGACTGAGGACCCGGGGTCCTTCCCTGCAGGACAGTCGGACGGCCAGTGTCTTACCACGAGCATTAAGGGCAGTCAAGCTTGTGGCTCCAAGGAGGACAGTTCCCAGTGTTCAGGGTCGGTGCGGGGCTGTGAACAGCGATACTTACATGTGTGTCTGGGACTCCCGAAAGGCCCTCCAGAAATGCACCCTCACTTTCCTCCCTGGGCAGGTGGGTCCAGGAGCCACTGGTTGAACGCTGGACCGGCCAGCGCCTACTCACTGCTGAGGCTCAGGCCCCGAAAACCCTGGAGGCTGAGCGCCGGCCAGCCTGGAGGACCATCCGACATGTAGCGGCCTATTTGCACTAAAGGCAGGGAGGTGCATTATAAACACCTGGTGAAGCACCCTTGTAGGAAATACTTTAGATTTGGGGTGCAGGTTGCCGTGTTCTGGGCACGTCTCTGCAGAAAGTTCTAGAAGAAAATTCAAGAAGGCCAAGGGGAGAATAGCCAGGTGGGGCGGGTAGAGCACAGATGCAGGAAGAGGCATGGAGATGGAGGAGCCCGCCGTGCCTGAGGACGCCCTCTGGGTCTCTGCATCTCGGTTCTGTGCCATCGCCTGCTTGATCATTAGCAAGTCAGCCGGGCGCCGCTATTTGTTTGTTTTCAATTTAGCCAAGTTCTCACTCTGGTGCCGCCACAGCCATAGCTACGATGGCAGAGCAGGGAAAATCCACCCACCTCGTTCAGACTCTGGTTTGGCAACACTTGGCCTGTGGGCCAGATGCCCTGTTTCTGAACCAGGCGCACATCCTCTTTGGCTGGGCTGCCCCTGGGCCCGGCGGGCTGGGATTGCAAGGCTGGCGCGCACACCAGCCAGGAGGGCTGGGCGGCCGCCTCTTCAGCCATCACACCTGTGAGCTGTACAAATAAATACAGCAAAAATAGGATGGGGGGAAATGGGTCATTTCAAATGAGGTCTTGGAGAAACAGAATCTGACTGTGTATCTAAAAAGGTGGGGTGGGGTTGGGACCGCAGCAGAGAGAGGCGCAAAGCAGAGGGTCAACTTCACACTGACGTTGTCTTTGACCCAGCAATGCCCAGGGAGGGGGCTGAGCCCCATGGGCTCACTTCTCCGAGGTGGTGCTTGGTCACCGAGATGAAGCGGATGCCGCCCTTCACTGGGCATGTGGGGTACAGCTGTCGGGGGCTGAAACCATGGCTCCTGTAAACTGAGTGTTAACAGTGATTTCTTCAGCACATGAATGAGGACCTGCCACGCAGCAAAGCTGCTTCCAGGAGCATCTGAGGAACTGGATACTTAGAGGCAGTTTTTCAAGGATGTTAGGATAATAAAACAGCTAAGGTCCTGCAGAGCCATGAACTTATCATCTTTGGGGTTATCTTTTCTATGAGGCCAAAATCCGCCCTTCAGATACCTGGGCTTCCCTTTGGTGCAGCAAAGCCTGGGGCCCCTCCCCTCGGGCCCCCGGGGGGCTGTGCTGTCCTTCCAGGGCCCTCATTTCCCAGGTTGGGTAGTTTTCTGAGTCCGGGTCAAGCTTCAGCCCCAGGTGACGAGGGTGCGCACAGTAGCCAGAGGACAAGACGGCCTTGGACCAGGAGGTGGAGTCTAGACCAGCGCCCGCAGGGCTGCCGAGATGCCTACTCCCAGAATCCCGCCTTGGGGCAGCAAGGCTCAGGCGGGGATGGGAGGGGTCTTACTGGCCCTTCTGCTTCAACCCCCAACAAGCACAGGGGCTCCATGAGGCCCTGTCCCCTCACTGATCCTCCAGGCCATGGCCGAGGAGAAGAAACCTCCCCACGGCAAACACGAGATGCTACAACCCCAGTTTTCAAAGTTTAAACAACCAAAACGATTTTTGCACCATTAGGAAATAAATACTGCTTTTCCATCTTTGACATCCTGCTTTTTCCTCTCCACATGTGTGAATGTGTGTAATGTATGTAATAGCATGATAGGTATAGCGGGACATCACATACATATTAGTCTTTTTACTGTCGGGAACATGCCCCCTAGCAGAGCTTGGAGCCCTGGGTGAGAATCCATCCGCCCCAGGCGTCTGTGTGTATCTGAGTCACCTGGGGACCTAATCAAATGGCAGATTCTGGTTCAGCGGTGGAGCCAGGGTCGGGGGTGAGGGAGCTCCGCCCTGCTGACAGGGGATGCTGGGGTGCTGGTCTGCGGACACGCACCAAGCAGAGGACAGGCTCAGGCCCTAACCGTTAGGAAGCTGCTGGCCCAGAGGCCCACCTGGAGGCGGTGTGGCCCAAACACCGGCCAAGGGGGATGCCAACCCCACCCCCCGTGGCTGGCGTAGGAACTGTTCGGGCACTTCAGGCTCTCCGGCATCTCGGGTTCAGTGCTCTTTAAAAAGCGGGTATTTAGATAATCACCCACAACATCACGCTGCAGGGTCACCCACACCTGAGGAACCCAGATGGGGTCAAGTCCCCGACCCACCGCAGTTTAGTTACTACGACCTGGCTCCCCACGTGTGACTGAGACCGACTGCAGCTCCGCCCCTACGCCGGTCCCCCAGAACCAGGTGAGACGGTCCCCGGGGGGCGCTCGGCATGATGCCCAGGGCCAGGCAGGGGCCTCTCCACCCGGACCCGGGACGGCCCCGTGCGCTGGGCTCAGGCCCGCATCCTCACACCTCCCCTGCGTCCATCCCCACGTGGGAGCGAGCACAGCCCGCTCTGTGTCCAGATGTCCTGCACGCGCCGTGCACTGGGCTGGGGCGGGGGCCCTGAGGGGTCTCCTTCTCGCTCATCCGCAGGGTTTCCGTCCTTTGTCTCTGGGAAGTTGCTGCTCTGCTCACATTGCTCCTTGGGGAGAATTTTATCCCGAGGGCTCTTACTTTCCTTCTAAAAAATCCGCATATGAAACCCTCAAACAGAGATCCACAGGGAATCCCCTGGTGGTCCAGTGGTTAGGACTCAGCGCTTTCACTGCTGTGGTTCGGGTTCAGTCCTTGGTTGGGGAACTAAGATCCTGCAAGCCTCGCAGCATGGAAGGAAAAGAGAAAGAGAAATCCACAGTCTAGTTTTACCCAGTGATTGTGTCCTCGGAAGCTTTGAGGGAAAGGGGGAAAGAAATTGGTCTGAAGTAAAATTGAGGCAATTAAAGGATCAAACTCACAACTTCTGCAGACACTTTCACCTGCAGCCTCAGCACCTAATCCTTTTAAACTTTTATAACCACCTTGTTTGGCAGAAAGATCAGGAAGTCACTTGTTGCACACAGGACGGTTATAAGCCTCTTGGATAAGAAAAAAGGATGAAAAGACAAGCAAGAAACCTGTAAACACTAACTGTGAAGACCAGAGAGCAGCAGGCAGCCCCTCCTGCCCTCCCATCCTGCAGACCCTCAAGCCCTTTTCCCCATCACATTCATCGCAGCCTCGGGCAACACAAAGCGCTGAGCAAAAGGAAATTCTACCTTTAATATTCTTAATTTTTTTCCCTGGTTTCCTCTGTGAAATATGAAGCCGCAACTGACTTGATCGCAGACATACAGGATTGGCTGGTGTCCGCTCAGCCCCAGTGAAGGGGTTCTGCTCGGCGTCCCTCTGTGGCCCAATCCCGTTGGGGAGCTGCTTCCTGCATGGGATCGGGGCCCTTTCCCAGGGGCCGGCCTTCCCCGGGCTCCTGCTTGCAACCCCACACGCAGCTCGGGGGGAGGATGGACCACCCAGCACCTGCCCACAGGCAGAGCCCGCCCAGCTGAGGCCTTACGACAAAGCGACAAAGCGCTGTGGCCAGGCCTCCTGGAGAGACGGGGTCCCTCTGTGGGACTGAACCAGAGATGGTAGAGCTGAACTCCACTGTCCCGAGGTCAAGGCTCTGGCCCCGCGGGGACCTGGTGAGACGCCAGGCAGTGGACTCCCTGAGCCCCACAGGGTGTCACCCCAGGGGCCCAGCGGGGACGGGCCTCCAATGCCCTGCTCGTCCTGACCTCTGGAAGCTTGTTGTAAAGCTCAGCCAACAAAACACGTTGACAACAGAGATAACAAAGAAAGCACCTGAGCAGCTAATAGAATGCGACGTGGATACATCTTTGAGTTCTTGAAATTTAATACATGAGATGGAAGTGGGTGCAGAACAGACCAGGAGGGGAGGATTCTTCAAAGTCAGCCTGATCAAGACCCCTAGGCGTGCTAATGGCCCGACCGCTGTCCATCCAGGGCTTGGGTGATGATACATTTATTGTGCATGTTGTGTCCCAGCTGCAAATGGGGAGG
The DNA here is from genome assembly GCF_025265405.1 of Mesoplodon densirostris. NCBI lineage: Eukaryota > Metazoa > Chordata > Mammalia > Artiodactyla > Ziphiidae > Mesoplodon > Mesoplodon densirostris. The sequence goes on from NC_082674.1 coordinate 65,222,940, forward strand.
TGTCACTCACAGATAAGGGACCTGGGCCTGAATTTTATAGCCTAATTTAATTAGCACTGATCTGAGGCTGGTAGTACCTGGTTTTTCCAGTTTTCAGGAAATATACCTTTGCCTGGGGGTGGGTGGTAAGCGGGTACAGAAGATACAGGTTGGGGGAGGGCCAGCGCGGGGAGGGGCCAGGGAGGTGGGCTGTGAGACATGAAAGGCCCAATATTGAATTTCATCTGTGATGTGATAAAACCCCAGGCCTGGATCTCTTCACGTGCCAGCGAGCACTGGAGCTGAAACCCCAGGAAGGGCAGAGACTGCCCTCTGCAGCAGTGCCTGAGTGGAGGATGAAAGGGAACACAGACACCCCAAGGTAGGAGGAAAACCCAAGTCCCTCTGAGGCCTGTGGAGGTCGGGGCGGGGGAGACGGTCCACAGGGCTGAAGCCCCCTAGGGTCGTCCTTGTTTGCAGTCTCTCTGGGACGTTTGTGGTTGCTGAAGGACGTGACCATGACCTGGGGGACTCAGGGAAAACCACACCCCCAGACACAAATTTTAACTCTCTGGGGGAATATGAAATAAAGAGCAAGGTTTTAGGAAGTTAGTGTAAAATAAGCAGGTTGCATAACTGAGGACAAAAAGCCTCAGATTGTTAAAAAAATACATTTTAAATGCTAAGCTGAACTTCGTGGGATTTAATTAGAATGAATGAAGTACCCCTACTCTAAGTGTGTTTTTGCGAAGCTGCGTGGTGTGTAGAGTTGACTGCAGTTTGGGGGCTTTGTTGGAGAAGGACTGGGTCTCCTGGGAGAAACTTCCCCCCACCAGCGCGGGGACACTCCTGCATGGGCAGTGGGTTCACCTAACAAATGGCATCGAAGCCAGTGTTTTGTGAGCTCTCGTCTGGATTTACTTCAGTGCTTTTTTCTTCGTAGAATTGGTTTGCTATTTGCTGTTCCTTTTGCTCATAGAAACTTGGTTCTTTAAATAGGGGTCTCTTAGTTGTCAAAAAATGATCCTCGTTTCCATCACTGGTTACCATGGGGATTTTTTCCCAAAAGTGTCTGCCTTGCTGTTTAGAATATGAACTTTTATTTCCCATATTTTGGGCTTCACACTCCATTTAGGAGAAGGATGAGAGAAATGTTGGTGGGTTGGTCATGTGATCCGGGCATGGAGGTCACGTGACCTGGGCGTGCATCCAGCTGGGGCACAGACTCACTGAAGGCCCGCAGAAAAGTTCTGGACCACTCGGAGCCTCAGTTTCTTCGGGACTGAGGCTCACTGCCCATCCCACAGGGAGGTAGATGGCCACCTAGACAAGCCTGGATACGTAGAACAGCTGAGAGGTGAGAGATTGAAGGTCTGTCTCTGTCCTGCCCGGTGGGGTCTCCACTATCCACAAAGGACTGTACATTTAAAGTGATTAAAGCTAATTAACATTCAAGACAGTTCCCCAGTCACACCAGCCGTACTCAAGGGCTTAGCGGCTGTGTGGACAGTGGCCGTCGTCCTGGATGAGGCCGGGCTCGGAAAGCAGTGGGGAGGTGAGAGTAGGACCAGCCGGGGCGGGAGCCGGGGCTGGACTTTGCTGGAGCCCGGCCCACAGATAGTCCAGAGAGCGCGGGCATCCTTGCTTCCGCCTCCTGTCCACGTCTTTTCAGGTAGAACTGACAGAATGAAGGGCCCCCCGTTTGCAGGTGGCAGGTCGGGGCTAGGCACCCCCGTGAGACCCTCGGCCTGGGAATTGCCCTGCACTGGTCAAAACACCCAAAGAACCCAGGTTCATCCTTCTGCTGAAGTGGCAGCTCACTCTTGCGGTTGACGGAGTGTTATAAAGAGTCTCTAGAAAGTTCTCTCGTAGCTGTTCTGTGCCACAACTCTGGGAGACATCCAACTACAAAGTTGTGAGATGAGACCATTGGGGTCAAGGGGACATGGGTCTCCCCATTATTTCTCACAACTGCATGTGAATCTACAGTTACCTCAAAACGAAAGAGTTAATTTTTTTGAATGTTTCCCCCTTGTGCTTCCTACAATGCAAATCTTTTTAAAGTTAAGAATGCCTGCCCTGGGCGCCCGAGGAGCAGATTGTGAATGACCTTTAAAAGTACACTGAATTTTTTCTCATAGCGCCTACAAACGTCCCCTGACTAAACCTGGACTTCGCGAAGATCTCTTTGCACTTTACATTTGCCCGAATTTCAAACAAGGACTCAGCGTAAAACTACTTGATGGCACTTCCCAAACTCTGAAGCGTCTCTGTGTGTGGGCCCCAGCGACCTGAGTCAGGGCTGCGAGGGCCTGGAGCCCCTTCTGGGCTGGACGTGGGCCTGTGAGTGACCGGCAACCTTGACCGCCAGCAGAGCCACAGCATGTGGTTCCCTTTGATGGTTTGTTGCTGCTGAAATCACTGCAGGAGCTAGGACGTGGCGGCCCCTCCCCTCGGTGTCCCCGTGAGGCGCCTTCCTTATCCTAGATCAATGCCAGGGGTGTTGGTAGGTCTTCATCATAACCATTACAGACCGAGGGTCTTGGAATTTGAATTCAGTGTTTCTGCTCCGTCTCTTGGACGAGGTGGTGGTACGTGGCCTTGACGTGTGTGTGTGTGTGTGTGTGTGTGTGTGAGAGAGAGAGAGAGAGAGAGACATCATGCCGGGCTTGGGGGCAGGGTGGTGGCCTTGGGCCGGGCATTGGCCTTGGGTGGGAAGCCCTGGTTTGACTTCCTTCATCCCTTCCTGGTTATGTGAATGTAGACAGTGACCTGACCTCTTTAATCCCCAGTTTATCGGTAAGATGCACCCAGTGAACCCACCTGTTTCATAAGATTTTCACAGGCAGTAACTTGGGTTAGGATTTGGGAGTTAGTGGCTCACGGCGGGCAGGGCGCTGGTGGCCTCAGGAAGCCCGGAGGAGAGGCAGGGGTGGTCTGAACGCGGCCCGCGCGGCCCCTGACAGGTTCATGTTCCCACCTGGTGTCTCCGTGGATTTCCCCTCTGTGCTTTGCGGATAGAGTCTGCACAGGGAGAACATCTCTCCAGGGATTTACCAAACTGCTGGACGCGGGGAGAGCGGAGGGTGGGAGGAAGGACCCAGCTTCTGGCTGCATTCCCCCCACCCCACCCCCGGTTTCCCGGAACACGGCAGGGGTCCTTCTTACAAACATCCACTTGGAAATGTAAGCGAAGGCCCGGACGCACGACACGGGGCTCCTGCCTCTGTCCTTTGACAGCACGAGGACCCCTCGCGCAAGGCAGTGGCCTCACGCTCAGCTCAGAGAAGTTAAGAGCCACCCCCGCGTGAACCTCCCTGCAACCTAAGCCTGAGCGGCCCAGGGCCCCCGCATGAGAACCGGGTTCATTCTGACCACAGGGCTTCGGGAAAGGAACAATTATAACCCCTCTGCCAGTAACAGTCACTTGGTGGGTCTGTACTTCTCAGAATCGCTGTAATCAGAAAGGCAGTTCCACCTTGGACGTGCAAATCTGATGTTTGTCCCCCAAGACCTTGGCTTGTCCCTCTCTGGGTCCACTCTGCTCCTTGCAAAGATTCCAGGTGAGGGCAGCCTGGGTGTAAGCTTGGACTCCAGGCCGTGTGGCTCCTTCCCCCGAGGTGAGGAGGGAAGGGCTGGGCGGGGCCTTTGTTTTTGCATCCTCTTCGCTCTGTGTCTCAAAGTCCGGGCGGACCGGCCTGGCAGTGGTGGCTGCTCTGCAGACCTCACCCCACGCCACACCCCCCTGCATCTCTTGGTCTTGGACCCAACAGTTCTGCCGCCAGGAGTGTTTTCTAAGGAAGAATCAGAGTCCCTCACACTGTGTGATTTATATATGGTGTTGTCACATTGATGACAATAGTGGAAGACACTGGGATAAACACGAATGCCCAGCCAGGGGTTGGGTTACCTGCTCCTGGACCTGTGAGGTGGGATCCACGTCCGCAGCCATGCTCCTGCTGTGTCGTGACAGACGGAGATGCTGGTTAAATTATTAGGCAGAAAGGATACAACGCTGTATACAACATGACTCTCAATTCTATATGTATATAAAATGGAAGGAAATATATCAAAATCTCAATAACGTTTCAAAGAGCAGGGGTCTAGGTGACTTTTAAGTTTCTTCTTCACACTTTGACGTATTTGAAAACTTTCTACGAAGTTTTTATAGTCAGGAAATTAAGAAAAAAATGGAACAAATGTCGGAGACCGAGGCCGGGTGACGAAGTCCCCATCCACCTTTCCTGGGGGGCCAGTGCAGGCATGAGTCCCCCCATCTGGCACTAGGGCCTCATGCCCCCAAAAGTTCCCGAAAATATCTGTCCTCGATGGTCTTGTCTTGAGAACTTCTGTTCTGCGCCATTTGGGAGGATAATGTCTGACCACCATCCACAGCGTCTATGACTTCAACCCACCCTCAGTAAACATTCTGAGGTTCCGATCGCCTGCTTCTGTTCAGATCAGGTTCTAAAACCAGAGTTAGAACGTGGCGATCGTCGAACACAGGGCTGTCAGTTACCGCCGGAGAAACCGCCGCCGCCGGGAGACATGGTGCGCACGCAGGTGGGGCTGAGCCAGGACTGCGCCTCGGAGGCCGGCCTGCTCGTGTGTGGTCAGGAGCCCCTCCCCGGAGCTGCCTTCCTCCCCGGAGCTGCCTTCCTCCCCGGCGGCTGGTGGGAGCTCCGTGCCCGTCCCCCCTGGGGCAGTGTGTCCTCAGCTGCCAGCCCCTCCCTGAGGGCCTCGTGGAATCAGTTCACTCGTGGGTCACGACTCGCACCCTGCCCAGGACCAGGATGCAGTGTGTGCGGTTCCACGTGGCAGAGAGAGGTGCAGGCCGCAGGTGCCGACCGTGGGTAAGTCTCTTATTTCACTTAGACGCGCGCGTGCCGGTGTTTTATGAGGGGCCCGAGCCCCGGGCTGAAGACCTGCGGGAAAGCCCGCATCTCAGAGGGTGCGTCGTCCTCGTTTCCCTGCGCCGTCTGTGCCAGGCTCTGAGTGACCACGCAGGACATGGTGGGGGAGAGCCTGGCCCGGCCATCAAGACAGCCCGGTGGCCCGGCCACTCCCTCCGCTTCCAGGGCCACATTCGCAGGGGCTCCTCGGCCCGGCGACTTCCTTGGAACCAGGGTCCCTGGAAAGCTTACAACTTGAGTCGTTTCGTCCCAGAAAAGCGAGGTGCAGAGGGACACAGAGTCAGGTTGTGACAATCGGGAGGCCCCCTCACGGGCCACAGGGTGACCCCTCGTCCGGCTCCTCCCTGGACTCTTTCCCCTCCGCCACGGGCGGTCTGGTGTCCACTTTCCAGACTTGCCTCCGGAGGCCGCTGCTGTAGCCCCTGTGTCACCAAACTCGGAAAGTCCCTCCCCTCCCCAGCCCCTTCTGCTCTGGGAGAGCTCGGCGCCTACCCCGGGGCGCAGCCCCAGGCCGCCTCTGCTCCCGCCGGCCACGTGGGTGCCCTGACCCCGGAGCAGACTCGGCCCCCAGATGCCCTCGCTCGCCTCGCTGCAGCTGCTGCTCCGCCCCCGTCACCCCCGACCAGCACACACTCCATCAGGCCTTATTCCAGCACGTTCTCAGCCGGGAACCCCTGGCAGCCACGGGGCTGGGCGCCGACTCCACTGCTTCGCTCCCCAGTCCCTGAGCTCAGTGTCTGCTCTCCAGCCACGGAGGCCGCTTCCTGGGGACGTGACAGCGGGGAAGGCTCTATTTCATTAGCACTGCAGCTCCCAGATGCTCACAACCTGCCCCTTGGTCCTGTCCCAAACCCACTGCCTTCTCTCGTCCAGGAGCCTGCAGGACCCGCTCCCCATGCCGGTCTTTCTGATGCGCCTTAAGCTCTCAGCATCCCGGGTCCAAAGCCTTGCTCCGGGGCTTTACCCCGTGGCGGGGGGTGGGGGGTGGGGGGTGGGGGGTGGTCCAGCAGAGGGCAGCCCGCAGGCCCAGGCTGGACTCCAGGGGCCCCTTCACTGGAGGGTGGCGGGCGGAGAGGCAAGTGCCCGGCTCAGCTCCGCCACCGCCCAGCCGCAGTCCTGGAGCCACAGAGTGGCTGTGAGATGCCCGCCAGCTGCACCTCTGCCCTCGGTCCCCTGCCGCCACAAGCCTCGGCCCATGGAGTGCGTTCGCCTGTTTGGGTTTTGTACCTGCTGAAGGAAGGAATATTTCACGGTTATTAATGAAAGTGATAGCGATCCCGGGTGTTTATCTTGGATTATGTGATCGTTATAAGATGAAGCACCCAGCCCGTTGGCCTGTGGCTGATGCGAAAGCAGGCGAGTCTGGACGATGAGCCTGAGGGAAGGTGTTGGGTGTAAACCTGGTCTTCAAACAGCCAGGCTGCATTCCAGACTTCGGAGGCGCTGCCGTGTGCAGGGGCCTTCTCCCCCTTTCTTGTCCTCAGCCCCGGCCTGGAGGGGGATGAAAGTGCAGGCGGGCATGCGTTTAGGCTGATAATGAGGGCAAGGCTCGCAGGCATGCTAATGTGGCAGCTTCAGCGCTTCCTGTAACAGTTTTAATTTTTTTTTTTTATCCAAAGCCTGCTTAAAGACAAACATTTTTTGTTAAACTGCTGGTAGTTCATTTTCTGCAGGAACCGTGCAATTAATCTTGTTTACATTAAAGAGACAGGTTGCCTTTGTCAGCTTTCCTGAGCTATAATTAATGAAGATCAAAAATGTTACAAAGACATAATACTTAGCTCAGCGCAGATGCGGCCGAGCCACAGCTGCATCCATTAGAGGAGCACAAGGAAAACCAGCATCCTTCCCTTCGGAATAACTCAGATCCAACAGAAAGTGAGGGTCCTCAGGTGTCTTCCCTCCACAGGCTCCCTGGTGGGCCTGGTGAGAGAGGCAGCTTGGGGGTCAAACGGTTTTTTATGCCCTGTCAATGATGCTTTAAATGCAGCTGGAGGCAAGAGCATCTTTCCTCACTCAGCTGAAGCGCATCCAGGTGTGGGGCTGTGGATCCGAGGCTTGGAGTCTGGGCACTTCAAGCAGAAGGTGATGACGAACGTGGTGACGAACGTGGCGGCCACGGACCCTGGTAGAATCATTGAGCCCATGGCGGGGGTTTGATTTAGAGCCCTCATTTGACGACTATTGTTAGGAAACAAGAGATTAAATATATAATTATCTTCCCAGTGACCCTTGGCTAAATAAAGTCACTGAGAGACAGGGTACAGGTAAGCAGGTAGAGACTTCTGAGGCTGGTAAAGCACCAGATGAGATGCCAGGGGAACTAAGATCCTGCATGCCGTGTGGCACAGCCAAAAAAAAAAAAGAAAGAAAAAAAAGCAGCAGTGTGAGCCCCGTGGCCGTGATTCTTGTGGTCACGGTTAGACTGTTCAAACTTTTCTCAAAGAAAATACGCTCCTTCAGAGCAGAGGTGCGTTTGCTCCGTGTGGCTGGACAGTAACTGCCCGTGTGCCCCTGAGTAACCTCAGTCCACGCTGAGCCCCACGTGCAAAACCCTCCCACATAAATCCATCTCGTGCAAAGTCCCGAGGAGCGGGCAGGCAGGGACCCCCCGCCGTGCCCCCAATTTAGAGGTAAGGGGATGATGCTCTGGCCAGGCTGCAGGTCTCGGCCGGGCTGCTCCGTGTGCAGCTGCGGTGGACACAGCGTCCACACCATCCCGCTCGCCCTGGACGTGCTGGGAGCACGGACTGTGCAGCCTCCAAGGAAGGAGGTGCTGGGCGGTGATCAGACACCAGCACCAGGCAGACAGACAGACAGACAGCCCAGCGTGGACTCGGGCTCCTGCACCATCAGCCAAGGAAGCCGCACGGCCAGTTCCGCTCAGAACTGGGGTGCGCGCGGCACATCCTCACATCCAGATGGGTGGCTGCCTGTCTCAGCTCAGCGATGCCACCCCCTCCAGTGCTTCTAAAAGGACCCTCAGGACGCCGGCAGTGACCCCGGCTCCTTGCCTTAGAGAAAGGACAGGCTGGGACACGAACGTGGTGAGCTTGTAAACGATTCTGTCTCATACCAATGTATAGTTTAACGCCACGGGGAACGAGCCGGGCAGGAACAGGGGGCTTGGACCAGCCTGTGGCCCGTGAGGCTGTGACCTCCCTCCGTCCCTGCGGCCTCAGGGCGCTCCTGGCCGACCCCTGGGGGCCTTCACTGGGTCACCTCCTCACTAGCCCGTCCCTGAACAAACGTGAAGAGAGCGCGAGAAACAGCTCCTCTCAAACCGGTAGAACAAGCCCCTGAGCTTGACAGGAAGGATCCGAATTTACAAGACCCAGGCTTCCTGCTGGGACTCCAAGTCGGGGGGGCCCCTGGTGGTTACTTACCCCCGTTTCCATGTCAGCGGCACCAAGACTGGATGCTCGGAGCCAACAGACACACAAACCCCTGACCCCCGCTGCTGGGGGTGCTCTCGCCCCTCTGTCCTCAGGGGGATCTTGGGGAGCATCCTCACTGGGTTTCAGGCATCTGGGGAGCTGATGCCCCGTCCAAAGCGGAGAGGAGAAAACAGGATGCACTGGAACCAAACAGCTCCCAGAATCTTCAAAGGGCTGGTGGGGGGGCGGTGGGGAGGGGCCTCACAGCCACAGAGCCGCCAAGGGCGGCTGGGGGTCAGCAGCTGTGCCACCCCCGGCTCCTGTGAGGAGTAGCCCAGCGTTCACGGGGCCGCAGAAGGTGGATGAGACCAAGCCCACGCAGAGCCGATGACGTGGCCCTCTGACCCTTCCTGCTCCAGCCCCACCCAGCCACTCCTGTGCCCCCAGGACGCCTGGCAGAAACAGGAGCAGGTCTGGGCCGGGCCCCCCGGCTCTGCCACCTCGTATGCTGGGGCCTCAGGCCAGCTGCGCGGCCTCTCTGAGCCTCCGCGGGCTCCACCAATCAAAAGGGGCCCAGTGAGCGCCCAGCTCCTAGTCTCGGGGGACTAACTGAAGCCAGTGCACACGCGAGGCCATGGCCGGACCCGGTGCCTGCCCGCAGCAACGCCTGAGGGCTCCGCCGCCAACCCTCGGGCGTCTGAGGAAGCCTGCTGAGGTTCCTCTTCGCCCCCGTGGTTCCCGCCAGCTGAGGGCAGTCAGGGGCTGCGGCGTCCCCACCAACGGAACCTCGGAGGGGAGAGACGTCCCCACAGCCTCCTCGCCGCTAGCTGGGATCCCCCCGTCTGGCCTGCTTCCCTGACAGCCACACGGTCATCCCCAGGCCGGGTTAGGGCCCCGGCCACACTGGGAGCTTATCTGTGTTAGCAGTGATCCTTCAAAAGAAAAGTCAGAAGTGGTCAAAGATTAATGCACGTTGCATGCCTTATATTTATTCTATGTGTGCAAGAATATTTTTTTTCTGAGTATTATTTCAATTGAAACTAACAAATGAAAATAGGGGATTCTCATTTTAAACTTTCAACTCAAATCACCAGATTCTTTGTCAACTTCTCCTGGGAAGGCCCCAACCAAGTGTTCAGGCCTGATGCGCTCTGACCTTCTGTGGCCTCTTGGAGCCGGACCGCGTGGCGGCTGGGTTCACGGGGCAGTTTGCTGACCCTGAACTGGATCATCCCTACGGCCGAGTCCACTGGCTGATGGGAGGAGGTGTTTCCGTGCCCCCGACTGTTTCCCCACCACTGCCATGGTTACCGGGCTCAGAGACGGTAACAGGTGGGGGGCAGGGTGCTGCCCTGCACGGGGTTGGGGACCCCCAAAGTGAAAACAACTGGGGATCACGACGGGGAGCCACTCGGCTCCAACAGCTCCCAGGTGCTGCTGGAGCAGGGCCACCCTCTGTGACGGCTTAGACCTCAGGGCTGCACTCCTGACTGGGTGCCCTGCCCTTGCCTCCCTTCCTGACCCCCTTCCTTCTTGGGCAGTTGGGGTTGATGATGGAAATGCAGCCAAAGCCACAGGCTCTGCTTTGCTTTCTGCGTCCGTTCGAGGGTTTGCTCATCCAGGAGCCTGGACAGCCCTGAGCTGCAGCCCGGCCCTTCTCGGGTTTACAGGGAAGCCCTCCCAGGTGCAGCTATATTTAGAAGTCAGTTAAGTTAGAAACCCTGGGCCTTGTCCTTGGAAGGGCCCCAGGGCTGCCGGCAAGGGAAACCCACCGTCCTGACCCAGTCTGGCTGACCCAGGGGCCGGTTCCTAAGTTCTGGCCTTTGTTTGCACCTTTCCTCCCCACCTGGCGGGGGCAGACCCGGTCCCCTCGCCTCCTACCGGCCCCAGCTTGCTCTTTGCTGGAAGGAAAACATCCAGGAGTTCACCACCAGGTGGCTGGTGCTTTAATCTAGCCGCGTCCACTTGGTGTTTTCAACCGTAAAGGTAGTTCTGAGTGCTGGACTGTGTGTGGGAACGTGGGGAAGGCACTTTTTGTGTCTCTTCAGTAGATTTCAGAAAACCAACCCCTCCCCAGAGCCACCTGATGTTACTGGGGTGAGAGGCCAACAGGGGAGCGATCCGGAAAGATCTCAGCCCCAGGGCCCTGCCCGCGTCCCCGTGTCTCTCCCTGGGGCGGGGCATCCTCCCCAAACTGTCCTGCCTCTCCTCCTGGTCACACGGCTCACAGGTCCACCCCTAATTCGTGGAAAGGGGTCGCTCCCCATAACCTCCCTCAATCCGCGGTCACCCCTCCCTCCTCCCTCCCTGCCAAGAAGTCTTTGTTGAAAAGCCAGAGGCTGTTGCTGCAGAACTACTTCCACGTGTGTGCGGAGCTTTACAAAGCAGCCAGAGCCGCCTCTGGGGAAGCCGAGCCTGCCCTGCAGCCCCTGGGCCGCTGGCCCACAGGATGGCATTTGTGAGAGTGATGAACAAGCACCGACTCCCACGGCCCCGCCTGGACGACCGCCTTCGCGTGGGGAGCGTGGGGTCAGGAGGCCGACGGGGCCGCTCGGACGGCCTGCCAGGGTGAGGGGCGGGTGGACGCAGAGTTCCGGGGACAGGCCCCGCCCCGGCCAGTGTGTGTGTGTGTGTGTGTGTGTGCGTGTGTGCACGTGTGAGCGTGCGCGCGCGCCTGGGTGCTCCTCCGGAAAGTCTCACTGAGCAGAGTCCTGGCGGTTTAGAAAAGAAGGCCCGTTTCGCAACGCCGGCTGCCCCCGCCCTTCCCCGACCCCCAGCTTTCTCCAACAGTGATCTCGTGGCAGCTTTTCTCCCGGGGCCGTGAGGAACCTGATCTGTACACACGGGCTCCTCGGAGCAGGAGTGAGTCCCCGCCTCAGGGCTATGGCTCAAGGCACCTGCTCCGTCTCTGCGTGGGTGGGGATTGTAGGTTTCCGTGACCAACGGTGGTCGCCAAGGGGACTAGGGGTGGGGGTGACCTTGGGGGCTTCCAGAGACGAGCTGACCTCCGGTCTGAGTCGGTGGTTGATTCTGGAAGCTCCTCCCACAGGCCAGCGTCAGAGCGGGGTGCGTTCTTTTGTCACGAATTCAAACCCCGTGTCCAGGCGAGACGGCACTGGCCCGAATGTGGCTGCTGGGGAACGAGGAGCCCCGGGTGGGCCCAGCATCGCTCCGTGCACCGGGCTCCCAGGGAAAATCGCTGTGCGTCGGAAACACAGGCCTCTGATCCTGAAAAAGGAGAAGTGACAATGACAGCAGGGCATAGGTTTGGTTGGTGAAGCGGGCTGTGGTCGCCCCGTCCGTGTGGCAGCTGTGTGGCCTTGGGCCAGCCCCTGACCTCTCTGGGCCTCAGCTGTCTCAACAGTAAAACTACAGGGTCGGACCCAAGTGTGCTCTGAATGGCTCCAACGGGTGCCAGGGAGGAAGCTCACATCGGGCAGGGGTGGCAGGAAGCGGGGGCGATGGGTGGTTTGGGTTCTGACCTCTCTCTCAGGGCGCCCCCGCAGCTGCAGGACCAGGACCTGCTTCTTCAGACCCTCCGAGCAGCAGGACAGTGGCCATCACCCTGGGCTTTTGCATCAGCTCTCAGTGGGCTCTGGTCCTTCATCTCTGGAGCTCTTCCCTGGGAGGGCACGATGCTACGGGGGCCATGGGTAGAGGCCGTCCAAGGGGCCTGGGGCTCAGCTTAAAACCTGCCTTTTCTTTTAGGGCGTATTCATTCCTGCTGCACTTGCCGGGAGGCCCTCAGGCCTGGGGGCAGTGAAGGTGGGGCTGGGCGGGGCCGGGGTCCCGGAGCAGCCCTCACCTGCAGCCCCCCGCACAGATGAAGTGTGTCTTTCAGGTGACCCCTCGGGAGAGAATGGCCCACAGGGGAGGCGGCACACAGATGGCCTGGCTGCCCATCCTGGTGGTAAGTGGCCAGGGAACCTGGGTAGGTTCCAGTGGGAGCTCCCACCCGGCCGTGCCCTTCACCAGCCGTGTCCTTCTCGGCCTGTTTGTGTGGCAGCGACACGGGCGATCACACACCCCCTTCACTGCGCTCTCCAAGGCGCCAGCAAAGCCCGGACTGGCCCCGGGCCCGAGGTGGCCGCTGCTCAGAGCTCCCCTCGCCGGCCGCGTGCTCTGAGCTCCTGCAGCCACGGAGCGGGGGAAGCCAAGCCCCCGGGCTCCCCAGGAATCGAGGGCCGTGGGGAGGGGAGTCGGGGGAGCTCCTGGGGTGGAGCGTTTGGGACTGAGCCTCCGACAGCAGGGCGGGGCTGCCTGGTCATTACCGAAGGCGCCAAATCAGCGCCGGGGGCCGCAGGGCCCGGCCAGGTCCTTCCGCCACAACCTCCGGACGCAGACCCCGAGTCGGGGGGCGTCTCCCAGAGCGCGTGGAGGCCAAAGGAGCCCCTTCCTCGAGGCAGGCGTCCCTGGCATGCTGGGCCAGAGCGGAGGACGCCACCTGCGGCGAGAACGAGTTCTACAACCAGACCGCGGGTCTGTGCCACGAGTGTCCCCCGTGCGGGCCGGGGGAGGAGCCCTACCTGGTAAGACCCCCGCGCCACGCCCGCCCGGGGAGTGTAAGAAGCGCATGCCCGGTGGGGTTGGGTGGCGGGGGGGGTGGTGGCCGGAGGCCATGGTGTCCTGCCCCGCGTGGCTGGAGGCCTGCACGCCTGCACGCGGCCTCTCCTCCTCCGGACGAGCTCCGCGCGGTGATCTCAGGTCTGGGAGCCCCAACGCGGCTGCGGTATTTAGGGTCCTTGCGCAGCCCCGAGAGTCAGGCGCCCAGGCCTGCAGCTCCACCGGCTTGGCCGGTTGAGTTTATCCGGGACCCGGCGGGAGCAGCAGCGTGGGGCCGGGCGCCGCGGGGCAGGAGGGCTCAGAGCGACTGCCATTGGGTCATGGCGGGCGCGGCCGCTGACTCACCGGTGTCCCCGTCCCCGGCCAGTCCTGCGGCTACGGCACCAGAGACGAGGACTATGGCTGCGTCCCCTGCCCCGCGGAGAAGTTCTCCAAGGGCGGCTACCAGATCTGCCGGCGCCACAAGGACTGCGAGGGCTTCTTCCGGGCCACGGTGCTGACGCCGGGGGACACGGAGCATGACGCCGAGTGTGGGCCCTGCCTGCCCGGGTGAGCTCAGGGCCGCCCCGCCCCACCTCCTCTGCCGCCCCGGGTCCCAAGGCAGGGATCAGCGGGGCGCACATGTCCAGGGTCGGGGTCCCTCCCTCCACCTTCCCCGGGACGGGCCGCCCACCCAGGCTCCGCGTGTGTGTCCCTAAGTGGACATCGTCATCACAGAACCTCTGAGCACTTAAATCAAGGAGATCTGTTGAATGCTTTCAATGAGGCAACACATATGGAATGCTCTGGAGGAAAGAAAACCAAGATTCCATACCAATATATTATTTTTGGTATTTTTAGTATTCTGGAAAAAACTTAGCATAAAAAGCTACTAATAGAGATATCTGAGACATATGGTGCCTGTAATTCCAACACAATTCTGTTATGTGTCAAAAGTCTTCCCGTGAAAGTACAATGAGCCTAAAAGACCGAAAGAGTCTTCCTTCTTACAGACAAGACAGTAGCAAGTTCCCCTTGGGAGAAGGAAAGTACAGCCCTGACACCCAGTGACTACCTCCCTCTGGTGGCCACACAACCTGTGCTCACAAGGGCTGCAGATAGAGACTGAGAGCAGTGGTGAAGGCCACTGGTGGTGGTGACAATGGTAGAGGTCATGGTGGTGATGCAGGTGGTGATGATGATGCAGGTGATGATGCAGGTGGTGGTGATGCAGGTGATGAAGGAGGTGATAGAAGTGATGGAGGTCAGGGTGGTGGTCATGGTGGTGATGCAGGTGATGATGGAGGTGGTCATAGCAGCAGCAGTGTGAACAATGCACCATATTTCGCAGCCGGCTTGTCACTTGTTATCCGCCCGCTCCTCCCACCTGGAATCACTGTATTGAATTAAGAGGAGATAGAAAATAAGAAGACTATATGCAAACAAGAGCAGTGGACGTTAGTCTATAAAAAAAAGGGAAGTGCACAAAGATCCTCCAAGTTAGAGACAGATTGAAAGTGAAAAACTCTTTAAGATGAGGGAGATATTTTAAGCTTGCAGAAATTAACCTTAGTTCAAATTTATGCTGGGAAGCATCCATTTACTCCGCCATCCCCCTGCTGGTGGCCATCCCCACTCCGAGTCTCTGCAGCTTTCGGCCTTCGGTTCAGACCCACCTACTGAGCTGCAGACCTGCATGGCCATGTATCTGCCTGATAGGCCTGCATCCCCATCCCTGACACAGAGTACGATCCAAACATATTTGTCAAATGGGTAAAGAAAGCAGGGGAACATTATTTCTCAATATGCAAAAAAACAGGTAGCTACACCCAGGGAGGATATTAGGCTGTTCTTTTAGAAAGTTTGATAAGAATAGAAGTTCTGTAGCTGCCAGCCTTTAATTTAGTTGTAGAGGTTATTGTGTTGCCGTGTGCCCACCAAAACGAACATATCGGAAGAAGCAGAATTGAGGTTTTCCCACCAGTGACACAAGCATTGCTGAGGCCTTTGTGCAGACTCTGCCCGAACAAGAGAACTTCAGTAGGACCTTGACCTTAGGTGGCTGGAATCAGTCCCTCACAACGTACACTTCCTAAGTCTTTCCTTGGCTGGTTTTTATTGGTGCAGACAGATAATTCAGGAGAGAAACGCAGTTTCGAGGATTAACTACAGCTGTGCCGAGGAAAAGCTTGCACACCTGGCCTTGCTCACCTTGGGAAGAAACTAATGCTCTTTGCAAAACCTCAACTTACTTTGAGAGCTTCCGGGTGTGAGAATCGGATATGACAGTCACAACCTAGCGTAGCAGCTCCTGCACTTACTTTCGTAAACCTCTGACTTGAGAGCCCCCCAGGTGGGTAGTAGTGAGACAAAGAGGAGAACTTCGTTCCTCTCTTTGCAGTGGAAAATCGGTGACTGCAGCCCAGTGGGGCAGGTATGCCCAGTCGTCTAGGGGTCCAGGAAGGACCCTCCTTAGGGGCGGGGGACGGGGGCCAAGAAGAGGACAGGGCTGTCTGAGGCAGATGCCCAAGACAAAGTACAAGGGGCCGTGGGGCAGTGGTCCCTGTGGCCAAGCGGAAGGTGCAGGCAAGGCTGTGGGGATGGGCAGGGGGCAGGGATGGAGGGAAGACGGTGCTGGTGAGGCAAGGCTTCACTTGGTGCTGCTGCAGGTCCCCTGTGGACTTCGCGGCCACGTAGGGTGCTGTCGGGCTGCGTCCAGAACAAGGAACCGGGCCGCTTGGGGAAGAGACAGAGCCGGGACCAGGGCAGGGGAGTCGTGGGAGTGGGCGGGAGCAGAGGCAGAGGAAACCTTTAGAGCGGCTGGAAGATCTTGGTGACGGAGCTGCAGACCGGGTCGTGTGGGATGCCTGCCCAGCCAGCCGTGAGGGAGGTGACACCTCTTGCTGGGACGTGGCTGCAGGAGGTGGAGGGGAGATGGAGGAGGGGTGTGTGGAATTCGAGGCGGTCGTAGTGTCCAGACCAGGACACCTAACACGTGGATGGAGATAGATGTGGAGCTCAGGTCCGACCTGGGAGTCACCTGCACATTCGTGGTCTGGATGGGCTTCTCCCATGATTCCACTTCGTAGGGCAGGAAGCGGGTGGGTGAGGCTCGCCCGGGCCGCTCCAACCCAGCTCAGCCCTGCGAGTGCGTCCCGGGATCTGCGTGGCAGTGTCCCTGCCTGTGGTTTGGCAGGTGCTGTGTGTCGGCGGGCGGCCAGGCCCCGGCTGCACAAGGAGCCGTCCACGGGCTTTCCTGTGAGAAAGGCTGTGCAGGAGGCCGGGGAACAAAGCACGCAGAGAGGCTGGATTTCACTGCCTCCCCACGACAAGCTCCCGCTGGCCGCGGCCACTCCCTGCCGGGCCTCCTAGGACGGAGGGAGGACGGGGTGAAGCTCATTGTGGCTTCTGCCCGCCAGCATGGGGAGAGGGCAAGGGAGCGTCCACTAGCCTAGAAGCCCCAAGCGGAGGAAGTCCTTGGGGAGAAGCTACACCCCGTCGACCTGGAGGAAGATTCCAGAGGCCCCTTATGAACTGAGTCTTGTCTTGGGCCCCTCACCTTAATCAACCCTTGAAGAACAGGAGCAAAAAGAAAAAAGAACTAGGGGAAAGTCACAGTGTAGACCAAAGTGTAGGCAATCTGACCTTTACATAAAGACCAAGGGCCACGGGGCCCTAAGGAAACAGCCAGCTTCGGGTGGAGGGAAATGAAGCAGCCGGGCTGCATCCTGACCCCCGTCCCGCCCAGAACAGGCCGAGTGAGCCCCGAGGAGAAAAACCTAACGTTTCTGAAAATTTCGGGGCACAGCAGGTGCTAGAGACCAGCGAGGGGTTGAATGCAGGCCCAGTTAGGAGGAGGCCCCTGACAGCTCCTGGAGGAACATGCTAGAAACCCTGAGAACCTGCTTCTCGCTGGGCCTTCAGCTCATCACACCGCTTGGCCCAGGAGCCTCGTCAGGCAGGGGCACAGCTCAGAGAGCCACCCCAGCAGGGGCCTGTGTGCCAGGAAGACGGAGGAGGGCCAGGGCGGGGGAGGGTCTCACCTAGGCAGAGCCCACGCCCAGGGCCAGTGGCCAGGCCCGGAGGGGAGGAAGGCCCACGAGACACCCTAGGGCCCCATCAGCTTCTGTGCCGGAGCCCCGGCCCCACCCATCACTGCCCGCGCCTCCCCCGCAGCACCCAGCACAGGGCACTGGGGACCAGGACGGCTGGGCTGGAGGGGAGGGGTCACCCCGGGGCCCTGGCTCGGCCGGCCCAGAGCAGATGCCCTGCAGGTGGCTCTGGAGGTGGCAGACGTGTGTCTGAGAGCTTAACTGTGAGCCTGCCTGATGCTGCTTCTCTGGGGGGGGTGTTTTGCGATCGGTTAATTCACGTTTACAGGATGCACGGGGACCTGGGGATGAAAGGCCCTAAGGAAGGGCAGGCGGTTACGATCCTCACGGACCTGGTAACCGTCCAGCTCTCGGAGGCCGGAGTCCAGACCCCTCTGGCCTCACCGCTGCCGTCACGGGCCAGGGTGGGCTCAGCTAATAAAAAGAGATGGAAAAACAACCGCAGGCAGATCCAGTGGTGGGGAGGAGTTTTCATCGCTTCAACTGTATAATAGGGAAGACACTGGCAGCAGCTCACTTATTCAGTGACTTCTCACCACATGATGAATGGCTCCGCGTGTGTTTATGGGAAAAGGGCCCAGAGAGGGGCTGAAGCCTGCGGTGGGGGGATGGGGTGAGGGGGGCCTGAGCAGGCCCGGGGTGTGGCCTGCAGAGAACTCAGCCCTCGTGGAGGGCCCCGCGGGCTGCAGGGTCCCGGCTGCCACGCCGACATCAGTGGGGCATCGCTGGGCATGAAGGCCTGCAGACAGCCGTACCTGAAGGCCTTGACATTTTCCTTAAGTGGGTACAGCCGCAGCATGGGCTCACCAGGCGTCCTTATCTGAGGAGAAAGCGGGAGACTCTCGGTCGTGAGCTGGCTGCCTTCCAGGCCGTCTGCCCTGAGCGCTCTAGACGTGGCCACGGTCTCTGCTGCTGCC
The DNA here is from genome assembly GCF_025265405.1 of Mesoplodon densirostris. Taxonomy (NCBI): domain Eukaryota; kingdom Metazoa; phylum Chordata; class Mammalia; order Artiodactyla; family Ziphiidae; genus Mesoplodon; species Mesoplodon densirostris. The sequence continues at coordinate 65,240,780 of NC_082674.1, forward strand.
ACGCCCGCCGGCCAGCCCCACTTGGTCTCGGTCAGCAAGTGTCCGTGTGGTCCAGGAGGTCCCAGAGTCCCAGGGGCTCCTAGACACCCCTGCCTGTAACGCCACCAGGCTGCAGGCTGTGCCCGTGCTGCAGGGGCACTCCTCCTCCGAGGGGCCTGCCCGCCCTCCCGTGTCCGGCTTTGGTGGCGGGCATGCCGAGTGGTCAGCACGCGCCGTGCTCACGCCTGCTCACCTGTCTGCTTTCTCTTCTCTCCGCCTCCCCCCCGCCCCCCCGCAGCTACTACATGTTGGAGAACAGGCCTCGGAACATCTACGGCATGGTCTGCTACTCCTGCCTGCTGGCGCCCCCCAACACCAAGGAATGTGAGTGTCTGCGCTCCGGCAGTGGTCCTGGCTCAGCTCCGATACCTTGCGTTATGCGGGAGCTTCCCACCCTGGCTCGTGACCGTGAGGGCACAGAGGTGATCTGCGTGCCGGCGACAGGCTGCAGGTCCATGGGGCGGGGCGGGGTTGCAGTGGCAGAACCACGAGTCAGATGCAGGTCAGCACCAGTCGCGGGACCTCTGTGAGCCTCAGTTTTCTCATCCGTAACGTGGACCATCCATCTCTTGCGAGATTTGCAAACACCCACAATGCCAAGGTGTTTTGTTGAGTGCTGCAGAGGGCTCAGCAATTGTGAGTTCTCACATGTGTTTTATAAACCAGACGAGGCCAAGGGAATATGAGGAGTGATCACAAAGCACGTGCCGTAAACGGTGAGTCTCTCAAGTTTAGAATCTCACCTCGGGCTGCTTCTTACTTTTTTTTTTTTTGGCGATACGCGGGCCTCTCACTGTTGCGGCCTCTCCCGTTGCGGAGCACAGGCTCCGGACACGCAGGCTCAGCGGCCATGGCTCACGGGCCCAGCCGCTCCAAGGCATGTGGGATCTTCCCGGACCGGGGCACGAACCCGTGTCCCCTGCATCGGCAGGCGGACCCCCAACCACTGCGCCACCAGGGAAGCCCCGGGCTGCTTCTTTCCTGCTCTAATTTTGGTTTGACGTTCTTGGGCGTCCATTTATGAGGAAGGGCCAGGAATCTCTGCTTCAGAGAAGGCGGTGTGTGGCCTCTCAGGTCTGTGGTTGGGGAGAGACACGAACGAGGTGGGACAGGTGGACGGATGGACGATGGGATGGCTGGGAGGGAAGTGGGAGTCTGGTCCTGGGCTGTGTGCAGCCCCGCTGCCATTCCAGAGAGCTTGAGGGTCTGTGCTGGGGCCCTGCCCTCCTGGTTCTCCATAAGGCCCTGCCCACCCCACTTTCTCACATATCTTGTCAGGGAGACTAGAACAAGGTCCTGCCTCCTGAAAGCACCAGGAGGAAGGGGAGGAGGGCAAGAGGACAGAGTGGCATGGCTCCTGCCCTTGGGATCGGCTGGAGGAGATGCCTTGGGCAGTGGGAGGGTGTTCCCTTCCTTCCAAAGTCCTTAAGTAGATGAACCTGGCAAGGACAGTTTGCATGTCTTTAAAGCTGAGCTTTCCCACCCAGCCAGATGCTAATTAACAAATTAGAGGAGGTCCAGAGGCCTGGGCTGCCACTTCTGTGGCTTCTGGGGAATCTAAACAGGTCAATCCCAGGGGGCTTTGGGATAAAGTCCTATCTGGGAAGACGGCAGACACTCCCCCACCTACTGAGAAAAAGCTCTTTGCTGTGGAAACTGGGATTCATGCAGCTCTTCCCCATGGGCCTTCATCTGAAAGCTCACGGGGCCTGTGTCCTCGTCTGGGGGGGACCCCACTAGCCACCCCGAAGCCGGAGAGTTCTCAGCCCGGGAAGCAGCCCCTCCTCTCCTCCAACACGAGACCCATCACGTGGGGAAAGACAGCAGAGTCCCCGAATCCAGCAGACTTCGACAATGAGCGCATAACCCCAGGCCCCCAGCCCGTAATTAACTGCTTATCTCAAGAGCAGCCCCCAGCCAGGCCCCCAGTGGGTTCGCAGGATCCAGCCCTGAAAGAGGCCAGCAAGGAAGGGAAGCTGAGAGTCAGGGGACCCGGAGTCCTGCTGTGCAACCTTGAAAGTCACCTGACTTCTGTTTGTCCCTCTGGGAAATGGGGAGATGCAGCCAAGAGAGGCTTTGTGGGCTTACGTGGGGAGTGGAGCCTGCTGAGTAGGGGGTCTCCAGGGTGGGCTCCACCTCTGGGGTCTGCACCTTCCTCTGCGCTGACCTTTTATCTGGGGCTCCTGCTCAGGGGTCAGCAGACAGGGCCAGAAAGGCTGAGAGTGACCAACCCACAGGGCTGCCAGCAGCCCCATCCCGGGAAAGCCAAGAGTTGGTCAGGTCCCCGGAGCCACCGGCTGGATGCCTGGGTCCCACCGGTTGGGGGCCCAGAGCCCCTTTGTCTCCAGCCTTTGGTTGGATGTGATCGCCTGGGCTGGACCCCCATGAAGCCAGCCCCTCGACACCCCAGGTTGCTGGGCAGTGGACCCTACAGACAACGTCAAAGAGCATGGCACGGACCCCAGGGCGGCGTGTGACACAGGCCCCATGTCTCAGTGCTGGAGCAGCCCAGCCAGGCCGGCCGCGGGAAGCCGTCCTGCAACTGAACCCTGGGTGTGCCCCCTCCCTGCGCGCAGTGCCCGCCTTGAAGAAAAAGGCCTCTCTGCACGGCGGAGCCTCGCGATGAGTTTCCACTCCTGGGAAGGTCCTTGACTTTGCGCCCCAGTTTCCTCGTCTGTCAGGGGGACGCCCCGACCCCCGCCCAGCATTGTGGGGACAAAGGTGCCCGAGGCGCCCGGTCCAGGGCCAGCTCTCTGCCCAGCAGTGCTGCCGCTCGAAGGAGAAGCCTTGGCCCCAGCGGCGGGATTCCAGCTGTTTCTTAAGGCAGAGCTGCTCAGCCGGGAGGGCGCACACCCATCGCCTGCTCTTGTCGCAGCTCCCGTGGGGTCCAAGCTGCGTCCCCCGAGAGCAGCCAGGCCCTGATGCTCCGCCGCTGCTCCAGCCTCTGCACCGGGGCCACCCCGTGAAGCCATATGAATCCATAAATCGTCCCTAAAAATCCAAACTGTGGGGCCTCCCTGGTGGCGCAGTGGTTAAGAGTCCGCCTGCCGATGCAGGGGATACGGGTTCGTGCCCCGGTCTGGGAGGATCCCATATGCCGCGGAGCGGCTGGGCCCGTAAGCCATGGCCGCTGGGCCTGCGCATCCGGAGCCTGTGCTCCGCAACGGGAGAGGCCACAACAGTGAGAGGCCCACATACCGCAAAAAGAAAAAAAAAAAAAAAATCCAAACTGTGCCCTACATGGAGGATCCCAGCTGGACTCTGATACAAACCAGCGTATCCACAGCTTGTGGATTAACAGACCAAGGGCCCCAGAAACTCTGGTCACCCGCGTCCCCCAACCCCGGCGTGGAGGTGCGGCCACATTAAGCCACGTGCTTGGTGCTCAGAGTCTCCAGAGGACGACCCCCACTCAGCGGAGGGCCGAGCAGACCCGGACCCAGAACCAGACCCACCTGCTCTCCTCTGGGGTCTCCTGCCTCGCCTCACCCCGGTTACAAAACGCCTCCTCTTTGCTCCCTTGTGGATGGAGGGACGGACCCGCTGACCACCCAACCCCGAGGAACATTCTCATCTCAGGAGCCAGCCCAGGAGGCACGTGCTGGATGGACAGAAACCTCTTGACACCAAATACTGGTGCTGGTGCCGAGTCAGTCCTCGTGGGACCAGAGCAGAACCTGGGATGGGAACTCAGAGACTCGGCCGTGCAGGGTCCCAGTGGCGCTGTCCCGAGGGCACCCACCCACAGAGATGCCCACCGGCCATGCAGCCTCCTCCCCCCTCAGTGTACCCAGAACAGTCCGTCTGATCCACTGGAGATCTGCAAGGATCCCAGGGCTGTGCAGGCGACACCAGCTGGAGGCCCCTGGGGGTGTCGTGAATCAGGGCAGAGGCCCAGCTGCCACCCGGCGGGGGCGGGGCACCTGCGGGGCAGGGGATGTGGTCACTGTGTGCCAGCCCCTCCCGTCGAGGGGCAGAGGCATTTCGTAAGTCCAGCCGCCGGCAGCTCTGGCTGTCTCTCTCTAGACCACAGGCCTGGGCGCGTCTGTGTCCCCAAGCCCGTCACCAGCCGCATGGGCAAGCCCAGCAGAGAGGGACAGGAACAGACGGAGACGACAAACACCCACACGTAGAGCCCACGGGGATTTGTCTTCCTGAGATGTGGCTTCAGCTGCCTCAAGCCCCTTAAACAGAAAGATGGCCTGGTTCCCAGCAACCTATTTGCTTTTGAAAGGAAATCAGGTGGTGCTTGACGCTGCCCCCCACCCCAGGAGAGATGGTGAAATCAATGCCGTTTAAATCTCGCTTCAGTCACGAGATGTGTCGGACATTGGTGGGTGGGGGAAAGGCCGGGGGACATCCCTCTAGGCCCTGGACGCACTCAGGAGCCCACCCGGGAGAGGATGCGAAGACCCACCGCGGCCGCCCGTGCCCCTCTCAGCAGGAAAGCTAGGACTCACCGGAGGGCCAGCAGTCAGCAGCGGCGGGGACTGCGGGCGTGAGCCTGGCGTGGGGAAGGGGCTGCCCCGCCGTGTGCAGGGGGCAGAGGGCAAAGGGCAAAGGCCGGGAGCTCAGATGGGTGAAGGCCCTGGGCTGCAGGAGCCGAAATCTCCAGTGGAGGTGCCTTTGGTCCTGGGACATCTGAGCAGCCGGTGGTGTTTTACTGACGAGGGAGGCCGCCCAGGGGGACAGCGGCCCAGCCAGGCTGTGGGGACGGCGTGTCCTCCCCCCTCCCCGCCGCGAGGGTCTCTAGGCACAGTTCAGTTTCTAACAAACAGAAGTGCGGTCACTCGGGGCCAGTCCCCCACTGCCCATCCCGCCCAGCCTCCACCCTCCACCTGCCCGCCTCCAGAGCTGCCCAGGTCCTGCAGGGCCAGGACGGCCGGCTGTGGACATGGGGGCCCCGCGCACCTGTCCTCACTCAGGCAAACCCGAGCCACGAATGACCCTGGACCCGGAGAGACAGAAGCCAGACAGGAGGAAACTTATTAAAACATGATCCTCTTTACGAATCACAAAGCTCAAGTCTGACCTAAGGAAGGTCTACCATCCGGGCAATTTAACAGGACAAACCGCTGCTGACTCAGCCGACTCCAGAATCAGACTCTGTGACACCGTTTACGAAGGGGCCAAGTTTGTGAATCACAGTTTTGAGGGAAGGAAACCTCATCTCTGTTCTTAAACCGTTTGGTCACAACTATTTTGAAAACGTCATCAGAGGAAAATTCTAGAGGAAAATACATCAAAATGTCAACTTTAGACCGTGAGGCTATGGGTGATCCTTTCTTTTCTTTCTTGGGTTCTGATATTTTCCAGATGTTTAATCACGAGCATGTATTCGTTTTATAACTAGGAAAAGTATTACAAGTACGTCCCTCTTTGATGCAATGGAAGGAATCCCTCAGGTGTTTCCCCTCAAACGCATGCGCACGCACACACCTGCTTCTCTCCTCCCCACGGGTGCTCGCGGAGCCCGAGTCTGAATCCCCTGGATTGAGCAGCTGTGAACCCGTGTGTCCCACGTAGGGAGCAACAACGCCGGCGAGGTCAGGGCACTCTGGAGGGTTGTCATGAGCTCTGAGGTGAAGGGGCCCCCAGGCCCAGCCCCTTCCTCACGAGAATTCTGAATCCCTGGGGCCGGGGGCGCTCAGCCCGCGGCCTGTGCTCCGTCTCCAAGGCTGGGGCATCCGGGTCCTTTCGAGGGACCCATGGTCACCGCCGTCCCCATAGGTGTGGGAGCCGTCTTGGGAGTCCCTGCCAGCTTCCCGCGCACGCCCGGCAGTAGCACCCTGTCCCCATCCCAGCTCGCCCACAAAGGTAAGGTGGCGAGGATGCCAGCCCCAAGGGGTGGCCGAGAGTGAGGGGGGGACAGGAGGGTCATCAGGACGGGACCTTCCCCACCTCGGATCACTCCCCTCACGTGTCAGCCACGCTTGGGCCCTGGCTGCTAGAAGTTAGCAACTTTCTCTGCAAGGAGGGGAGCCGATCCCTCCATGGGCGCCGGGGCCCCTTGGACCACGCTGGTGATCCGGGTGTGCGCGGCGGGGAGCCGGAGGGGAGGCCAGCCCCCTGGGCTTTGGGCCTGACTCAGGGGAGCCTTGCTGGCTTTCAAATGAACCTGCCCACCCAACACTTTAATACTTGTTTCCAGTAACTGTGCTTCACCCCCAAGCCCTCAAGGCTGGGGGGGCTGCAGGGCCCTGGCCTTGGTGTCTCTCGGACCAAGACTGGGCACTGTTCCTGTGCTGCCTGGTTGGGAAGCACGTTCAGGGCCCAGGTCTCAGAATCCCAGGGCACGCGGCCCACCAGCCTGACCCCTACATTCACACAGAGCACCAAGGCAGGAACTTAGCTGAAGTTCTGGACCTCACTTCCTCCAGGATGGAGGTGGCACCCGCACAAAGGAAAGGAAAACACGAGGACCACCCCACCTGGAGGGGCAGCGCCGGGCTCCCAGCTCTAGTGCCTTTTAACGAAGCGGGGCCAGCCTCCCTCCGGGGGCCGGGGGCCTGGGTACCTGGATCCTGCTTCGGGAGAGCGGGTCCTGCTTGGTTCCCTCAGAGAATTAGGACAGGTCTCCCCTTTTTGGGGAGACGAGCAGAGGAGGTGCGTGGCAGCCCGGGCACACCTCTGCCTGGGCTCTGGGCACACGGAGCCCGAGGCTGCAGGAGAAGCTGGAGCCACACCAGGGATCAAGTCTCGGCCCTCGGAGGCGACGCTTCCACCCTGGCTCTTGCTGGGAAAAATCTTGGATTGAACTGTCTTCAGGACAGTTTAGCTCGTGGGCCCCCTTCTCTCCACACCCACCTGCCGGGTCCCCAAAGAAGTAGAACCGAGAGCAAACACCCGGGAGCAACCTGGGCATCCGCCGCTGCTGGCCAGCAAGGGGGCCGGACGGGCGGTCCCGATGTGACGGCCGGAGCGGACTTTTAGGGCTCGGTTCTCAGACGAAGCCAGCGTTTTGGATCCCGAGGGTCCCCTGGAGGGTCAGCGGCAGGGCCACTGCTCACCGGGGCTGCGGCCTCACAGGGGGCCCCGATCCGAGTCACGGCCTTCTCTCCCGACCGCAGCAGAGCTCTCGGGCCAAGGACACCTGGCCACGGCCCTGGTCATCGCTATGTCCACCATCTTTACCATGGCCGTCGCCCTCGTCCTCATCATCATGTTCTACATCCTGAAGGCCAGGCCTCCCGCCCCAGGTGCCGCCCCCGTGCCCCGTGCCCGTCCCCCGTGCCCGTCCCCCCATCGCCTCCCCCGACGCGAGCCAGCCGCCCACACCCTCTGTCCCCGCAGCCTGCTGCCCCAGCGCCCCGGTGAAGAGCCCGGAAGCCCCCGTGAGCGAGGAGGAGGAGAAGAAAGAGGCCCCAGGTGGGGGACAGCCCCTGGGCCGGGCGTCCGGGAGGGCGTGAGCTGCGGCCGGGCGCGCGCGCCGCTCCGGGAAGGCTGGACAGTGACGCCTCCCCGACCCGCTCCCGTCCCCACAGACAGCGTGGTGATGTTCTCCGAGCAGGACGAATTCGAGAAGCTGACGGCAGCTCCGGAGAAGTCGGCCAAGAGGTGAGTCGGGCACGGCAGCCCCCGGCGCGGTGGGCAGGCCCCCGGCGCGGTCAAAGGTGGGCCCTCGGGCTGCGAGCGGGAAGGGGCGCTAGGCCGCCCCCGCCGTCCGGTCCCTCCAGGGGGCGCTGTGGCGGGCTTCTCTTCCGTGACCCACTTGCCAGGACACAGGGCTCTTTGGTGTTTTTTTTTTTTTTTTTGTGGTACGCGGGCCTCTCACTGCTGTGGCCTCTCCCGTTGCGGAGCACAGGCTCCGGACGCGCAGGCTCAGCGGCCATGGCTCACGGGACCAGCCGCTCCGCAGCATGTGGGATCTTCCCGGACCGGGGCACGAACCCGTGTCCCCTGCATCAGCAGGCGGACTCTCAACCACTGCGCCACCAGGGAAGCCCAGGGCTCTTTGTTTTTAAAATCGATCTTCAGCCAAACCACAGGAGGCGAGCAGGGTGCCTATGAGGAAGAATGTTGTTCTTCGTCCGCGTGGAGTGATTTCGAGAGCGTGACTAGGGCCGCGGCCTGGGCGGGGGCAGGGGGGTGACGTGAGCCCCCCTGCCCCCCGTGGGGGGTACCGAAGCCCCCGCCCAGACCCCGTCGGAGGGGATCCCTGGGCGCAGGCTGTGTTCAGCTTCATTTCCAGTAACTCCAGGCGTCTGTGGGGTGCGGCGCCGGTAGACTCGGGTGTGGACGGCCGGGAGGTGGGGAGGCCCCAGAGCGGTGTCTCTCCGTCTCGAGTCCTGTGCCCAGAGCCGCTCGGTACAGCAGGGACAGCTGTTGGCACCCACAGTCCCCACTGCTGGGGCAGCGAGTGAGGCCAGCCAGCCCGGCGCCCTTAACCCTAACCCTGTCTCCGTAGTGAGAACGACACCTCGTCGGAGAAGGAGCAGCTGCTGAACCGGAGCCTGGACAGCGACGAGGAGCTGGTCCCTGACGGGCAGGGCCCCCCGGAGCTGTGCCTGCTGTCGCTGGTCCACCTGGCCAGGGAGAAGTCGGCCACCGCCCCCAAGGCGGCCGGGGTGAGGCCCACGCCCGGCCCCTGAACACACCGCCTTCCACTGAACAGGCGCTGCTGAGTCCAGGGGTTCCTCCCACGAGCCCCGCCAGGAGACAGGTTCAAAAGGAGGCATTAAGGACAGAAAAGTTAGTTCCCTTATTATGCAGCTTTTATAGAAGAAAAGGAAAAACAACAAACCAAGAGGAGAAAGTTTAAATGGCTTGGAACAGCACAGGACAGCAACATCCTTTGTAAACATACTGGAATATACCCACCCAGACAAGATGCACGCGGACGCCGCCCAGAGAACGGCCGGGCGCCGCGGGGGCTGAGGTGCAGCCTTGGGGTCACTCCCGACAAGGATGCGCCCTGGCTGCCCAGCTCAGCGACCCTTGGAGGGGGCCTGTGGGGTCGTCCCAAGAGATGGTGGCTCCGAGGGCCACGTGTGCACCCCGAGCCGCCCGCTCTGGAGAGGAGAGCGCCACACGGCTCCGCGCCTGCAGGAACCCGCCCGCAGGCTGGGACCCCCAGGTCCGTCTTGCCATACAGACCGAGGCCAGATGTGGCCTCTGGTCGTCTTTGAATCTGAATGTCCAGTGGAGCCCAAGAAGGCCCTGTGAGCCAGGAGGGTGCCGGAGCCGGGTGACCCAGGGGAGAGGCTTCCTTCTACTAATCTGACAGCCGTTCCTGCCAGGACCGCAGTTCAGCGTTTCTGATGGGAAATCGGGGAAGGCAGCTGCCCGCCAACACTGAGGTGGAGGATTAGGTCCTTTGCTGCCGTTTTCCCACTTTCTGAAACTTAATACTCACCCTTTTTCGTAGATTCAGAGTCGAAGGAAGAAAATACTGGACGTGTATGCCAACGTGTGTGGCGTCATGGAAGGTGAGCGGAGGGCCAGGGGGCACTTACTTCCCAGGGACCCTGTCCGGCCATCTGGCTGGGTTTGGCTCTTGGGTCTTTCCGTTTCTCTCTCTTGTTCAGGGAGGTAATTTCTATTCCTCTATCCAGTTCACTAATTCTTTCCTCTTTATTCTGCCATATCTACTGAGCTTTTAATCTTGGTTATTACCTCTTTCAGTTCTAACATTTCCATTTGGTTCTTTATACTTTCTTTTGTTAACCTTCCTATTTTTTCTTATCTGTTTCAAGTGTATGTTCGTAATTACTTGTTGAAGCACTTTCATCGCGGCTTCTCTAAAATCTTTGTCAGATATCCCAACATCTCATCTCAGTGTCGGCATTTACTGATTGTCTTTTTTCACTCATTTGAGATCTTCCTGGTTCTTGATCATGATGAGTGAGTTTCTATGGAAACCTGAACAGTTTTATGGGATGTTCTGAGACTCAGGGTCTTACTTGAAGCTTCTGTGCAGCTGGCTTCCTCTGACGTACCTGGGTGGGGGAGGGGCACCCCTTGTCACCGCCAGGTGGCTGTGGATGCGCGGGTTCCCACTCGGCCTTCACTGACACCCATGGGGGTGCGGGTGGGCATGTGCTCTTCCGAGTGGTCTCCACCAACACCATGGGGGCAGGGAGGCTTGTTACCAGCTGATGAGGAGGAAGCCCCTGTCCCCACCTGGCCCTCCCGACACACCTGGTGCTACGGCCTCCTGGGGGTGGACGCCCAGGCTCCCACTCAGCTTTGCTGGCCTCGGAGGGAGTGGGGCCAGGGCTGTTGTGTGTGTCTGGCTGTAAAAGGGCAGTTACTGTCTGAGTGTTTTCTTCTTGCTGAGAGCGCAGGTTTTTGACGGGCGTTTTGTCTTGTGCTTGTGGGTGTGTCCCGGGTCTTCAGCTGTGCTACCAGGAGGAAGAGGGAAGAGCATGTCTACTGCATCTTTCAGAAGCGGAAGCACATTCTTTTTTAAGTGCCCCTGGCCGAGTCTGACGTACAGCGGGGTCTGAGGAACGCTAGGCCACTGACTTGGCAGTGACTTGGCTCAGATGACACCCACGCCAGGCTGTCCTTGGAGCACCTTTCATGAAGGTGACTGTGGTCCCCATAAAGGGACCTGATATCGGCAGGGGCACCTAAGGGTGGCCCGTATCAAAGGCGTTGGTGATGGCCCACCGTGTCCTAGAGGGCATCCTAGAGGGCTGCTTGGATCAGGGAAATGGAGGGGCTTCGCATGTGGCTGGAAGTGTCCCGGGAGTTGTTTGCCTTAAGCATGTATTCTGTGTGGTTTTCTGCATTTGTGTTTTATTTTACAGTTTTAAAAAAGAGAGTCTAGAAAGGCTTTTCGAGGGTGTCGCGCTTCTGCCAATCTCTAACTGTGGCCCTTTGTCGCGCAGGCCTCAGCCCCACGGAGCTGCCGTTCGACTGCCTGGAGAAGACCAGCCGGATGCTCAGCGCCACGTACAACTCGGAGAAGGCTGTGGTGAAGACGTGGCGCCACCTGGCCGAGAGCTTCGGGCTCAAGCGGGACGAGATCGGGGGCATGACGGACGGCCTGCAGCTCTTCGACCGCATCAGCACAGCCGGCTACAGCATCCCAGAGCTGCTCACCAAGCTGGTGCAGATCGAGCGGCTGGACGCCGTGGAGTCCCTGTGCGCAGACATCCTGGAATGGGCGGGGATCCCACCGCCCGCCGCCCCACCGCCCCCCGTGTCCTGAGCGGGGCCCATGGACCCCGTGGCTGGGCTGCCTCCTGCACACCAGGGACGCCTCACTGGTCCGAGGAACGGGAGGGAACAGGCCCGTCTCCCGGTCTAACCAAAGACAGAAATCCACGTGGACGCCAGCCCCAGCGAAGTCTGTGCGCATCCGTGCAGCCCGCCCACCACTCCCTCCTCCGTGGACACGGCACCACCTGTGCGCACCAGCAGTGCCGGGAGGACAGACGTGAAGCCTCTGATCCCTGGCGGTGGGGAGTTCATAGCCCGGGAGAGACAGATGTTCGCCTGGAAGACGGCACACAACCCGAGGTTGGGGAGCGCTTCCTCTGGGAGATGAAGCAGGTGGGCGGGTGTCCCCACGAGGAACACAGCTCCAAGGCTGGGAAAGCTGCAAGAGGCAGGCCCCGTGCCACGCCCTCCTACTCCAGGCTCAGAGTGGGTCTGAATCACCCACATGGCCCTGGGGTCACTGTCTCCCTGCGGCCCTTCCGGTCACACGGAAGCCCCTGCCACCTGCCCCATGCGCTGGTCCGCAGGGCGTCCGGTCAAGGGCCGCCACAGCTGACCTCGCCGCTGCGCGAGTCCAGCCTGGGTGCTGGGGTCCCTGCACCGCTTCCCGCTCTAATCCGCATTCGGATGGCACCCTCTGTGGGCAGCAGTGCTCAGGGACACACCACCTGGGCTGGCACTTCCCAGCCCACCTAACGAATCTACAGCCAAGAACCTGGGCGGGGCTTCCACACACATCAGCTTTACACCTGGACGAGCCCCTCGCCCAGAGCCCTGGTGGGGATGATGTCACACTTAAAACGACCTGAGGCGCTTCCAAACCCTCCAGGACACCCCAGGACGGTGAACTCAGACGTCGGGGGTGGGGCAGGACGCTTTAAAGCCCACCCAGGCGACTGGAATGTGCATCCAAGATTGAAAGTCACTGCGTTAGACAAATGACTGCTAACTGCTGGAAAATGGGACTAAAAGGGTCAGCTGTGGAGTCATGGAGAATGAGACCAGTGGCTGGAACATACTTCAACTACGTGCACTTGTGTGCTTACATATATGTAAACTTTTAAACTGTACACGTGTACAAAAACACCTTCAAACAGCAGCAAAGCATTAAAAACGGGAATAGGAGTTCTGTTTTCTTTCTGCATCCCAGACTGTGCTCCCTGTACCTGGAGACCCCTTAGACCTGCACCCTCACAGGTTTTAGTTCTTTTTAGCCATATTAAATATGGCTGTTCACAGAGTTTAGTTTTACTCGCGTATTTACCACTTTCTTCGCTACTTCATCTTGCCTCTTCGACCTTCTGAAACCATTCTTTTTCCTAAAGTACACCCTTTAGAGATTTAAGTGAAATTTATTGGTAGTGAATATTTGGTTTCTCTGAAATGTCCTCCTCTTGCCCCTGTCTTGGGAAGGGTGTTGTTGAGAACCCCCAGGCTGACTGCCAGCCCTTTGAATCAACCTGTCTTCTCTCTCGGGCCGCGTGTAAGCGTCTGCTGGTCTTCGGTGTTCTTTTATTTCTTCCTATACGATGTTTCTAGGTAGTGATTTCTTTGTACCTTTCTCGCTTCTAATTCATTTGGCTTCTTGAACTGGAGATTCATCTTTTCCATCCTTCTCTGTAATTCATCCTTAGCCGTTACTTTTTCAGCTCTGCTGCAGTCCCTCTTTCTGGAGCTCGTTTATACGTATGTTAGCTCTTTTTATGCTTTATGTAAGAGAGTCCTTTAGGTTTTTCTTGTTTCTCTATGGGCATTCTGCATAATCTCTATGACCAATTTTCCTTTTAATCTTATCCATTGAGTGTCTAATTTCATTGGTTATATTTTCACTTCCAGAAGTTATTTTTCAAAACTTTGCAGTCAATGTTGTTAGTCCCTTGTTTCTTCATTTTATCTGTACTCACCTCGTTTCTTTAAACCTAGGTGACAGGACCCATACTGTACTTCAGCATCTCCACTGCTCAGGCAGGTGCCTCCCCACTCGCCCTCCGCAGACCAGGGTTTCCCCTATTTCATCACACGTATTGCCTTCAGGGGTCCCAACTCTGCAGGGATCACAGTTCAACCCACCCCCCTGATGGCCCCTCGCCTCAGCCTTCCTGGCTCAGGGCCCCTGGGCCCCAGGCCTCCATTACTCACCTGATTCTTCTGCATCACCCTCACTTCTGGCTCCCAGGGATCCTCTACTTTACCACCAGCTCAGGGCGCGGGGCGGGGGCCAGTGTCCCCGACACTCTCAGCTGCACCACGACCTGGGGGATGGAGTCCACCACCCGCTGGCATCAGGCTCTCTACTTGACTGCTTCTCACTCCAGCAGGCATGGGGGCCGGAGGAGACTTGGTCGTGAGCCCCACCCAGAACCGGGTGAAGCCCAGCACCGCCAGCGCTCGCCTTCCCCTTGCCCCTCGCGGCAGGTCTCCCCAGCCCGTGTCTCTTCCAACCTGTGTGAGGGCAACAGTGACAAGACCCAGTGCAAGGCTCTGACGAGGATTAAATAACACAGGTAAGAACTCAGCTCAGTGTTAAAAAGGACCAAAAACTTTTCTCTAATCCTGCCTGTTAAATTTTCCAGATGAGTTACGATGATTTTCTCAAGTTCTAAAAAGAATTCTTTAGGAATTCTGATTGGGATTAGTTTTAGTTGAAATGTAGAGCAACTCAGGCAGAAGTGGCCTCCCACCCGGAACACGGAGTCCATCCCCATCAAATTCTCCCCGATGTCTGGCAGACAAGCTTGGACAGTTGCTCATTAGGTTCTGAACCTTCCTTGTTATGTTTGATTCCTGTTTTATAAAAGTTTATCATGTAAACTATTAACTTCACTACTAACACTGAAGTGAAACAGTAATTTCTAATTAGTGATTGCTGGAGTATTTAAAAGCTCTGCAATTGTATGTTTATCTTGTAACCAGGCATCCTGCTGAGGTTCCGTAAGCTCCCCAGGTGGGCACCTCACCTGCACCTCCTTCCCCAAAGTTAACGCTTCCTTAAACATCCACCGTGTGTCACAGGACTTTAACAGGCATGTGTCCAGTGTTTCACAGTAACTTTGCTGATTTCATGGCCCTTTAAACATACTGTAGTAAGTTTTATCAGGAATCTAAGTTGAATTATAATATTTTTAGGCATTTATTGAGTGTATGGCTTTCTACCTTTGCTCAGCAAATACAGGAAACTATATATATATATATATATATATATATATATATATATATATATATATATATATATATATATATATATATTTTTTTTTTACCATAAAGCCAACCTGGTATTTCTAGAATACATGCTACCCTAGTTGGTCATGGATTAATGTTCCTGTAACATACGGTTGGTGTTGATTTGTTCATATTTCTTTGAAACTTTTGAACCTTTTATTCTTTCTTACTTTGACAATTTTTGGTACTGGGTTCATGCTATCTATATAAAATGAATGTTTTTTCCTACATTCTGGGCCAGTTTAAATAGCTTTAAATATTTCCTCTTTGAAATGTTAAAACAATTCACCTGCAAAACATCTGGAATTAATGTCATTTTAAAAATTAATTTTCATGCTTTTATAAGACTTTAATGATTTTCTATTGCAGATTTCTTGAGGCAATTCTGAAAGTTTGTCTTTTTCTAGAGAACAGTCCATTCCATCCAGATTTTCAAATTTATCAACATAGGGCAATACAGAATTTATTCATAATTTTAAAAATCTCCCTTACTTATCCTAAATATATATTTTTATTCTTCACATGTTCCTGGCTTTCTATGTTTTGCCATGTCTGTATACGTATTTTAGTTTTCAGTTAAAAGCAATCTCTTCTGCTTTTAATAGTGGTTACTTTGACGTTTTCCAAAAGCCTTCATCCTTCATTTTTCTGCCGAAGTCAGTACTGAGATGGACAGTGAAAATGCAGAAAACTGCTCTTTACTAGCTCCCCCTCTCCACCTAGATCCCAGGGCCCCCGTTAATTCTGTTTTTGACATCGATTAATAGAGTCTCATCCAAATACTCTTAACTACTGCTTTCCCCATTATTTACCCTTTTGAGGAATTTAATATTTCACTCCATTTTATACACAAATTACAACAAATCTTTAAACCTATTTACGTTTCAGTGGTTTCAGAGCCCACTACAGTCTTTTGGTACGAGGTTGAGTTAATAAACTCAATTTTAAGTTGGTTAGAATAATCTGTGCAGTTTCTTTTCTCAGGAATGGTACATAATTGGATAACTCCTGAACACCTGCAAATCTGAAAACACCGGCGACAGGCATGTCCACTAGGTGTGAGTCCTCCCGATAGACCTCTGGCAACGCGGGAGCCGGCTTGCTTTTCTTCTCCTGTAGGTAGCGGTCCATCACCCCTGGCGTGCGCTCACAGGCCTTCAGTCCCCGCTCGACTCTGGCTCTCAGCTCGGCTCCTGCTTGGCCTGTGCCCCGTGGCCCCTTCGGAAGGAAGCGCCGGCCCCGCCGCCAGGCGCCCGCCGCCCTCTCCTGGCACCTCCCCTGCCCCCCAGCACTGGCTCCGCCTCCTCAAGCACTGATGATGGGTTTGTTTCTCACGTTCACTGTCGCTTCTGCATTTTTCAGTGCCTGTAAGCCTCACCATCACATTAGCCAGCTCTTTGTTTATGGATTTCTGTTTCTGCTTCACAAACAGCACAGTTTCTTACATTCTTTTGAAGGGGCCCAAGTTTCCTGAGACTTTCTTCCAGATTCTAAAAATGAGATTAAATGCTGATAGAGGATAATCTCTGTGAGTCTTCAGGATGATTTCTTCTGTGTATCAGTTTTCTGTCCTACGCCCCGAGCTCTACCCAGACCTCTGGCTACGTCACTCACCTTTGATGGCAAGAGAGCTCTCTGGGTGTGGGAACTATGGCAGCTAAAGTGTGTGTACATACGCTTCTAGAAGGGGGACTTTTAACATATTAAGAAAACAGAACGATGACATGCTCTAACCTTGTTCCCACATGAACGCCAATTTATTCCAAAGAATTTTCCTAAAACATTTTTACAAAACATAACCCCAGGGTCATTAACCCTGAAAATTCCATCGTGTACATTAGTACCACCTTAGCTGAATGGAAAAAATCCACATTCCACAGCTTCTACAGGTTCCATTTTAAAGGTTAAAAAAATTTTCCATTTTTCATGATAAATGATGCTACTCATAACTTTACTTGGTCGTTACTTTGGTGATTTTTACAATCTTACAAGTAGCAGCACATCGGTAATACCTATAAATAGTAATGAGCCAGCCTAAGGGTTTGTACTGGCGGCCAGGGAGTTACCTTTTGTTAAACCCAAATTGAACAGAGTTGAATTCAGGTTAATGCAGAGAAATGCATGCTCTGGATGTGTCGTCCTTTGTATTTCTTGAAGCATCAGATGAACTGTAAAGAGTTCAAAGAGCTTCTTATTACTCCTGTAAGAGAATGAGCACATTAATTACACACACTTAGGAACAGTGAAAGGTATGTTATGTGTAAATGTGTGGAAATGGCACCTGTTTTTAAAAATAATGGAGGAGAGCTCCCCTGGTGGCGCAGTGGCTGAGAGTCTGCCTGCCGATGCAGGGGACACGGGTTCGTGCCCCAGTCCAGGAAGATCCCACATGCCGCGGAGCGGCTGGGCCCATGAGCCATGGCCGCTGAGCCTACGCGTCCGGAGCCTGTGCTCCGCAACGGGAGAGGCCACAACAGTGAAAGGCCCACGTACCGCAAATAAAAAAAAAAAAAAAATGGAGGAAATGGGTAACTAAAGGATTAACATGCCAAGACAAAATAGCTTGTATGAAATGGGCCTAAAGTGGAAAAGTATTCAAGGAGAAAAGAGAATGCTTTATCATCCTTAAACCTGCACCCTATTCACTACTAGAGCAGACTTTTCCCTCATAGCCAGAAAGAGTGAAATACTTGACCACCTTATTTTAAGTAAGCTGGGCTTTCTAATGTAGCAGAATATTACTTGGCCTCTTGACTTGGCTCCAAAATACCTTTGCAACCATCCTCTGTATAGTAACCAGTCAGTAACTTCACTTTCGATCAGTGAGAATGACACCTGGTAGCATTATTTCCTATTTCCTTGTGTACATCTATCTGTTTGCCTCTCCAGTAACCCACGTGACCACCACCCGCTACAGAAGGGTTTACAGATTTACCCTAAGACTTGCTTGGGCGTCAACTACTCCCAACTCCTCATTCAAGCTTCGTTCTAGTTCTTTATCTACGTCTGAATTGAATATGAACTACAAAACACATTGCCAGCCGTACAGCACTCTGGCCCAAGGACACAGCTGCACTGGGCACTACTTCAACAAAGCCCAGGGATTAAGAGCTGAGAAGGAATTAAACCTAAGGGACGCCACTGCAGCCTTGTGCCACCACAGAGGGTAAACGCCAAGAGGCCTCCTCGAGAATTTACTGATTACAAATCGAGACAATCACAGCCAGTCAGCCTGCAGGCCAAGGAAGACAACGAACTGACAAGTTTAGCTGATACCACAGCCAAACTAATTAAGTTGGTGAGTTGCGTATGAGGTTACAATTTGACAATAATTCCCTACAGTGTGGTACGGTGTGCGACACCAAACAGAAGAGACAGACCTGCGGTCACACAACCACAAGGAATTTCAGGATGCATTGTATTCACTATCCCCGCATGCTGAGGCCTGTTGAGACACCCAGGTTCGCTGCCATGGAGGTCACGGGCGAGGGGACGGGGGCGGGGCGGACAGAGGAGCTGAACCAGCCCAACGCTGCACTGTCATAAAAACGCAACAGACAGAAGGTGCTCAGAGGTGCTTCAAGAGAAACACTAGCGTATACAGGATTCCAGGAAAACACAGCTTAAAGTCTATGTCCTTTTTTTATAATTTAAAAACTGGTTATACCAATGTGTGCACTGGGGAAAGAAGAAATATGAAAAGAAAGCCCTCAATTCTTGCAGTAAAACCAAACTAGCGGCAGTAGCATGTCCGTAAGAGTTTGTTACCCACATCATTTAAAAGCTTTTCTGCCTGATTCATTCTCTTCCCTAAACTCACTGCAGTCAATAATAAGGATCTACAAAATATATTTTTTTATTCTTTCCCTTCTTTTCACCTGTTGCATCACAGAATACCAGTGTGCAGGAAGCTGTTCGAGGGTTCACTGTGTCCCTAAGCGTGTGGTCTTGGATCAGTGTTAATATTCTACACATTTATTGGAAACTTTGATTTAGTCATCACAGTTGAGCCACTACAGGATTCGGAAACATCTAAATGATCACAGTAAGATACATTCTAATAAAAAATGTTAGAAATACGAAATTCTTACTTGATTTTGGACAGTTTCTGAAGGATGATGCTGAGCTTCTCTAGGACGCGGAGATCAAGCTTCGGGCCCCGGAGCAGCACCGAGCAGGTTCGGAAGAAGAGGGAACAGCTGCACGCCTGCAGGAAGGGCCGCAGGAACCCTGCGAGACAGGCGGGTCTGCGGTGAGGGGCCAGCGTGCCTGTGCACGGGGCTCACCGACACCGAACTGGGTGTTCATTCCTTCCCCTCCTAAACTATGGGGAAAAGTACCATCATTTGAAGAATTAAAATACTACTGGCTCTTGTTGAACGATGCAAACCGAAGGTAAGACCATTTCCCCTGGTGTCAAACTTCTATTAAGCAGAATCTAGAAGAAAGTCTGTAAGAGGAGGCTGTTTAAATACTTAGCAGTAAGAAATTGTATTGGGGTAGTAATTTTTTAAAAACCCTAAATTTAAGAATTTCATTTATGTGCTAATGACAACTTACATAATCGCTGAATAGGAAAAAACTTTTTAAAGCATAAAAGCAAAAGTGGGAAAGATTCATAAAAGAAAAGATGGAAAAATTTTATAAAGTAAAAAACTTAAATGTCTACGTAAAGGAAATTAGAACAAATTAAAAGGTGAAAGCTCTAAAAAACAAAAAAAAAGGGAAATGTCAAATTTGGTGGGGCGGGAGCTGGGGGCAGAAATCTCCTCGTAATATATTTGCCAGTAGAATTGATACTTTACTATAAAAAGAGCTCTTATAAATCACTAAGAAAAAGATGGACCTAATATTTTTAGAAATGAGCAAAGGGTACAAGCAAGCAACTCACAACAGAACAAAAGCAGTAAAAATATTCAACTCAGTACTGATGTAATGAAATAACTGGAATTTGCCAAATTCGTATGAAAAGACTTAAGTGTGTATATCCTTTGACTCTGACAGACGTATACAAAGGTGTATGAAAAAGAGTCCCTGTAAAGTCTGTAACCGTGAAAACTGAAAGCTCCATTGAACAAAACAATGTGTAAACATGCTTTCCAAGGTGTAAATCACTTATATTTGTAATTAGGGAAGCTTGGACAGAAACAAAAATCATACAATAACATTAAACTGTGGCCTTTAAAATAGTTAAGTTCCCCTGTAAAACTCAGGGGCTCCCACAATGGAGACAGAACTTTGTTTCAAGCACAAATCAGTGACTAAAGGACATAAGAATAAGATAAATTTGTACTCATCATTCTTTTTGAGCACATAAGCACAGCCGGAAAGACTCTATGTCGGTATTTTGATGGTGTACTGAGTAAAATATACTATTAAGTAGTGAAACTGGCAAAACCCAAAATAACAGTCGGAGGAATGTTTTGGTAACAGGAAGTGAAAGCTGGTGCATGGAGACAAGGTCGGTGTGCCCTTTGCACGGGACCCCGTGGTGAGAAGCAGGAGGGGAAATGCACACCTCCCCACAGGAGTCCACCAAGTGTCTACATGTGTTTCGATCTCAGACACACAGACTCTCTGAAGAATGAACTTTAGGTCATGAGTATGGTGCACATAATCTGCAAACAGATTAAAAATACACCGAGAGTTCAAGCAGCTTCATTAAGCAATTGTACACCTTCCTCGGTTCAGATCCTGAGACCCGTGGTGCAAGTCACTCTCAACCGGAAGGCTGACCACTGCACGGCTGATGAGTGAGGTCCGGGGAGAGGGACAGTCCCCAGTCACTGCCGGAGCCACCTCTGGGGGTTCTCAACACTGCTACAGGCCACAGTATCAATGCTTTCCATTTAAAAGCCCCCAAAAGCCTGCCGATGCAGGGGACACAGGTTCGTGCCCCGGTCTGGGAAGATCCCACATGCCGTGGAGCGGCCAGGCCCGTGAGCCATGGCTGCTGAGCCTGCGCGTCCGGAACCTGTGCTCCACTACGGGAGAGGCCACAACAGTGAGAGGCCCGCGTACCGCAAAAAAAATAATAATAATAAATAAATAAAATAAAAGCCCCCAAAACACCTAAGAAAGTTATCATAGTTGTTTGTAAATTGCGAAAGTGTAAGAGAGTGCATCTCCCTTTATTTTGCTTTACTTTATGTGTAAATCAGGTCCTGGCATGAATAAAACACAGAAATTTACAAGTAAGCACTTCCAAATAAAAGTGAACTTCCTTGTATGACCTCTAATGGAAAAAGGCCAAGACCATGCAAAGAGTTTAATACACCAGCATATTTTAAAAGTAAAGCTTATAAAGGTCTTTTAGAAGCAGAAGAGGTTCACTGGCCTGATTTCCAATCTCTCTTCCGACCTGTGAGACAGACGTCAGACAAGAGAAAGGAAACGCTAAGATTCATATATGCATTCGGTTAGGTTTACCTATAAGGGTGAAACATTGTAGTCAACATTTTTTTCAGTACTACAGTGTTTAAATTAATTATATATTTTTTAAGCTTAGAAGAATTTCAATTTGAATACACGTGGCCAGTACGAGAGAGGAAAAGAAGAACCGAAGGCCCAAAAGGCCAGGTGATTTCCTCTTCTAAACTTCACTGACGTCTTCACTGATTAAAATGGGAAGATAAAAGTGCTTGAGAGAATTTCTCTCCCCAACACCTAGTCATATGGATCAAAAACTGTACAACAAATGAAACAAAAAAACAAAAAACTTCATTTACAAAAACCAAACCCACACACAGACACAGGAAGGGGAGAAGTCCTCGTCATGACCTTAAAACTGGCAGCAGGCGGCCCAGGACAGAAGCACGAAGTTCCAGAGCAGGGCTTGAGCCCACCTCGACGCCCCTCTTCCACAAGACACGGGGAAGGGGACACAACCTCAGGAATTCTCACCAACCGCCCAGTCCCAAACCCACAGGGGAGCCGCTGCCGCCCCTTCACTCTTCTGACAGGGAATCGACTGAAAACAAAGTCCCAGAGCAAACTGTACTGGGAACCAGCAGAAGCCAAGAGAATTTCTCTATGGGAACAGAACACCCACGCCTCCCACTAACTAGGTTAAATGAACCCAAACGAGATATTTTAGCAGAATCTGAGAAGTGAGAACATAGCCCTGAGAATCTGGCAAAGAGCACGTCACCACCAGAGCCACTGGCTACAGGAAAGAAGGGATACATTAGGGAAAAGGGCTTTCAAACTGTGGCACGGAAGGAAGAGAAAACCTGGACTGGGACGAATGGTAGGCAGAGTGTAGAAGGCCCGCCCCTGTCCACGAGGACAGGGAACCAGAGTCATCAGAGACAGATGAACCGGTTTGCAAGGCAGAAATAGACGCACAGATGTAGAGAACAAATGTATGGACACCAAGCGGGGGGCGGGGGGGGATGAATTGGGAGATTGGGATTGACATATATACACTAATATGTATAAAACAGATTTAAAAAGAGACAGCACGTCAACTTGGTGAGCATGTTATAGCAATCAATCAACCAATCAATCAATCAATCAATCAGAAAGGGATATAGCACACACAAGGCAGAGTCAAACCTAAAAGAAAACACAAAGAACAGTTTTCCATGAGTTCTGAGGTCTCAGTTAACCTAATAAGAACAAGGCTAGTCAATAAAATAAGAAAAGATGATAAGCAACAGGATTTAAGAGAGAGAGAATCAAAACACCACCATTGAGGTTCCCTGGTGGCGCAGTGGTTGAGAGTCCGCCTGCCGATGCAGGGGACGCGGGTTCGTGCCCTGGTCTGGGAAGATTCCATATGCCGCGGAGCGGCTGGGCCCGTGAGCCATGGCCGCTGGGCCTGCGCGTCCGCAATGGGAGAGGCCACAACAGTGAGAGGCCTGCGTACCACAAAAAAAAAAACAAAAACAAAAAAAACACCACCATTAAAGAAGTAATAAATTAAAACATCAAGAAACCGAAAGGACAGAGCTGAAAATTAGATTACTATCATAACAATCCGATCATCACAGAGAATGAAAACCAAAATGAAAGGACCAGAAAGAAGCCAAGATATGTATGGAAAACCATCAAAAAAGATCCATGAGGACAACTGGTGTTCCTAACGATATAAAGTTAATAAAAGAAAAATATTACATATTATGTTATATGTGAAATGCTAAGTGGACACAGAACTGGACCTGCGGATCCAACAAGCACAACAGCGACCCAGGCAACATCCAAGGGCTACACCCTGGGCTTGAGGGAGGAAGCAGCTATCAACCACCCAGGACAGCAGCAGGGCACCAATGCTGGGAAGGCCGGGCTGCCCTCTGGCCTCTCGAGACAGCCGCGAAGCACCACGTGCGACCCAGCATGAGCACTCAGACGGGACCTCCTTGAGTGTAGGCGCCCCGGCAGCGCTTCCAACACAACACGAAGCAGCCTCCACAGCACCTCCTAAACTGGGGGTGCACACAGGCTAGGGAGCAAGATTAAGAGATCATTCAGGGACTTCCCTGGTGGTGCAGTCAGTGGCTAAGAATCCACCTGCCAGTGCAGGGGACACGGGTTCGAGCCCTGGTCCAGGAAGATCCCACATGCTGCGGAGCAACTGAGCCCTTGCACAACTACTGAGCCTGCGCTCTAGAGCCCGTGAGCCACAACTACCGAGCCCACGAGCCACAACTACTGAAGCCCGCGCACCTAGAGTCTGTGCTCCACAAGAGAAGCCACCACAGTGAGAAGCCCGCACACCGCAACCAAGAGTAGCCCCCGCTCGCCGCCAACTAGAGAAAGCCCGCGAGCAGCAACGAAGACCCAAAGCAGCCAAAAATAAATAACTAAAATTAATTAATTAATAATTTTTTAAAAAAGAGGTCATTGAGAATTAAGAACAGAAATGCAGAGGTTGCAGTCAAAGGACGAATCCTGAGCACTGAATGTGATTAAATGTAAACCTAACATAAAGCAAAGTAAGAAGAAGAAACTAGCATGAAGCAAATGTGCAGATTCTGCGGTCACAGGAAAGATACAAACTAAACGGCCGGGAAGTGGAGATGGGGAGAAGGAAGGAGCGGCGGCGCCATTGCCCCACCCTCCACAGCTGGGTGTCAGCACTGCCTAAACCGAGCGGTGCAACCAACAGGGCACGCTTAAAAACGGCTAAAATGGGAGATTTCATGTTGTATATATTTTACAATAAAAAAGGTAAAAATAGACTCAATGTCTTACCTTATTTCTTAACAGAAGGAGCTTGGGATCATTTTTGACTCAACTCCGCTTCATTTTTCCTGTTAGATTAAGCACGTCTCACTAAATAACGTGTGTAACAAGCCCCCTGTGTTACAGCGTCTCCACCTGCCACCCACCCAACCGCCCCCCTCCTCCAAGGACACACGCACAGGACGGGGTCTGCAATCACATCCACCGAACGCTGATGATGTGTATTTCCAAATGACAAGGTTTCTGGGGATTTTTTTGGAAAAAACACTTAATGCTCTCTACAGTTCTGCCTTGCTTGACTTTTTTTATTTTTTGAGTACTAAAAGTTCATTTATATTTAATTTTCAAATTGTGGTTAAACATGCGTAGCATAAAATTTACCATTTTAACCATTTAGAAAAGTGTAGTCTTTGTTAGTGTGAAGTGCATTCACGCCGTTGGGCAAACATCCCCCCGGTCCCCCCCGCCGAGTTCTTCATCTTCCCCAGCTGACTCTGTCCCCGTGAAACACCAGCCACCCCTCCAGCCTCTGCCCCCACCATCCTACTTCCTGTCTCTATACATCTGATGATTCTAAGGCTCTCACATGAGTGGAATCATACAGGATTTATCCTTCTGTATCTGGCTCATTGCACTGAGCATAACGTCTTCAAGGCTCATCCAAGGTGTAGCAGGTGCCAGAATTTCCTTCCTTTTTAAGGCTGAATAATATTCCATTGTGTGCAGACCACACTTTCTCTTGCTGCCTTCAAGATTCTCTGTCTTTGACTTTTGACAGTTTAATATCATATGTCTCTGTGTGGGTCTCTCTGGGTTTATCCTGAACTTCACTGAGCTTTGGAATTTGGTTAGCTTCTTAGATTTGTAAAACCATGTCTTTCCTCAAATTGGTAAGCTTTCAGCCCTATTTTTTCATATCACCTTCATGAATTCTCTTAGCTGGATCTTCTGGATAACTTGCTGCAGCTTCTACACCAGCACTTGCTGCTTCCTCTCGCTCTTTTATGTTATGGAGGCAGCTTCTTTCCTGAAACCTCATGAACCGACCTCGCTGGCTTCAGACTTTTCTCCTGCAGCTTCCTCACCTCTCTCAGCCTTCACAGAACTGAAGAGAGTCAGGGCCTTGCTCTGGATTAGACTTTGGCTTAAGGGAATGTTGTGGCTGGTTTCATCTTCTATCCAGACAGCGAGACTTTCTGGAATCAGCAAGAAGGCTATTTTGCTTTCTTATCATCTGTGTGTTCGCTGGAGGAGCACTTTTAATTTCCTTCAAGAACTTTTCCTTTGCACTCACAGCTCAGCTAAGTGTTTGTTGCAAGAAGCCTGCCTTTAGGCCTATCTTGGCTTTCAACATGCCTTCCTCACTAAGCTTCATCATTTCTAGCTTTTGATTTAAGGCGAGAGAAGTGTGAGTCTTCCTTTCACTTGAACACTTAGAGCCACTGTAGGGTATTAATTGGCCTAACTTCAATACTGTTGTATGTCAGGGAACAGCGGCCGGCAGAGCAGTTAGAACACACACATTATTAAGTTCACCATCTTCTAAGGGTGCAGTTCATGACCCCCCCAAACCCGTACAAGAGTAACATCAAAGACCACTGATCACAGATCACCAGAACAAATATGATAATAATGAAAAAGTCTGAAACACTGTGAGAATTACCAAAATGTGACATAGAGACAGGAAGTGAGCAAATGCTGGGGGAAAATGGTGCCAACAGACTTGCTCAAGGCAGGGTTGCCACAAACCTTCAGTATGGTTTTTTTTTTTTTTTTTTTTTTTTGCGCGGTACGCGGGTCTCTCACTGTTGTGGCCTCTCCCGTTGCGGATCACAGGCTCCGAACGTGCAGGCTCAGCGGCCATGGCTCACGGGCCCAGCCGCTCTGCAGCATGTGGGATCTTCCCGGACCGGGGCACGAACCCGTGTCCCCTGCATCGGCAGGCGGACTCCCAACCACTGCACCACCAGGGAAGCCCCTTCAGTATGTTTAAAAAAAAAAAAAAAAAAAAAAGGAGTACTTGGAAAAAGCACAATAGAGCAGGGTGTGCTTGCAAATGTACATATTTTTGGATACTAAGACTTTCTGGTTTTTTGCCAGTTTCCAAATTTCTATTACTTTTATAATAAAAGTAAATTATACTTGAAAAAAACAAGGTGTGCAAAATGTACTCAAATACATTGTTGCCATTCAGGTGTGTCACCTTGGACAAGATGGTTTCTGGGGCACACAAGAGAATAAACTAACAATAAAAACACAAACTTAAATGTTCTATTTAAACTACGTCTGACAAGAAAAGGAAAGTATTCTTTAAAATAAAGTAAGACTCATGTTCTTACACAGCTAAACCCAGATAAGTAACAGCTTTCACCACTAACAGGAAGAAAAAAAAGAAACCGCCGAGTGGTTTTCTAAAAGCACGTTGCTCAATTATTGTATGATTTACATTCATGCCCAAAACAGATAATCAGAAGCCCTCAATCTAAAAATGACAGTGTGCTCACAATACATATGTTCAGGTAAATCAATGCACAGACCTCAATTTACACTCAAGGAAACGCGTCACAGCAGCTTTCAAAGAACTCTGCCTGCACAGCTAAGGGCAGCCCTCAGCCTGGGGAGCAGCGGGGCTGGGCAGAGAGGGGCCCTGAGGCAGGGGCCCAGGGCGGATGGAGCTACTACTGCTTCTCCACCTCCGCACCAAGGACCAGTCTTCTTGAACTTGCCACCCAGCGCCGGGAACCCAGCACACTCTCCCCAAATACTGTCAC
The DNA here is from genome assembly GCF_025265405.1 of Mesoplodon densirostris. Lineage (NCBI taxonomy): Eukaryota > Metazoa > Chordata > Mammalia > Artiodactyla > Ziphiidae > Mesoplodon > Mesoplodon densirostris. The sequence goes on from NC_082674.1 coordinate 65,267,164, forward strand.
GACAGTCAGTAAACAAGGCGGTCACCAGACTAGGTGGCTCCAGTCCCCCCAGGTCACAGCCCACCAGACAGAGCAGAACCCAACCAGAATCTGAGAAACCGAACTCAAGAAAAACGATCCTAACAGCCAAATAAGGCAAACATTATATTAGAGACAAACACACAGGTGCTTCGCTTTGCTTCTGTGTCTTGCCTACAAACCCTCTGCCTGAGGCCGGCCACCAGGCACCCGGCCTCACGCGCTCACTCCCAGGCTGAGCTCGGGCTTCCCGTCTGTGGGCTCCGCTTCCTGAAAGGCATAATCAGAAATGCAACACAGGGAAGAGGAGCAGCTCCATGTGAAAAGGAATGACCGAAGCTAAATGGCTGCTTCTTACAAGTCGAGAGCTTACCTGGGGTCCAAACAACAAGGCAGCCAAAGTGAATCAGAGCACCTGGGCTCGGCACCCCCATCCGTATCCGGGCTAGGTGAAGAGCCACCGCCCGCAAGTCAGAAGAGCGCGTTACACCAGCACGACCACCGGAGGGAACCGGGTCCCCACACCCCCTGCAGGTGGGGACATGTCTGAGGGCCCCGCTCCCTCCCAGCCTCAGGGACGACACGGGACACAGAGCGCAGAGAGAGGCTCGAGGACGGAGTGACGCTGCAGAGCGAATCCACACAACCGGGGCCCCCTGGAAACTGCGCCGAGTTCGTGGAAATGTGGACGAAGGGTCAGGAGTGGGACTAAAGACTCCACCACACAGCATTTAGAGTATAAGAGGCACCAGGGCCTGACCTGCAGAGTCACACTTTCATAAGAGATGTAACACTCACTGGATTCCACTGTCATCTGCAGCAGGCTGTCGATGACGCTGGACAGGAGCCCTTTGCTGGAAATCTTCAGGTGGCTCAGCACCACCGGGACAGCCTGGTACTCCAAGAACAGGCTCTTCCCTTCATCCGCCTTCAAGTCCAGACACAGAGAGTCAAACGCCTGCACCAGGTAGTCGGCTGAAAGACAGGGCGTCAAACAGCAGCTGCGTCAGTGGTCCAGCTGGTAACAGACGCGGATGGCGGGAAGGGAACACCGCCACTTCCACGGATCCAAGAGGAAAGGAAAAACTGAACGACCTGAGGCGACAGGCTGAAGGCAAACGGGGAGAGACATTACGTTATGACAGGGCAAATGTCGTTAAGAATTTCCCTACTGTAACACTGAAATCACAATAAACACCACTCCTTTTTTACATCAAGAAAGAGAACAGTGGATGTTTAATAGTAAATACCACAAGTAATGTTAGTCCCCATATCTGACTGGAACTGCCCCATGCTTCCACAAACCTCAACGGCATTAGCACCATATGATCTTGACAAGGCTCCCGAGATGGTGTTTTCTTGCTACTGCTGCCACACGGTCACCTGTTTCAAAATGTAAGTTCATACAAACGTGCTCAATGGGTTTTAAACCAGGGTTTCTGCCTTCTGATCCAGACCAAACAGGAGCCCCTCAAAGAGCCTCAGGAGGCTGACCTGCCCGGAGTCTCTTGTGATGCCTCCACCGTGACGAATGGCTGGAGGTCCGACCACGGCCGACGCAGGGACGGCACCTGCGGTCAGGAGCCTTGGAACGTTCTCCAAGATGTTCCACGGGTGACTGGGAAGCACTGATGTGACCGGGATCAACGCAGATGAGTTAAGATGCTTCAATGGCTACAACAATTTACACCATGCTTTCAAATGTGCAAGAACATTCCAGTTTTCTAAAACTCTTTCAACACACTATTCGAAGCAATAGAAACTGTTCATGCTGTTCACGCACTAGTGAGTTAATTTTTCTGCTGAAAGTTCTGTTTGTTTTTTTTTTGTTTTTTTTTTTGCGGTATGCGGGCCTCTCACTGTTGTGGCCTCCCCCGTTGCGGAGCACAGGCTCCGGACGCGCAGGCTCAGCGGCCATGGCTCACGGGCCCAGCCGCTCCGCGGCATATGGGATCCTCCCAGACCGGGGCACGAACCCGTATCCCCTGCATCGGCAGGCGGACTCTCAACCACTTGCGCCACCAGGGAGGCCCTGAAAGTTCTGTTTTAAGAAGGCTCAGAAGTGTTCTGAAACACACTGGAAATATGATAGGATCACCACTAAAATTTCTGTCCTCTGGCCTCAGGTTTTGTCTCTTCTTTGCTGTCCATGCTACGTAAACTAAATAAATAATTAGAACCCTAATTACTAAGAAAGAGAAGTTGCTGGGACTTCTCTGGTGGCGCAGTGGTTAGGAATCCGCCTGCCAATGCAGGGGACACGGGTTTGAGCCCTGGCCCGGGAAGATCCCACATGCCGCAGAGCAGCTAAGCCTGTGCACCACAGCTACTGAGCCTGCTCCCTAGAGCCCACGAGCCACAACTACTGAGCCTGTGTGCCGCAGCTACTGAAGCCCGCGCGCCTAGAACCCGTGCTCCGCAACAAGAGAAGCCACCGCACCGCAACGAAAAGTGGCCCCCACTCACCGCAGCTAGAGAAAGCCTGCGCACAGCAATGAAGACCCAACACAGCCAAAAATAAATAAATTAATAAATAAACAAATTTATTTAAAAAAAAGAATGAGAAGCTGGGAATAACCTGTGTGAAATTAAAACACATGTGAAAGAATTTTTAGAACCTAAGATCTGTGCCTCTGCGTCAATTTATAACACACTTCATCTTTACTTCTAGTAGCATCTAGCCCAAGGCACACTACTGCACTTAACTTCTGAGCTTCACAGAGCACTGCAAAGCGACCACGTATCTAGGTCGGCAAAGCTGCAGCTGTTCTCTGGAGCTGCCTTGCTGAGGCAGGAGAGCGTAGACAGCCCCTCCTGGGGACAAGCACCACTATGGGTGCTGCCCTGCTGCATCTGACACAAAGTCCTCTCCCTTCTCATTCGGCATTGCCTCAGATGAAACAGGCCGAAGGCTGCACGATACAGCAGGTTTGCAAACTTAAAAAGTAGTCCTCTATTAATTTGGAGGGGATAGAAAGATGCTATTTGCTCTTTTTTTGTTGTTTTGCTTTTTGTTTTTAGTGGTACACAGGCTTCTCACCGTTGTGGCCTCTCCCGTCGCGGAGCACAGGCTCCAGACGCGCAGGCTCAGCGGCCATGGCTCACGGGGGCCCAGCTGCTCCGCGGAATGTGGGATCTTCCCAGACCAGGGCACGAACCCGTGTCCCCTGCATCAACAGGCGGACTCTCAACCACTGTGCCACCAGGGAAGCCCTGGTTATTTTTTAAAAGTGGTCTAATCTTTCAGGGGAAATTAAAAGTTACCTCCTTACTTTAATTTCTCTAATAATGAAGATTTCCTAAAAACCAATTTAACTCCTAAGAGAGTATTCTAAAAAAATTCAGTTACCAACTGTGCCAAACCTGGTTTCCTTCTATACACATGCTGTACTACTGAGTGTTTAAGAAACGTCCCGACGTTCAACGAGACCACCTTTTAGTCCTGATCAGAGGCCATTGGCGGGCGACGGCCGGCTCGAGAGGATCGGATCAAGTCTTGGCAGTGACTCCGCCTCTGCGGCCGGGCCCACCTGGGACTGTGACCGCAGAAGGCGGCAGAGACCTCCAGCCGGGCAGCCCCTGGTGTGGTGTAGACAGGCACAGGTGAGGGGCAGCATGGGGAGGAGCCCAGCCCAGCCTCCCAGCGGAGCTGAGCCCAAAGAACCAAGTGTTTACATGGTCCATTTGAGCAGCGACAGAAACCCAACGGCATCCAACAGATCGATTCTGTCTCAGGTGAAACCAACCCTGAGCGGTTTAATAACAGCAAATAGTAATGAGGCCACAACGAGAGTGGCTAGCGTACTGCTTAGGGGCCTGCTGGATGCCAGGCTCTTTGCTAAACCTTCTCATTCAATCTTCAGGACACAATGTCGCGGTGGAAACACAGAAAAGGGAGGGGCCAATGCTGCACACCACTGACGGGGCTGAGCCTGTGGCTGCAGAGCTGAGCTCTCACCTGCCGGTCACGCTGCCGCCTCCCCAGGCCAAGCCTTCCTGCCCCTGAGCACGGCAGTCACACCCTGCACCCCTCTAAGCCTGAGGGGTGAGAGCATAATCACAAACACACAAACCTGCGTAGGTCGAGGCCGAGAGTGGGTAGGGCAGGACTACAGAACGAGCCCTGACGCCCGCATTAAGTCAAACGGGAGAAGGCTGCCCCTAAGACAGGTAATCCCATCAGGTAAGGTTCTCATCTCTTCTTCTACTCCTCGTATCTCTACACGGATCAAGCGAGCGTGCACGCACGGAGAGTTGTATTGAAGTGTTTCACACTGACCCCCACACCTATGCATTATCACTGTTGATGACGCATGACATCTCTCTGTCCTCGAGAAAGATCTGGCTCCCTTACAGTTCGTTCTTCTGTAAAAATGACAACTCCACGTCCCTCCTCAGGCTCCTGAGGGGAGTACCCCAGAAACCACCGAGTGTGGCTAGAAAAAGACAGGCAACGGCACGAGAACCCACCCACTTTCTCCACCAGCGCAGACAGCACACCAGCAACCTGGGACTTCCTTCCCTTTTGAACCGTTTCCTTACAGTAAGTCTTATTAAACGTTATGATACATCTTGGTGGCTCCTGAAACCAGAATACACTTCAAAAGTGATCATAAATTACAGTGCAATCAAAGCTGTACATGCCCCCTCCGGTGGCACATCCCCCGATCACTTAGCTTTGTGTGATGGGTCTGAGGTCGCAGCTCACAGTGAATGTCAGAGAGCCGCACGGCAGTGGTGGAGGGCGCAGGCTTAGCCTCCACGCATCACCTGCAGGACGGAGGTGAGAGAACACTGACCCCTCGCCACCCTGCTGGAAGGGTTAGAGCAGCCAATATGCAGCGCTTAGCCCAGGACAGCAGGCACTGTGTAGGCGTTTGCTATTATTACCTCTTTGATGGTCTCGGGAAGTCACACCGGAGGGTCACGAGGTGGGCTTTAGAGACGGACAAAGCTGAGCTGAACCACGCCGGCGAACACCGCTGTGTGGCCCTGGCACAAAGGCCTAGGCTCTGTGACCTATAACCCCTCAAATGGGGATATAACCACGTTCAGACAACACACAAAGGGCCTGACATGACCATGTCACATCCACACCAAGGGCCACTACCCGTGCCGAGTCTCAGGAACAGTCTATCCGCACTGTCCAGTCAACGGAACAGGAAGTCACCTTACAGACCCACATATGTTTGGGTTATTAAACATTTAATATTATGCATATTATCCAACACATCTGTTCTCCATTGTTTCTACTAAGTTTACCGACCTTGTAACAGACACGTCTATTTTATAAGTAGGAAATGTCCTCTCACCAAGTCTATTGTTTAATTTAAGAGCTTTTCTTACATTTACTTTTCTACTTCTCCCAGAACTTGCTGCAGTGCGTGGCAAGACAGCATGCCTCAATCCCCTTTCCCCACACTCGCACCACCGCTCTTAACAGCGCTTCCTAGATGCCCTCCTGCTCTCCTGGCTCTTCCCTGGCTTTCTGGCTGAGACCCAACAGCCCCCTTCCAGCCCTCAGGACCTCTCTGGGGCACCTGACAAATGAAGGCTGACAGGGGACCAGGGGACCAGCTCCACAGGGACTGGCTTACGATTCTATGTTCTTAAAAAACTGACTTGGACCAGGAAGCAATCAAATTCATTAATTCACTAAGTCCACATGAAGTGCCAGTTGTGTGTCAATTCTGGACTATTTTCCTATTATAATGATTTATATCAATATTACTCATTTTTTATTATTATACATCACAATTGTTTTAAAATCTGCTAAGGCAAGCCTCTGCCCCAGGGCTGCTATTTCACTTGTTTCCTTTAAATTATCACATTCACTGCAAATATTTTTTCAAATAAACTTTTCTACTACTCTCTCAACTTACACAAACCATATTGGAATTTTAATTGGTATCATTAGATGCAGCCACCTGGGGTGTCTTATAGATTTTAATACTCTTGGTCTTCGCGGGTAAGAAGAATAAAAGTCCTTTATTGCTGCCCTTTAACTTCGGCGATAATCTCTATCAACCTGTTCATTCACCCATTATTTACCAAATCTTTACTTATGTCCTGTTATGTTTCACAACAGATGAGGTTTTACAGACACCATGTTAGATTAATATCCACATTTTTTACATTATTTTGTTTTGCTTACATGAACAAGATCTCTTGTTTTTCACACATTACAGCTGCTTATTACTGATGGTCACGGTAGTTACGCTCTAGTCATGATAGTGGTCAAAATCAACAGATTTTTGTGAATTTCCTCTGGAGCCCATTTTCTGAAACCCAGATTAGGCCTTAGTCCACTCGGGCTGCTGCAACAAAATGCCAGAGACTGGACGGCTGGGAAAGGACAGAAGCATCCTGCTCGCAGCTCTGGGAGTCTGAGGTCGAGGTGCTGGCCGGTTTGGTGTCTGGCGAGGGCCCTCCTCCCCCTTCACGGTCTTCTTGCTGTGTCCTCGCGTGGTGGAGGCCCGAGGGGGCTCTGTGGGGTCTTGTTCATCTGGGCACCACCCTCACGACCTGAGTGCCTCCCAAAGGCCCATCTCCTGACACCACCTCCCTGGGGATTAGCGTCTCCTCGGGTGAACTTTGAGGGGGACACACATTCAGATCACAGCACAGTGATCTCTCAGCCAGTTTCTCTGACTGTCTGACTTACACAGAGTACCCATGAGTTACCAGTTTTCTCTATTCCTTTCCAATGTTCATTCCCATTTGTTTAAGGTCACCACAGGCGGTCAGCACATCCAATACTGTGCTGCACAGAAGGGGGACAGGAAGCGCCAAATCCCTTCCTGCTTATTTCTCCTTTCCATTCGTTTCATTGGTAATGAATATCACTTTGTATCAAATGACACTATCATGTATGCTGACATGTGGTGAACTCTGGCTTGGCTAATATCCCTTCTCACAAACACCCTTTCAGACAGTTAGCACTCTATCTGTTATAACTCTGGGAACCATAACCAGAAGGAAGAAAATAACTAAGAGTCACAGTTTGGTTTTTCCCTTAAATTCCTTACAATCAGGAGAATATACTTCAGAGAAAGTAGTCAAAATAATTTACCACCACTGCGCACTTAAAAAAACAACCAACCAGACTGAGTTATATAATTTAACAGGGAAGGTAGAAAGATGGTCTATTTATTGTTTGACTACATTGGTATCACTCACCTTAACACAAATTCTCATACTTAATAATCCAAAAAAGATAACTACTTATAGGTGTATATCAAAACTGTACTAGAAATGGCCAACTTTGATGGAAACTTTTTTTTTTTTTTGGGGGCTGTGCGGCACGCAGGACCTTAGTTCCCTGACAAGGGACCGAACCTGCACCCCCTGCAGTGGAAGCGCAGGGACTTAACCACTGGACCACCAGGGAAGTCCCTGAAGGAAACATTTTTAATGCATTCATTTCCTCGTTCCCTCGTATACATCAAGCACCAGGCTGGGTGCGGGGTGTACAGTGGGCAACAAGGCAGTAAACTTACACACAAGTGTGGGGGCTGAGAAACTTTTTCTGTGAAGGGCCACATAATAACTTTATAGGCTCCGGAGGGCAGACTGTTTCTGTTGCCAGCTACTCAGCTCTGTTGTTATATGGCAAAAACAGAGACAACAGGAAACAAATGAACATAACTGTGTTCAAATAAAACTTTACTGACAGAACAGGTGGTGGGCCACATTTGGCCCATGGGCTCTAGTCCGCCAAGCCCTGCTCTAGTGGGAATCAGTAAACTATTAATAGCAATCTCAATACCATGCGGGAAATGCAAGGGCAGTGGCAGCAAAGGTTGCTATGGGCACGTGATCTAAGAGCATCAACAAGGGCCTCTGGGAGGGGCAAAAAAGCCAACCCACCACTCATTTTTCTCAAATTCAGCAATTAAAGTAGCTTTTAACAATGGGTCACCAGTATAAAACAACTTAAAAGCTCATTCTGAAAATGTAAAATATATTTAACTATGTAAGAACTGCTCCACTACAGAGGATGCTCTTCTGGTTATTGACAAGTAATTATATACCACAAGCACATCTGAAAGCTTACCTTGTGTGACTGTTTTGAGAACAATTAAAGTTGATAAAAATCTCAGTGGTAAACTGGAGCTCTTAAAGAAAGCAGCTGTCCTTGGTTTACTCTCCAAAGAAAGCTCGTAAGAATTCTCCCGAAGGCCCCTGGTCACCACTCCTCTGAACACGTCCTCACCCAGCCGCCTCAGTGTTGACGCCATAGTCGAGTGCTGTTGAAAACGTGTCCTGTCTTAGTACACTTACTCATGTTCAGAAGGTATGTATTTTAAATACTACAATCCAATATATGAACTAAAAATAAGCCAATCTTTTGCTAACTAAAAACAGATCAAATGGAGCTGAAAATATGTAAGACTAGAAAGCAGTAATTTTATAATCAACTTCAAAAAATTATTTATACTACATATTTCTCTAAAAGAAATGGGTACAACTAAGAAATTAGAAACAGTAATTTCCAAAGAATTAAATTAGGAGAAGCACTATGACAAGATTCCATTTCAAAACATTTAAGAGCAGATCACGAGAGATCTCTGGCACAGAGCAGCCAAAGGAACAAGGGGAGGCTCGTGGGGTCTGTGCTGCCCACCTTCACCACTGCTGGTGAAGAGCCCAGCATCCCCCAGTGCCCGCTCACACGCGGTCATCTAGCGCCTCGCTGCTTCACAGCCCAGTCAGATGGTAAATGTCACCATGATTGCAATACATTTTATCCATTTCCGAAGAAAAAAATGCTGGGTTAGATTCATGGACAATTCTCAGGGCCAATCAACTCAAACAAGAAAATGAGCAAAACAGAAATGATGGCATATTAACTACCTCTAAAACAACACAGGCTCTGACGGTTTTCCACAAATACAGTAAGAAGCCAACACAGGAAAAGCATTCAAACTGCTGCAGATGGGAGTGCTGAAGCCACACTCAGAATTAACTTAAAATTCCCTTTGTTGGGCTTCCCTGGTGGCGCAGTAGTTGAGAGTCCGCCTGCTGATGCAGGGGACGCGGGTTCGTGCCCCGGTCCGGGAGGATCCCACGTGCCGCGGAGCGGCTGGGCCCATGGGCCATGGCCGCTGGGCCTGCGCGTCCGGAGCCTGTGCTCCGCAACGGGAGAGGCCACGACAGTGAGAGGCCCACATACCGCAAAAAAAAAAAAAAAAAAAAAAAAAATTCCCTTTGTTATAAACCCATATCACTGACTTCTGTAACGGCTTTCCTCATCTTCTGGGGATTTCTGACCCATCTGTACCCAAATCAGCACTGATCTTGCAATGTGGATAAAAAGCATCAGCTCTAGAATTTCTGCACATAAAACCAGAGACAGATATACTGAGATTTATGAGTGTCAGAGGCCGAGTGATTTGGTGATGAGTTGCACAAGCAGTGCCATCTAATTCACATATATTATCAATAAGCTTTTGATATCATTAGGAAGAGAGAATACATTTGTGCTTTAAAGCCTCAGGGTAAAAAGGTAATAGAAGAAAATATTTCAAAATCCTACTCAGAATAATGCATTAGAAAGACAGGATTAAGGGAATTTTGCTTATGTTTAAAAATAAGCTTTTTGTTTTCTTAAAACGTGTGTTGATACTACTTCCCTCTAAGTGGAAACAGAAGAGAAACCAAAGTCTCTGCTGAAGAACAACGTGATGTCTCACGCATCTGTGCTCAGTGTGGCCCAGGACCCGCTTACGGGGGTCGCTCGTCCCAGGACTTCAACCATATTTTGTAGGACAGGTCACCTTCTCTACTATAAGGCAAAAAACATGTCAAAAACAACTTTGACCACCCCCCAAGGTTAACAAATTTTTTTAAATAGAAAATAAGATTTCTGGCCACAAGACTGAGTAGGTATTACCTCCCCCTAGTCTTCCTGCTCTGAAAACAACTAAACCCCCTGGACATTGTACAGAAAACAAACACCAGATGACGGAAAGGCAGACAGAAGAAAGCAGGCCGGCTGGGGCCCCAAACACCCAATACGGCTTCAGACTTCCCAGATCTGGTGCCGAAAAAGCGGCCACCAAAGGATAGAGAATGCCCACCCTAACACCAAGCGCTGATCTCTGGCCACAGGGCGGGAAAGGGTAGACCTGTGAGACAAGAAATGTGCAGACAAAACTGCGCTCCAGCCAAACACCACAGAACAGCCTGTGGCCCAGCCCCCCAAAGCCAGCAAGGTCGTCAGGAAGGCGGGGACTCCCACCCCCGCCAGGCAGAACGGCAGTGTCAGCGGAGGCCACGTGGGAGCCATGAGGCGCCCCCAGCCCCACCCCGGGTAGGGAGCGGCCCAGACCCCACCCCCCAACCACCTCCCATGGCCACACAGGCTGGCGGGGAACCAGGGCTCTGACTGAGGAGGCCCCTCGTCTGCAGAGCAGTGCCAGCCAGGCGAGACAAAATGTTTACTAACATCTGGAGTCTCATGACACAGTGCCGGAATGTCCAGTTTCCAACAGAGAATCACTAATCACACCAGAAGGACCTCAAACTGAATGAAAAAGGAAAACCAATACTTGCCAACACCAACATGACAAACACGCTAGAGGAGCTGTGACGAAATGAGAAATTACAGACATTTTTGAAACAAATGAAGAAAAAAACAGAAAATCTCATCAAAGAAAAAGAAAGTCTTACCAAAGAAAATGTAAAGAACCAAATAGAAATTTCATAACTGAAAACACAACGACCAAAACAAAACCCTCAATGAACAGCCTGAACAGCAGAACAGAGAGAACACAGGGAAGAATCAGTTAAGTGGAAAATACAATAACAGAAATTACCCAATCTGAGCAGAAAGAAGAAAAAAAAACTGAGAGAAAAAAATAAGAGACTCAAGAAACTGAGGGCCTGTCACAAAAGCTGTGACAGCGATGAAAATCAGAACCCTGAAAGGAGCAGAAAGCCAAGCGGGGCCAAAGGAACAGCTGAAGGGACGGTGGCTGGAAACCATCTACAGAGGCTGAGGGAGCTGAGCAAGCCCCAAAGAGGACAGACCCAGAGATCAACGAGACACAGCACAGCCAAACTCATGAAAACTGAAGGAAGAGAACAAAACAAAAAGCAGTGTCAGAGAAATGAACATATACGGGAAAGCAATTCAAATGGCAGCAGACTCCTTAACAGAAACCACAGAAACTGACTAAAAGGAATTGGCACAACATTTTTCAAACGCTGCAAGAAAAGAACTGTCATCCCTAAATCTGATATCCAGCGAAAATATGCTTTAGAAATGATGGGGAAATCAGAGCATTCTAAGATGAAGGAAAAGCTTCTGCACAGCAACGGAAACCGTAAACAAGATGAAAAGACAACCCTCAGAATGTGAGAAAATATTTGCAAACGAAGCAACCGACAAGGGATTAACTTCCAAAATATATAAACAGCTCAGCAACTCAACAGCAAAAAAACAAACAATCCAATCAAAAAATGGACAGAAGATCTAAATCGACATTTCTCCAAAGAAGACATACAGATGGCCAAAAAACACACGAAAAGATGCCCAACATCGTTAATTATTAGAGAAATGCAAATCAAAACGACAATGAGGTATCATGTCACACCGGTCAAAATGGCCATCCTCAAAAAATCTACAAACAATAAATGCTGGAGAGGGTGTGGAGAAAAGGGAACCCTCTTACACTGTTGGTGGGAATGTAAATTGGTACAGCCACTATAGAGAACAGTATGGAGGTTCCTTAAAAAACTAGAAATAGAGCTACCATATGACCCAGCAATCCCACTACTGGGCATATATCCCGAGAAAACCACAATTCAAAAAGACACATGCACCCCAGTCTTCACTGCAGCACTATTTACAACAGCCAGGACGTGGAAACAAACTAAATGTCCACTGACAGAAGAATGGATAAAGAAGATGTGGTATATATATATACAATGGAATAATGCTCAGCCATAAAAAGGGATGAAATAATGCCATTTGAAGCAACATGGGTGGACCTGGAGATTATCACACTAAGTGAAGTAAGTCAGACAAAGAAGAACAAATATCATATGATATCACTTATATGTAGAATCTAAAAAAAAAAAAAAAGATACAAATGAACTTACTTACAAAACAGAAACAGACTCACTGACTTAGAAAACAAACTTATGGCTACCAAAGGGGAAAGGTTGGGGGAATAAATTGGGAGTTTGGGATTAGCATATACATACTACTACATATAAAATAGATAAACAATAAGGACCTACTGTATAGCATAGGGAACTCTACTCGATATTCTGTAATAACCTAAATGGGAAAAGAATTTTAAAAGGAATAGATACATGTATATGTAGAACTGAATCACTATGCTGTATAGGTGACAATAACACAACACTGTTAATCAACTATACTCCAACATAAAATAAAAATTAAATTAAAAAAAAAAAAAAAGAAAAGACAGTTTGTCATCAGACTGCCTAAGGGAAGTTCTCCAAACAGGAGAGATGGAAGAAGGAGCCTTGGAACATCGGGAAGGAAGAGCACGGTGAGCTCAAACACAGGTGAACAGACAGACTTCCCTGCTCATCTTGAGGTCATGTTTGACAGCTGAAGCAAAAATGGTAACACTGTCCAGTGTTAGATTTGTCCTCGAGAAAAACTACTTTATCAGAGCCTAACCTACTGGAGTTTTATCAGAGTCCAATCAGCCTAGGGGAAGGGAAATGACACCCAACTCCAGTGAACTCTACGCTCCTGCCCCACCTCAGGGGCAGAAGACCCGAGAAGCACCTGTGAAGTTCACAGGCCAGGGACAAGCGCTCCCTGGAAGACTGAGACTTGATCACACAGCCACAGAGCACTCCCCCTCCAGACACCTGCCACCACAGCACTAAAGGCCTATTTGCAGCAGCTCCGGTGCACAGTACGGCATGTCCCGGTAGCAAGAAAGAATGACAAGGCACACCAAAAGGCAAAACACAGTTTGAAAAGCCAGAGCAAGCAACAGAATCAGACCCAAATATGGTAGGAATGTTGGAATAATCAGCCTGGGAATTTAAAACAACGATGATTAACATGCCAAGAGCTCTAATGGAAAAAGGAGACAACATAAAAAAATAGACGGATAAAATAGGCAGAGAGATGAAATTCTGAGAAAGAACCAAAAGGAACACTAGAGATGAAAACCACTGAGAATGGAGAACAGTTTTGCTGGGATCATTAGTGGAATCTACGGGGCTCCAGAAACAATCTCTGAGCTTGATGATACCTTCTACAGAAACTTCAGAAACTAAAAAGCAAAGAGAGGGACTTCCCTGGTGGCACAGTGGTCAAGAATTTGCCTGCCAATGCAGGGGACACGGGTTTGAGCCCTGGTCCAGAAAGATCCCAGATGCTGTGAAGCAACTAAGCCCGTGTGCCACAACTACTGAGCCTGTGCTCTAGAGCCCGCGAGCCACAACTACTGAGCCCGTGTGCCACAACTACAGAAGCTCACGCGCCCAGAGCCTGTGCTCCACAACAAGAAGCGACCACAATGAGAAGCACTCGCACTGCAACAGAGCAGACACTGCTCACTGCAACTAGAGAAAGCCCATGTGCAGCAACGAAGACCCAACGCAGCCACCCCTGCCAAAAAAAAAAAAAAAAAAAAAAAAAAAAAGCAAAGAGAAAAAAAAAAGACTGAAAAAATGGAACAGAATATACAAAAATTATGGGACAACTACAAAAGGTGTGACATACGGGTAATGGGAATACCAGAAGGAAAAGAGAAAAAGAAACATAAGAAATACTTGAAGCAATAATGACTCAAGAATCTCCTTCAAATTAATGTCAGAAACAAAAACACAGAACAAAGAAGCTCAGAGAACAGCAAGTAGGATAGTAGCAAAAGAAAAAAGAAAACAAAACACTACACCAAAGTGTATCATAAACTACAGAAAATAAAAGCTAGGGGGCTTCCCTGGTGGCGCAGTGGTTGAGAGTGCGCCTGCCGATGCAGGGGACGTGGGTTCATGCCCCGGTCCGGGAAGATCCCACATGCCGTGGAGTGGCTGGGCCCATGAGCCATGGCCACTGAGCCTGAGCGTCCAGAGCCTGTGCTCCGCAACGGGAGAGGCCACAACAGTGAGAGGACCGCGTACCGCAAAAAAAAAAAAAAAAAAAAAAGCTAGGGACTTCCCTGGTGATGCAGTGGTTAAGACTCTGCACTTCCACCGCAGGGGGCACAGGTTCAATCCCTGGTGGGGGAAGTAAGATCCCACATGTCGCGCAGCTGGAAGAAAGAAAGAAAAGAAAAGCTAATGAAAAGAATCCTAATAGAAGCCAGAGGAAAAAACAGCTCACCTATAGCAGAGCAAAGATAAGAATTACATTGAGTTTCTCTTGAAAAACCACATAAGCACGAAGAGAGCAGAAGGAAATATTTAAAGTGTTGAGGGAAAAAAAACACCAACTTAGAATTCTATATACTGCAAAATTATCCACCAGAAATGAAGTGGAAATAAAGATTTTCTCAGATCAACAAAAACTGAAAGAATTTGTAACCAGTAGACCTGTCTTGCAAGAAATACTAACTTGCAAGAAATACTAACTATTCTTTAGAGAGAAGGAAATTATGTATCTTGGGGAACTTGGATGTACATAAAGAGCATTAGGAAAGGAAGAAGTGCAGGTAAAATAAAAACACTTATTTTTCTTATTCTTAATTGGTCTAACAGATAACAGTTTGTTGAAAATAACAGCAACAATGTATTCGATTATGTATGCATGTGTGTTTATATGTGCATGTGTGTATAACATATATACACACGTGTGTGTGCTTATGTATAGGGGTAATGAATGACAGCAATGATACAAAGGAATAAAGCACAGAAGGAAATAATTTGGAATATTTTGTTCTAATAAGGTACTCAACCACTAAAAAAAAGTTTAAAAAGTAGTACAAATGACATGCTAAAAAGGATGGAAAGTAGACTATCAGATGTCCAGTTAAAGCCACAAAAGAAAGGAAAAGAGTAGAAGAACAAAGAACAATGTCAACAAACAGAAAACTGACAACTAGGGTAAATATTAACCGAACAGTATCAATAATCACTCTAAATAACAATAGTCAAAACACACCAATTACAAGAGACTGTAATAGAAGATCCCTATACACTGTCTACAAGAAACCCACTTTAAATCTAAAGACACATACAGATTAAAAGTATTCAACAAATGGATAAAGATATACCATGCTGACAGTAATCACGAGAAAGCTGGAACAGCTGTGAAATCTTAATTTCAGACAAAACAGGCTTCAAAGCAGGGAAAGTTACCAGGGAAAGGAGGGGCATCGCACAGTGATGAAGGGGTCAATTCTCCAAGAGGGTATAACAACCCCTTGGGTACGGTGATCACTTTTTAGATACAACACCAAAGGCACGATCCATGAAAAATACTTGATAAGCTGGACTTCATTAAAATTAAAAACTCTTGCTCTGTGAAAGGCATTGGTCAAGAGAATGAGTAGACAAGCCACAGAGAAATACCTAGGCTAGGAGGTAGACCCTAGGAGAAAATACCTGCAAAAGACACATATGATACAAGACTGTTATCCAAATATACAAAGAATTCTAAAAACTCAGCAATAAGAGAATACATAACCCAATTTAAAAGTGCACAAAGGACCTGGACACCTCATCAAAGAAGATATACAGACGTCAGGCAAACATAAGATGCTCCACATCATACGTCATCAGGGAGACACAAATTAAAACCACTGGGAGATACTGCTACACACTATTAGAAGGGCCAAAACCCAGAACACAAACAACACTGAATGCTGGTGAGGATGTGGAGCAACAGGAACTCTCATCACTGCTGGTGGGAATGCAGAATAGCGAGCCACTTTGGAAGACAGTTTGTAGTTTCTTAAAAAAAAAAAAAAAAGTATATTCTTACCATACTATCAAATAATCATGCTCCTTGATATTTACCCAAAGGAGTTGAAAACTTATATCCACACAAAAACCTGCACATGGATGTGATAGCAACTTTATTCATAATTGCCAAAACTTGGAAGCAACCAACATATCTGTCAGTAGGTGATGGATAGATAAACTGTGGTCTATCCAGGCGATGGAATATTATTTAGGGCTAAAAAGAAAAGGGTTATCAAACCATGAAAAGACAGGGAGGAACCTTAAATACATATGACTAGGTGAAAGAAGCCAATCTGAAAAGGGTACACACTGTATGATTCCAGCTCTATGACATTCTGGAAAAGGCATAACTCTGCAGACAGTAAATGCACTGGTGGTTTCCGGGAGTCAGGGGTTGCGGGGAGGGCAAGAATAGGCACAACACAGAGAATTTTTAGGGCAAAGGATTTTTTGTATCAAATTATTCTGTATGATACTACAATGACGGTTACATGCCCTGATACATCTGTCAAAACCCAGAGAACGTACAACACCGAGAGTGACCCTGATGTGAACCTCACACTGTGGGTGATGGTGACGTGCACGTGCAGGTCCACTGACTGTGACGAAGGTCCCATCTGGTGGGACGCTGGTAGTGGGGAGGCTGTGCATGTGTGGGGCAGGGGTTACGGGAACTCTCTGTGCTCCATTTTGCTGTGAACCTAAATTCGCTCTAAAAAATAAAGTCTATATATTAAAAAAGCAACATAAGAAACCTTCACGGTGATGAAGCTGTTCTGTTACCTTGACTATAGCCATGTCGGTATCATGGTTGTGGTGCTGCAACTAGTTTTGGAGTATGTCACCTTTGGGGGAGTGGAAACAAGTGATCGTTCTATTATTTCTTATGAATACAAGTGAATCTACAACTGTCTCAAAATAAAAAGCTTAATTTTTAAAAAAGTACTTGCAATTAGACAACTGTTAAAACTAAAATGTTAAAAACCCATCATCAGTAAATGTTGAGCAAACGAATGGGAGAGTGGCAAGAATGCTACTTTTCACTAGAAAGTGGGTGCAGGCTGGCAGTGCACACAGAGTGGTGCTGAGTGGAGATCTGAAGACAAGAACAGAGTACAAATTATCGAAGAAAAATGAGAAGACTCCTCTGGAAGGAAGATAAAACAAAGTTCCACTCAATTCTGTGAGTCTAGGCTTTTGCGGCTGAAAGCAAGCATGCAGCCAACCTTTCTCAGAAACCATCACATGAACAGCAAAGTCAACAGTGACATTAACAGATCAGATAATTTATATAACTCTGGTGAGACACACAGTTAAGGTCAACTGTGTGTATGTTATGTATGTGTGTGCACGTGTGCACGCACACACATGCTCACATACTCGCTCATGTGTGCCATGAAGGCAAAATATTTAGGAAATCCTCAGAAAGACATTTTCCCTAAACCTCAACCATCCCACTACTTAACCACCAGTCCTGCACTTAGCAGTTTAGCCGTGTGCTTCCTGAGCTCCACAGGACCAAGAGTGAGCTACTCGAGCACTAATTTGTTTTTCTCCATTTTTAACCAAATGAAAGCTGTAACAGCATTTATCAATACTAACTGGGGAAGTAACATTTTACAAACCTACTACAACTCACAGCACAATTGGTTATATATGCACGTCATATTTAGATTAAATAACCCTTACATGAGCTGGTAATACCTACCCTTCATTTTATAAGACGCTGGAATAATTTTCCCCCTTTGATTAGGTTATCCTAATAATCACTGTTCCATTTAGCTATTGTGTGTTTACTGGCATAAAGACAAAAAACCAATTTCTGTTACCTTCAGAAGGATATGAAAAACTATAAAATAAATAATGAGGCACGGGGGGGGGCAGTTGGTTTCAGCAATAACCTAACACAGTGAAACTCCTTATTACACAATTCTGAAACTCAAAAACAATGTTACACCCTGAATCCGATCTATAGCATTGAGAAATAGAATAGTAAAAGGGGAAAGAAGAGAAAGTGGTGAACAAAGAAAGGGAGGTGAGGAAAAGTCCCGAAACAGAACAGGACATGTGGGGAAAGCTGTGAAAGAGTAAGATCAAGAGCAACAGGATTTTACTTGCAGATAGACTCCCATTCACCAATTACCTGTGTTCCAGCATCCAGCTGCCTTAGAGACCAATAAATAAACTTTACAAAAGGCTCGTGAAGCTTGGCATTCACAAAAGGCATCCACTGTAGCTGCTCTGTCATCACAGGCAAAAGCTAAAGATAAAAGGATGGAAAATACAAACACACACTATTTTTAGATGTCTGAAATCAATTATCACAATTTTCCAAAAATTATCTTTTTCCAAAAGAAAAAAAGTTCTCTCACAAAAAATCTTCACTTTAAAACCATATGTAATACAATAAGGAAATATGTATTTGAAACATTACATATCTATTCCCTTGACCCAGCAATGGCACATCTAGGATTTTAAGATTAACCTATAAAAACACACTCTGAATCTTAAATGGTTAAATAAACTTATGGTGCACATATAACCATTAAAAATGATACTGGCATCTATATTTATTCCCATGGCATATTCTGAGGTTATAAAAGCAGGTTACAAAAAGTGTAATAAGATTCCACTTATATAAAATATGTCTGTATGAATTTATATTGAAAAAGAGATAAGATGTTTTTAAAATATATTAACAGTGAGATTTCAGTAACTGGAGTGACATTTACTTTCCTCTTTACATGTCTGTCTTTCATAAATATCTTAATGTCAACTTATAAAAATAATGCAAATCTTTAAAAAAGATATTTATGAACGCTGCTTCAACAGTATGTCATTTTGCTGAAAGATTAAGACCATAGTGATACATTCTAGTTCTGTGAAAAATGCCAGTGGTAGTTTGAATAGGGATTGCATTGAATCTGTAGATGGCTTTGGGTAGTAGAGTCATTTTCACAATGTTGATTCTTCCAATCCAAGAACATGGTATATCTCTCCATCTATTTGTATCATCTTTTTTTTTTTTTTTTTTTTTGTGTGTGGTACGCGGGCCTCTCACTGCTGTGGCCTCTCCCATTGCAGAGCACAGGCTCCAGACGCACAGGCTCAGTGGCCATGGCTCACGGGCCTAGCCGCTCTGCGGCATGTGGGATCTTCCTGGACTGGGGCACGAACCCGTGTCCCCTGTATCGGCAGGCGGACTCTCAACCACTGCGCCACCAGGGAAGCCCTATTTGTATCATCTTTAATTTCTTTCATCAGTGTCATAATTTTCTGCATACAGGTCTTTTGTCTCCTTAGGTAGATTTATTCCTAGATATTTTATTCTTCTTGTTGCAATGGTAAATGGGAGTGTTTCCTTGATTTCACTTTCAGATTTTTCATCATTAGTGTATAGGAATGCCAGAGATTTCTGTGTATTAATTTTGTATCCTGCTACTTTACCAAATTCATTGATTAGCTCTAGTAGTTTTCTGGTAGCATCTTTAGGATTCTCTATGTATAGTATCATGTCATCTGCAAACAGTGACAGCTTTACTTCTTCTTTTCCGATTTGGATTCCCTTTATTTCCTTTTGTTCTCTGATTGCTGTGGCTAAAACTTCCAAAACTATGTTGAATAATAGTGGTGAGAGTGGGCAACCTTGTCTTGTTCCTGATCTTAGTGGAAATGGTTTCAGTTTTTCACCATTGAGGACGATGCTGGCTGTGGGTTTGCCATATATGGCCTTTACTATGTTGAGGAAAGTTCCCTCTATGCCTACTTTCTGCAGGGGTTTTAAATTGAGTTATTTGTAGTGAGGTGGATGGACCTAGAGTCTGTCATACAGAGTGAAGTAAGTCAGAAAGAGAAAGACAAATACCATATGCTAACACATATATATGGAATCTAAGGAAAAAAAATGTCATGAAGAACCTAGGGGTAAGATGGGAATAAAGACACAGACCTACTAGAGAACAGACTTGAGGATATGGGGAGGGGAAAGGGTAAGCTGGGACAAAGCGAGAGAGTGGCATGGACATATATACACTACCAAACGTAAAAGAGACAGCTAGTGGGAAGCAGCCGCATAGCACAGGGAGATCAGCTAGGTGTTTTGTGACCACCTACAGGGGTGGGATAGGGAGGGTGGGAGGCAGGGAGACGCAAGGGGGAAGAGATAATGGTAACATATGTATATGTATAACTGAGTCACTTTGTTATAAAGCAGAAACTAACACACCATTGTAAAGCAATTATACTCCAATAAAGATGTAAAAAAAAAAAGATGGCAAGAAAAGAAAGTTTAAAAAAATAATAATAATAAAAGCTAGGATATAAAACCATATGTAATTGGACCCCAGATGTGATAAATAAGGTATAAAGATAAACCTCTGAGTCTGGAAGGACATATATGACCTACGCTCTCCTCTGGAAACAACCCCCCCCTGCCCCCCCCCGCCGGCTTCTGTGTCACCAACTTCTCCCGCGACACCCAGCTCTCCTCTACTTCTCGGGCCACTACCATTCTCTCCTGCTGGCTGGTCCTCACTCACCTGACCATTAAATACCGGAGTTCCTCGACTCAGCGCTAGCCAGTCCAGACTCACAACCCCCACATCCACACGCCCAGCTCCGGCCCCTCCGCAGAGCCCCAGCCCCCGGAGCCACACTTACACCCACACCCACAGATGCACACGCACTCCGGTGTCTGCAACTCAACTTGTCTAAAACTCACCTACCAACAGTGGAGGCTCAAACCCAGATCTCGTGTAGTGTTCCCTACTCGCAGTGAATGCGACCAACGTTCATCCCGGTGCAAAGTCAGGAGCCTGGGCGCCAACCCTGAGAGCCCACCATTTATACAGGATCCATCACCAAGTCTCGTCAATCTTCCCCCCTGAACATTCTCTAGACGGCCCATTTCCAGCTCACAGCCACATCGTCCTTCCCCTGAACCACCTGCGTTTCCTAAGTGCGTTTCCTAAGTGTCCTCCACTCTTGCATCTCTTCGACCCTCTTGCCGCATCACAGGAGACACGACCCTTTCAAAGCATAAACCTGACGCTATTTTCTCCTGAAAGCTCTTCATTAATTTCCTCCTAGTCTTAGTTATTTTCTAGAATGAAATTTCAAGGAAAACTGAAAACTTACAGACACTCGAAATTGAGTACTTTTGTGGATGAACAGAATTTGATAACCACCTACTCTGTTAAGGTCATAATCACAGGAACATTTTGTATTCTTAATTCCCCCGCCCTTAAATTACAGTATTTAAAACTGGTAAGGAAGGAAAGTC
This sequence comes from Mesoplodon densirostris, assembly GCF_025265405.1. Classification (NCBI taxonomy): domain Eukaryota; kingdom Metazoa; phylum Chordata; class Mammalia; order Artiodactyla; family Ziphiidae; genus Mesoplodon; species Mesoplodon densirostris. The sequence goes on from NC_082674.1 coordinate 65,288,369, forward strand.
TTTCGTTGCAGAGAGAAATCTTTCAACTGGGACCACACATAGGCATACAAGATAAAGTACACAGAACTATGTATAAAGTGTTTCTGTCACAAACAAGGCATATAACACAAGGAAGCACGCAGGAAAATTAGAAGTGTGAGATATTCCGTTAAGTTCACTAGGTTACCAGCATGAAGCTGGGGAGGGGAAGCGAGGGGAGGGGGAGGAAGCGGAGTGTCCCAGGTCTAAGGACCCAGGGAACGCCAAGAGCAAGAGCACCTCGGGTCTTTCCTGTCTTTCACGGTGGTGGTGGTGAATTTTCTGGTAATCGTTTTAGTGAGATATAATTCACACACCATACGAGTCACCCATGTAAACTGTACAGTTCAGTGATTTTTAGTATATTCAGCGAGTTGTGAAACCATCGTGAGAATCCGTTTGAGAACATTTCCATCACCCTCCCCCCCAAGAACCCTAACCATTAGCAGGCATCTCAGCATCCAGTCCTCACAACTACCTGGCTACTTTCTCTACAATGATTTACACAGTTCCAGGATTTTCATATAAATGGAATCACACAATATGTGGTCTTTGGTGACTTGCTTCTTTCACTTACAATATTTTCAAAATTCACTCATGTTGTAGTATGCATGGATACATCATCCCCTTTTACCACCAAATGATATTCCACAATCTACATACACCATTTTATTGAGCCATCTGTCAGCTGACGGGCATCTGGGTTGTCTCCACGTGTTGGCTATCATGCGTCACGTTGCCACGAACATTCACATATGAATCTATGTGCGCACACGTCTGCATTTCTCTTGAGTACACACCTCAGAGTGGAACTGCTGACTCGTTTGGTAAATCCACGTTTAATCTTCTCAGGAACTGCCAGGCTATTTTCCAAAGTTCCTACTACACCTTTTTACATTTTCACCAGCAGCGCATGAGAGTTCCGATTTCTTCACATCTTGGTCAATGCTTAAGATTACCTGGCATTTTTATTTTAGCCATCCCAGGGGGTGTGAAGTCACAAAACAAAGTGACTCTGACTTCCATTCCCCAAATTACTAACGTTGCTGAGCATCCTTTGACGTGCTTATCGACCATTTGGGTGTTAGAGAACCGTCATTCAGATGCACTGAGCATTTTCAATTACGCTGTCTTTAATTACTAAGTTGTAAGGTCTTTTTGTTTAAATACTCAAGATGGAAGTCCCTTATCAGATCTGATTTGAAAAATATTTTTTCCATTCATTGGGTTGCCTTTGACTCTCACGATAGTATACTTTGAAGCATAAAAGTTAAAAAAAAAAAATGGGGCTTCCCTGGTGGCACAGTGGTTGAGAGTCCGCCTGCCGATGCAGGGGACACGGGTTCGTGCCCCGGTCTGGGAAGATCCCACATGCTGCGGAGTGGCTGGGCCCGTGAGCCATGGCCGCTGAGCCTGCGCATCCGGAGCCTGTGCTCCGCAACGGGAAGGACCAAAACAGTGAGAGGCTCGCGTACCGCAATAAATAAATAAATAAATAAATAAATAAATAAAGGAGTCATCAAAGTGATTCAATACATGCTGTTAGAAAAAAGGCTTCATTATTTTAAAATCACAAATTGTACATACTCCTAAAAAGATCTGAATAGTTGCTTCTGTTGGCCACAAGTATATTCAGCTAAGTAATTCATTAGTTTGGTACTATTTATCTGTCTCTTATTCTGTTAAGAAGGCTATTAATAAGTTTTAACATTATTCTACCTTTACTAATATACCAGGGACCATATATTAAAAATATTTTACTTAAAGATCTAGGCTCAACAAAAACTGTAAATCCAGAAGAAGTTAATAAGTAACGATCCTCACTTAAGGATGATGACAAGAATCCCGTGCCAAATGTGTGCTCAACATTCTCCTCTTATGCCATTAACCTGATGTGAAAACAGAATATTACATGATCCATATTCCATTTGCTAAAATTATCGATTGTTAGCCTTAAAATCCTAGGACTGCCCTATTGCATCTAGCTCTAACAAATGATATTTCTATACAAAACTTTAATACTGGAGGCCTTCCTAATTAGCAGCTACTTCTAAAGTGTGGTTAGATATAGACAGAATAGTTGATGCAGATGCTAAAAGAGACAAATTCTAAACGAAGATGTATTTGTTTCCCATTCCTGCCATAACAAGTTACCACAATCTTACTGGTTTAAAGAACACAAATCTATTATCTCACAATTCTGCAGGTCAGAAGTGTGACTGAGTCTCAACCAGGTAAAATCAAGGTGTGGGCAGAGCTGAGTTCCTCCCTGGAGGCTGGGAAGGATCCCTGTTTTGCTCCTTTGGGCTGTGGTTGTAGGATGGAGGTCCTCATTTCCTTGCTGGCTGTCAGCAGAAGGTTACTCCTAGCTTCTAGAAGCAGCTTGCATTCCTTGGTTAATGTCCCTCTTCCTCATCTTCAAAGCCACTGAGGATGCACCGAGTGTCTCACTGAGTGTCTCACCTACTCTTCTGCCTCTTTTGTCTGGCCTGAAGTGCTCACGTGATTACTGGACCCACCCAGATCATCCTGATTAATCTCTACTTGAGGGTCAGCTGATTAGTAACCTTAATTTACTTTTTCCATGTAAATGTGACATACTGACAGGTTCCAGGGCTTAGGTTATGAACATCTCCGGGGCCATTATCCTGCCGAGCACAAAAAGCATTTACAAGAAACTTTTTAGGTAAGGATGAAAACCGGAAATAATTTCCTCAAACGAAACCCTGGCCTGTATTTAATAATTCGTTAAACCAAACAACTTCAGATATCCACTCTTCAGAGTTTTAAAGTATTTCTTGTAGAAAGCAACCGTCAGTCTCTAATGACAATTTATACTGACTGGAAATCCTGAGTATCAATATCTAAATTAATGTCTGTAATTTAAGAAAATGGTCATTTCTCTCTGTTAATGAGAAGCCCCTTGAAAATACTATTTAACCCTTCAAGACAAAAGGCAAAATAAAATTATTTTAGTGGGATTTGAATCCTAAAATGATGTGTATCAGGAATTGTTCCTATCACTGATTATCCGCCTAACTCTAATACACAATTATTTTGCCATTTTTGGAGTAGGTTTTCAATTTCTGGTCTGCTTTTAAAAAGAAATTCCCGGGCTTCCCTGGTGGCGCAGTGGTTGAGAGCCCGCCTGCCGATGCAGGGGACACGGGTTCGTGCCCCGGTCCGGGAAGATCCCACACGCCGCGGATCGGCTGGGCCCGTGAGCGGTGGCCGTTGAGCCTGCGCGTCCGGAGCCTGTGCTCCGCAACGGGAGAGGCCACAACAGCGCGAGGCCCACATACCGCAAAAAAAAAAAAAAAAAGAAATTCCCATCATGTTCCAAAAAATATAAGTATGAATTAATTTGAATTAAGTCTGAAATGAATCTTTTTAGGACTATTGGTATAATCAACTTTCTATCAAAAATACTTTCAATATTTTTTCTCTTGTAAAATGTACCACTTTTTCAATCTTCGTGTCTACTGAGTCATATATTTCAAATTAAAAAACAAACCTTCACACACTTCTCCTGAATATCATTTCTCTGAGAAGCAAATGTGGGTAGTGCCTTTTCACCATCCATTCCAGATTCTTCATGTTTCAGTTTGCTAAGGTGATGATCCGAAATCCAGTCCATGAAGACAGTTAAAAGTTCATAAACTTGTCCATTAAGTGGTACCTATATGCAAAAAAACTAAATCAAGCACTTCTTTCAATTCACAGCCTCCTAAAACTTCAAAGGCAAGTTTTAAATTTGGTAAGTGATTATGGCATAATTTATCTAAAACGCTAAAACATGTACTGGATGACAAAGCTTCTCCAAATGAAAGAAATTACAAATCAAATATCTCTAATTAATATTAGAAACATGTTAAATGCTGGCTGACAGAAGGGGAGAAACCCACCATAACAAGGAAATTGAAAGAACTGCACCTTATAACCAAAAGAGAGAATTTTCATTAAAATTCTTTACCCAAGTTTGATAACGGAGAAGAGTAAAATTGGCCTTAACTCAAGAGCATGAACACCATAACTAATAGATTTTAACAAATTTAAAGGTCTCAAAAGCTAAACAATTTCCACCATGAAACTTGATATCTTCTTTTTCCCTTTTAAAAAATTTGTTTTCCTTTACACCGTAACATTCTATAAATAGGGTATGAAAACTTTTTCCTGGAAATCCTGTTCTCTGAGAGTCTACCAAAATGGGAGGAAAATAAGAACATACTGCCATAAAAAAATTATAAATTCAACTAAACTGATTTCCATGTTCCTTCAAATCACTTTTAGTCAATTTAATTCAACATTTATCACACATGTTCCTTAAACAGGAACTATGCTAGATTTAATTTTAGACAGAGAAAAACAAAAGCAAATTAATAAAAAGGCAAAATTAAGCAGACAGCAATCCACAAAAACAGAATCAGATGAATGAAAACAAAGTTATACTATTCTGACCAAGAGTCACTTTTAACCTTCTCAATTTTCTTCAAATAGGAACTTTTGATGAAAACTGCAATCATCTTGACTAACCTGAGTATAAATCTCCACTTTTTCCAATTTACTTTATTATTATTTTTTAATTAAAAAATTTTTTTCATGGGACTTCCTTGGTGGCGCAGTGGTTGGGAATCTGCCTGCCAGTGCAAGGGGACAGGGTTTGAGCCCTGGTCTGGGAAGATCCCACATGCCGCGGAGCAACTAAGCCCGTGCACCACAACTACTGAGCCTGTGCTCTAGAGCCCGCGAGTCACAACTACTGAGCCTGCATGCCACAACTACTGAAGCCCGCGTGCCTAGAGCCTGTGCTCCGCAACAAGAGAAGCCACCACAATGAGAAGCCTGTGCTCCGCAACGAAGAGTAGGCCCTGCTCGCCGCAACTAGAGAAAGCCCGCGCGCACAACAAAGACCCAATGCAGCCAAAAATAAAATAAATTAATTAATTTAAAAAAAATTATTTTTTTCACAGCCAGCATCCATGACAAGAAAAAGGGGTGGGGGAGTTAAATACGACCTTTTCCAACCACTAAACCTTCTGTGCACAGCCGGGGCCTGGTAGAGGTGAGGGCAGGCGGGGCGGCCACAGGCTGGTGCAGACCCGTTGGGAGCGCAACGTGGGGCCCAGGAGGGGTCCCTGCAGGTCAGAAGGGGGCCCTGGGCCTGGAGCCCCCAGGAGAGCCATGCGGCCGGTGCTGCCGCCCTTGCTGTGGCCGCCGCCGTGCTCCTCCTGGATGAGACGCGGAGGCCGGGCTAGCGATGCTGTGGGCTTGGCTCCCTCCCCGCCCCACGTCGACAGCCCGCCCCGGGCTGACCTCCCACTGCAGGTGCCTGAGGGGACGCAGGCCGGGTCCTCTGTGCTCTCGGCAGCACGGCCCAGAGCCGCGGCACCTCCCTGCTGACACCCCGCAGCACCGCCAAGCGGGGAACCCGAGAGCTCGGCACAAGCAGCTCCCCCAGGCCTGGCCCTGCGGACAGACGAGGCCCCCGGCCTTCTGTTGAGGAGGTCCTGTACGTGGACCCCGGCGCAGGGCTGGGAGCGCGGCGGCTCCTGCTCAATCCGCACTGGCCCGTCACAGGCCAGACGGTGCCCGTCCTACGGCAGCTCCCGCCTCTGCTGCTGGGGCTCCCATTGCTGTCCTTAAACAGGGCCATCCACCCAGTTCACTTTATGAAAAACGACAGCATTTATCAAAACCACTGAAGCCCAGTGAGGTATCACTACCCACCCACTGGAAACGTCAAAATGAAAAAGACTGAAAACACCAAATGTTTTTTGGGCAAACTTTTTAGCAAAGTTGTCATACACACATTGCTAGCAGGAGTATGAATGGTACAACCACTTTGGAAAACTGGCAGTTGCCCCAAAAGTTAAATATACCTCTACCTTATGACCCAGAAATTCCAGTCTTGGCTGTATTTCCAAGAGGAATGAAAACACATGTCCCCAGAAAGCCTTATACATGAATATTCTTAGCAGCTAAATGTTTTGGTTTTTGCAAACAAAAGCATATCTGAAATACTATAGCGATACTTTTCTACAAAGAAATTATCACAGTGAATCCTTTCACACCAAGAAGAATGTTTGCCAAAGGGAAAAAAAATAAGGAAGAGAGGGCTTCCCTGGTGGCGCAGTGGTTGAGAGTGTGCCTGCCGATGAAGGGGACACGGGTTCATGCCCCGGTCTGGGAAGATCCCACATGCCGCGGAGTGGCTGGGCCCGTGAGCCATGGCTGCTGAGCCTGAGCGTCTGGAGCCTGTGCTCCGCCACGGGAGAGGCCACAACAGTGAGAGGCCCGTGTACCACAAAAAAAAAAAAAAAAAAAGGAAGAGAAAAATGTCCTGGCTTTCCAATGGAGAAATCATATCATACCTTATGAGGTTTTGAAACTGGTACTTTTTCCTGTTTTAAACTTTTTGCTTCGTGAGCGGCGTGGGGATTTCCTTTCAATCTCTGTATTGTCATAAACTCATACTTCCTCTGTGACAGTACATATCCGTGAATTAAAGGAAAATTATATTAAAAGTGAGAAAGTCCAAAGGCAGTCATTTTAAATTTCACTTGTGTCTCAAGAGAAGAGCAGGTACCTTACCTGTAAATTATCTAAACGAGCTTGAACTCTTTTAGCCTGAACCTCCAACTTCCTGTTTTCTTCACTTACTTCATTTAACTAAAGTAGGAAAACATTAGATATTTCAATAGAAACCTCAAGCCGATTTCCTACTGAAGTTTTTCCCAGTGTACTATCTTATCTAGTCTGTGTTACCAAGCAACATAACAGACAGAGGTAGCATCCATGGTTAAAGATCACAGCTAAAACCACCATTTGGTCCTAAAACATTAAGAGCTTCTAAGAAAGTTTACTTCATTCTATGAAAAATGTGCAAGTCTCCTAACATCTTACATGCATACATTTTAATAGGAAACGTCTTTTAGTTGAACTTTTTATTGAACTATGATGTATGTACAGAAAACTGTACAAATCATTAAATATCACCATAATGAATTACTGGGATTGGAGTAAATGTTAATTTAGGAAAACTGACATCTTTACCATACTGAGTCTTCTCATCCCTGAACATAACATAGCCTTCAACTTATTTCGGTCTTCTTTAGTTGCTTTTAATAACATTTTGCACTCCTCAGTATGCACGTTTTATACATGTATAATCTTTCTTTAGATTTATTCCTGGATAGCCAATGCTTTTTGATGCTACTGCCCATAGTATCTTTCAATAAACATTCACTACTTGATTATTGTTGATATACAGAAATACACTTGATATTTTATATACTGAGCTTATACCCAAAAATTCTCCTAAATTTGCTTAATTCTAATAACTTGTCTGTATGCTCACTTGGATACTTACTACATCTGTGCATAATCATGTCATCGGAGAATAATTCTTATTTCTTCCTTCCCAACCCTGACTTTCCTCTCCTCACTGCACTGACCAGGACTTCAGCACAAAGTTCAACAAAACAGTAACAGTGAGCACCTTTATCTTGTTCTAATCTCAAGGGAAAAGATTTCAATAACTTACATTAAGTGTGATTCACAAGTTGGTTCGTTTTTTTTTTTTGTAGATACTCTATGAGAATTAAGTTCTCTTCTATTACTAGTTATTATCTTTGAGTTGGTGCTGAATTTTAAATCAAGGAATTATATGATTTTTCTCCTTTTATCAGATGATGTGTTAATTTTCAAATGATAAACGACCCTGTATTCCTAGACTAAGTCCGCTGAGTTGTATTATACTTTTTGTGTACCTCTGGATTCAATTTGCTGATATTAAAAATTCTTGCATCTGTACTCATGGGAGACTGGCTTGCATTTTTTTGTTTCTTGTAATGTTCTTGACAGGTTTAGTTTCAAGGTTATGCTGGTCTCATACAACAAGAAAGGGAGCATTTCTCTTTTTCTGTTTATGTAAATAAGGTACATGATATTTCCTCCTTAAAAGTTAGCCATTAGTCTTACTGCTCCTTCTTTGAAGGTAAGGTGTCTTATTTTTCTCTGATTTTATCTTTATCTAAAGTCTTCGTGTCTTAAAATAGTGTGCCTATATGGTTTTCCTCAATATTTACCCTGCTTAGGGTTAACAGAATTTCTTAGAATCTACAGGTTGGCATCTTTCACCAGCTTTGGATATCACCTCTTCACATATTACATTTTTGCCTTATTAACTACTTTTGGAACTCCCGTGTTAAACTTCTTCATTATGTCCCACATGCCTCTCTTGTGAATTTTCCAACCTTTCCCCACTCCTATCAATAGGTTCAAACTCGTAGTAATGCACACTTCCCGTCACACACTCATCAAACACACACAAGATTATCAAGGATTATATCCACCTAAGAGACAGGTATGGGCAACAATGCACCTATACCAGCAGTTAAAGAAACCCTTCTCAAAAAATGCTCGCCTGAGACTGTGATGGGAAAAAGCAGTCTCTCCAGGATAAGGAGGCTTCCAGACAACAGTGAGTCAAGGTCACACGCTAATTGTGGGAGGTTAGACCTGATTCAGAGAAGCCAGAGCATCAGGTCAAGTGAGAAATGGGGGACCTAGTTATCACTACCAAGGGGAAAGTCTGTAACAAGTAGTGAAGAACACACAGCTAGCCAAGGGATTCCAGGAGCCCAGTTCTCTCTCAGAGTACAAGCTCACCAACATGTTGGAATCCACGAAGTTCCCCAGCCCAAGGCCTTAACCACTAAAGTGACAAGCTTTACCCGCTTCTGCTCATCTATGCTTCCCTCCCCACGAACACACACAATCGCTCTCCTGTCCCTCTTCCACAGAGCCCTTCACTTCCACATCTTTCAGGCAAAAACTGGCAAAGGGAAGTGAAAAAAAAAAGTACAACTCATAAGAATTTGGTGCAACTTGAGTATTATTAAGCACGGTAAACCACAGCACTTACATACATTAGGGCAGTGCACTGTGACACAGTGGACATGAGCTCACACTCCCCAGCACAGGATCAACACATCACAGACACTCCAAAAATAAAGAGTGGTGTGTAACAGCAGGTGCAAGAACAGCACAAAGCTACAAATAAGCGCCTAAAGTACCCAGGTTAGCAGGTTTTCTTTTGCTTGTTTTTAATCTAGTCATTGTTCTTAATAGTTTAAAAAATTTCAAGTTGTCAAACATCTCAGCTGGTTGTCAGAACAGATGATGAGAAACCAAGGGCTTAAGAATACTTTATTTATATTTGGAAGTATTTTATAATAAAGGTAACAAATAAAGATAATCAAGGTTTTCTCTAGCCAGAATATGTTCTAAGATTTTGACTTACAATTTGTTAATCTATATAGTTCTAAGAATGTCTTATAATCTAATATAGATAAAATAGGTCTTACCTGTTTTTTTAAGCTATCATTCAATTCTTTCAATGCATCAAAAGAGGACTTTAGCCTCCTGCTTTCTTTATTTCTTTCCTTAAGAATTTCAGTTAAGTGCTCAACTTCTGCACCATGTTGCTAGGAGGGAAAAAATACAGATTCCATGTCACTAATGCCACTGAACATAAATTAATTAAAAATTAAAACTCCTTGAATCACACGGACTTTAATCAGTATATTTAAGCATAATGACTAATATTGCAAATGATTTATAAAAACTGTATAATCAACCAAACTAATAACAAAGCATTAAAAGCATATGTTAAGGGCCTCCCTGGTGGCGCAGTGGTTGAGAGTCCGCCTGCCGATGCAGGGGACACGGGTTCGTGCCCCGATCCCGGAGGATCCCACATGCCGCGGAGCGGCTGGGCCCGCGAGCCATGGCCGCGGGGCCTGTGTGTCCGGAGCCTGTGCTCCGCAACGGGAGAGGCCACAGCAGTGAGAGGCCCGCGTACAGCAAAAAAAAAAAAAAAAAAAAGCATATGTTAAATACCTATTAAAACATATTACATAAATTAGTTAGCAATAAGGCTACTTTCTGCTTCTGCTCAGAAAAATCCACAACAGAAACACACTGAAATAATTTCTATTTGACATCATGGAATGATAAAACAATGAAGGATTTCTGATCCTTTTCAAGAGACTAGTTAATTATTCATAGCTTTGTGAATTAAAATTTAAGGTTTAAATTACCCTTGTGGAGTAGAAGAAATATTCCATAGACAGAACAAACTAATTTCTTGTTCTCATAAATTAGCTAAAATTGTACATCTCAAAAAACGTAAATACATAAGAAAATTTCCTGAGCCCCAAACTATTCGACTTTCCTTAACCAGTTTTATAATGATTAAAATCAATTTCCCCTCTAATTCCATTTAAATGAGAGCAATTTTAGATTTAAATTGTGAATACTTATATAGTTTCTTTCACCTTTTACTCTCAAATTTATGCGTAATGTATTAAAACAAGCAAGTTTCCACAGGAAATCAAGAAACTGAGTTAATTTCCTTCTTTCAAGTAATCATCTAGGTTCCATTAAAATAAAGCAGTTAGGGCCTCCCTGGTGGCGCAAGTGGTTGAGAGTCCGCCTGCCGATGCAGGGGATGCGGGTTCGTGCCCCGGTCTGGGAGGATCCCATATGCCGCGGAGCGGCTGGGCCCGTGAGCCATGGCCGCTGAGCCTGCGCGTCCGGAGCCTGCGCGTCCGGAGCCTGTGCTCCGCAGCGGGGGAGGCCACAACAGTGAGAGGCCCGCATACCGCAAAAAAATAAATAAATAAATAAATAAATAAAGCAGTTAGCTTTATACTTATTACAAGTACCGAACAGACAAATCCAAAGAGAAAAAAATCAAGGCTAAAACTGGGATGGAGAGCGCTGAGAATCCAAGCATTCATTCTTTTGCCCTGTTTAAAAATCCAAGCTTGTGAAAAAAATTAGCTTTATGCAACTTTATTATTACATTAAATGACTCCTTAAATAACTTAGGATATGGTCACAAATACTATACGTATTTTAAAAATTAGATTAACATTCTCACTGTACAAATCTTCCACCTCCAGAAGAGATTAAAAATGTATGACATGGGTTCCATTTCCAGAGGGATAAGCCCACTGCACTCTGCCTCTCTTACAGATTACAACTATACACAAAACACAAAAAGCAACTACCCAAGGAATGTCAAAGGGAAACAAAAGCAGGGAATAGTAGAAAGGAGGGAAAACCTGGAGAAGAAACCATCAAGGGGCTGAAGTTTCCTGGGTTTCCTTTTCCCTTGCAGTCTTGCCCCAGGGCAGGCCCCAGACACTGCTAATCGGAGAGAAACTGCTTTTCAGGTCTGGGAAACCAGGAAGAGGGGACCCCAGGAGCCAAGAAATGTGCTCAAATCTGGATCAGCCCTGAGCCAGCGAAAGCAGCAGAGCAAAGGGGTAGAGACAGGAGTTCAGTTTAAAAACAGCCCCACTGCGCGTAGGCACTTTAAAGACCCAGAACATCACAGCAAACGCTGAGAACCCCCAGCGGTGCCTGCATGACAGGCTCCAGAGCAACAGCACAGGCTTTGGAAACCGAGCGAGGGGGGCACAGTCCACACGGTGAAAAAACATTCAGCCTCAACCCACTGGGCTCACTGCTTAAGAAATGAATACATACAACCAGCATTCTCCAGAGTGTTATGAAAGGATCCAGAATCTATACAAAATTAATAATATCCAAAAGGTCCTGAAGACAATCCCAAACTCACTGCATATACAAAGAACCAGAAAAATGTGATTAGGTTTCAAGAAAAATGCCAACCCTTAGGTGATCTGGGGTGGGATTTTTAACTGAATTCCAAATGCCAATGAATGCAAATGGAAAGACAGAAATTCTCATGAGAAAAATTGAAAATAATTGGAAAATTTAGAACTTTAAAATGCCAGAAATAAAAAAAATTCTCTAGACGAGCTCAACTGCAACATGGAAATGAAAGAAGACACTGTGATCCCGTGATCAAATCTGAAGGACGCACAAGAAAAGGACTGGAGAGAGGAACAGCCTCAGAAACCTGCGGGGTGACAGCAAAGTTGGGGGGGGTGCTTGCTGGGGGGTGCGGGGAGGTGGGGGGGGACGGATAGCTACGAGGAGCACGTGGGAACACTGGGGGCCGCGACTACTCTTCTTCTTGATCACGGCGCCCATCGCGAGACTGCACGCGCTTTCAAAACAAATAGTAAATTCTCCTCTATATAAGTTGCATGTATAGTAACCCATCTCTTGATAGGAAACGAAGAACAATACCGTACCACCTACCTGACAGTCTCAATAAAAACATTTAATCTGAATATAAACATTAGGAAACAATCAGGCAAATACAGAATAAGACACACTCTTTAAGACTACAGGCCAAAAGTCTTCAAAGAAAAGCCTCAGAAAAAGCAAAAATGGTGACATGGATTGCTCTAGATCCAGAGAAACCAATGAGATTTGCCTGCATTTTGTCTAGTTCCTTGATCAGAGAACAAAACAAAAAGCAATAAAAGACAATTTGGGGACCCACTGGGAAAGTGAGCGTGGACTGTGTATTTTAAGTTAAATTATATAATTAGCATGCATTTCCTGTTCAACAGTGGTGTGGAGAACACCCTCATTCTGAGGCGATTCATAGCACGGAAGAAGGACTTAGGGTGTTGGCTCTTGATTTTTGCAACCCACCTTCAACTGGTCCAGGAGAAAATGTGAGGGCGGGGAGGCTGAGCAAATGTGCAAATGCGAACGAGCAGGGAGCCCAAACCAGAGGAGAAGGGCCCTGCACGCTAAAGTCAGCGCCATGCACTTACCTCCTTCAAGATCTGGAACCTTGTAAGAACCTCTTCTTTGACACCTTTAATTTTATTCAAGGCACTTTCATGTCTGAAAACCAGCTCTTCTCTCTCAGCCAGAAAACGTTCTCGCTTTTGAAGCTCTTCAGCAAATTCCTGTTGTGCTGCAGTTTCACACTGTATAGAAAGGGCAGAGTTTAGTGTTTTTCAGAAGCACACATACCAGCGGTACAAGTGAAAGTCTCATTCATTGAGATGGCAGCTCAATCGAACGGCGTTTCAGATGCACGGGAACCAAGTGAGTGCAGACGCAGCAACAACCAGACGGGCATGCAGGTGACCCTGTACTTTGCAGGATCCACCAGTGAGATTCCACCGTGAGGACTCGAGAGAATTTGGGGTGCAAGCAAGGTGAGCACCGCGGAGCTCCCCGTGCCCGCCGGGATGCCCTCCACCCCTCCCCTTCCCATCGCCTGGGCTGCCCTCCAGCCACCTTCCCTGCCCCGATGCCACCAGTTGAGCTCCCCTGGAGAAGAAAGCCTCACACCTGAAGAGGCGCTCCTGTGCGGCCCAGAAATCCTCTCCCACCTCCCCGCATTCCCCACGGCGCCTATGCAAACCTTCTCCACCCTCCACCCTGAATCCATCACCTGCTCCAGCCTCTGTGCAGGCAGCCCGGTCTCTGCCTTCACAGGGGAACAGAAGACAGTGCGAGGACGCAGCCTTACAAAGGGAGGCTGGCCTCCCACTGCCTCTGCCTCCCGGGGAGACTGCCGCCACGCACTGCTCTACTATTTCCAACACTCCTGTCGCATCAGAAATGAAATATCTCTGGACCCCCGCACTGGCCTCCCCTCCTCACAAACTTCTTTAAAATGTTGTCTACATTTGCTGAGCCCTCTTGACATCCCAGTCACTCCTGGACATACTGATACTTTCATCTGGCCTCAACCCATGTCCCCTACTGAACCAGCTGCCCAAACACTGAACCCGCAGGTCCCGCTCCAGCCCTGGTTTCACGCGTCGCACACTCTGGTCCCCTCCTTCCTCGCCTCCCTGACACCACCTCCTCCGGGTCCCCTTTCCCCGCCACGGGCTCTACTCCCTCCACTGCCCTTAAATTACTGCTGCTCCTCAAGACTGGGGATTAAGCTGCTTTCTTCCTCCATACTTTCTCTGCTTGGTTCCATCCACCCAGGGGCTAAAAGCACTGCGTACGCAACTCACTGTTTCCGAACTGCGGTGCTCAGCTCTTTCTCCCGAGCTCCAGACTCAAGTCCAAACTGCCTACTAACATCCCCACCTGTGTGCTTTCAGGTAGCACAAAATACTCATGTCCAAAATTGAAATCAATTAGCCATCAGGGGAATGCAAATCAAAACCACAAGACAGCACTTCACATCCACTAGGATGGCCATAATCAAAAAGACAGAGAGAAACTGGAATCCCTGTGCAGCACTGGTGGGATGTAAAATGGTGCAGTCGTTTTGGAAAACAGTCTGACGGGTCCTCAAAGAGTGAGACACACAGGGCTAGCATACGACCCAGCAATTCCACACTCAGGAGAGATGAAAGCACATGTCCACACAAACCTTAAACATGGGTGTTCACAGCCGCGTCAGTCGCAATAGCCAAAAAAGTGGAAGCAACCCGAATGTCCACCAATTGATGAATGGATAAAGGAAATGTGGAACATCCTTACAATGGAATATTATTCAACAATAAAAAGGAGCAAAGTACTGATACATGCTGCAACATGGATAAACCTTGAAAACACCACGCTAAGTGAAAGAAGCCAGTTACCTCATGCTTATATGCAACAGACTTACTACATATTTATATGAAAAATCCAAAACAGGCAAATCCATCGAAACAGAAAGTAGATTAGTGGTGACCTAAGGCTGTATGGGAGACATGAGCAGAGACATGCAATGGGTAAGGGAGTTTCCTACTGGGATAATGAAAATGTTCTAAAATTGGCTGGGGTGATGGCCAGTGTAACTCTTTGAGTATACTAAAAATAAATGAATTGTACACTTTAAAAAAAATTAAAGAGGCCCTTCCACCATGTGATGACACAGCAAGAAGACGCTGTCTATGAACCCGGAAGCGGGCTCTCATCAGACCCTGACCTGCTGCTTCCTGCAGTGCCTGGCAGGCCCTGTGAAGGTACACCTCCCTCCTCCCCTTTCCTGGGATGGCTCACGTTCAGGCTCTCCTCTGACCGCCAGTTCTGGACGCAGAAGCTTTCCGCACAGGACCAGCCTCCCCTTTGAACACCCAGCGAGGCCTCAGTCCCAGCGGTTCCTGAGGCACATGGATGAAGCCCTCAGAGGGATGGGTTCTACTACAATCACTGGAAGAGTCCCCATAATCAGTCAAACACTGGCAGAAACTTGCTGGAAACTTTTCATCTTAGCAGATGATGAAAACCAAAAAATTCTAATATGCTGCTTATGTTGTCTGATTAACAAAGAACCACAGAATTCTGGAGAATTGAAACTGAACTCCTGGACACAGGCTTGTTACCTCGTGTACTCTCAAGGTCTTTAGGTTTGCACTGTAGATTACTATCCTGGTTGGCTTAAAAATACGGTTTTATCATTAGTGTCTAAACTCAGAGAGAATCACGTTAATGGACTCAACACTCAAAGGCAGAAAATACAAACTACAACATCACTGAGACACCCATCAGATCACGGGGAAAAAAGAGCACCAGGATGCTGCCGACAGGAACACAGGTGAACGGGCACTACTCCCCCGGAGGACCACGTGGCGCTCGTGCTGCCTTTCCTCACGGGCTGGGGAGCAAACAGAGCTGCCTGCTGGGCACACTCTACCTTGCTGTGCATCTACACAGAAACAGATAAAGTCCTGTTGGTTTATTTATAGGCTGGAATACAAAATGGCAATTAAAATCAACAAACTAGATCTACATTTTCCACATACGTAAATCTCAAAAATGTAATAATAATGAAGCATGGGAAGTTGTAAAAAGATATCCACAATGTGTCATTACATAAAATTTTAAAACACTCAAAAACAACGCATACATACGAATACATAAAGGGTTTAGTTAAAACCTAACACAAATGATCCCACACTGGCTTTAGGGGAGAGCTTTATCCTGGGAAGAGAGGAAATGGGATGGGAGACGGGTGCTTCACCTATAATTGAAACGCTTTACTTTTTTTAAAATATCAAATAGAAATATTAATAAAATGTTAAAATACTAAAATATGGGCAACAGGCACACTGCTGATGTTTTTCTACATGCTGTATTTTATAAATAAAACTTATACAGGGAATTCCCTGGTGGTCCACTGGTTAAGACTCTGTGCTTCCACTGCAGGGGGCAAAGGTTCGATCCCTGGTCGGGAATAATAAGATCCTGCATGTCACGTGGTGCAGCCAAAAAATACAATGTTAAAAAAGAAAACAAATAAAAAACGAAAATACAGTGTTACCTAGTAAAATAAAGAAAATGAAGAAATTATTTCCTGCACAAAAACTTAGAATTTTTTTAAAAATGGAATTAATTAATCCTCTCCTTCTCTAGTTTTGTTCCCTCTCTCAGCAAAAAGCAGCCCATTTCCAATACCCAAAACACTGACCTGCATTTCCCCTGAACTACAAGCCTGTTGCACATCTCCCAAACTGAAACAATCTCCAAGGCCTTCTGATCCCCCCCTGGTTCCCCTCCACCCCCAGGGCCCTCACCCTAGCCCAGGGCACTGCTCCACCTCGTCACACTGCACCCGCTCCAGACCTCACCTACTGACCGCGTGAGACCTATATCTCCATTTAACTCTCAAACCTGATCCTTTCCAGATGAAAATCTCGATCTTTCTCCCTAAATCCATTCTTCCTCCAAGTGGTACAAACCAGAAACGCGGGAATCATCCTCAACACCTTATTCTCTCTGCACCATATCCAACACATCACCCCAAGTCCCAAATAAATCTCCAACCTACTCAGTTCTGTTTCTCTGCCGCCATCCCACTCCGAGTCACCAGTATCCCTCACCGGGACCACTGCAGTAGAATACCCTATCTAGGCTATCAACTTCCACACCCGTCCCCTCCAATCCATTTATTTAAGCAACTCTGCAGTCACCTGCTACATTTCCCTTGAATGAGTGTTACCAGGCCTCAGGGGCTTCTCATAACAGAACGTCTGTCTACTATGGACCTCTTTCACTGAGCTAAACGCTACCCAACCTTCAGCGTCTGACTTCAGTGTTATTTTCTTAGAAATACCTTGCCTGGTCTCTCAGTCCACTCCAATCAGGTGTTCATATTATAACTATATTATTCACTAAAATTTGTACAACTGTAACTACATGGGCACTTATGCGTCACTTCTCATAAGCTATGTATGGCAAGGACCATATACTCTATTTACTTCTATATACTCAGCATTTAGCATCAAAAAGCATATTAACAGGTGTTCAAATATTTGTTGAATGAATGATATCACACAGCATAACAAAAATGTATGTTTAACGAGAACACGATAAAAGACCACAAAGTAGTTTTTTAAATCAGATTAAACTGCAGATTAATTAAACCAGATTAACCCACTGTACTTCATTTTTTAAATTACCTATTTATATCTTTATTGTGTTTGCTATACATGATAGCTATGGCCTTAGAACCCTTACTCTTTTTTACCCTGTGAAGTACGGTCGAAGGCATCTTCCTAACACACTGGCTTCACCCTGGCGCTCCTCGGCCTGAGCTGTCCGCATTTTCTCCCCCGACAGGCTGGTGACCTCACAGCCTGATAAAGCCTCCTTCGGAAGTGTCTCACCTCCAACTCCATGTACCAAGAATGTCCTCCCCTGCTCCTGTCCTCTTGAACTTCTGCCTCTCTGTCAAGTTACCACACTAAGTCTCTCCCTGAGCTTTCCCCCAGCGATTTTAGGCCAAAATAATCTTCTGAAATGCTACAGTAATTATGATCTGAATTATTTAGACAAAATGATACTGGCTTTTAAAAAATGTTTATTTCATGTGTCTAAAAATATATTTCCAACCAGAAGAATTTCAAATAGAAATTGTTATTACATATACTTCTGCTTCCTTCTGTACTCCCACACAGTGGATGCTTGAGAAAGACATGAATTACATCCTTTAGAGACGAACAAGATAAAGGCCGCTGTTCTGAACTGAATTCTGGTGAGAGCTGACAGGAGAAATTTTCACATACAGGTATTTAAAACAATGAATCTAGAACACCTACTTCAAAAAGCATACTTTACCAGCAAATTCTGTTTTATTTCTTCAGTAAGGATGGGATAGAAATAAACACTTAACTAACACAATTAAAACGAAACACCTGTGTTCATGTTTCCTCAATGCTCGGCGCTGACAACACCAACATTTCCGGACCCTCGGTTCAGCCTGAGGGCTCACCTGAAGTTTCTGGTATATCTGGAGTAACTCAACATAGATCTGGTTGACCTGACGTGGAAGCACACCCTGCTTGTTTGAAGCTCTGGACGCTGGGGAGCTGACACATTTCGAAGGAGAGTCACTAGCATCACTGCAACAGTCAGTCCAGTTCCTTGAATCTGAGGCCAAATTAGTTGGCCCAGCAACTGCTAAAAAAATTAAACTTAAATTAAAAACTTAATTTATAGTTTTAAATATCCTCATAGTATTGTTAAAAAGTTTCAAGGACTATATGCAGAGAGAAAGAATGATATAGCAAACAGTTAACATTTAGAAAATTTGGATGAAGCCCACACAGGAATTCTTTGTGGTCTTTTTGCAACTTCTCTATAAATCTGAGATTACTTCAAAGATGAGTGCGCGAAAGCACTTATGGATTAACTGCCTAGGCCAAGAAATGGAAAGTTACCCCAGAAACCCCGGAGCACATTCCCTTCTCTCCCTTACACCAAAGTAACCACTAACCCAAATACAGTGTTCATCACTGTTTCACTTCTTTTTAATTTTTACTACTTATATTTTAAAAATTGTTTGTTTTGCCTATCTTTAAACTTTATATAACGTCTGTAGTTAAATAATCATATAATTACATAACCTCTATAACCTCCCCCGGTAAATAACACGTTCCTGTATTAACGATGGCGGCAGGTTCACCACCCTCCACTGCTTCACCTGTGCTGTTTTTTGCGCACGGACACCTGAGCGGTGCTGCCTGCACAGAGGCCAGGCGGCCCTGCACCTGGCTCCTGGCGCCCACGGTGAGCGCTCCCCCGGGGCACATGACTAGCAGCGACACTGCAGGGTTTCCCGGTACGCATGCAGAGCCAACTGTGCGGCGCCCAAAGCTAGCCAGCTCCCCTGACAGCAGTGGAGGGCGAGGCCCTGCTGCTTCGCTCCTCGCCAGCACTGAGCTATCAGAACGCACGCTCCGCTAATCCCGAGTACTGTGGTTTTCCCCTGCGTTGGCCTCCAGCTGCCCCGGCTTTAAGAAGGGCTCTCCCACAGTACTCCCCGTCTTGGACAGACTGGGGAGCCAAGACAAAAAGTAGGAACATTTAAAAAGGAAAGCGTCTCCCTTCCCTCACTCAGCAGACGCCCTTCAAGGGGCGACACCATCCCCCCAGCACCGGCCTGAAGACTCCTTAGTTCTGTCAGCCTTTACACACACTCAGCATGTGTTCAATGGTCATCCGTGGGAAAATCCACCGCAGGAAACACAAGCCGGCAGTATTCTTCATGCTCCTCGCACACTGAGATGAATCAGGAAGAGGATGGAGCAGCGAGTGTCCTGTGTGTGTCGGAGACGCAGAGGCTCCCGGGGGCAGCCAGGTCCTGCGGCCAAGAGGGGAGGGCACCACCCCGGCTGCCTCTTTTCCTGAAATCCTGGCAAAACTAGGATAGGCAGCCAGGTACACAGAGAGCAACTACTGGCTCAGGGCCAAAGGAAGCCAGACCTCAAGTGATCTGGACTATTTTCCTAAAATGTTTAAGGAATAGCCACCTGCTACCATAATTTTACTCACTTCCTAAGAAATAATGGCATGAAAAAGAACTGAAGAAATTATAAAAATATTCAGTTGATTATTAGGCGCTCTTGATAAACTCTGAGAGTGTAGAAATTCTACTGGAAAATCATGAAGTTTATTTTTTCTTCTCCTTTAGCTTAATGACAAGCACAGTAACCAGCTCATGGATTACAAAAATCCAGGACACAGAAATACAGACCCCTGAGAACCAGGGTTATTACTATGGGGTAAGCTTTATGTGCCCTACTTGACAGAGTTACTGTTTAAATGACTGTTCTAAAATGAGTATTTCTCTTACTTTGTTTATCTCTTTAAAAGACTGCTTGTTTATTTCGGAGGTACTAACCCTATGATCATTCTCAATGAACTCTTCTTCTGTTTCCTGCTGTTTTAAATCTTGAAAAGAATCCAGTTCATCATCTAGGCTTTAAAAAAAATTCTATCACAGCATTCTGGAAGATTCCTATAGCATTTAAAGCAGGTGAGACTGCTTTTCAAATATTAACAGCGTAACAACTGTGAAAAATGTAACAAGTAAACATGTTTAAAAAAGCAAAAGGAAAAATTGTAAAGTACCAATCACTGATGCTGAAAACTCACTACAAAGATCCTTCTACACATTCAAACAGGCTCAACTGCAAACTGCACACCCTGAAAACACTCCACACTTCTCCTTCTGACCCCGGATGCTGCCGTGCGGCAGATCTGACAGGCACTGCTTTCTCTAATTGTAACTAAGAGAACTAGTGTTTAAGGTGAGAAAACGGAACCCTAAAGTTCAATTAACTGACAGGTGACATAACCAGCAAAAGGTGAAGCAGAACTAGAATCCCAGGTGTTCTCTCCAAAAAGATCATCTGAACGTTGACATTTCCAGACCAGTGCTGTTCAAAGAGAATATACTGCAAGTCACAAAAGATAATTTAAAATTTGGGGGAATTCCCTGGCAGTCCAGTGGTTAAGACTCTGTGCTCTCACTGCCGATGGCCCGGGGTTCAATCCCCAATCGGGGAACTAAGATCCCGCAAGCCTCTCGGTGCCACAAGAAGAAAAAACAAAATTCTAACAGCCACATTGAAAACATAAAAAGACATGAAATTTTAACAATATACTATATTTAACCCAGTATATCTAAAAGACTGTCATTTTAACATACAATCAATATTTTAAAATAAGACATTTTACATTCTTTTATCCATCTTTAAAATCAGCTGTGTATTTTATACTCACAGCATATCTCAATTCAGACAAGCCCCATCTCAAGAATTCAACAGACACCTGCAGCCTGTGCTGGGCAGCTCTAAGACTCCACACTAGATCACAACTAGGGACTGTGGAAAAACTGTCCAATGTTAGAAACAGTCACAGTCCACAAGCTTCAACTTGTAACTTGAAATTACACCCAGACTGCTTACCTTAAAGATGATAAAACTATTAGTTAAATATATGAAAATAATTTCCATGAATTCATAATTAACTTACAGCAATTTTCTCTTTCCTTCCTCTATATTCGATCAACCCCATGTCCAAATCCTGACTCCAGATCAACTAGGTGACTGTGTGAGCGCCAAAGGAAACAGCAGTAACAGTAATGATGATAAATAGCGGTGCATCTGAGTGCTTCTCTACGTACTGAGCACTGTTCTAAGTCCTTTACATAGATTAATTCGTTTAATCAGAGAATGAAGCAATTCAAACTCCAAAATATCAATCACGTTAACAACAGATACTTTAGGCACAATTTTCTTCTTTTCTCTCCACAATTACCCCAACGTTTCATTTTGTACACGTACACATCTTTATGGTTTAACGTTATTTCAAAATGTCTGCTCCCTCTCGATACCTAAGCACTTTCTTCTGCCACATATTTTTGGCATTAATAGTATTCAACTTAGAACTTTATTTCACCCTAGCTTCCATTGTTTTTACAGTGGTTTTACCCAGAGTAAAATCTCTTCTACAAAACTGCTGACCCCTCACAGCCCAGCACCACATCATACATATACTGTAGGCATTGATACCAACTCCCTGGGCTGAATTCTTCCATCTCTCTCTCTGCTACCTGGAACACAGCGCTCACCACACCAGGAGACACACGACACAAACTGAGTTAATACCGCCGCCTAACAAACTTATACTCGTTTTTACCCTAATTCCTTATTTAATAAAAAAAGGGGGGGGGAGCAAGGTCTTCATTTGGGTCCTGGATGAAGAGCCATCTATCACACAGTGTAAGTAACTTTGCATTATGCCAGCAAACACGATGCTAGGTTTGTGCTTTTATCAAATTCTCAGTAACAATCAGTCAGTTTCTCCAACCACTCAGTAGGCTCCTCTCAGAGAAAAGCAAACACACAGGCAGCCCCTGACCCTCCTTAGTTTCCAGAGATGCCCAGGGGAGGCCCGAGCAGGACTCAGGGTACCTTGCCAACTGACGGTCCCGCGCTTGAGGGCACCACGGGGGGATGCGGGGCCGCGCCTCCTCTCATCAGAGTAACATCTCAGCGCGGACCAGCTTCATCTCCACGTGAGCAGAAACCGAAGTCCTCTGTGAACAGGAAGGAAGACTGCAGAGGCTGCTCACTAAGGTCAGATATCAACGACCTCATTCTCGACCCCGAAACGTAGGAGAACAAAGCTACGTACCGATTTCCTGTCTGTGTGTCTCCCTAATGCAGACTTCCAGAAAACAGGCATCAAGTCAGCTCTTCAAACAGCACTGACGTTCATCCCCGCCCCCCGGCACATGACGCCGGCAATAACGCGGGGAAGCAAGCAGAGCAGGTGCCTCTAACCCTGTTCTATGGGTCGGAACGCAGGAACTCCCCGAACGTTCAGAATCCGCCCTCCTTCCACCTCGTCACGACATCCCGCCAGTGCCCAAACGTTCAACACTTTATTTCTCCCCTTTATACACTTCAAGCATTAAACGCTGCGCAATAAACTACATCTGCTTCGGTGAAAAAAAGAGCGAGCGCCCCCCCAGCCGCGCGGACACCCGGCCCGCCGCCCTACCTGGGGTGCGGGGAGGCCGCCGCCGCCGCTCCGCCACGTCCGGCCGCCGGCGCCCGGGCTGAAAGAGAGCGACGGAGAGGTGACCGGGGCGGGCCGGGCCGCCCGGCGCCCCCGCCCCGCACAACCGGCCTGATCCCGGGTCCCCGCCCCCGCCCCGGCGCAGCGCCCCCTCCCTGCCGCTCCGACACGCGCGCCGGGTGCGCGCACAGAGGCGGCCACCGCGGATCCACCGGGCCGCGCGCCCACACCTTTCGGCGTGAAACCGGCTCGGACTCGCCGCTACGGGGCGGGACCGAGGCGGTTCCAACCCGCACGCAAGTCACAGCCGGGAACGCCTGCCACGCATCTGCGCGCTGACGTGAACGGCCCCTCCCGCTCCCGGTGCCCGCCGAGAGCACCCTCCTCACAAGTGCACGCACGCCGCCGCCGCCGCCGCCGCCAGGGGCCTTGCCTCGCGCCCACACTCCGACCCGCAGATCCGGCGACCCGAGGACTTGGCATGGGCCGACAGGCAGGGCAGGACCTCACCTCGGCGGGGCAGCCACCCCTCACGCCGTAGCGGTTTTTGAGGACCTCCACCATCAGGTCCTGCCCGGGCGGCTTCACCACCGTCGGCTCCATGGCCGCGGCCGCCGTCGTCTCCCTGGCAACGGCGCGCGTCCGGGCGGGGCGAGCGCAGCGGATTTGCGCCGTGACGCACGGCGCGCCGCGCCGCCGCCGTCTCCCTAGCAAAAGCGCAGCCGCTGGCGCAGGTCCATGCTCCTGGGTCATAGGGGCGCGTTGGGGGCCGGCGCGCGGGACTCTCCCGTTTTCCTTTCCTTCCCGATGGTCGCGCCGAGGGGATGTCCGCGCGGGTCCATCTCATAAGCGCTCGAACCCATCGGAAGCAGCTGTGAGACACTAATCCTGGAGAAGTCGGTTTCGCCCAAAGCATTCGTTACCAAGCTTGAGTCCACAGTTGTAATCTTTAGGGCGCCTCCGAGTGCCTCCCGCAGCCTGGAATCCCTCGGGAGGCGCCCCGAAACGTGACAGGCACGTGTCCCCGCCAAGCAGCCGCGCGCCCACCCCGCATCCACACACACGCACACACACCCACACTCGGAGGTTCGGGGCCGTCCCCCGCTCCCGGCACACGGACCCCACGTGACCCCCGCACTACGGGCGGTCAGCAGGTGCTGTCCCAGGACAGCCTGTTTCCAAACCCCAAACGGCGCGACACCCCCACTGCCTCACCACCCAAAATGAGGCAGCTCCGCTGGAAAGAACCCCGGAGGGCAGAAGGCACCGCCGGCAGTGGGTGGAATACGCAAAACGTGCTCTCCCGCGGTGCTGCGGTGCGACACGAGTAGGCCGATGAGAACGTCCCCCTTTTTCTGTCGAACTTTTGACACTAGCCATTTCCAAGTAAGTTTTCAGTGTATACCCAACTGGAAAACAGTCCTCTCCTTGGGAGCTCTGGAAATTAGGTGGCAGTTTAAGTTTACGGATCTTTAATTATCTCCTTACTTTGGTTCCAGAATGAAAGAACTAGATGCACAAGTAATGAATATTTTAAATGTCAGGGCTGTTAACAATTGTCACTTTATTTTTGCTACAAAATTCACCAGAAAAAGGTACTGCAACAATCTAGTATAAACCAAATCTTTAACCAAAGAACATGGTATAGACCTTTTTAAAATACTCATACTTTATCACAATAACTGCAAGGAAAAATTCAAGTTCTATCAGAACCAAATGCAGTTTGAGGTAGTAGAAACAGATGACAGGTTTTTTAAAAACTCTAAATACTCAACTTACTCAAAATGTAAAAATTAATTTAATCCCTTGGGAAGAGCACAGGAAGCTACGTAACATTTTAAGGAAAGAAGGTACTCCGTTAGCTATACAGGAGGTGCAAGAATTCATAGAAGAGCACTTTGGTTAAGTCTCTACCCTCAGGCGCTGCCCACTCACAAGTGAATCTTTATTCATAAATGAGCACACCAATAGTGAAAATTACCAAATACATTCCAAATCTGAAATAAAAACTATCCAAGTCATGGTCCCTTTATCCAAACAGTAAGTATGTCCATGCAGGAAGTCTAATATCTTAGAAGAAACTAAAATTGCATATATCATATTCCTTCAATAGTTTGAGAAGGTCTATTGCTTTTAACAAGATTAGTATTACTCCATTTTAATACAAATATGTCAGGAGTACATAAACACAAGTACACCTGAAATACACCAGTGTTTAAACTTTTATTTCACACCATGCAAGGTCAATTATAACACATGAAAAAGTGACAACAGCTATAAGCTGCAATTTTATATTTATACATTGGAAATGTCCATTTTCAAAAGCTGAACATAATTACCATGTTGTCTTAACAGCCAGGCTTCAATTCAACTGTTTATACAGGTAAAATCTACTATGAAAAACAATTTTATATCTGTCCACATTCTGTGATAATAATTCTTCGACTAACAGACCCTTTAGGAGAACCAAAAGATTCAATCTTTTTCACAGTATCCATACCATCTTTAACAAACCCAAATACTACATGCTTAAAGTCCAAATGCTCTGCTTTTTTCAGTGTTATGAAAAATTGAGAATTATTGGTATCCTGGCCTCGATTGGCCATGGATAGTAAGCCAGGACTGGTATGTTTCACATCAAAATTTTCATCTTCAAATTTATCTCCATAAATGGACCATCCTCCTGTTCCATCGTGTTTGGTGATATCTCCCCCCTGAAAAAAAGATTTCAATTAACAGGAATCCCAAATAAAATGTTAAAAATACATACACAACTAACCACTAAAGGGTAGGTCCTAAACACCCAGCTTCTTTGAGAATGCAGTCTGAAAACTAAGAAATACCCACTTGTGAAAGAAGACAAAAAATGAAAAGATCTTTTTCCCACCCTTGATTTCTAGCAGGTTCAAGGCATTAAAAATATGAACCGTTTTAGGCTGAAAGTTCTTGTGGGGACAGAAGCTGGGGGTGTGGAAATGCTAAAGAAGTCTAAAGAAAATTATAAGTAAGGAGAAACACCCAAATTTCCCAAATTGGTGTGCTGCACTTTTCTACACACCCATTGTGATGTACAGTTAAGACTTACTTGGCAAACAAAATCTGGAATCACTCTGTGAAAAATGGAGTTTTTGAAACCAAAGCCCTTCTCTCCAGTGCACAGTGCTCTGAAGTTCTCAGCAGTTTGAGGAACAATGTTTGAAAATAATTCCATGGTTATACGTCCCAGAGGCTCATCATCTGCGCAAACATCAAAAAACACCACAGGATTTGTCTCCTTTGCTCTCGGTGATACCTGTTCTTCCTGGAGTTTCAATAAATTCTGTTGACATTCTTCAAATTTTTTCTTAAAACACTCAGCCATTTCTTTAGTTTTAAATCTCACTGCAAGCTGTTCCACTTTGGCTTCTCCATCTATTAAACAACAAACAACACAGTGACCTTTGTGTTATAATAACTGTTATAAATTGTTTTATGTATTTGTTATCAATTTTAGAAAAATCCCCAAACCGGAAAGTAGCATTTGAGTGTAGAGCTCACCAGCATAATCTGAGGCAGTCCAAACTAAAGCATTGTTGGAAACATTCAAGGGTTTCAGTTCCATTGTTTTGGTGATGACGTGGTTTGCACACACTTTGAGCACCTGGTCTCTTCTCATCAGGACCCGGTAGTAATTCTTCATCGTGTGCCAGAGGATCTTCATGTCTCCAACCCCACGCTCCTTCCACTGACTGGCCTCTCGATCCCACCTGTAAAGTTTGGCTCTCTCTTTAAATAAAATTTCTTCATCTTCTTCTCCAGATTTTACTTCTACCTGTGACAGGAGATGAAATTATCTCTAAGCTGCTGCTTATAAAATATTCCATAACAAATTCCAAGATCCAAATTCCTGAAGACACTGGCATGAACAGAATTTGAAAACAGTTAACATCCTAGGGTTACAAATACATCTGATTTGGATGAGGCAGGAAAAATTTGTCATTACACATTTTCCTCTTATGTAACATTCTTCCTCATTTTGGAAACTAAATACATTCTTTCACAGGAGAGGTTTCAAAAAAATGCTTGTTCTTAAAGAAAGATTATCTACTGATTGAGGTTGAAACTGATAAAAGTAATTTGCCTAAAACATTCTTATCCAGAAAAAGTTCCATTTACTTTTTATTGAAAGGACTGTGGCGAATATGAGATTAGATGTTGGTTGGGGTTTTTTTTTTTTTTTTTTGCCCCTAGAATTACATTACTGAAAACAAACATGAAAAAATTAAGTTCTTCCCAAAGATTTCATATAGAATTTACCAAATAACACTTGTATGTAAATTTATCTAAAAAGACTATTTGAGGGCTTCCCTGGTGGCGCAGTGGTTGAGAGTCAGCCTGCCGATGCAGGAGACACGGGTTCATGCCCCGGTCCGGGAGGATCCCGCGTGCCGCGGAGCAGCTGGGCCCGTGAGCCATGGACGGGAGAGGCCACAGCAGTGAGAGGCCCGCGTAACTCTCTCTCTCTCTCTCTCTCTCTCTCTCTCACACACACACACACACACGACTATTTGAACTTAAAGGCTGAACTTCTAATAAAGAGCTTCCATTTGAAACGGTCAATGTTCTGAAAGAAATGCAATGCAAATAAAGGCCAGCCCTACAAATCAAGCCCACGTCAAGTTTTAAACTTAAAATGTGACGTTATTAGTAAGGTTTTCACTCTTTAATATTTACCTCTGGTAATGACACTATTGGTTCAAAATGGATATCTTCATTATGAACTACCTCTTCATCACTACCATCTTCATCTTCGCCAACTTTACTGGCTGACTGTGCTCCGAACACAGCTGCTCCAGTATTTGCCCACTGGAAATTTTTATCTGATGAATAAATTAGGATACTTAAACAGTGGTATCTATTTTAATAAGCTCTTAATCCCAGTTAGATTACTTTATCAATGAATCTAATTTCCAATGATGTAACATACTTCTAATAAAAATGTTTAAACTTGTACTCTTCTGGCATGTTAAACTCATGTAGCGAGTACACAGGACTTTTAGTAACGTTTATGCCTGGATATACAGATAGGGTCTAGGATTGTCGGAGCCTTAGGTCTTCATGACACTAAACGACAGAAGAACTTTCAGTAATGACGCAGGTTCTTAATTAAAAGTACATACGTTGAAACTCTGAAAACCCAGCTCAGCTCCAAAGGTAGTTCATTTCATAAAACATTCTATCACATGAAAAATATAACTTTTGAACCTAAACATGTTCCCAAAGAAGCCAAATCTGCTACTTCCATATTAGCCGAAGTAGACTAAACAACGTTTATAACTTCTCTACTTCAACTTCCTCCTAAGGTACTAGGGCTGGAGCTTAAACTTCTTGGCCAGGTGGCACTGGCAGCCTTGGGAGAAGCTGACCCCCACTGTCCTCAAGCAATACTAGGCTTAACTTAGTTAAGGGGTGAAAAGGGTCCCCACTCCCACGCAGAGGAACAAAGACTTTTACTCTCCCTCACAGGGAGAAGGTGAAAACTAAACGTGAAAACTAAAAGCTTCTTCACCCGCATCTCGAATGTGAGGACCCAACCTGCTAATACATTCCCCACTATCTTAGGGGAAAGAAACCTCCCAACTCTTCATCACTTGCTGACAAAAATCACTGCTCTCTAATCCTACATCTGATGCAAAAACTCAGGAGAAGGCAAAAATGTCATGGATCAGTTAAAAACTCAGCACCCTGAAGAAAGAACAAAATGAGTGTCTAAAGCAGTAACTCCTAAGCAAGGTTTAATGGGGAGAAAAAACAGGAAAAAAAGAAAAAAAAATTCTTAAGAAGATACAGCAAAAGAATGCTCTGAAACAAGAAGAGCACAATCTCGGGTTGTGTGTGGGGCTTCCTGAGAACAGTAACCACAGATCTACATGATACACAGGCGTAGGGCTCAAAAATAACTGGCTCAGGAACTCCCAAGCAGAAAAAAATTTTAAATTACCCCAATACCCTGAGAAGTATGGCAGAAAGTCTCAAAATTCTTCTGAAGCAATGGTTCTTAACACTGGGTGCATATTAAAATCACACCAACAGCTTCTGTAAAATACCAATGCCTGGGCCGCAGGCCCAGAGAGCCCAACATAACTATCAGGTGTTTCTTTTTTCTTTAAAAAGCTCCCAAGAGGGCCTCCCTGGTGGCGCAGTGGTTTGAGAGTTCGCCTGCCGATGCAGGGGATACGGGTTCGTGCCCCGGTCTGGGAGGATCCCATATGCCGTGGAGCGGCTGGGCCCGTGAGCCATGGCCGCTGGGCCTGCGCGTCCGGAGCCTGTGCTCCGCAACGGGAGAGGCCACAACAGTGAGAGGCCCGCGTACCGCAAAAAGAAAAAAAAAAAAGCTCCCAAGAAATTCTAATATGAAGCCAAGAGTTGAAAACCACTGTTCTAAAGGGACAGAAGAAAGAACTTATACAGTAAGAGTATAAAGATGTGCACACATCAGTAATATCAACTTAACAACAACTGTGCTCTAGATAACAGTACCTAGGAAGCTTCCACTCTGTGTCCAGGTTTAATGAAAACATTACAGAATCTCAAGGAAATAAGATAAAATGTCAAACCACAGACAAAGGGGAGCAGCAGATAAACAGGTGTTCCTTGTGTTCTCTTAGTTTCCATATGAAATATTACACAAAAGACAGGGAGGGACTGACAGACCTGCCTGTGAAGAGGACTTTCAGGAGAAGACGGGATAAAAAAGGAACAAAAGAAAACATGAAACAAAAATAAAATGAACAGATGAAGAAAAAGTAATCACCACAGAAATAACACATAACAGAAGAGGAGGAAAGGATTAAAAAAAAAAAAAAAGACTCCTCGTAGCTTAAAACCAACCAAAACAAAAAGTTTAAGATCAGAAAGGTCTACACAATGCCAGAAATAAGTTTAAAAAACAAAAAAAATTCTGGTGAAATTGATTACCTTAAAAAAAAATTTTAATCCCACAAGCTCTTAATCAAAGAAGGCAAGATGAAATTCTAAAATATTAAAAAAACTTACAGTAGTGTGAAAATTCCCCATGAAAAGCTATGAAATTGATTCCAGGGGACTTTAGTTTCAAAATGCTATTCTCTGCTTACTAGCACAATCTAAATTAAATAAAGCAGGCATTCAACATGCAAGAAAACTAATGATAATTTAAAGGAAAGTAGTGACAAAATCTGAAGATAAATAAAAAACATAAACAAAAGAACTGATAAAACCAAAAGCTACTTCTTTGAAAAGACAAAGCACAAATTCCTGTCAGATCTAAGAACAAAACAAGAAGTGTAGTTTAAAAAAGAGCTTGGTAAATAATCTCACGGAAAAAGGAGTGAACATCAGCAAATAATACTCAGGGAGAGCCTCCCACACAGCATGAGTCTTGCCTACCTCACACTTTATTGTACAGTACTGATGGAGTACTTTGAAAAAGGTATACCAAGTATCAAGCAACCTAACACATCAATTTTTATTTGGCTTTTTATTTGTGGATAATTATACCCACTATACTGTTGTATTTGTTGACCTATGACCCTGTGACTTCAGGCTACTTATTAATAAATTAAAAATAAAGCAACCTGACATCAGTGAAGCTATGAATTCCAACATAACGTAGCATCTGAAGGTAATTTCTAAAAGTTTTATATGTGTTTCCATAAATGACAGGAACTGTTTGTGTTTTTTTTGTTTTTTTTTTTTGCTGATTGGCTAAACCCAGTGTTAGTGAAACAAGTAAAAATATGAGAGAGGGAAGAACACTATTCTGAATTAGATTAATCATGTAATAAGTATGTATCTTCAATAAAATTTATTTGAAAAATCAAGCATCTTGTTCAATTTAGGTGGTGCTATAATCAGATACATGAAAGCTATCTTCAGAATGAAGATGCTAATTGTTTCAAGCTTTTGAAACAATCAAGGAAAAGGATTATTTTCTACAAATGATACCCAAATGGACCAAAAATAGAAAAAAATCACTGGAAAAGATGGGAAAGCTCACCAGTTATAAATGAGCACAACCCTTATATTAAAAAGCACAATCAAGGATATTGCAAAAATAAAAAACTGCAAAATCATCTCCTTAAAAATTACTGATGCACAAATCTTGAAATATTAGTAAATCAAAAGTATAACTAAAAGAACAATGTGCCAGTCCCAAGGTTATTCCAAAACTGGAGTGACGGTTCTGCATTTCAGGATGAGGAAGACTAGCACCATGAGTTACAATGAATGAAGAGAAAATTCTTATGGTTATATTAATAATAGCAAAAGTAACAATAAAACAGAAGCCCTTCCTTTATTACAACACTAGACAGCTGGAGGGCAGGCTGGGGAAACAAATGGCCGGGTGAATTAACAAAGGGCTTGCTCCCCCAGGTGTGCATATTTCTGTAATACGATCATTAAAACCGCTCCTCCTGATCTTACCTTTGGACCCAAAAGCAAAATCCCCAGAATTACTGGAAGCCAAGTCTGCAAATGACAGCCCTGTGCTACTTCCAAATCCAAATGAAACTGTTTTGCTTTCCACTGGCAAAAGGAAAAGAGCAATTTAATATTTCATTTAATACATGTTGAACATCAAAGCTTTACTCAGGACCCAAAGAGAATGGGGGTAGGACCTGCTCTACTACTGAGAGGGATGGGGTGGGATGGGGTGTGGAACATTTATAATCTGGTTATCTCTCTGAAGAAAACTTATGAAAGACATCCAAGTTCTGAGCTTCTTCATTGTTATTAAGTTTTCAGGTACTATTCTCAATGAACAATATACCAAAAGCATACCCAAAATCATTTTTTAAAAATGAGATGTAGATCTATACTAAGTCAGATAGAGAGCTATACAGTTCCTGCTTTACACAATCTAATATAATCTAAAACATTCATTCAAAGGCAGGATTTCAAGAAATACCTAAAGATTTTTTGTATTCTCAATTGTAAAAAATAAGCTCATAAAAGCGAAATATTTCATGCCCCTTTATACATCTCAAATTTTGTTTTAAGAAAGGGAGTTTCTGGATCTGCATTTAAAAGTCTATCTTCTCAAAATCACAGGTGTACCTTATGTAGTAATGCATGCCTAGAAGGTTTTTATAAACATATATCAAATTGTACCTTGGCTTGTAGAATCTGCATCATTTTCCTTTCTAGTAGATAAATCCACAGGTTTATCGACAGTTTCAGAAGAAATAGATGGTGAACTAATAGATTTGGTAGTAAACTCTGGTTCTTCAGATTTACACAAAAATGGTACAGTCACTTTACTGCCATCTGTACACACACTGTCCGCCATGCTAGTTATGTCCTCATTCTGGGATTTCTGCAAAGAGAAAGTAACAAATAACTATGCCATTAAGTACTGATTGACAAAAAGGATCATATACCCTATTTTAAAAGAAATTGAGGACTTGGAGTTCTGGACAAAATGGAGTAAGCATACTTTTCTCTCTCCCATTCCACCTTCCATCCTACCTCTCCCAGCACCTACAGCTGAACTGGACTGAAACAGAGCGACTAGAAGAAGCCTCTGAAAAGTGGATGAAAGCAGAAGGATTAAAAATCTCAAGACATGGGACTTCCCTGGTGGCGCAGTGGTTAAGAATCCACCTCCCAATGCAGGAGACACGGGTTCGAGCCCTGGTCCGGGAAGATCCCACATGCCACGGAGCAACTAACCCCATGCACCACAACTACTGAGCCTGTGCTCTGGAGCCCGTGAGCCACAACTGCTGAGCCCACATGCCACAATTACTGAAGCCCTAGTGCTCAGAGCCTGTGTTCCGCAACAAGAGAAGCCACCGCAATGAGAAGCCCGCGCACTGCAAGAGTAGCCCCTGCTCGCTGCAACTAGAGAAAGCCCGTGCGCAGCAACGA
Organism: Mesoplodon densirostris; assembly: GCF_025265405.1. Lineage (NCBI taxonomy): Eukaryota > Metazoa > Chordata > Mammalia > Artiodactyla > Ziphiidae > Mesoplodon > Mesoplodon densirostris. The sequence goes on from NC_082674.1 coordinate 65,321,000, forward strand.
AGACCCAATGCATCCCCAAAAACATTTTTTTAATAAATAAATTTTTAAATAAATAAAGCCTCCAGCAGCAGCAGCAATTACAGAAGATGATTAAGAGAAATCGCAATTGTGTACTTCCACTGAGTCCAGGGAAACTGCTGAGGGATTTAAAATATACTTCAGATTTAGTATAGCAAGGCTGCTGATGGAGAAACTTCAGATAGGGCTTCCACAAATCTATTTGGTTATAAACAAGGAAGTAATGTCTTTACATCAGCTGATGGCCACTAGCTATATGTGCACCGATGAATAAGCTGAAGCCTGTGGAACAGGCAGCATGTCCTAGGTGGACAACTAAAAAAGCAGGCCAGCTAGACTCCTCAGAGTCAGACAGACGGTGAAGGGTAGTAAGTCTCCTACAGACTCAGGCCACGTGTTGGGCCACATCTCTCTCTACCCACGTATCCTTTAAATAAAACACTGCATTCATAACTAACTCCAGGACTCTGTTTCATTTTAACCATCTTTCCAACAATTTTTAAAAAACAGTATTTCTTGAGAGGCAAGGAACCATTCTGAATATGTCAAAATTAGATTGTAAACAATTACAAGACAGGGACCTTGTCTTCTAGTTTCCGTGGAATACAAATTAAGACACCAAGGTGTTGACAGCTACTAAAATTACTACACCTGAGCTAAGAAAGTAACCAAATCACGAAGTTATTGGCAAAGCAAGGTATATACGTCAGGGGAACTAAGTTTCAAATGCTATTTCCTATCCACTCTGCCCACTCCACAATCAATTAACTTGCACAGAAAATGAACTACTTAACACCGTTCTTTGCAGGGCATAGACCTTCTTAGGGACATCTGCACCGCCACGCTGCCGCCCTGACTCCCCAAGCCCAGCACACACACCGGTCACAGGGGGGCCTCCGGTCCTCGGGCAGAACACGAGTCCTCCTTCTCTGGCCAGAGCTGCCCGAGGTGTCTGACCGCTTGCCAGACGCACCCCATTATTACCACGCGGTGAGGACCCTCTAGCTTATCGCGTCAACAGAGGCAACTGGGCCAGAAGGAACACTCAGAGACGGTCTTACTTGAGCTTCCTGAACTTTGAGAAGCTCCGATTGAAAGTCTTCCCCACTTCCATTGTCCTCATCAGTGTCACTGCAGACTCCACAAAAAAATGTAGGTGGAAGCTTTAACGTATCTGCTTTTGCCTTTTCTTCAACTGTTGGTTTCTTTTCCCAAACAATAATACATTCTTTCTCATTATCTGAAAATTCCAACAACCCAAGGAAAAGAAAGTTAAGACGAAAGCAGATGAAGTCCAACTACTCCACACACAATGGCCCTCAGTGTCATGGACAGACTATAGACCCAAATAACAAGACCTTGGATGCTGATGGAGAACAAGCACACCAGGAGCACAGTGTTTTTCACTTCACATTATTTTTAAATATTTTAAGTCACCAAAAGGCAAAACTGGTAATTACAGAGGTGACCAGATTGCGAGATTCCTTTTAAACAGAAGATTTTTTAAAAACACTGTAACTAGTAATTTTCCTGTTACATACCTGTTAGATTGTCTTCTAATGGTCTACATTTTTCTGAGTCATCCAAATATAGTTTTCCATTAAGCTTCTTGACAGCTGTGTCGAAATCTTCATCTTAAAGTATAATTTGGTTTATTAAATAAAAGAACTTCCAGTAAATTTCAGGAGATTTTCCAGCCAGGAATCTAGGAAAATTATCTCCAACTTCACACTTTCCCTTACTCCCCACATCCAAATAGCAACCAACTTTGCCTATTCCACACCCCGAATGCCTTGTCTGAGCTACTCTGGCATTCTGGCTCCCCTTCCCATCTCCAGTTCCCACGACCCAGTCCTCCACACCACTGCCCGACTGTCCTGCTGAAATTATTCGGAGCACGTATAACTCCTCTGCTTGAAAACGTGGACAGGGCCCACAGAGCTTTCCCCAGTAAGACCCTGTCTCTGCCTCACAGTTCGCCCACCCCTCTGAGACCCCAGGGAAATCAGAATTGCTTTCAGTCCCCTCAAAATGCCTGCCCTGTTCACGGCAGCCACCCAGGGAATGCTAATAAATGAATGCAGCTCTTTCAGTCATGACATGCACTGAGTGTTCACACATACATTTAGGATCAATATCGACCTGCAGGGCAGCAGGGGTGGGCTCTAGGAAGCAGGCTGAAAACAATTTCATCACCCCGTTCACTATGAGGAGCATGAGCAGAATGCTTTAAAGCAACAGAAGACTTACCGTCCTCCTCCTCTTCACTGACGTAGTCTGGCCTGCTCTTATAACAGAAGAAAGTGGGAGGAAGCTGAAGTTTGCTTGCAAGAGCTTTTTGCTCAGGGGTCGGGGTTAGCTCATACACAATGAGAACATCGTCATCTGAGGGAAGATCTTCAGGCTTTTTCTTCTCTTCCACTGTAAGACAAGTCAAAAAAATTGATAAAGACAAGGTGTTAAGTAATTAATTAATGTCAATATTCTAACTGAAAATAAAAATCATGGAACTTAATCTTTAGGTTAAAACAGCATGCTGATAAAAACACACATACTTTGATTTGGACACAGCTCATAATAACCATGAATTAGAATTAGAAGCCTGAGGTAATGTTCTATCAAAAACCCTTAGTGGACACAGAATCTACTTAATAAGCACCGCCCCCCAAAAAAAATCCTGCTTCTACTTACTGATCATTGAAAAAACTACTATTAATGGCTATAAATTAAAAAGGTATTTAAAAAGTGCGACCACAATCATACTTGGAATACTAAATGGTTTAGCAAAATATCCATATATTTGCGATAGCTGAAACATTAAAGAAGTCATAAGCAAAGATTAGTATAAATACAAAACTAAAGCAAAGCCAACCTCGATGAGATCCTACAAGGAAAGTTAACAATTGCCAAGGATGGCGGGTGATTAGAATTATATCCAATTTTCTATATTTCCAAGCATGATAATAGATAAAATTAAATTAAACCCGTTATCCTCTGGGTAAATAAATAATCCTGTAGGAACCTAAGACAATTTCTATTAGCTGAAAAACCAAAACAACAAAAAGGCAAAAGATGGAGAGAAAAGGAACTCTTCGTACAATGTGCTCTGGTCTATAAAGAAGGACTTCTGGCTAAAGGAACTGATAAGAGTAAGCAAACCATGAAGCATGCTCTGTACCAACTGGCACTGTCCAATATGGCCGCCTGACCACACTTGGCTATGAAGCACCTGCAGTGCAACCAGTCCAAACTGAGATGTGCTGCAAGTGTAAAAATACACACTGGGTTTTGAAGACTGGTAAAAACAAAAAACAAACAAAAAATACCCACCAAAAACAAGGGGGAGAATATCTCATTATTAATTTTTTATACTGATTAGAAGTTAAAATGGTATTTTGGACATAATGCGTTAAGCTGAATAGATTAATAAAATTAATTTCATGTTTCTCTTTTTAGTTTTAAATGTGACTACTAGAAGCTTTTTAATTACACACAGGTCGTATTTTATTTCTACTGGATGATGCTGATCCAGAGAACAGCCCTTTTGCAATACTGAACTTGCCTTTCATCCTCCTTTGTTACAAAAACGTAGCATTAATTCCTAGCCAAGGACCACAAAAAGACACTGTGAGATAGAGATTCTTGTTTATCAGACAGCCTCAAGTCTTCATCTCTATGGTCCTTTGAAACCATGACATTCTCAGACTTGAAACAGAACAGGACTCTTTGTCCTGCAGCAGTATTTTGGTAAATTTGCTCTCAGATCAGGGACTCTTCACCTAGGGCCCACAGAGTCTGTGTACAAGTATGTACCCTTTACAGAAAAAAGTCCACACTATTCATATAATTTTTCAAGGAATGCATCCTTAAGAATAAAGGCTAAGAGCTGCTGTAGCAAGTAGTACGACTGGTGTACTTTAAAACTGAGGGTCCCAGAACTCACAGGTTGTCATGTGATCATTGTAGTTGTTTGACAACTTGTAACACAGCTGTGTTGCTCAAGATATATTATTAAACCCTAACAGTGAGTTTTCACCTCCACAACCTGCTCCTTGACCGTCTCTAACAGAGCCAGCTGCCAAGTACTCCACTGCAGCACCAACGCTTTCTCCCACAAGTGGTCTGTACTACACCGGGAACACACCAGGATATAATGGTGGCTCTTATACGTGGGGCCTACTTTCAGACACAGCATCTTCCATGTCCAAAAAGAAAGCGCTAAAAGAAACACTCGGTTCCCTGTGGTACACATGCTGCTGCCATCACGTTTGGACACTGGCAGACAATAAAGGTTAGGTAACATACAGGTCTTCATTAATCACAGTTGAAAACAGCATCTGATGTGCAAAACAGAGAAAGGGAAAGACCACACGGATCTACCTCAAAACGACGTTGTACAACATGTGAGAAAACATGACATCCAAGTACACGAGAGCAGCATTAAGGGGTCACGCCAGCATTCTGTCACATGCATGCTGCAGTGTTAAGCCCTTAACTGCACACAGCCAGTTACTCTGCTGAGGACTAGCAGCTGCTGAAAAACGGATGTCCTCTCACACTGCCAGTGCCAGCTCTGTACCTTTGTTCTCAGGCTGGGAGGAAGGAGTGCTGCTCCAAAATGCCATTGGATTAGATTTAAAAAGGCTAAAATTAAATCCTAGAAAATAAAGAGTATTTCATTTTTGAACATATGGAGAATCAAAATGAATATAATTTTAAAATATAAAAGCCAGAGTCCATCCATTTACACCAATGTGGCCGTCTCACGTACCCATTTATCCCGAGGGCTTCATTCTTTGCTCATTTAACAAGGGGTGGAAAGACTGCCTTACATAAAATGTGAACATCTCAGTACCATGCTCTCTGAGTGACAAGAACACGAGGATAATAACCTGAAGAATGAACATGCTCGTGATTCACGCTCCAGGCCCTAAGCTGGACCCAGGGCTGAGCTGAGTCCTTGTGCTCTGCTCGGACAGATGCATCTCCCAGGAACCAACATCTCCTAAACAACCTACACACAAGCTCTCTGCTGCTGTTTGAACATTTGAACACTCACCAGTCAACTGCTTTAGGGAGGAAAAAAATCCGCACAAGTATTTTTTGGCTGTTCACAGAGCACTGTGTTTATGAGCTGACTTTTACTAAAACATTAGCCTGCTACAAAGAGTCCACACCAAGATAAACGTTAAAAAAAAAAAAAAAATGAGGGAGGAAGAGAGGGAGAGAGGGAGGGAGGGCGAGAGAGAAAAAAAGAAAGAAAGAAAGAAAAAGGAAGGAAGTAAGGGAGGGAGGGAGGGAGGAAGGAAAGAGACAAATTCTGCTTAATCTAAAGGCTAAGTGCTTACCCTTTTCTGGTGTTTTAAACGTGTGACTGGTTGAGGACTGCTCCTTTGGAAAAGCAGGAGAGGGGTTTTTGACTTTGCTGTCAGAAGACGGTGTGACATCAGAGCTCTGTGACTCTTGGTGACCACCAGGCTCCGCTCTTTTTTCAGATCCACTCTGGGCTGCTGAACTGGCCTCACTACTGTTATTTTTCAAAGGTGCATTAAAACTAAATCCAAACAAAGACCCGGTAGCTGAACTGTTGCCAAATGCAAATGGTTTTGACTTTTCACTGCTAAAAATGCTTTTAACAGACTCAGAACCAAATACAAACTTTGGAGGTGAGACCACTGCTTTTGTTGTTGTTTCAGGTGTGCCAGACACCCCGCCAACTTCTGAGGTTGCACCTGCCACGTCATCACCCTGCGCCGAATCCGTCCGTTCTCTGGTGGTTTCCTCTAGCACAGCTACCGCGACTTTGCCGCAGGGTGACTCTCTGGGAGTGGTCGAACGAGAAACATGAGGTGTTATCAAAAAATCTTTTTCTTGGGCTAGTTTTGCTTCATCAAATATTTTCTTAAACGAGTCTGCAACATCCTGTAGTTTAAAACGGACAGCTAAATGCTCTACTTTTCTTTCTCCATCTGCAAAATCGCATGCGGTCCACACCCACACTCTTTCTGTCCCTTTCATATTTTGCAAAGTCATGTCTGGAGTTATTCTGTGGTTGGCACAAAGCTTTAATACCTGGTCCCTTCTCATCACTATGCGAACTTGCTTATTATCATAATTCTGTAAAATCTTTATGTCGCCAATGCCTCTTTCTTTCCACTGCCCAGCATCTTTATCGTACCTATAGAGTTTGGCTCTGTGACTAAAAACAACTTGTTCATTTTCCTCACCACTGGACACCTCGACTAGATCAGGCAAAGGGACGACAGGTTCGAAGTGCTGTCCATCTCTCTCCTCCTCCTGAGTGACATCAGAGTCTTCATCCGTGCCCACTGAGACCCCACTCTGATTCAACTTGGCAGGAGACTTAGACGGGCTCAAAGCAGATTTAAAACTGAAGTTAAACCCGGTGGTTGACTCACCGAAGCGGAAGAGATTTTTCCTCACAGGGCTGCTGGCCAGCGGGGAGGCGTGCACTGAGCTGCTACTCACGCTGTCGTCCAGAGCGTCTTCCCTTAGGTCGTAGCTGTCCCACTCGAGGGTGGGCCCGGTGGCCTCAGGACTTGGCATGCCACTCGCGGCCGCAGCACTGGCAGCTCCTGCTCCTGAGCTCTTACTACTCTCTTCGTCAGTGACTTTTGTTTGATCGTTCGTCAAAAACGTCTTGAAATCTTTTAGTCCGCTCTTCATCTCTTCCGCCCTCTGGATTAGCTTGGCAGCTCTGCCAGTATCCACAAGCTTATGGGGAGTCTGCAGTGGAATATCTAACAGAAGGCGCTGGCATTCCTCAAATTTCTGTTTGAATTCTTCAGCCAGCTCGGGTGTTTTGAATTTTGCTGCCAGCTGCTCTAGTTTGGCATCGCCATCAGAAAAATCACTAGCCAACCACATCCAGGCCCTGTCCGACCCGGAGAGGGGCTTCAGGTGCATGGTGGTGGTGATCCAGTGGTTGGCACACACCTTCAGCACCTGCTCTCTCCGCATCAGCATTCTCAGTTTGCCATTAACTTCATTTTTCAGAATTTTTAAGTTCCCCAAACCCCTTTCTTTCCACTGACTTATCTCAGCATCAAACCTAAACAATTTGACCCGCTGTGAGTAAAGAACTTTCTCATCTTCTTCTCCTGTGACAAGCTCTACTTTCTCAGGCATCTGGACGACTGGTTCAAAATGGATATCGTCACTGTCCTCAGTCTTATAGGCATCATCATCTTTCTCAAGGTCACCACAAGTGTCGGCTTTATCAGCCATTTTACTACTTTGTGAGGAGAATAACTTCTCTCCAGCACCCGAAAAGCCCTTGAAATTGGGGTCTTTTTTGCCAAACTGAAACCCTTCTCCTGGATTTGATTTCGCAAGATCTGCAAAGGTAAAAGTGCTGCCAGTCTGACCAAGAACCACAGCACTCGCATCTTTCTGACCACCAGCATCCTGAGCCTGACAACCAGCGTCATTTCCAAAGGGCTTTTCACTCTTCCTCCCCTGACTTCCCGGCTCCTGAATGCCAAATTTAAACCCATCAGCAGACACAGGGACAGAAAAACTAAATCCTTCTTTTGTTGACTTAGAATCTGGATTAGAAGAACTCTGAAATGTAAATGAAGGTGTAGTTTCTTGATCCACACGCCCAAATTTAAATCCTTGTTCTGCATTGCCAAACTTAAAGGCTTTTTCTGAAAAGTTACTTTTAAATCCTGTTCCCACCTGACTTCCAGAAGAGTCATTTGCCTTAGTTGTTGAGCCCAAAGTGAAAGCTGAAGGTTCTTCTGCAACAGGTTTATGGGCTGGTTTAGAGACATCACAAGCCTCACATTTTATGGAAGAACTCTCATTTCGCACAAAGCAAACGCTGCAATCCCACTGTCCTTCCTTCTTGGTGAATATCCCTTCTGGACCACTCTTTGGAGCCTTGCTTGTCTCTGAAGCGCCAAACTTGAAAGAGGCAGGTGCTGGGACAGCAGAAGCAGGTAAACTCTGTTTTCTTGGATTCTGACAAGCCACACATTTTGTAGAACCTCCTTCATTTCGTACCAAACAAACGCTGCAATCCCACTGTCCTTCCTTCTTGGTGAACATCCCTTCAAGTCCACTGTTTGGAGCCTTGCTTGTCTCTGAAGACGCAGGTGGTGGAGCAGCAGAAGCGGGTGGATTCTGACAAGCCACACACACGGCCGCACTTGCCTCGTTTCGCACTAAGCACAAACTGCAATCCCACTGTCCTTCCTTCTTGGCAAAAACGCCTTCAAATCCACTCTTTGGAGCCTTGCTTGTCTCTGAAGCACCAAACTTAAAAGAGGCAGGTGCTGGGACAGCAGAAGCAGGAAAACTCTGTTTTCTTGGATTCTGACAAGCCATACATTTTGCAGAACTTCCTTCATTTTGTACTAAGCAAACGCTGCAATCCCACTGTCCTTCCTTTATTGAAAAAACAGATCTGAAATCACTGCTGGCAGACTTAGGAAGATCTCCCTGGCCAAATTTAAAGGAAGGCTGCTGAACAAATGAAGATCCACTTTTGTTAGCAGACTTTGTATTCTGACATGCAATGCATCTAGATACAGTGGGTTCATTTCTTACTAAACAAATACTACAATCCCAGTGACCTTCCTTCTTTGGAGTCATCAATGCAAATCTATCTGGAGTATTTTCTGAGCCAGGTTTAGGAGTGGAAACAGTTTCAACTAATGGTGAGCCAAGGAGCTCTTTAGTGCTTGGGTTTAGATTTTGGCAGGATACACATTTCTCAGCAGTTGCGGCATTCTTTAATGAGCAGCTGTTACAATGCCACCAAGACCCTTCTTTCTTTGCAAGCTGAAATTCGAATTTCACGTTTCCGACAGCAGATTTGCCCATATCCTTATTGTCATGCCCCGTGGGTTCTTTTACAGTTCTCGTAGACTGACTGGAGGTTGTGGCTCTGTTTGCTCCTGAGGCTTTTAACATGCTCTGGGCCTCTTCAAACTTGCACTTAAAAAGTGCTGCCTCCTCGGGTGTCTTGAATCTAATAGCAAGCTGTTCTGGTTTGGGCGACTCGTCTGCATAGTCCAGAGCGTACCACACAAAGGACCTGTCCGAGCCGGCGTTGGGCGCCAGGGCCATGTCTGGGCTGATGTAGTGATTCGCACAGATTTTCAACACTTGCTCGCGTCTCATCAGTAAGCGGATTTTACCGGAGGTTTTGTGCCTTAGTATCTTTACGTTGCCAATTCCACGCTCCTTCCATTCTCTTGAACCCGCATCAAAACGATACAACTTGGCACGATTGCAGAAGAACTCTTCCTCGTCCTCCTCACCAGTTCTCACTTCAATCTTATCGGGAAGAGGCACCACCGGCTCAAAGTGAGGGCCGTCGTCGTCCTCGTCCCCGTGCACACTACCCCCATCAGTGTCATGACTCTTGCTGGCCGGCTCTGCGGCTGGTGTTCCAAACACTGATTTCCCTGGACCGTGGAAAGTAAACATATCATCACTGCGTCGAAAACCAGAACTCTTTTGCTGATTTGGGCCCATGTTTTCAGTAAATGAAATTCCAGGCACACTTTTGCTTCCAATATTGAATGTATTTCGAGGTCCAATGGTCTGAGCAGCTTTTGGTCCACTGTAGCTATCTCCTGGCAAAGGTTTGTCTGAAGTCAGGAGACCTAAAAGGCTTTCACTATTAGTGTAAGTCGTAGAAGGGGGCTGTGCCACAACCTGCGGTGAGGAAAACGTGAAGTCGCCATCGTTTGATTTGAAATTTGAATTAAATTTAAAAGGAGTTGGCTGTGATGCACGCACAGGTGCTGCCAAAGATGGCCCCATGCCTTCACCTGGCACGGGTTGGACAAAATTGGTTTTTCCAAATTCCATAACCTTTGATTCTGCAGATCTTGAAGCATGAGCTGCAACTGGAGGTTTTGTAAAATAACCTGGTTCTGGTAAAGGTGGATTTGTGCTTGTCTGTTGAACACTGTAATTAAAGTAATCATCACCCCTAGGTGATAGAATTCCTGTAGCAGGAGACTCAAAACGCAATGGGGGACCATACATCTCTTGAGAGAACATACAAGCAGACGAACTCTGCACTGGTGGTGTGTGCATCTGCTGTGAGTAGGCGTAGATATACTGCTGAGGTGGAAGCCTATTCATGCCATAAACTGGTCCCTAGAAAAAAATAAAAATAAAAGCGCACATTTTTGTAGGTTGTCTATAAAACTATAGCTTAACTAGATACAACCCAATTCTCATAAACCTCAAGCATGAGTACAGGGTAAATACATCACTAGGGCATATAGTGCATCCTTAAGAGAAGACACTTCTACATTACTACAAAGATACTTACAACTCTAGTCCTTCTTGGCATATAATGAAAATTGCTTTAACTAATGACAGCACCTTAAAAACCTAATTCTCCTACAATAGATCCATAGAATAAATACCTTCCTCACTCCTCAACAAGGTGTCCAATGATGTTAACAACGATGATGATGACAATGAGGACTAACATTTGTTAACGTGCCAACTGGGCACAGTTCTAAGCACTGTACATGTATTACCTCATCTTAATATCCTCGAACACCCTATGAATTAAGGCATTATTATCCTCATTTTACATATGAGGCAACTAATGCATAGAGAAGTGAAGAACTGAAGAGCCAGGGCCTAGAGGCACCCAAGCCCGGTGTCTTTGCCCGGCGCTGCTGGATGCCGGTCTCCGTGGACACTTGGTCACAGCACCCCAGGCCTGCAAGTTACACACAGTGCTCCAGTGAGGACATCACAGTCCTGCTTCTGTCACGACCAAATGACGAAGGACCCACCACCACCCCAATTTAAAAATATTCTAGATGTTCACACTTATTGTAACATAGAAATTAACTGAGAAACATATTTCTATATCTGAGAGAAATTTAAAATATCTGTTATCTGGTGGGACATTTAAGTTTTAATGCTGAACTACTTCTTGAATTTCTCTGTAGGAAGCCTGGACAATTAAAAAGGAGATACTTATAAATGTACAAATTATTCCTTTGTTACCTTTGTGGGAGTAACATTAGCTGCTGGTCTGAGTAGATACTGGGAATTATATGCTGGTGACTGACTATAATACATTGAATGGCCAGTAGTTGCAACTAAAAAAAAAAAAAAAGAAAAGTAAAAAAAAGAAAGAAAACACTGTTAAAAAAAGTCTATGCTGCAGTTAGGACTATCTAGGCAAGAACTATAAAAACTATAAATACAAAAGCAGTAGAAATCAGAGAGAGATTTAACTACACAGATTTTTTTTTAATTTCTATACATCAAAATACATCATCATAAAGATTATCAAATGACAAACTAGGAGTAACCGCGAGGTGTGACACAGGAGGAGTGAGAGCAGCAGCAGGGTGTCCGCAAGAACAGTCCCCACACAGGCACCACAAGGAGCCAGGACGAGCGGCGGGGCCGCGCCGTGAGAAAGAGGGGCGCGACGGGAAGGCTCAGTCGTGCCGCATCAGAAACATGGGGGATGCGCTAGCCACAGGAAGGACTTAAGGGACCAAAACACACGTGAGGGCCTCAGGGCCACATTTTTGAAGTGAGCCTTGAAAATCTGCAGAATGACAGGGCTGCATTTTTTTAAACTCAAGCTGAGAACGTTCAGGTCAAAAATCACCTAACAAAGTCATGCAAAGGATCTCACAAATAACACAAAATGTGTTCCCTGGCTTGATAAAAAGGGCACAGCACGACTGACACTCATGCTGGTGTCCAAACTATCTGCTCCATCTGTTTTGTGTGTGTGTTATCAGGAAACCAGCAACTAGAAGACACTCATGTTGATGGTAAAAACAACCATCAATCATTTGCTTGATCTGTTTTAAGAAAGTTTTAACAGAAAACAAAACAACTTAAAGATCATTTATACCTTTACACGGAAGAGGAAGCAGAAATTGTGACCCAAGAGGTGCTGGGCAGCTGATTGTGGAAAGCCCTGAAAAAGACCCAGTAAAGGCGAGCCAGGCTGTCTGTCCTCTCTGCAGTTACCAGAGAAACAGAGCCACTGCAGAGGCCCAAGCCTGAGCATGGAAAACTAACGGGCTGCCTGATGACGGCTACCATGACACATTCTGGGGAGAAAACAGGCAAAGAACACAGAACAAGATGATGGATATAAGCCAAGAATCATAAAGTCTGAAACTTAACTGGTGACTTTATCAGGGATAGTGAAAAAAAGTACTAAAAACATCCTATAGAAAAAAGGTACCCAATGAACAGATAACTCATGAAATATAAAGGATTATAAAGTGTTGAGCATGCCTAGTACTAAAAAAACAAAAACTTAAAAGCTGATATTAGTTTTGTTTTTAAAAATAGGCAAGGTTTTTATAAACTGGTAATAGCAAACACTTGGCAAGAGTGCAAAGAGATAGGCACTACCAGATACTGGTGGTAAGAGTGTAAAACTGGCACAGCTTCTCAGGAAAGCAATTTCCCAACACAAGAAATTTTACAAAACCCTAAAATCCTACGACTGTGTTCACGGCATTATTTACAATAGCAACAACTGGAAATTTAAAAATAAGGGAATAAAATCTGCAGAGCTTCCACATGATGGATACCTTGTATTCATTAACAGTACTGTCAGAAAAACATTGAGTAGAAAAACTGCTCAGAACTTAAATATTTAAAAACAGGCTACTCGTCTCCATACAACGTGATAAAGTTCTCTAATACACAAAGAGAGAGGACCAGAAGGAAATGCTCCAAAATGTTAGCAGAACTCTGTGTGATATGGTTAGTGTTTAGTTTTCTTTACACTGGTCAGTACTTCTGAATATTTCTTTATTATAAGCTTATTAATTGTTTTTTAATCATCTTCTTTTAAAAAGGTAACAACCATCTTGGCACATCTGCACTTTCATTATGAAAAACAGTCTGTCAACACAGGAATGGCAATCAGGAGACCTGAGCTCTCCTCTCATGACCACAAAGCTGCCTGCAACTTTGTCAAGTAGCCACTTGGGGTCTCCATTTTTCTCACTTGTAAAATGAGGATGTGCTGCTTCTACCCATTTCACAGAGTAACCGCAAGAATAAAACGAGACAATGTGAATGTTATGCTTATATGTGTGTGTAACAACCAGAAGACCTGTTATGCCTGTACAAAGAAGAAGAAAACAGAACTTGTGACCCACAGGTGCCAAATGATGACTCCACACAGCACTTGGGAGAGCCCAGGAGAAAGCCAGCCAGCTTGCCTATCTTCTGCGGTCAAGGCTCTACGCGGTGCACAGGGTTTAGGTAAACAATGTTTAAACCCTGACTTCTCATATATTTATCTATGACTTACATATGACATTTAGTGAGTTTGACTTCACAAAGATTTATCTATTACTTTGCGTGCACTTGGAGGACACTGTTACGAGAGGACCGTGAGTCTCCCTTAAGTACGGCCCTATGGACCATCACACAAAGGTATGAAACTAGGCCACACCATTCTGAATCAAAACCAATTAATCTAATTACCAACATTTCAGGAATCTGTCTCATGAAAGAAACCTATTTTCCCCATCACTCTGGCTGCCTGGGGACAAGTGGCTTTAAAGTTATAACACTAGAGTTTGAACCCCAGCTCTACCAATAACTATCTGTACAATAATGGGTAAGTTACCTAACCCTTCCAAACCCATTTCCTCATCTAAAAAATGTGGATTCATAATGGTACCCACCACTCTGGGTCACCGTCATTAAATAAAATTACATACACAAGCACCTTGGCACACAGACAACCACAGGAGACACAGTCCGTACCCTTTGGTTCATTAGGTGTTTAATGCATATTCTAAGTAAATGCCTAATGCACACCACCCACACACAAATGCTCACAATAATCACGTGATGCAAAGTATTAGTTCCAGGTTTCATACAAACTGGCTCAGAGAGGTAAGTTAAGAGAGCACAACCTAAAAATCCAGTATGCTCTAGCTCCACACTCCTTCCCTCTATATATGACCACAGTATTTCAAAATAAAAGGTTTCCCATGACTGTCATACCTCTCTCAGTATGTCATCAAAATAATTCCCAAGACGTTTAAGTTCTTAATTAGGCATCTCTTAATGAAGAACGCTGTCTGTCAGTTAACGTTTTTTCAATCATAAGGCATAGTTCCAACTCAGTCTCAGCTCCTCTGAGATGTGCATTAAAAGGTTCTTTAAAAGCCTTTAGCCTTTATATAAACAGGATCAGATAAAGCTTGTTTTGTTTCTGCTTAGAGTTATAGAAATCTTGGTAATACCAAATACAGCTTAAGTAACATATAGGCAGACACAGACAGACATGTATATAGATAAATGTATACAGACAAGGTGATTTCACAAGTTACCTGTTCAGAGGAGGAGAAAGTACAGACTTCACTAATACCTGGGAGTATCCAGTTGCCAACTCACCTGTTAGTGGGGCCCCATGAAAATTCTGTGACCCCTGATATCCATCAGGCACTGAATCTGGTCCATAATTCTCTGTAGGCCAACGATGAGGGGACCCTGAGTTACCGCTATTTAGTTTCAACTCCTGCATTTCTTTCTGTTGGAAGAGGAAATAATTTTAAGCAATCATATCACAGCAGATACAGTGCTAAAGCAAACTTAATACTTGATGATGCCTTTTAAGAGATTCTATACTCCAGTAGGATCTGAGTACCAGGTGCTGATTTAAAACATGATCCTTAATTTGTCAAAGCTTGTAATTTGCTCCCATTCTTTCACTCCTTAGTACCATTACCTAATTCATTCATTCTAGAGTCAGCTCTAACCTAAACAACGGCCTCATCTCCCTTTCCATTCTGCACTGGCTTAAATTAATCTTCCTAAAGTTCAGCTCTAGCCAAGACACTTACCTGCTCAAAAACACAAGTCCCTACGAAATGAACTTCTTTCTCTGACACTGCCAGTGCTCAGCAGCGTCACCCCACACGCCCTTCCAGTGCCCCACTGCACCTGCTCTGCTCTTCAGTCCACCTGGACTGCTCTACACCCCACATTCCCTCCCAGACTAGCTTCCCGCTCAGCCGCATACACGGTGCCAAACACTGCCAACCTCCCAAGGTAAAGCTCAAATGCTCTACTGGGAAAGGGAAAACTGCTAACATTTGCTCCGAATATGTTACCTATAGTATACCATATATATTATGTATATACATTGTATACAATGACACATTCCAGACAATTTACTTACGCTCTTATCTCTCAATTCTTGCAAAGTTCCAAACCAGCAGACATAATGCCTTCCCCAATGACAGCTAGTGGTCAGCAATCAGATCCATCACTTTGTAGACAACCAAATGACAACGCCCTCCCCAACCCCAGAACCTACAAAGCAGGCACTCTTCAGGAATAGTAAAATTAACAAATGAGGTCAGAGACAAATCCAGAATGTCTGCTCTCTTCTTCTAGAAGTGTTTTAGAGGGAATTTCCCTGGCAGTCCAGTGGTTAAGACTCAGCGCTTTCACTGCCGTGGCCCCGGGATTCAATCCCTGGTCGGAGAACCAACCAAGATCCCACAAGCCGCACAGTGTGGCCAAAGAAACAAAAGTGTTTTAGGAAAAGAAATTTCCTGAAAACTGTAACTCTTGAGGTGAAAAATATCTTGAATTTTCAAACCAAAATTTTCCCATTCGTCCATCTACTGTGTCTAGTCCAGATGCTTCACATCCAAAAATAAGAAACTGATGGAATCAACTGGAAAACTTTACTGGTCACTACTGGTATCTGGACCATAGATTTAAATATGCAATTAAAGCTATAAACGTAATTTTAAAAATTCAAACAACTAGAACATATGATGAAAACCGTTTTCAACAATTCTCACTCAACTTTACAGATGAGAAGCCAAACAGACAGAAAGATAAGGAACTCCCTGACCCGAGATCATTCATCAATGGCAGTTAGGCCTAGAACTCAGCTTTCTAGGCACTTGGACTAGTCCTCCACTACTAGTGCTTCCAAGAATACAATGTCGGGTACCAGAAACCTACATGGTAAGTATGTAATATCATAACAGGCCACGATTATAGAAAATTAACATACAAAATCTTTGTGCAGGGACTTGCCTAGCAGCACAGTGATTAAGAATCCGCCTGCCGATGCGGGGGACATGGGTTTGATCCCTGGTCCAGGGAGATACCACATGCCGTGGAGCAGCTAGGCCCGTGTGCCACAACTATTGAGCCTGCGCTCTAGAGCCCTTGAGCCACAATTATTGGAGCCCATGTGCCCTAGAGCTCGCGCGCTGCAACTACTGAGCCCGTGAGCCACAACTACTGAAGCCCGCGCGCTCCGGGGCCTGCGTGCTGCAACTACTGACACCGAGTGCTGCCACTACTGAAGCCCGTGCGCCTAGAGCCCGTGCTCTGCAACAAAAAAAGCCACTGCAACGAGAAGCCTGCGCACTGCAACGAAGAGTGGCCCCTGCTCGCCACAACTAGAAAGCCTGCGCGCAGCAACAAAGACCCAACACAGCCAAAAATAAGTTTAAAAATGAAAAAAACTGTGCAAATTCACAAGTGCAAAAAATACAAATAGTATTAAGTCTCACAAATTGCTGACAGCAGTGCAATAGTCATACACATACCAATACTTCCTTGGTGTAATTGCAGAAGTATGAATGATTTAGTTCTTGTCAATGAGCGTGAAACAACTTACCCGTATTTCCAATTTCAAAGTAAAGCTCCTTTGAGTGTTATAGTTAAGGTCACTTCCATAAAGTTAAAATAAAATCATGTTCACATAACTATTTCTTTACATAATTAAGTCAAATTCATATGAAATATTAAAAAGATAAAGAGACCTTTTGAAGTTTAGACCACTTGTGACGTCCTAGATATAAACTTAACATACACAACCACAGTCAGTCTGAGACAAACTCATAGACCAAGGTATGAAGAGCGTATTTCACTAGTTCAATTCAATCACCTGGGAACCTCCTCTATGCCAGAAACAAGGCTATGTTTTGGATATAGGAGTCTCTACCTTTGAAAGATTCATGTCTAGTGGAGGACGCAGACACTTAAGTAGTTTCAAAAATATGCTAAGTGTCTAGATGAAAGCACGTAAAACACAGTATGACTTTACAGTCACATGGCAAAGGAACATTCTGAACAGTTTTAGAAATAAGTGAGAAAGTGGACAAGGAAGGAATCTAGGAATAAGAGAGGCACAGTTTAGAGATATCAAGTGATTTACCTTAATGGCCTCTACTTGTTGGCAGATCATTTTCAATAAAGAATTTTGATCTTCTGCCCATGGAGGTGGTGTTTTGGGAGAATACTGAAAAAACAACAACAAAGTAGCACTTAAAACATGTAGAACAGAAACATATTCCATAGTGGAGTGACTCATTTCTTCCCCACTTACCTTGTAACTTTTATTTGGTGAGAGAGAGTATCTGGTGGGAGACGGTGCAGAATGTTTTATTTCTGAATCTGCGTTTCGCAAAGAACCATTTCTATAAAGAGGCCCTCCTTCACTGAAGTCATCGAGCTCCTGCATGACTAAATTAAGCATCTCTTTTACAGATTCCAGGGGCACGGGCAACTAAAAACAAAAGGCATGAATCAATGGCTTTAGCCTGCAAAATTACCAAAGTAAGAACTCTCTCTAAAATAAACACAGATTTTTTTCTTACTAATTTACATTTTTCACTTTTATATAACACGCACATTATACTTTATGTAACAACAAACATGAAACTGCTGTGTAATCAAAGGCTTCCAACCCTCAAGTCCATGCTGTTTCTATCCCTCGTTAGCCACAGTAATGACAGAGCAATGTTAACTGGGGAAGCTTTTCCATGTGAACAAAATAAGTTACTGACGTTTACAAACTTTTTTTTTTTTTTTTTTTTTTGCGCTACGCGGGCCTCTCACTGCTGTGGCCTCTCCCGTTGCGGAGCACAGGCTCCGGACGCGCAGGCTCAGCGGCCATGGCTCACGGGCCCAGCTGCTCCGCGGCATGTGGGCTCCTCCCGGACCAGGGCACGAACCCGTGTCCCCTGCATCGGCAGGTGGACTCTCAACCACTGCGACACCAGGGAAGCCCTAACTGATTTTGAATATGAGGAGAAACACAGATGTTGGAATGCACCAAACATAAATCCTAATCCAAGAGCAGCAACACAAACTAATCAACAAAACAGGTGGAAGGTTGAATGTAGTTTAGGTTAATACCATCACAACAGCCTCAAACTGCTGACAGCTGGGAAAAGATGGTCATGATGAGAGAAACCCTCTCAAGTAGTCAGCAATCACCTTTAAGTGACATGTTTAACTGCGAAGTCCATGCAGAACTAGTCCTTAGGTGGCAGTATTTGTTGATTTCATTGCCACGGTAACAAAAATAAATGCGTGCCTTGGAAAACTTTTCTAATTCCCTAACAAGCATTTTTTGGAAGAGTATAAACTTAAATGCCCAAGTTTAAAAAAAACACACACCCCACCCCCCCAAACCTAAGGCAAAGCAATGCTAATTAAATATTTAAACACCCTCCCTTTTGCGCATTAATAAGGCACTACTAAGCATTTTTGAAATTACCAAAATATAATACCAAGGCAAAAGTACGTATCAAAATAATAAGAAAGTACAAACAACCTGCAACTTACTTTCTTAACCACTGACAGATCTGAATCACTGTCATCTAAAATCTTTATCAGGTAGTCTCTGGTCTTTCTCAGGTAATTTTTGCATTCTTCTTGTTCTTCAGAAGAAAGCGCATCATTTTCAATGTCTTCTGCTTTTCTGTGAAAAATCTATATACACAGAGTGCTTTTATGAAACAATTATGTTTTAAAACAAACACCTTTTAATTCAAGTACCACACTACTTACCAGTGCAAGATTCCAGTAAGAAACGACATTATTAATAGATTCAAAAGCAGCCACAGCATCGTCTATATTTCCATTAACTGCATCCAATATAGCACATGTTATGTGTGCTTCCTCTTCATATTCACCCATTTCAGATGCCTAAACATATTGGATAACTTTTAGTCAGATTGTCTCTACCCAGAATATCAAACCAAATGATTTCCCAAAGATTTTATACGATCTAATGAGATTAGCATCTCAGTGCTCTTTTCTGCCATACTGTATTTGTGACAGCTAGTGGACTTAGAAAACAAGACCTCCATGAAATAGCCAAGCAACAAATTTAAGCAGTTTATACTTCCATTTCTTTGTTTATAAACTGGAAATCCGTATTTCCAGTTAGTTCACAAAGGGATCCTCCATTACCTGAATGTCTGCACTATGAAAATGTTTAAACAGAGGGTCAATAGGTTCAGGGATACTGCTCTTCTTTTTAAGTATCTTCAACAATGGCAAAACCTTCTTCCAGTAATGAACACTTCTGCCTATGTATTCTCGTTGATCATAAAAAGAATTAAGACCACTGCCCTAAAAAAATACAAAGTTAGAAGAGACACAAACGATCAGATCCAAAAATTCATTTATAGATGGTCTGAACAACTGGTTAAAATTTCAAATCAAGGAAAAATAGAATCTCAAAAGTCATATGCTCACCTTTCCAAATACTGGAATAACTAACCACTTTAATACCAGTGATCATTCTAGAACCAATTTTTACACACTTTCAATGACACTAACTAATCAGGCAGCCCACTTTATTTTTTTAAAGTTGCTATTTTTAGACAGCCGAAATCTGCCACTCTTATAGGTGCCACTGTTTGGTCAAAGGGCTAAACTAATCTAATCTTGCCACAGAACAGACCTCAACTACTTAGCAAGAGATCTATGATGCCCTTACCTACAGAGCCTTGTGCCACCAAACACGTAAAAAAATCTTCAGGCTGGACAATATTTATCGTAAGGTAATTATAAGTAATAACAACAATGACTAATACTTATGTAACATCTACTGTGCCAGGCACCGTTCTAAGCACTTATATATTAACCAGACTAACTACTCTGTCGCAAGATTAAGAAAATACGTTTCACCTGACATAATATGAATAAGCTGCTACTGTTTTTACAACTGAAAGGCTTTCAATGTAAAGTCTGTGATTTTAAAAAATGACGGTAATGTTCTTAAAAACTGCTTCCACTTCAGTGAACTCACCGTTTTCTGAAGGCACTTTGCCCAGTGCACAAGTAGAGCAGGCTGAAGGCCATGTTTTTCCTGGCCCCTTAGAGTGTTTATGTCATGCTGAACTAGAAGTCGCAATTTTGCTGAGGTTCCAGGTCTAAAAAAAGTTTTATTTAATAAAATTGATTTATAAACATGCAATTCAACACTTACATGTATGTTAATCATCACATGATAATTAAAAATTAAAACTTCACATGAGAATTAAAGTCCCTAGGCAATAAGTCAAAGGAGTATTTTTATCTGACTACTTACATTGCTTTTCTGTGGATTAGATTACAAACTGCATCCCACCAAGATTTCTGTCTTTCTGTGCAAAGCTGTTTACACACAGGAAGTGGCAAGCACAGAGGCTGATAGAAGCTGTAGTGAGAATTACACTTCTCCTTTAATTGTAAGTGGCTGGTATATATTACTCCAAGTAGAAATACCTGTTTTATTTAAAGAAAAATCAATTTAAGTAGAAAAAAATCAAACAATACTCATAATATTTAAGTTGTTAAAATCTCTGCTTACTTCAAGATCTAAAATACATATTGATTCAGGTGCATTTGTTTCAAGTCTTGAGGTTTCCTGGGGCAAATGATGAAAAAGCTGTTTTAGCCATTTTCGAATCGCAGGTAAGGCGGGCAATGAATTCCACTGTAAGCCAAGCCAGGTGAGGTGCTGAAGACTACCACTGTGTGCTCGAATGGCACCTGAAATACAAAAAAAAAATTGGCTTGAGGTTTTGGAAATCTTTGTGTCCCAACAGTTTTGCCAACAGAAACAACTGACTCATATTAAATGTACCTTAATTTTATAACTGCTTTTCTATATCAGAGCACAGGGGAAATCTATGATAAGCAAAGTCTTATGTTCTTATTAAAAGTATTCAAACTCCATCTAGGAACTTTAATAAAGACAGTTATAATGGAAAACGTTCTTTTGAAGTCCATCTAAGAAGAAAAAAGAGCCTCACTAGAACTCAATAAAACAAAATCTACTGATAGAGGTAAAATAAAGAATAGCCACCCAGTAAGAAATCTTGAAACAATAGATTTTCCTTTCAGTAAAGAAATATTAAAACAATGGGATACCACTACGTTAGTCCATTAGGAATATAATAAATAGATCTTTTCCTCTACAAGAAATTCAATACTAAAAAAGTTATGGGCTTGGGAAAGCATAAATAGGTACAAGTTTTCTTGTAATACGGCAATTTGCAAGAGACTTAAACATGTTCATCAACTTTATCCCAGTAATTCTGTTTTTAGGAATCTCTACGGAAAAAACTGAAATGGAGGCACTTTATATTAAAGTTTTCATCAGTATTTTAATATAAGTGAAATAACCGGAAACATCTTCGATACCCAACAATAAAAAGTGGCAAACAAATTATGGCTACTTCACTAAAAAGATCATATTGCCACTAAAAGTGATATTGAGAGAGACAGGATGAGAAAGAATTCATGAGACTAATCATGTGTACAGTATAAACAACTATTTACAAGAAAAACATACGCCACCACTACGGCTACCCCAACCCCTCATACTACCCCAACCCTTCAAAAAACTTTTAAGGAATACAGGAAAATATTAAGTCATTATTTCTGGGTAATGAGATTATGGGCAATTTATTCCCCTTGTTCCTATTATTTGTCTCCTAGTATAAAAGGATTAAAATGCAAAATGTTTCCTTAGAAAGATACAACTTACCAACATCATATCGAGCCAAATCCTCAGGACCTGGTGCTTGTACATCAAGGTTTCCAATGTCATCATTACCAAGGAAAGATCTATCCTTAGGTGACTGACTAGAAAACAGAGCATCATATACAGCAGACTGCCCACTTTCATTGGCAAAGGATTCTACCACCTCTTTTAAAAAGTCTTGCTTGTCACGACTTAAGTTTAGCAGCATATGCCCTGAAAAACAAATTATTTCCATCATTTAAAAAATACAGATTGTTTTTATTCATCTCTCTCAATAGTTTCATTCACATACCCTAAGGGGAAATAACATGACTATCTCAGACCCAGCCCTCCAGCCCAACAACCACAGCTGGACCCAAAAGGGTGCTGATGCGAAAAATGAATAGACTACAGGTGTAACAGTATCTGTATCTATGTGCTAGAATAAAAGGAAAGAAAAAAATGTGTGCGAAAAATACCAAAAGGATTTCCATTTTAGATGGAAAAGTGTGGGATTCAAGTGGCCACAGGAGAAAGGGACCAAGCTCAAATTTTCTGACCTGATAAACCTGACTTCTAAACCTGGCTGGTCAGAATCATCCTTTAAAAAGCTTAAAAAATTTCTTTTTTTATTTCCAGGCCCAACTCCCAGAGATTCTGATTCCACAGATTTGGGGTGAAGAATCTGTTTTAAAAACGCTCCTTGGATGAAGTTCTAGGTCACATTACAACAGGAATGCACCTGGAAAACACTGTGCTAAGTGAAAGAAGACAGTTACCCAAAGACCACACTTTGTATGATTCAATTTATATGAACTGTCCAGAACAGAGAGATATAAAGAGGCAGAAAACTAGTGGTTGCCTAGGACGAGGGGGTCTGGAGGAATGGGGACTGACTGTTAACGGGTACGAGGTTTCTTTATGAGGTGATCAAAATATCCTAAAATTGTGGTGATGATTGCACCACTCCGTGAACATACTAAAAAACCACTAAACTGTACACTTAAAATGAGTGAATAATATCATGTGTGAATTTTACACAATCAAGCCGTTTAAAAAAAAAAAAAGTGGAGTAATTCTGCTGGTCAGTCAGGTTTGGTTACCGCCAGACCATTATCTCTCTGAAAATTTGCAAAGACAAACCCAGTAAGGCCCAGATCAAAGACAGTAAAGTAAGTTCATTTTACAAACTGTGCAAAGGTAGAAGGGACACCTAAGAAAAAAAACAGAAGGTCACTTCTTCAAGGACTCAAAGTCTGTCTCTCACAAAAAAGGAAGCTGTGGGACAGAGAAGCCTTGATCAACCATCTACCCACAGACAACAGCTTATAGCTACTCTGATTTAAGACCACTTCTTAACTCTTAACAAAGTCCTTTCAACTTTATACGAAAACTGCTTCTTATAGAAACATTTCCCCATGGAGTCTTCATTTCACTGCCTGATTCACTGCCTGCGTGAACACCTGCAAGTTTCTGCCTTAACAAAGCCAGATAGTCTGTAATAGACATTTAGGATCCATCCCAAATAGTCAAAACTGGGAATAAATCTAAAAATTCCAAGAGCCTAACAGAATGTGAATATATACCTTCTATCTCTGTTACTATGATGTCAGTTCCTTAAGAGAGAGATCCAGAACATTTTCATCTTTATATCCCCCATAGTAATGTCTTATAAGCAACTGATGAGTAACTTATTCTTTGTTTAGGAAGTGCTTTAAAATATTCTGGATGGAGGGACTTCCCTGGTGGCGCAGTGGCTGAGAATCCGCCTGCCAACGCAGGGGACAAGGGTTCGATCCCAGGTCTGGGAAGATCCCACATGTCACGGAGCAACTAAGCCTGTGTGCCACAACTACTAAGCCCTCACGCCACAACTACTGAAGCCTGCGCACTCTAGGGCCCGCATGCCACAACTACTGAGACCGCGTGCTGCAACTCCTGAAGCCCACACGCCTAGAGCCCGTGCTCCGCAACAAGAGAAACCACCGCAATGAGAAGCCCACGCACCACAACGAAAAGTAGCCCCCGCTTACCACAACTAGAGAAAGCAAAAAATAAAATAAACATTAAAAAAATAATTTTTTTTAAAGGAAAAAAAAATTCTGGATGGAGGCTCTAGCAGCTAGATTAAGAGGGGGTGGGGGGTAAGGAGTTTCTCTACCTGGGAGCAAACAATATTTGTTCCTTTTAAAGAACATACAGTTTCTTATCATTCTTTCTGTATCTCGCTCCCTAATCCAATATGGCAAAGAGAAACAAATGATTATGACAAATTATCTCCTGGACAGAGAGAAGATACTATCATAAGATGTGCTCAAACAGAAATTTTCTTTTCTTTTAAAAATAAAATCAGTTATACATTACTATTACCTGATTGGCTCAGACGATCACAGGCCATCATTTCCAGTAGATTTTGTCCAGCTTCTCCTTTTATAAATTTAATCTTTGGTCTTGGAACCTGATCATTTTAGAATCAAAAATCTTAATTCAGTGATACTCACATTTTTAATAGTAAGATGTTCTTTTCTATTACACTGTACTTTTTCGATAAAGAATACACAGTTATCCAATGTTAAACAGAGTTGGAAATCTAACTGCAAAACACTCGGAGCCAAGGAATTTAGATAATCTATAAAAGATGCCTACGAAAAGCACTTCTGAGAAATTACTTTCTACTAAAAGCACATTCAAGTTACAGGTGGGGAAACGGGAGTACTTGGTTAGAGACCTTTTCTACCCTGCATAAACAGAATGAGAGCAGTGGAAGAGATGACAGCTCTCCAGGACCTGGCACTGGTGGGCCTGTACTTGGAAATGCCACACTGTGGACAGCACATTTCCGGAGAATAATCTGAGATAACACTGGGATAACTGGGACAACCAAGAGAGTAAAAGGGCTCCAAGCCATATCCTATGAAGAAGAGCTGGAACAATTATGAATAAACACAATGGTGAAAAGACAACAGCTGCCTTCAGATATTAGGAAAATTATCTTGTAAAAGAAGGGCTAGACTTTTTAATAGTACTAAAAGAAAAAAACACCACCAATGGGTAGCAGCTTGAGAAAGATTTTTACTCCATATAAGGAAGCACCAAGAACCAAATTATCCAAAAACGCAACAGGCTATCTTGAAAAGCAGCAAATGTCCATCACTGAAAATGTTCAGTTCCAGACAATGAA
Source organism: Mesoplodon densirostris (assembly GCF_025265405.1). Lineage (NCBI taxonomy): Eukaryota > Metazoa > Chordata > Mammalia > Artiodactyla > Ziphiidae > Mesoplodon > Mesoplodon densirostris. The sequence goes on from NC_082674.1 coordinate 65,345,989, forward strand.
CTCTTACTGGAGATCTCCTAAAACTTAACTATATGGATGGTGGGGGTAACTGCTGTTAAACCTCTAATGACTTTCTTAAATTGGTAGTGGGAGTATAATTTGGTACAACCTCTGTGAGGCTAGAAATTTGGCAATAGCTCTAAAACTTATAAATGCATAAATACACTTTGATCCTGCCATTCTTCTCTCAAGAATTTATTCCACCCGCAAAATGTCACGTGTGAAATGGCATAAATTAGTCGTTACAGAATTATTTTGAAGTAGCATAGCAAAAAAGTAAAACCTGGTATCTTGGTTTTAGGGCACTGGTTTAAAGAAACCCAATCTATGGTACATCCATAGAAGGAAATAACATGCAAACATCAGAACAAATGAGAGTGCTGTACTCATGCTATGTTTTCTGGGCTGATATGGAAATATCACCAAGATATATTTCATGGAAATAAGGCAAAATAAACAGAATGTACAGAATTTCTTCTTTCTGTATTTTCTAAGAAGAGTGTGTGTGCATAAAACATTTCTTGAAGAACTCATAAGAAACTAATGACATTAGTTCCTCCAGGGAAGAGAAGTAAATGACTAAGGAACAGACACAGGAAGGACTTTTCACTGTATATTCTTACATGCCACTACAATATGAAACCATGTGAATATAACCACCTTTCCAAAGATAATTTTTCAAAATAAATATATTACTTATGAACCTAAAAACTTCTGATTTTGCATTTTAGAAACATTAGTTTGACCTATGCTTTTACCCAGAAGTTTTTAAAGCATGAAGCCAAACTTAGTCATCTATAGATTGATGTTGAAGACCACAGAAAATAAGAAACAAAATGTGACATAATTCTTCTTGCTTTCAAACTGACCTCAATTCATAAAACTGGCACCTTTTCCAGAACTACTTACTCAACCACTATCATTTGGGACCAGTAAATTTGTTACTGGTCATAGTAACTAATCACATCATCTCAAATCAACACTTCCTCGTCTTAATTAAAAGGTTTCAAAAGAGGGAATTCCCTGGCAGTCTAGTGGTTAGGACTCAGCGCTTTCACTGCGGAGGACCCCAGTTCAATCCCTGGTCAGGGAACCAAGATCCCGCAAGCTGCACAGTGCGGCCAAAAAAAGGTTTCAAGAGAGAATTTGCTTAAAGCCTAGCTGAAACACAGACACGCAGATCTTCCTCAACTTACGATGGGGGTTATGCCCCAATAAACCAGTAAGTTGAAAATATCCTAAGTTGAAATGCATTTAATACACCTGACCTACCTTCAACGTGCTCAGAGCACTTACATCAGCCTACAGTCGGGCAAACTCATCTAACGCAAAAAGCCCATTTATTGTAGAGTGTTGAATATCTCATGTGATTGAATACTGTACTAAAAATGAAAAGCAGGACTGTTGTTGCCTGGGTACAGATGGCTGTAAGTCCTCATGGTTGTGTGACAGATGGGGGGTGCAGCCTGCTGCCACTGCCCAGCGTCACAGGAGAGTATGTACCACGTATCGCCAGCCCAGGAAAAGGTCAACATTCAAAGTACAGTTTCTACTGAATGCGTAGCACTTTCACACCGTTGTAAAGTTGAAAATCTGTAAGTCGGACAATCATAAGTGGGGGACTACCTGGACTCACTAGAACTACAGTGGTCCCCTGAGCAAGGGTCTGAGAACCCTACCATTAAAAAAGTTATTAGCCTCACGCAATCAATTAAGAGGGAGATTTAGTTTTTACTATTTAAAAAGGTCAAAGTTTAATACAATAAACTAATGAATACAAGAAAAAAGAAACAGACTCACAGATATATAAAACAAACTAGTGGTTACCAGTGGGGAGAGGGAAGGAGGGAGGGGCAAGGTACTGGTGTGGGGTTAAGAGTGCAAACTATTGTGTATAAAATAAGCTACAAGGATATACTGTACAACACAAGGAATACAGCCAATATTTTATAATAACTATAAATGGAGTATAACCTTTAAAAATGGTGACTCACTATATTATATACCTGTAACTTATTCAATACTGTACATCAACTATGCCTCAGTTTTAAAAGGGCCAATGTTTAGAATGGTTGACTGTGTGTTAACTTAAAAATACACATTTTTAAAAAATTTAATAATTTTAGTTTCCATTAAAAATAAGAAAACTGTCAGCTACTTGATGATTCTATAAAAATATTAATCATAAGTACCTTCTAGTGCTTATATAAATTACCAAACTTCATTAACTTCACTAATTTCCACTAAAATATATTCCTTATGGACCAAAATGCTTTCACTGAGCACACTGTAGCACTGTGGACCACGTATCAACAGGTTTTTAAAAGGTCTAGGTAATGTGAACTAGAAGGAGGAACATTCTCTAAAAGTAATTCTGTAGTGAACCCCTTTTTCTTTCTCTCAGGCAAAAGATTATTCTCCAAAGCTAACGATAATTTTTACAAGCTGGGCTTAATTCATTTTTTGGAAGACTGCTCATTTCTTTTCACTTCAGAGTTACGAGAAGCTCACTAAAGAAAACATTAAAACTACAAAAATGAACTATGGAAGGGTTAAGAGCCATCATCTAAAAATAATGGTTAATATTTTGGCGTACTTTCTTCATGTCATGTTCTATGTATAAAGAAGTTTCATGTTTCCAAAGATAAGTCAGTATACTGCTATACGTTAAATATACTATTAATGTTGTATACATATTACATACACGTTTTCAATTAACATGTTGAAATGCGTGTGGCAAACACATTCTTCTATCATAGCTTACGTAACCATACCCCAAAATTTACTTAGTTTTTTGTCCAAGTTATGCGTACCTTTTTGAATCAAGTTTTATCCATCCTTGAGACTATTCCCATATTACAGGTTCCCAGAAATGGCAGAGTAAAAAGATCAAGTTCTTCAAATTGATCTTCCAAAAAGCCATAGCAATGCCAACTGCCACCAGCAATGCATCAATGTACCTGTTTCACCAGCCTCACCAGTACTATATAAATCTTGTTACTCTTCACCCATCAAAGTAACTATTTCATTTTAATTTTACATATTTACCCATATTTTCATTACGGACCAGGACACACCTCCATGTGAAATACAACAAAGTCTCACTGAAATGTCAATTGCATGCAAAACTGGGAGTGGATTACCTGAAAGGCTATGAGATAGCACAACGCAGCCAGCTCAGAGAGCGCTCGCCACTGCACGTCACTATGCTGACCCATCTTCAAAAGCAGAGAACCAGCATGCATGTAGAAATGTCCTCTCACTTCGAAGAAAGTAGCTGAGAGTTCATCATTTCCACCCACACAAGATTTCACAGACTGAAGAGCACTATCAAAACTGTAATATTAAAGTATTAAACATGCATTAAACTACTGCATTGTAAATAATCAGTTTCATTATTTAATTCAAAATAAAATTAATAAAACAATTTATTTCAAGCTTCATCTTCCACACTATAACTCTTAATAATCCATATTCTTTTTTATGAATTATAAATCATCTAGTGCTTATTGTTATTCCACACACTTCCTATACTTCAAGCTTTACCTCTAGAATGTCTTAATCCAAAACATCTTCTCCATCATATGGTTTAGTTGTTTAATTCAAAGTTGAAATTTCTCAAATTAAACATGCCATTTTCAAATTATAACTAAAATATGTGCATTATCAATACCATAACTGCTCTTCTTACTATACACATAACTAGAGTTAAATAAATTATATTTCTCACTATTATTTGTAATCTATGTATTAATTAATGCTTTTGAATCCTAATGGTTCTCAGAATCTTAATTTTGTAAGAAAATCAAAAGCAAACACAACAGAAATGTGAAGGATGATTTTAAGGTAGATTGTAAGAAACCTGAACAACAGACATTTCTTCTAGCATGTGAGTTCCTGGAACCCCTAGAGCAGGGGTCCCCAAACCCAGGCCTCGGACCAACACCGGCCTGCAGCCTGTTAGGAACCGGGCCGCACGGCAGGAGGGGAGCAAAGCTGCACCTGCGGCTCCCTATCGCTCCCATCACTGCCTGAACCACCCCCAACCCCACCTTCCCCGCCCCCGCCCCACCCCCAGTCCCTGGAAAAAACTGTCTTCCGTGAAACCAGTCCCTGGTGCCAAAAGGGTTGGGGACCACTGCCCTAGAGGGTCTTAACACCCCTCCTAGGGATCCATGAAGTTAAAATTATTTTTTACTACTACTAAAAAAATGTCTCTTTCTCCTTTATTTCCTCATGTAACCAAGTTTTTAAGTATATAACCACACCAAAATAAAAAAAACAAAAAAACCTAAATAGTTTCTAAAATGATCTAAAAGTTCAATTTAGTTTTTTTGGGATACTCCCTTACCCTACCCATGTTAAGACACTAAGTACTTCCTCAAGAAAACTACCTCTACCCTTCAGTGAAAAGAATTACTTTTCAGACAAATGGAGAGTGTAAACCAGGGAATGTCAAACTTTTCCTATAAAGGGCCACATACGAATGTGGCTTTGCAGGCACACCACCTCTGTCACAAGTGCTCAGCTCTACCACTGCAGTGTGTAGATACGAGCCATAGATAACACATAACAATGAGCATGGCTGTGGCCAGGAGAACTTTATTCATACAATCAGGCTGTAAGCCTTGTTTAGCCCACAAGCTCTAGTCAACCCCTGCTCTAAACTAACAAACAAATCCAAGTGATGTTTCTGTTCAGTGGAATTTATTTTAATCAAGTGGAGATACTGGTCCTCAAAATTAAAACGTGGAAAACAGAAAAATCATGTATTATATTTTAGTTATCTTGTTTCTAAGCTAAAACATTGTTTTCTGAAATATCAGTCACGTTAACAGCTTATACCAGAATATCTGACAAATGAAGTTTATTCTCTGATTTTCAATCAAGATTGTATCATTTTTTTGGAAACAGAATATGGAACATCAGTTAGAACATTCATTTTCAGGCTCAACTCTTTACTAAGTATGCCAAAACTAAATACTTAACTATAATTTAATAAGGCCTAAGCAGTAATACAGTTCTCTAGAAATCAAAGTCACACGAAACCAATTACAATATCCTCACAAAAGAAGATTCCTTCTAAGTAGTTCATTATGTTAACTATTACCTCTTGATATACTACAGAAAAAATAATGCCATTAAGATGTTTAGACCAATGAACGGAATTACCACAAACAGAAAACCTGTAGTTGACACCGAAGTACTTTCTCCGTAGGTCAACATACCTCTCCAACAATTCCCTGCTCTCGTGCACATCTCTCGTGGACAGCGTGAGAAGCATAAGGTTAGCGTAGGCTAGAAGTAAGTCCTGATTGGTTGCTCGCCAGTTACTTTTATCAGACTCCAAACACTGTGAAGATTCCAGATATTCCTATTTTGCAAAAGGAGAAAGAAACTCCAAGTTACAAAACTTTATCATGTGTTACAAAACTGAGTGCTTTATGCCTACAAATTCCTTTGCCCATTCCTATGCTGTAAAACCACGTCGATTTTAAATCAGCCCATAAAAACACCAAAAAATATATAAACATATTTCTCATATTTATTTCTCCAATCCACCCAATATAAATTGAAATCATGCTAGTAAAAATCTCATTTCACAGCTGCTATACATAAATGAAAGAAATTTAGGTCTTGGAAGGCAGCGCTTATATACAAAGGGATATACGGTAACTGTCCATCAAGAAGTGTGAGACCCAGCAGTTTTTACCTACCTTAAGGGTCTGTACAACACAGGAATTCCACTCTAAACTTGAACGCAAGGCTATGTTTCTCTCTGCCTGGTGGCAGTGGGCCACAGCATCCTTCAGTCTATTGTTTGAGCGATACAGCTCTACTAGTCGGATGTTCATGTGGACATCATCAGGTCTTGCATAAAGTTCTGACTGAATCAAGTCAAAAAGTTTATTCCATCCATCTTCACCTTTACAATCTAAAAGCTGTTCCTGTTTTTAAAGAACCGTTAATTAGAGAAACATCTGTGCAACTCTAAACACATCATGGCTCCTATGAGCATCATCCCACTGTGTCTGGCTTTAGTAAATTGCCACTCTACCTACCTCATTAGCCCCTCAGAGTCACTTCCAGCCCAGAAGCTAAACCTCAAGAAATGTACGTGGGGAGAAACACCTGGGATGACACAGCAGCAGTGGCTGCCCATGCTCACCTCAGAGTGTGTAAGGACGACCGGCCCGCGTCCCTGCACACTCCGGTCACTACCAGAAGCCCAGCCTCCCAGGAGCCCTTGCACCAGGGTCCTCAGCCTCAATGTGCTCTGCATCTCCCTAAGGCTGACTCATCCCTGCCCCCTCTGCTCCCACTCTGGAGCTCCTACTGCTCTACTATCTTCTCAAAGTCTTCACCTTCTGGCCTTTCTGAATGGAGTCCCATTCCAAGACAGCTGCCATCACTTCTCTGCTAGCCTACGCACAAGCAGAGGAGGTGGGGGTCTCCCAGCGTCACCACCACATCCCTGCTCCTAACTCTGTTTTCTGAAGGACTTGCTATCCGGCTACTCCTGTCAGTACCCCCCATTAGCAACTGGAATAGAACCGTCTTCCTTTATCCCTAACAACTACCCCCGCCAGTGGCAACTGAGAAGTGCACAAGACACACAACAGCCTGGGCATCCTGCTCTTTAACGACCTCATCTCCGCTGCTCCACACTCCAGCCTCAGCCATCCATTTGGCAAAATCTGTATTTTGATCAAAGCGCTCAGACCACCACACCCTCTCATTTTCCCACCTCACTGGGGCTCACATACCCTCACTGCCACATCTCTTTGCCTCTATCTACCACCTGAAAAGCTTTCAGTACACTGACATCACCAAGTTTTAATTTTCCATGAAATACCCACATACACTTTCCTTCCATGTCCAGCTGAAATGCCACAGTCCCAATAACCACAATTACTCCTTACTTACAGATGCCTTCAATTAACTCCCTCCACCTTTCCTGGAGACTCCGCCACCTGCTTCCTCTGCGCCCATACACTAACAGAGGAACAAGTGAGTGTAGGGCATTCGGGAATTTGGGAAATCACAAGCAAGCTAACTGATTTACTTTCATAATCTCAAACTGCCAAACTGGTAATGCCTAGAAAAAATAAAGCCCTACTTTACGTCTAATAAACTCACTTTCTCCATTCCCTGAAGAGTTCCCTTCATACTCCTCTTTCCTCCAACCCTCACTTTCAACTTATGATCACACCTCATCCCCCGCGGAGAAAATGGAAGCCACCACCCCTAAGCTCCACTCGACCTTCCTGCACTCACCTCCCCACCCCGCCACCTCGCAGACCATGCTCGCCATTAGTGCCCTTTCTCCCTCACCAAGCTCTCTCCTCCTGGATCAGTTCCGTAACTTACTCCTGGTGTGTCTATAACTGCAAAAAAGCCCTAGACTTCAATTATATGTTTAAAAATAAATAAGTAAAAAATCAACACCATTATGGATGGTTTTCAAAAATTCTACTCTCGGGACTTCCCTGGTGGCGCAGTAGTTAAGACTCGGCGCTCTCAATGCAGGGGACCCAGGTTTGATCCCTGGTCAGGGAACTAGATCCCACATGCATGCTGCAACTAAGAGTTCGCATGCCACAACTAAGGAGCCGGCGACCTGCAACTAAAGGAGCCTGCCAGCCACAACTAAGGAGCCCATGAGCCACAACTAAGACCCTGTGCAAGCCAAATAAGTAAATAAGTGTTAAAAAAAAAAAAAATTCTGCTCCCATACCCAAGAGAAAAAGCCCTCTCATTAATAATATTGAGTAGTTTTGTTCATTAAAGAAATGCCAAAAAACTATTTACTGTAAGTAAGCCTCAAATTTTAGGAGAAATAGAGTTACTTTGCTAAATAGCTACAAATCTCATGGGTTTCTATTCCAAAAGATGCGGTGTGGGGGGGGGAATCTGACATAAGATTTAGTTTTAGACAACACTGTCTTTAAAGAGTCATTAAAGGGCCTCCCTGGTGGCGCAAGTGGTTAAGAGTCCGCCTGCCGATGCAGGGGATACGGGTTCGTGCCCCGGTCTGGGAGGATCCCATATGCCGCGGAGCGGCTGGGCCCGTGAGCCATGGCCGCTGGGCCTGCGCATCCGGAGCCTGTGCTCCGCAACGGGAGAGGCCACAACACTGAGAGGCCCACATACCGCAAAAAGAAAAAAAAAAAAAAAAAGAGTCATTAAAGAAAATCAGGATGCTTTAGAAACATTTAACTTTGGTTATACTGCAAGAAAAATAATCCCCTCCCATTTATACATGGTCCACAACGTCACAATGGAATGGATTGTCATGGCCGATAAGGACATTATGTTTGAGGCATAAAACAAAGACAGTAAGGTAAAGAGATCTACACACTGAAACCTAACATTTTAGATTAACATATATATATATTTTTTTGCGGTACGCGGGCCTCTCACTCTTGTGGCCTCTCCCGTTGCAGAGCACAGGCTTAGCGGCCATGGCTCATGGGCCTAGCCACTCCGCGGCATGTGGGATCTTCCCGGACCGGGGCACGAACCCGTGTCCCCAGCATCGGCAGGAGGACTCTCAACCACTGCGCCACCAGGGAAGCCCCTAGATTAATATTTAAAATCCAGGTGCTTATCACAGGGAGAAAAACTTAATGTTACTAGTATTTATCTCTAGGGGTTTTTTAAACACTTTTGATTTAAAAATCTGTGCACAATTGCTCATACCAGATTTGTAATAGCTAAAAATTGGAAACAACCGAAATTTCCCTCTAAAGTAAATGGTTAAACTGTGGAACACACCCATATGACGAAATACTACTCAGCAATAAAAGGAAGGAACCAACTACTGACTGATACACACAACGTGAATGGGTCTCAAGGGCACTGTACAGAATGAAAAAAGCCAACCTCAAAAGGTCACCCGATGCCTGATTCTATTTATACAACATTTTTAAATTATAAAATTATAAAGACAGAGAACAAATTCACAGTTGGCAGAAGTTAAGGACGATGGGAAGGAGAGGTGGATGTGACCACAGAAGGGCAAGCATGAAAGACGCCCTGTGGTGATGGGGCAGTTCTGTCTCTTGACTGCGGTGCTGGTGACGTAAATCTACACGTGATGAGATGAACGAGAACTGAACACACACTGCACCAACGCCAAAATCCTGGTGTGACACTGTATTATAGTTACATTAAGAGGCAACCACTGGGGAGAGAGCTGGATGAAGTAAACTCAGGACTCCTCTGTACAATCTTTGCAACTTCCTGAGAAAAACCTATAATTATTTCAAAATAAAAAAGTTTAAAAAATTCTATCGGAAACATGTATAAGTCGGGATGGAGGGGGTCCTGTTACAAAGTGTACACTGGGACTTCCCTGGCAGTCCAATGGTTAGGACTCAGCACTCTCACTGCCGGGGCCTGGGGTTTGATCCCTGGTCGGGGAACTAAGATCCTACAAGCCACCCAATACATTGGTTACAACCCAACATACACTTAAAATTCTGTTTGCCTAGTATATTTGGAAAGACTTTCTCCAGAACAGTCACTTAGTAAACTATATTTTACTCAGTAAAGAATAACAAGCAGAATGAGTTAATATATTAGCAACAAGTTTCTATCATTTTTAGAAATTACATGCTAGAGAAACTGTCTTTTAACTTTTGCTTGAAAACCTCACTATCCCATAACACAGTCCTTTCCAAATTTAGATAACAGTTCTTTAAAAACTTTATAACTCTAAACTGTCACCCTATGGGTAATTTTCACCCAATGAAGCAAAAATTTCATATCAGATAGAAGTCAGTTTAATTTTAGCTCCACCATCTAGCTAACAAACTGTAAAATCCCTAAAATATTAATCATTCCAAAGGGTAAATGAGATGCCATGTGTGAAGCAAACTCGTGCCTAATGAAAAAGCATATTGTGATAACGTATGTACTGTGAAATGGCTTCCACAATAAGTTAACGTCCATCACCTCACCCAGCTACAAATTACTTTTTCTTGTGATGAAAACTTTTAAGATCCACTCTCAGCAGCTTTCAAATGCACAGTGCAGTATTGTTCCCTATAGTCACAAGCTGTACTTCACAGCCCCAGAACTTATTTATCTTATAACTGAAGGTTTGTACCCCTGTGACCCCCTTCACCCACTTCCCACACTCCCCATTCCCCCACACACCGGTTTAAAGGTTACTACTGAAATCATTTAAACTCCAAATATTAGAAATAACTGTGTCTTAAGTTTTCCCCAACTGCTTTTATTATATGCTTTCTTTTGTTTAATTTTTTACCTTTAGTTTATAAATTGCAGGACTTCCTGGAAAAAGTTTAGCTGCTCTTTCAACCCAGTATTTAGCTCTTCCATCACTAACATCATTTTTACAGAGCAATTCTGCAATCTTCAACACAAGATCTTTTTGTGTTGGGTTTAATTCCACTGAACGCTGATATCAAAAAAGAATTAAGAAATTAGTAGGATTCCTAAAGTCCATACACTCATACACAAAAATTAAAAATTTATCAAGTGACTCTATTAAAACTCTATTTCTAAATGACAGCATGTTATTTCAAGGCTGTTAAAGTGTCTGCAAGTAAAAAAAAAAAAACAGTGTCTGCAAGTTTTCTGAAGATGAATTAAAAAAAATTATCTTTTTATTTGGTAAACACAAAAAAGAAAAGGAAGGGAGGGAGGGAACCACACACAACAGCATTTCTGATCATGGTAAACTTGAAATTTATAGGTGTTAATCTTCTTTTACAATCGCTAATCTCTTAATGATAAAATATAGCATTCTTTGGGCTAAGTACTTCAAAATCTGTTTCAGGCTGTTTCACTTAATAGTACGATGATACCAGTGCTTATTTTCAAGACATCCATAAAATGTATTTGAATTATTTATTACATAAATTAATTTGGGCATTATGTGTGTTTGGCTGTGCGAAGGCTATGTTTTAATCTTATATAGTTTACCTTATAACATTCAACTGCTTTCTCTATGTTTTCCTCCACTTCATAAAGAAGGCCAAGAAATCTGTGAGCTTTGGGATCCCTTTCTTGCACGTTAATGTATGTAGATATATATCTGTTTAAAAATAATAATAATATAAAAACAATCTTTAAATTATCACATTTAGAACTGCATTGAACTGCTGAGAGAATATCTTAAGCCAAGCAACCACTAAAATAATTTATATTGTTATTCTAACTGTTGACCACCACTATTTAAAGTAGAATATGCAGATAAGTGAAAAGCATCCACAGAAAGAGATAATACTTAAACAAAAACACATGTATAAAGTTGACAACATACTCATTTTACCATTAAATGGTACATTTACCAAATTTTTTTTTCTAGTGCTACCCATTTTTAAGAAATGAACAACACATAAGTTACTTTTTTTTTCTATTATTACACTTTGGGAATAGCACTAAGTTTTGCACAGACATTAGAAAGTGATTACAATAAATCTTTAAGCTATCATAATGCAAAACACTAAAGAGCAACAATTTCCAAATAACAACTAAGAGAATGTATTCACCTTTTAAACAAGAAAATAACATCTAACAGGACTGTACACAGCTAAAACAGCACAGAAGAAAAATCACTCACTACACCACCAAATGCCGGTGACTTCCATTCCTTAACTCAAGTGACAACTAAAAATAAGCATATTCTAGGTCCAGTGGATGTTATCACAGGAGATATTAGACCAAAGATCAACACTGGAGGAAAAAGTGTCATATTAATAAGGAACAGGGTTAACAGCCCCAATGCTGCTAGTTAAATAAAAGTGCTAACACTTTCCTTATCAGAATTTTCATCTTCCCATCGATGCCTTTAATAGCCTGCCTCCCTCAGAATTTCCAGCTTTAAGTCACTATAAATCAGGAAATCAGACCACCAAGCTTCTTGGCTCTATGTTGAGACAAAGCCTCACAGGATCACCTATCCAGTCAATTAAAGATCTTTTACACAAGCTAGTCTCCTGCCCAGGAATTAGTTTAATTTTGTATTCACTGCCATTTTTTTTCCAGCTGATAAAAGTAGCAGATATCTAACCAGGAAGAAATTAAGATATAGGCATGGTTCTCTTTTGTTCTAACCCAGGACAATCTTTAGAGAAAATTTAATGCCAAACGATTTCTTGCCCTAGGTGTAAACAAGCAGCAGGCATGCAGAAAGTATCATTCTAGACTCAACCTGCATACAGAATCCAGACTAGTTCTTATCACCAATCTAAGTGATGAATCCCTTATTTCCAGGACATACTTAGGAAGAACTGCTAAAAAACGTGTATTTATCCATTTCGAAGAAGAACATGAGGTTAAACCACCGGTTTTAGAAAATTAAGGCATGTTTACAGTTTGGTACTTACTTTTTAGCAAGATCATATTCTTTAGCTTCGTAATACAGCTTTGCAAAATAGAATCCTTTCATTGACTTCTAAAAAAAATTAAGAATTCTTTTATTTATCATATTTTGAATTCTGCATATTTTTCACAAGAGCTAAAATCTGTCCTAGCAAGGTTAATATTAATATATTTGATTTTTGTTCACTTAGAAGATTTTTTTAAATTGCCTGTAGAAATGCACATGTTCTAAAAGTCCCGAGTCCATGTGTTCTAATTTTCATGAAACAAAAAAATAAATTTAAGAACATCAAGGCAAGATGACATCGGAAATTAAGAATTTATATCAGCAAAAAACCTCAGAAAACGAGTGGTGCCCCTCTCTCACTTTACAGATAAGTGAACAGACAGAAGCCCACTTTTCTAGGGGAGGAGCAGTACACGAGAGACTTCACTTCTCCTGCCATGTGTAAGCCTTTATGGGGAGAGTACCAAAGTACTTCAGACCCATAAGGCACTGGGGATTCCCTGGTCCAGTTACTGACCGCTCCACAGATCATTATTCTACACTCAAGGAGCTAAAGAGGCAGAAATAAAAATTGAACTCTTCTGGTAATAATCCAAGTCCACATCCTGGCTCTTTTATTTCTATAAGCTCCAAAGTCCAGCCTGCTGGGACACACCAGATGATGTTACACACATGTGATAAAAGTACACAGCCATCAAGCATTTTATTTTTGAAAGCTATATAAAGACACAGAAAAACAAAAATCAACATATATTAAGTGAAAAAGCAGCCTACAAAGCAATGTTTTCTTTTATTGATTTTATTCCTAAAAATACAGGTGTTAGATTTGTTCACTGTGCCTGCTATTCACCAGGCACCATTCTGGGCACTGGGGAATGGGCAGAAAATTAAGTCTCTGTCTTCATGCACGAAGGCTGCAGTTCAGGAAGGGTGCCAAGCACAGAGGCAGGAGAGAGTGCTATTTTACAGTATTTCATCAATTATGCACAGTGCCCTGCATTTTCACAAGGCTACAGTCAGATTCAGCGCACGAAGCACAGGCACCCTAACGTTGTGCCCATCCCACTGGCAGAGCCCCAGGGGTTGGTCCTAAGTCCTCTTCCCTCTCAGAGCATCTCATCTGGGATACATAATCCATCTCACCCATGACTACGCTGACTCTCAAATGTGTATCTCTGGCTCTCAGCTCTCCTGAGCTCTAAACTTATGTGTAAAATATTAAGACCTGTCAGTTCTACCTTCTGTGTTACCTCAATCCATCCATTTTTCGACATCTCTACTGCTATTACCGAAGTACAAGCCTGCTATGCTCTCTCTCTGGGACTACCAAAACGACTAATTCCTTCCTGTTTCCCTCCCAAAATTAATTCGCCAAAACATAAGACAAACCACACTGTGCCTTTCTTTAAAATTTTAAATCCTTTTATGGCTTTCATTACATTTTGAAAATACCCATACTTCTCACCAAAGACTAGCATGACATGGCACCTGCCCAGCTCTACAACTTTACTTCATCTGCCCCTTGCATACTATGGTCTAGCCTGTGACTAAAACCAGAATGCATCTCTCCAACTGGGGCAGCCGTGAGGAGTCTCACTGCTTAATTTAAACAAAGGCAACTGTAGATACTGATGTGATGTGACTTCTGCCCAGTACATTCAATGTCAGAGTAGAGAAATTCAATGAAGGTAAATAAATGGCAGAGTAACTATGAGTCTCTTAAGGTAGTCAAATGCCTTATCATCTAATTAGAGACGTACGGAATTAACGAACAAGATTCTCACTAACCTAGTCAAACAACAGCTAGGGGGCAATGAGTTTGAGAGGATCAGCTGACAAGGAGGACCATGTTAAGCATGACTCACGTCTGGCACATAAACGGATGTGAAAAGTAGAGTGAGTGGAAAGCCCTCAGTGCCACTCACCTCCCTCCCCTCTACACCCTGGGGAGGCAGAGGTGGGTCCACTACACCTGCCAAAAGCATAACACAAATATATCCATCACGTTAAAAGTGAAAAAGAAATAAACCACAAGATCATCTCAAATGCCACCAAAAGAAAAAAAGCACGTGACAAAATCCAACACCCGGGCTTCCCTGGTGGCACAGTGGATAAGAACCCACCTGCCAACGCAGGGGACACGGGTTTGAGCCCTGGTCTGGGAAGATCTCACATGCCGTGGAGCAAATAGGCCCGTGCACCACAACTGCTGAGCCTGTGCTCTAGAGCCTGCGAGCCAGAACTACTGAAGCCCGCGTGCCTAGAGCCCGCGCTCCACAACAAGAGAAGCCACCGCAATGAGAAGCCCGCGCACCGCAATGAAGAGCAGCCCCCGCTTGCTGCAACTAGAGAAAGCCTGCGCGCAGCAACAAAGACCCAATGCAGCCAAAAATAAATTAATTAATTAATATTTTTTTAAAAAGGGATACATCGTAGGAAACTAAACCAACCAAAAAAATAGAGCAATTATTATTTACTCTAGGAAAAATAAAACTACACAATAAAGGTGACTTGAATGCAAACATATTTACCTTACCGTAATTATATAAACACTAGATATTCATTTAACTAAAATTTACAAGAACAGAACTGAAAAAAGGAGGGGAAAAGTAAATACATCTGTGGACCAGCCTGGAGGAAAGGTGAAAGCCAGTAGAAAGTGTCTAAAATGAGGAAAAGGAGATAAAGAAATAGAAGTACAGTCGACCCTTGAACGAAGCAAGGGTTAGGGGCACTGACCCAGTTCAAGATCCACATATACGTACAGTCAGCCCTCTGTATACACACTCGGTTCCTCCATACCCAAGTTTCCACATCCTCGGATTCAACCAACCGTGGATCGCATAGTACTCTAGTACAGATTGATTGAAAATAAACCCACATTTAAGTGGACCTGTGCTGTTCAAACCCGTGTTGTTCAAGGGTCAACTGTACATATGTATGTTATTCAGAAGTATGAAATACAGATGTTAACGGTAGAACAAACACCTAAGAGCTGTCAAGTTGCCTCTAAAGAGCAGGAAATCAGGGGTGTGGGATAAAAAGCCAACCAGACAGAAAACTACGAAAACTAAATAGAAGCCATCTGGGAAAAAAAAAAAAATTGAAGAAACGTTAAGTGACATTTTCAACAAGAACAAAAACAGATGTAAAGGAGCAGAAAATGGGAGAACAAAAGATGAGGTGAACAAATGAAAGCACAGTGGAAGCCTGGGAAGATGGGAGACTATGGACCCATCACGGCACCTAGAACTTGGACATCCTAGAAAGCCTGGTCTGTTCACAAATGGCCAGTCTCTGCCAAACTGGGTACCAAGGAGATACTAATCTCTTCCTACTCTTCACAACTGCTGTCTCTGCTCACCCCACCGTCTCCCTCCCAACCTGTCCACAGCGCCCTGTTTTGTCATTTCACTGAGACCCAAGTTTACAGAATTACTGTCACATGTTCCAAAGTTATGCACTTGCTAGTCAATATTCCACTGAAGGCCCCAGGTTCTAAAATCAATGATTTCTCCTTGTCTGAAGAAAAACATCTGCTTAAAATACTCTTTATAAATGTAAAAGAGGTGACAGTAATAACCAATACTTAAAGTTTTGTCCCCACCTTTATTTATTTGACAGAAAAGTTCCTTAGTTCAAAGAACATTCTAACTCCTGTCTACACAGTGGTTCTTACTCTTTTGACAGCCAGGGTCCCCACTTAGAATTTCATAAAAGCTCTCAACTTGCTTTAGAAAAAAAAGTTATACCGGTTTCAAGGGTACAGAAACGTTCAGTGAGGTTCTGGTTTAGGCTCTGGTACCACATTTGTATTCATGAGTACGCCAGCAGTTGGGAATTACAATCTGTATGTAGGCACCTGGTCCCCTCCTCCGGAGGGATGGACTGCCCGCCACTCCGCTGGTCCTAAAAGAAACTAAACCACACCCACTGCCAAAATCCTGCCGAGCCACCTGTCTCCCCAGGACAAGTATCTTTCATCTCTCCAGATCTCAATATCCACAGGGTCGTCGGCAGTAACACAACATACACCTAGTATGTGGTTAAAGACACAATTACGGTACCATTATATTCACGACTGTCACTCGGTTGTCGGTTTTTAACTTCCTCATGCATCTTTATTCGCATAGGCCCCTGCCCAGAACACCTTGAACGACCGTCCCTTTAATAGCCACATCTGAGGGCTCACCAAACGCGCCGAGCACTGCCCTCAATGTTTAACAAAGACCCTCCTAAACGCCACCCTACTAATGAAGTAAGCTACACTGACCTCAAACCCCACAGCGTGTGCATGGCAGAGCTGCGATTCGACCCGGGACAGCGACCAGGGATCCGACCAGCGACTGTCGGATCCACGGTGCACCCAGCTCGCTATCTGCCTCCAAGGAGGAAAAGTACCCCGACAGGCGTCGCCGGAAGGCCACAAAATCTGCCCCAGACACAAGGCCCGGGAGGAAATTCAGACCCCACCAGGGCTCCGATGAAGAACAAAATGCCGGTAAAAGCAGCTGTGAGGGGCGGCGGGGTGTGAGGGGCAGCACGGCGGCCGGGCCTCGGCGCGGAGCCCGGGCCGTGGGCGCAGCGGGGCCGCCTCCCCGGCCGCCCGGGCGCCGGGGACGAAGAGGAGAGGAAGTGGAGGAGGAAAAAAAAAAGGAGAAGGGAGAGAAAGCGCCAACGCCCGCCGCCCGCCGCCCGCCCCGCCGCCTCCCCGCCCCCCGGCCGCCGCCCGGCCTCAGCGCGAACCATGGCGCCGCCGCCCGCTGGCCCGCCCGGAGGCTGCGAGTCCCGGCCCGCTCACCTCCCGGGGAGACGGGGCGGAGCCCTGCACCGAGGCGATATACCGCTCCACGTCGGCCTTGTTGCGCCTCATAGCGCCGCCGACCAGGGTTCGCGCGCGAGACGCCAGCGACTAGGCCGCAACGGTTGCAGTCTGGGGAACGCGGCGCCCAAAGCTCTGTGACGCAGCGCCGTCGCCGGCGAGAGGCCGACGCGCCTGCGAGTGTGCGTGCGTGCGTGTCGCGTCATCTCTGTGCGCCGCTCAGGCCCGCGGGGGCCGGCGCGCAGAGGTGACTGCGCTTGCGCGGCGCGGAAATGAGAAGCTCGCGGGCTGTGTGACGCGGCAGAAAGTGCATGACGACGACGCGGGCCGCGAGAAGTTGCGTCCGTGAATAGCCCGCCCCGCAGGCGCTGGAGGCTGACGGGGTGTACCCGGTGCCGACGTCACTCTTCGGCGCCAGTCGTGTGCGTCAAAGCGCTCATTTTTGGAATTGGAATTTTTAGGTCTTAGCTTAAAACAAGTTTCATAAAATGTTTTCAGTAGGTTTTAGGATTAAAAAGATCACATCCGTGTACACAGGGAGTTTTGGATTTATGGTTATGGATAATTTTGATCCTTTTTTATAGACTTAATACAGTTTTATCCAACACATGGAACTAACCTGGCCTCTTACAGCCTTTCCTTTTTGATTTTTCAATTTTTCCAAATTTTCCACAATGAGCAATTATCGCCTTTATAAAGAGGGAAAATAAAACAACATTCTGGTTCTGTTTTATTTCAATCGTATTGGATGTGAATAAGGGTGGCTGGTTTGGAAGAGTCTACCTTGGGTAGTTGAACTTCCTAGTATTGGGTGGGCCAAAAAGTGCCTTCCGTTTTTTAAGTAAAAATAAAAGACACATTTTTCGTTTTCGCCAAGAACTACATTGAACAACGTATTCACCCTTTTGTTCCACTACCTTCTGCCATTTTTCAGGCAACTTCGTAATCCCATCTTACCAAAACTTTTTATCTTTTTGAGCAAAGAACTGTTCCAGGTGCCTTTTACAGTCTTTCAGGTAACTGAATTTTTTTCCATTAAGAGAATTTTCTAAAGACCGAAATCAATGGAAATCCCTAGGCGCAATGTCTGGTGAATACGGCAGATGAATCAGAACTTCCCAGCCAAGCTGTAACGGTTTTTTGTTTGTTTGTTTTGTTTTGGCCTGGTCATCAGAGAAACACGCAGTCTTGCGTTATCCTGATGGAAGATTATGCGTTTTCTGTTGACTAATTCCGGACGCTTTTCGTCGAGTGCTGTTTTCAGTTGGTCTAGTTGGGAGCAGTACTTGTTGGAATTAACTGTTTGGTTTTCCGGAAGAAGCTCATAATAGAGGACTCCCTTCCAATCCCACTATAGACACAACACCACCTTCTTTGAATGAAAACTGGCCTTTGGTGTGGTTGGTCATGGTTCATTTTGCTTGCCCCACCATCTCTTCCGTTCCACATTGTTGTACGGTATCCACTTTTCATCGCCCATCGCAATTGGTTTTTAAAAATGGAACGTTTTTATTATGTTTCGGTAGAGAATCACGTGTGAAAATACGGTCAAGGTTTTTTTCGCTTAACTTACGTGGAACCCAAACATCAAAGTGATGAACATAACCAATCTGGTGCAAATGATTTTCAACGCTTGATTTGGTTATTTTGAGTATATCGGCTATCTCCCGCGTGGTATAACATTGATTGTTCTTAATTATTGTTTCGATTTGATCGCCATCAACTTCAACTGGTCTACCTGACCGTGGAGCATCGTCCAGCGAGAGATCTCCAGCGCGAAACTTCACAAACCACTTTTGACACATTTGATCAGTCACAGCACCTTGTCCATACACTGCACAAGTCCTTTTTTGCAATTCGGTTGTGTTTTTACCTTTCTTGAAGTAATAGAGCATAATATTCTGAAAATGTTGCTTTTTTCCTTCCATCTTCAACATTAAAATGGTTACACAAAAATTCACCAATTTTGATAAAAGTCTTTTTTTAAATGCACGCTGATATGACAGCTGTCACATACAGTCTAACAAAATTGTTTCGAATGAAGTTAAAGACCACTAAGTGCTGCTAGAAGCACCTTATGGAAAAAAACAAACGAAACTTTGGCCCACCCAGTACTTGCCCCAGGTCCCAGCTAATGATAGCTTATCAAGGCAGTGGTGAGGGGCCTGCCCCTCTACTGGTTTCCCTGGTAACTAATGAGCCCACCTGACGTCAGTTCCCCTATAACTGGTAGTCTCTCTTTCCCTGAGGAAGTGAGGACGCCACCCTGTCCTGCCCTCGGTCCACCGCACACAGTGGGGTGTTGCTCCAGGATCTTGCTTCAGACGTGTAAGCTCCCCCATCCATTAAACCATCGATGTCTCTGTTGCTGACTCCGGGCTCTTCCGTCTTGAAGCTGGGCAAGCACAGGGCTTGTAGGCCTGCGGGGTGCAGCCCAACAGCTTCACATGTATTGACTCATTTGATGCTTCCAACAACTTCGTGAAGGTAATGTTGTTTGTTATTATGCTCAAGTCGACAGATAAGGAAACCAAAGGAGTGGACAGGAAAGCAGCTTTGCCAAGCACACGTGGTAAGTGGTAAAATGACTACCTTTAATCTGTTTTACTAGAACATACTGAAAAGGAGTAAGCCAAAGAGAAAACCTTGAGGCACTCAAGAGGCTTTTCTTAAATACATTTATTAAGCATTGAAACTTCAGTTTTCACCAAATGGGAGGATGAGTCTGTCCTGCTGGGCTTTAAAAATAGACATTCTTCTCCAGGAAGATGTCCATCCTAGCCCACATCTTTTCCCAGCATGGACCAGATCCATCCCAACTTGTTCTCACAAGTAATTATCCTTCCCCCAAATCACACAGCTAACTGTAATGTTCTCTATGAGGACCACCTTACCAGTGGGATGGATTCCACTCTAATGGCTGCATCACTCATGTTGATGCATTGCAAATTTCATTCAAATGAGCGTTGAATCCATAGAAATATCTGACTTATGACGTCTTTCATCAGCCGCAGTTTTACCTGATTAATCTGAGTCCTCAACTTCTGAACTAATTGAACTGACAGGCATCCAGCATTGATGCTGATCAAAATCAAGAGTTTTCTCATCTCCTCAAGTCCCCCTGTCCTCTATTGCTCGTTATCATCCCTGTCAGACACCTTGTCTTTCATGTAATCACATGACTCTTTCTTTCTTCAGAATCACTCATATTGTCAGTTCATCCCATCATTTTCTCAGCGCTCTTATTTTGTGTGATTCTACAGTAATCCTAAACTACTTGTAGGTAGCACTGTGAATATTCTCATGACTTTTGAACTTAGGAGACACGACGAGGTTAAAACGTTCATAAAGAACCTCAGAAACAGGAGGAACCGACAGGACTGCACGTTGCCACCAATGCTATCTTTTGTTCTTGGACATAATTAAGTTTTCATTTTAAAACTTTTGCTTTCATCCCATCTGTAAAAATAGAGGCTTTTGTACATGCTACTCTCAGTGTCTGTACAACCTAAACTGCCTTACAGGTGCAGAAATGGATCTTTCACCCATGAGCTGAGGAAGGATTTAGAACTATCCCATGATAGCACAACCCTGCCTGGGATCATGGAGGCAGAGCTTGCACAAATCATAAATTAAGAAATGTGTATACACACACGTATGTATATGCATTTGTATG
The DNA here is from genome assembly GCF_025265405.1 of Mesoplodon densirostris. NCBI lineage: Eukaryota > Metazoa > Chordata > Mammalia > Artiodactyla > Ziphiidae > Mesoplodon > Mesoplodon densirostris. The sequence continues at coordinate 65,366,851 of NC_082674.1, forward strand.
TGTACATCTATTTGTATGTGTACACGTATGTATATGCACGCACATGTGTGTTTGTATGTAGGTGTCTCTGGAAATTGAAGTCCCTAACTCAGTGCTGTCTAATATAAATAAAATGTGACCCAACATGGATTTTTAAATTTTCTAGAAGCCACACTTTAAAAAATAAGAAGGAACAGGAGAAATTAATTTGAATAGCCTTTTATTCAACCCAGTGTATTTAAAACATTATAATTTCAACATGCAGTTAATATGAGCAGATTGTTAATAAGCTATCTTACATTCTTTTTTTTGTACCAAGCGTTCAAAATCTGATCTATGGAAATTGAATCTGTGTTTAGATTTCATAAAATTTAGGGTTGAAAAAATAGATTCCTATACCCAAGTTGTTCCAAACATACTTAGAAGTTATCAATAATTGAATAGCAAATTTTAAATTTTAAATGAATTAAAATTAAATTAAAAATCCAGTTCCTCAGGAGCACCAGCTGCATTTCAAGTGCTCAATTGCCATGCGTGTCTGGTGTGTTGGATGGCAAAGCTCTCATAATTCTATTGACGTCGAACTTAGAAAGGAACAAGTTGTGTTGGAAAATAGATACTACCTGTAGCAGTCAGTGTGGCTGACAGAAAACCCCAAAACTACAGCGTCCCAGAAGCTAAAACACAGAGCTTGAAGGAGAGAATAATCAACAGTGTAAAATGCTGCAAAAAGATCAGGAATGATGACTGAGGAAAACTCTTTAGACTTGTTTCCTATAAGTTGATTTTTGAAAGAAATGGTGCAGGCAAAAAGCAGCCTACAAACGGTTGAGGGATTAGGTGGTGAAGAAATGAACGCACAAAGTGATGATTACTGTCTTTTTAATAGGGAAAACTGACGTTGGTATTTTTGGTAAATAATCACATGGAAAAATTGCCCATTTGGGGGGTGTATAGTTTCATGAATTTTAAGGCATGCATAGATTCATGTAATCACTACCACAGTCGGGATACAGAACAACTCCATCCTTCCCCAAACTGATTCACACGACTGCTTTAGAATCACACCCTCCTGGCACTGATCACTCCCCACACTATAGTTTTGTCTTCTCAAGAATGTCTTATGGATGGAATCATACAGTGTGTTTTCACACTGGCTTTGTTCACTCAGCATAATGCCTTTGAAATTCATCCAAGTTTTTGCATCCTCAATAGTTCATTCTTTTTCGTTGCTGAGTAACATTCCACAGGTGAACGGACCACAGGGTTATCCATTGACCAGTTGTAGGGCATTTGGGTTGTTGCCAGTTTCTGGTGGTCGTGAAGAGAGCTGCTGTAAACATTTTTTTACCAGTTTTTTCTTCAATGAACACAAGTTTTCATTTCTCTAGGGCAAGGGTTTGCAAACTATGGCCTCTGTGTGGACTGGCTGCCTGTTTGTTTTTTTTTTAACAAATTAATTTATTTGTTTTTGGCTGCGTTGGGTCTTCGTTGCTGCGTGCTGGCTTTCTCTCGTTGTGGTGAGTGGGGGCTACTCTTCATTGAGGTGCGTGGGCTTCTCATTGAGGTGGCTTCTCCTGTTGCAGAGCATGGGCTCTAGGCACACGGGCTTCAGTAGTTGTGGCACGCGGGCTCAGTAGTTGTGCCTCGCGGGCTCTAGAGCGCAGGCTCAGTAGTTGTGGCGCACGGGCTTAGTTGCTCCGCGGCATGTGGGATCTTCCCGGATCAGGGCTCGAACCCATGTCCCCTGCATTGGCAGGCAGATTCTCAACCACTGCGCCACCAGGGAAGTCCTTGGCTGCCTGTTTTTGCAAATAAAACTTTTCTGCAACACGACCATGCCCGTTCGTTTATGTGGTGTCTTACGGCTGTTTTGCGCTGTGACAGAGTTGAGTAGTTAGTTGTGACTGAGACCTATGTCCTATAAGCCTAAAATATTTACTCTCTGGCCCTTTCAGGAAAACTTTGCTTATAAGTCCTCTAAAGAAAGACTCAGGCCTCCAAGCCAGAGTCTCGCCCACGCCTCTCACCTCATTCGTGCCACCTCCCTGCCTTTCCAGCATCCACCTCTCCCACGCCCTCCTCTCTGTGTGCCTCAGTCTCCTGCCGGAAGAAATGGGTTGAGCCCCAAGGAGGCTCTCTGAGGAGGGATGGGGGAGGGCCTGGGGAGGGTTCTACCCACTGCCCACCCCAAGCCATAGGGGCTCTAGCCAGGGCCTAGGAGAGGAGGGAGCTGGCTCTGGGGGGTAGCTGCCCCCATTACTGCTGCTGCTGTCTTGCTGCAGCCACCTGTTCCGTCCCCTCCCTCTTTCCCACTGCCATCCATGGTGAGGAGGAGGGAGGTGCAGTCCCCAGTCCCTACGCCCCAGGTCTGTGTTACTTGGTTTTTAAACAACTGGTTGGGATAAAATCCTAATGAAATAAAACTTCCAGTGGATTAAAAGAAAAAGAAAAGACTCAGAAGTGGGATGGTTAGATCGTATAGTGGGTGTTATGTATAGCTTTATAAGAAACTGCCAAGCTGATAGAGTGGCCACCTCAATTTTGCATTCCCATCAGAAGTATATGAAAGATCTGCTTGCTTGGCATCCTTGTCATCACTTGGTATTGTCAGCATTTTAAAATTTAAGCCATTCTAAAAAGTGTGTAGCAGAATTTGTCATGGTTCTGTTTTAGCCCCTCACAGGTAATATTGCTGGACATTTTTTCATAGGCATATTTGCCATCCATATATCTTGTTTAGTAAACTCTGTGTTTTACTTGTTGCCCATATTTTAATCAGGTTGTTTGTTGTGATGAAATAAAATCTACATTTTAAGGCAGGACAAGAAAATTTAAACATCAAGTTCTCTCTCTCTGAGTCCCCTGGGCTTTCCCCCTCCCTCCCTAATGAGCAGTGCGCATCTGCATTACACATTAACCAGACCTCCTCAAAGACGGGAGTGCCTGCTCGAAGGTAAAGAGCTTTCCTTTTTCCTTTCTTCTGAGCTAGCAATGTGACTTCTTAAAAGAATCGCGCTCTTTCCCAGCTCTGCATGGGGTCATGGTGACTTGCTCACCTGGGCTATGTATCCTTGGTGAACTTTATGCAAAATATCAGTAAGTCATTTTTATTTACGATCCTTTGTCTTGAAAACGGTTTATGACTGTGCCTTCGACATCTAACAACAGGTAGAACAGTTCTCAGATCTTCTGAGAGTCGGCTTCCCAGGTTATAATCCTCAGTTTGGCTCGAATAAAATTCCTTTTTTTTCTTCTTACCTTGATTGTTAATTGCATTTTCATCAACAGTTGTCTCACTGTTGAGTTTTGAGTGGACTTTAGGTATTCTGACTGCAAGTCCTCTGTCAGACATGTAACTGGGAAACATTTTCTCCTAGTCTATAGTTTGTTATTTCATTCTCTCAACAGTGTCTTCCACAAGGCAGACATTTTTTGATTTTGATAAAGTACAGCTTATCAATTATTTTGTTTCCTGAATCATGCTTTTGCTGTTACATCTAAGGACTTATGACCCCTGGTCATGAAGGTTTTCTTCTGTCTTACACTTTATATTTAGATGTATGACCCACTTTGAGTTACTTTTTTCACTAAGTGGAAGGTTTTTGTCAAGAACCTTTTTGCCTCTGGATGTCTAATTGCTATAGCAGTATCCTTTTCCATTAAATTGCTATGGCCCCTTTATAGAAATCAAATGACTATGTTAGCATCTGTATCTGGACTCTCCCTTTTGTTTCAGTGATTTATGCATCTAACTTTTTACAGATACCTCACTGTCTTGATTGCTGCAGCTTTATATATGTTTTAAAATCAAGTAGTGTGATCCTTCCAACTTTACACTTCTCTGTCAGAATTGTTATATTCTAGTTCCTTTGCCTTTCCACATCCATTCTACAATCACATTTTCTATATCTATAAAATATTCTGTAGGAACTTGATTGTGGACTTGTTTAATCTGTAGATTAGGGCAGAGAGAATCACCATCTCTACCATGTCTTCCAGTCTTCAGTTTCATCAGTGTTTTGTGGTTTTAAGTATACACATCCTGACATGTTTGTTAGGTTATAGCTATTTCATTTTTCATAGAGCTGTTGTAAATGTTATTTTTTAGATATCAGCTTACAATTGTACATTGCTCATATAGAGAAATACAACTGGTTTTTGTCTGTTGACCTTATATCCTGTGACATTGTTAAAACTCACCTATTAATTCAAGGAGTTTTTAAACATTTTTTTGTAGGTTACTTGGGATTTTACACATAGACAATCATGTTATCCAATCTGTATGCCTTTTATTTCTTTCTCTCGCCTTACATCATGGTCTAGGAATTTTAGTACAATTTTGAATGAGACAGGTGAGAGAGGACATTTTTCCTTGTTTCCAATCTTAAGGAGAAAGACTTTCACCAATAAGTACAATGTTAGCTATAGGTTTTTTGTAGATGCCTTTATCAAGTTAAGGAAATTTCCTTTTATTCCTGGTTTGCTGATGGTTTTTTTGTTTGTTTGTTTGTTTTTGCGGTACGCGGGCCTCTCACTGTTGTGGCCTCTCCCGTTGCGGAGCACAGGCTCTGGACACGCAGGCTCAGCGGCCATGGCTCACGGGCCCAGCCGCTCTGCGGCATGTGGGATCTTCCCGGACCGGGGCACGAACCCGTGTTCCCTGCATCAGCAGGCGGACTCTCAACCACTGCGCCACCAGGGAAGCCCTATAGTTGTTTTTTAAATGGTGGCTCTAGGGCTTCCAATATAGATAATTATTCACAGAGTACTCAGAACGAATACTTCACCATTTCAAGTAGAATGTAGAAACTTTATGGCCATATAGATAGCTTTACCTTCCCCCCTTTATGTTGTAGATGTCTTATCTTACATGTACATGAACTGTAAATGCCACTGAACAGTGTTATAATTTTTCCTTTGTCATCAAATATATTTTAAAAATAGAGGACAGATCCACTAGACAGAGATCACCAAGGAAAGAGAAGACTTTAACAATACCCTAAACAAACTAGACCTAAATGACATCTATTGACAACTCCACCCAACAACAGCAGAATACACGTGCCTCTCAAGTGCACATGGAACATCCTCCAGCATAGACCATATGCTAAGGCATAAGATAAACCTCAATAAGTGCAAAAGAATTGAAATTATACATACGAAGTATGTTTTCCCACAACAATGGAATGAAATTAGCATTCAACTACAGAGCGGAATTTGAGAAATTTACAGATATGTGCAAATTAACAGCATACTTGTAAATAACCAGTGAGTCAAGACATCACAAGGGAACTTAGAAAACACCTTGAGATGAATGAAAATGAAGAGGCAACATGGTCTGTCGTGGCACGTATGTGTCCCAGGGCCAGCTGGGGGCCGTGGGCGCTGCTGCTTCTGAGCTCTAGAAGTTCTGATAGCTCTGTGGAATGCTGGAAACTGTGCTCAGGGTGGAATGTGCTTTGCCAAGTATCCAGCAATCGCCGAGCTCCTCCTGTGGGCGGCAGGGGTATGAGGACAAAACGAGTCCTTCCGCTGGGAGCCATCCTTCTGGCAGGAACACAGACCAATACGTACAAGTGCTCAAAACCACTGCTGAATCAGAGGTGTGAGCAGAGGAGAGTGACTAGTTTTGCTTGAGGAAGTCAGGAAAGGTTTAAAAAATGGGTTGAATTTGATGTGAGTCTCAAAAGTGAGGAGGGTACATGGATCTCAGGAGGGCAGGTGAAGGTCTGGGAAAGATAGTCCTGCGTGATGGGCATGGCCATTGGGAGAAAACAGACTCAGCAATAGGTTGGGACCTGCTTGTTCGGTGAGCCTAATGAGGCTGGTAAACAAGGGGAGTCGAGTGATGGCTGCTTGGAGGTCAGAGCAGAGTGAGGACAGCGTGGAGCCAGCCAGGGCGCCAGGTGGGAGGAAGAAGGGCTCTGGGACCTTCAGCAGCTGAAGGGCTGGACTTTGGAGTCCTTAGCTGTGGGGATGGGAGGGGTGGGGGAGGGGAGAACAGAAGGCAACTCGACCTTAGCCTGGGAGCCTGGAGAGATGGTGATGCCACTAAGGGCAGTGGGAAAATGGAGGAAATGGGAACTGGAAGAGGGCCAGGGCCCCTGCTCCCAGGCCGGGCTAGTGGGTATTTATTCTCCTTTCAAGATCCAGCTCCAGGAGACCCTCCCCCGCCACCTGCGGGGTGCTGCCGGTGTGATCTTGCAAAACCTTATGCTTCCTCCCATGCTGTGCTGTAATCGCCCATCTCTCTTTCTTGGCCAGGAGGAAGCCAAGGCCTGCACCTGCCCAGGGGAGGACAAGGTGTGCAGGACTCAGGTCGGACATTTGAGGAGGAGAGGAGGAGCCCGGGCACGATGGAGCCCCAAGAGCATGGGGCAGCTGAAGGGTGTGAAGATAAAGAACTGAAGCAGGTCAGAATTCACAGTGAACCGTGGGAAGACTCCACCACCAGCCTACATGGTTCTAAGATTTGCCTTATATACAGCAATCAGCCCATTTGCTTTTATTCGTATACATGAATGTTTCCGTGATATACTCAAGAAGACTTGAATTTTTCACACACACAGACATCCACCAAGTAACAGGGTAGAAATGTGCACAAGCTCGGAAGCACAGGAACCACCTGTGTTCAGGTTCTGGACACGCTACGTCTTGCCGTGCAAACTCAAAGGGCCTCCTTGACTTCACAGCCCTGGATGATTGTCAGGATTAAGTAACACCGTGTTACCTACAAGGTAGCTGCCCTGTGAATGCACAGAGGCTGTTTGACATTTTTACATGGTTTTAGATATAGTACCACTTAAACTGTTTTCCAGAAAAAAACTACATACAAGTAAAAGTTTAAAATGGCTTTAAAAAAAATGTAGAACTCTTTTTAAAATTGAAGTGTAACTGACCTATAACATCAAGTTAGTTTCAGGTGTACAATATAATGATTCCATATTTGTACACATTGCAAAATGATCACAATGTCTAGTTAACATCCATCACCATGCAGTTTTTTTTTCCTGGAATTTTTTAAAAATTAATTTATTTTATTTTATTTATTTTTGGCTGCATTGGGTCTTCGTTGCTGTGCGCAGGTTTTCTCTAGTTGCGGCGAGTGGGCCTCTCATTGCGGTGGCTTCTCTTGTTGCAGACTCTAGGTGTGCGGACTTCCGCAGTTGCAGCACGCGGCCTCAGTAGTTGTGGCTCACGGGCTCCAGAGTGCAGGCTCAGTAGCTGAGGCACACGGGCTTAGTTGCTCCGTGGCATGTGGGATCTTCCCGGACCAGGGCTCAAACCGGTGTCCCCTGCATTGGCAGGTGGATTCTTAACCACTGTGCCACCAGGGAAGTCCCCACCATGCAGTTTTAACATTTTTTTTTTATGATGAGAACTTTTAAGATCTATTCTTTTAGGAACTTTCAAACGTGCAACTCAGTATTAATAACTATAGTCACCATTGCTGTACATGATATCCCTATGAATTGTTTATTTTATAACTGGAAGTTTTTATCTCTTGACCCTCTTCACCCATTTTGCCCACCTCCACCCTCCCACCCCGCCTCTGACAACCACCTATCTGTTCTTGTTTTTTTTTTTTTATGACTTTTGCTTTATGATTATTGGGTTTTTTTTAATGATTCCACATATAAGTGAGATCATACAGTATTTGTCTTTCTCTGACTTATTTCACTTAGCATAGTGTCCTATCCATGTTGTCATAAATGGCAAGATTCCTGGCTTATGTCTAGCTGAATGATGTTCCATTGATATATAGACCACAGTTTTTCATTCATTCATCCGTCGATGGACACTTAGGTTGTTTCCAAAACAGCTTTCTTAAGCACTAGTCCTATATTCTCATGGTTCCATGTCTCAAAGCCATTCAAGTTAAGCAAAACACAACAGTTATTTTTAACAAGTATGAACATTTATTAAGCACCAAGGGTATACTGCACTGGTTGCTATGTAAAAACACAATTATTGACATAGTGTCCCTGCCACTGAGCTTACAATCTAAAATGAAATACAATAACAATGCTGTAAGCCGACCTCTAAATTTCCTTAATTTAGAAATTGCTATTTTGGCAAATAAGTGAGGCAAAATGATCTACCATCAGTTACAATGTTAATAAGGCTTTGAACATGATCCAAAGAACGTTTGACTTGTACCCAAACGTTTTCCCAATTATCTTAGGCTTGATAAGAAAAAGACCACCTAGAAGTGGTAAACAGTGAATTATTTCAAACTGCCTTGTAGGATTTTAAGCCAAGATTTGCTCACTAGCCGGAGTTTCTCTCCGGCCAGAGGAAGCCGTGCGAAACACCGTAAAGTAAGCAAGTCCGTCCTCTCGTCCACTGACAACTGTTCAGCTCTTCCTCTCCCCACGAGTGAGGGCTCTGTGTCCCCTACAGCAGAGAAGGTATGTGTCTGGATAAAACACCCCACAGCCCTGGAGGCTTAATGAGGCTGACTTGCAGGAAATACGAACTCGTATTTTATGAGAGGGGTGAGCGGTGGGACCTCTGCTACAGGAGAGACGTGAACCGAGCAGCGGTTCAGCCCATGCCTCTTCCCAGTGATCAGAAACACAGGCAAATGGGCGCCTTCTGCTCCGAATTTCTGGTGTGAGAGCATTTAGGAATTGAGCATCGAGACCCCAGACTGAAAACCCTGCACTATTCTGCCTGTATCCACAGTATAGTATTTAATAAATACTTTGAAGATTTTTGTTGCTGGTCATGTATTAGCTGACAAAGGCACGCTGAAGGGATTCTGATTCTTGCTGTCAAATGCAAAGACAGTTTCAGACTTCTAAGCACAGTCTTAAACTATATATTGATTATCTTCAATCACTGATAATTCTTTGAACTCTAAAAGAACACTAAAAAATAAAGCAATTGGTTATAAATTAACTGAAATACAGTTTACTCTGTAAAGTGCATGCACAAATGTTTAAAAAATACATGCATACAAATATTTTAATGGCAGACTGGTAGCATCCTGAGATTTTTTTTTTTAATGGTAAAACAGTATTTCAGCAATTTTTGGAAAAACCAATAATTTTCCCCTAAGTCCATCTTGGCAATTTTCTTTTACATGATAACATAGCAGCAGCAACATTTAAAAAATGTTCACAAAATTTGCTTTGCATACAAGTTTATCAGGAAAGACTGGTCCAGAAACTTCAGGATAAAACTTTTTACAAAGTAAAGTAATTCACTACTTTTGACCTAAAATTGATACTTAAACATTCCTCTTCCAATTTAAAAGTGTCATTTATGCCTCCTACTTATAAATAAAATCTAATTATGAGATTTGTAATGAAAAATTTGAAACACACATCAACATCCTTCTCTTCTAGTAAGATTACAGAAATTAATTTCAATGTGTTTCCCCAAAAAGTGAAAAAAAGTTTAACATATAATCATAGCTGTGGTAAATGAATTTGAGTTTACAAATCTCAGTCAGTGCACTTGTTTTTAGTTTGTAAGGTGTGAAACAGCTAGAATTCCTGATTAATGTATGTATTCTTCTAAGGCAAGGCAAGTTCATTTATGTATAAAGCACAGATATTAGCTGGTTATAAAGGCAATATGAGCAATACATATACATTCACTTTTTTTTAAAGTGATACATTCCAAACTACATAACATTTAATTTCATGTCCTATTCTAAGACTACATCTTTAACCTTAACCTTAGAAGCATAATTGATGTAATACATTAAAAAATACTTCATTTCCCCAATATTATAAAGTATACTGTATTTTCAAATACCTAGTATAAATTTTTTTGCACAAAATTTAAAAAGGAATACTATCAGCTAACTATAACTACTATGATAAGTAACTGTATGAAGAAGTTCACAAGGAGAACAAAATATAAAACTAAGCACAGTAATTACGGCATTTATAACCCTAACAGCAAAAACCCCCAAATCACGTACTTCTGAATGTACTTGCTTCTTATCTTAGTAATGTGTATATTCATTTCACAGCCACTAGTTTGATAAATGTACTAAGATTCTGTAAGGTCTGTTTTTCTTGGCTGGTTGTTTTTCTTTCTTATATCCTCCCAAACTGCAGTTGCAATTAATTTGCTTTTGAATACAAAGTAAAATAGTGTTTATATTTTTTATCTGAGTCATGTAAAAGCTGACTCCTTACTTTCATTTTTAAAAGTTATACTTAACTTTCTGGACCTCAATTAAAATTTAACATTTAACCATGTTTCTTTTGCTATTAAGTATAGTTGACATTTCAAATTGATAAGGGTTACTAACAAAGGCAAATTTTGATCTCATCCATGTTTTAAATATGATTACACAAACTTTTTTTAATGAGAAAAAGGAGATGAAGAAAACCATTCAATAGGTCCTCTTCACTCTCAACTATTTTGCGATACAGCTTTAAGTAAGGGTGTATCAGGTCAACCAATGTTGTAATCTCTTATCTTTGCATAGAAGAGAAAAAATAAAATGAAGTTATTTCCTTCCTAAGGTCTCAGCTAGCTTCTTAAGTCTTTTTTTCAGCTCCAACGGGAATTTCTCATAGCACTTCTTACAGACTGGCTTCATGTCAAACTCCACAAACTTATTCCTAAAGATAACAACAATAATAATAAAAAAGAAATTAGTGGAAATGTAGTCAACATTTGTATATAGACAGACAAATAATGTGCAGTAACTTTACTGAAGTAAATGAAGACACTATGCATATTACATCTATATTCGTATTAGCAAAAAACTATAATTCTAATCTCAATTCTCATCATTATGGTAAACATAAAAAATTCACAATATCATTTGAAGGAAGTTGCCCTTGTAAATTGATCTTGTACATCTATCTAATACAGAATGGATATTATCGATCCATTTTAGTCTGTGCTAAGTATATAGGGAATATAATGTAAATAAAATTCAGATAATTAAAGTCAATCACATTTTAAAGTACCATGAGAGCACTTTTAAAGAACAGTCATTCAAAGCAAAGAACTATATTTCTGTAATTTGAACGATCCTCTCTTTACTGAAGGCAAAATCATCTTACTTATTAGTATTTTATATCATGTAGCTGTGAGGTTTCATCTTTCCTGGCCTCCCATCCCCACAACAACAAGAAGAAGCATCTTGAAAAAAAATCTAACATAATATATAGGTTATTTTGGTTGGCTGTCTGACAGAAAGCTTTAAATCACTTTTCAAGAGCACAAGTGGACCAGTTGGTCACATCTGTGACCTGTGGTCTGTGGTCACATCTGTGAACGGCGTATATAGGAGAACTCAACTCTTTTTTAAAAGCCAGGGCAATACACACTCTCAATTCACTTGTAAAACAATTGTGGACAGGTGTTGAGATGGCCTCCTAGCTATGGGTGATACATCTCCAGCTGACAGTTATGAGGGCTTATCACCGTTGAAATCATGGGTCTTTAATTGTGAATGGAGCAAATGCAGAATTTTACAACTTGCTCATTTTCTGTGAAATTACGTTTAGGAAGCATTTGTGGGACAGGTCCAGTGATACACTGTCAGCTGTGACAAATTATTATATCTGCTGATATAATTTTAAAGAACAACATTAATGGCAAAGTTAATTCCTGACCACACATTTAAAGGGAAAAATCTTTTAAAGCACCACATGGGAATTATTTTCTACTGTTTTTCAGAGATCCTAATGCTGACAGTTATTCAAATGATGTTACATCTCAACTGGCAATTTGATTTAAATAGTACCATTGAGTTAAAAGTTCTCCCAAAGTCTTCTTAGAACAAAAGCTATTAAAACCACCATGTTTTTGATGAAAGAAATAAATTATCCCTGCTCCCAGAGATAATGCTAAACAAACCTTATGTTGTTTTAATCTTATATCTGAATTTTAATTCCTCTTTCACTTTAAACAATAAAAAAATTTTAGAGCTCAGAACACAATGGTACTATGAAGGAACTGGGACAATCATGCTAGCAATTCAAGAGAATTCAGAAGATTGAAATATTTCCCATAAAAATCAGGAATACAATTGAGTTTGAAAACATCAAGAAAATGAGTTCATAACCAGCAGCATGTGGGCAGTGAATGAAAGCACATATACACACACCAGAGATGCCGTATCTTATTATGTACCTTAGAAGGTCTCTGCTTAGACAGGAAACATGCTGAGAGGATTCAGTTTAATATAGAACTTAGAACATGCAACACAGGAATTGATCAAATTATATTATTTTAGGCAAAGAAACCAAAAACCAGGATTTTAAAAGCTGCAATTATCGGACAAGAATACTTTGAAACTTTTCCAGTATCTATTAGGAGATTAGAATTCTTCCCTTTGAATCCACTGGAAAAAGAAAAAAGAAATCTATACCATATTGTGATTTAAAAAACGAGCTGAGAGAGTCTACAGGTTCAGAGACAAAAGTGAAGTACAAGCCAGTGTTAAGTGTGAACCCTTCTCAAGGTGTGTAACTTTAATAATTAGGCAAAAGGACCAGCTCTACATGGGACAAATGCTTCTATTTCAATCTCCCGTGGCTACAGATACATGCCCGAAAGTAACGAAAAAAGCAAGAGACAAAAAACAGAATGAAAACATATTCTAAAGGACTAACCAAAGGAGAAAGCAGTGAAAATGATGACACAGGGATAGAAAAGTTTACAAACAGACTGGCTTTTTCTTTTTCTGCTTGTCCTTATCCTTTGCTTCTCTCTCCCGTTTGGCAAGTCGCCTCTTAAATTCTTCTGGCATTTTCTCGTAACAGTGTTTGCAGACTGGTTTTAGATCAATTTCAACAAACTTATCCCTTTGCGCAGGACAGAGAAGGAACAGGAGAAAACAGGGAACAATTAAAGGAAGAAGCTTTGCTCTTAGAAGGCCTGAGCAGAAAGAAGAAATAAGGCATCAGATCATTCTTTTTAAACTCTGTTAACAACGTGCCCCAAGCGTTCGTCGCAGGGCTCGCGGGAGCCGAGGGCAGACTTACTTGAGCGTTAACTTGGCGCTGCAGGTGGAACAGGCGAAGCAGTGCACGCACCAGGCCTTGTTGAGGGCGGAGACCACTAGGGGACAGGAGGGGGACCGTCACTCGCCGCACCCACCCTTCCCGGGGTGGGTGCCCTCCTCAAGGGCTTTTCTCACCAAAGAGCCACACACAGCACTAAAAACCTCAGTGCCGTTAACTGACGCTCACAGGACCAGTCGACGTTCTTCATTAATTTCTCGCATCCCGTTGTCAGAACACACAACCCCAGCTCTGCATTTGTCTCCCACGACTGTAGGCTTCCCCTTAGGGAAGATCACCATTGCCTTTTCAACCCGTGTTGGTGGTTCATGCTTTTTTCTCCCGTGAGGCATCCGAACCAGCAGGTACCAGGTCTTCACGCCCACACCCCCCAGCCCCGCCCCAACTGCCAAGCTGTGACGGCGCGGCCCGGCTTTCCTAGCACAGCAGGTAATTAAAACGAAGTCCACACACTGACTCACCGGCCTGCAGGAGCCTGTCTTCCAAGCCAACACTAAGGCAAGAGCTTCCCTCCCCTGGCAGCTGCCTCCCGTGGGCGGGGGTAAGATTTATTCCCAAAGGCGCTAGAGATCACTTTCCTGAACCCACCCCTTCGTGAAGGGCACACGGGCAGTGTTTCAGAAAGCATTTGCCGAGTTAGGCTCTCTGCTCAGAGGCTGAAGCAGGAATGTTTGCGACTTCGCCAGGAAGCTTCTGGCAGAACTTGCTGCGCCTGTTGGCAAACACAGCTGCTTCCTTCCTGTCCACATCAATTAGGGACGAGGGGGCGGGCCCTGGAAACACCTAGATATGACTGCCAGGGTGCAGGGGACCCTTCCTAAGTGCTCCCAAGAAACACGCCCTGCAGCTTCCAGAAGGAGGGACTGCACGGAGAAGAGGCCTTGGGGTCAGCCGCTCCTATGGTAACAACCGGACCCCTAAGGCACTGGCTTAGAGCATCACCATAAACGAGCAACAAGCCCACCTCTTAGGAGTTCGCATCTCCCTGCTAGAGAATACTTGGGAAATATGCAAAGAAAGAGGAAAAGTAACTGATAACGATCACATTCCAAACAACCTTTTTCAATCTTCATGTGACCCAAGGGTTTTTGTGTCAAAACGGTGCCCTACAGGTTAAAATCCCTGCAGGTACTTACCATCACCTTCTATAACACGGTTGCAGTGGAAACAAACATCACCAAATAGCTGAAAATGAAAAAAAAAAAAAAAAAAAAAAAAGAGTAAAGATGTGTTACAACTAAGTATCAGAACACCAAACACTTAATATAAATAATTTCAGTTCTTTGTACAACTTAAAAACACACAGCTGGCTACCTAAACCCAGAATTTGCCATTACTAGAGAGAGAATCAGTAAAAGTTCACTGACTAGTTTTTACTTCCTACAATGAAAAGAATTTATTCTTCATCATGATCAAAAACAAACAAAGGCTCTGGAAATGTTCTGGATTTCAGGAAGCTAAAGGAGCATGAAAACCCTACACTGGGTCTGGTACTGGAGTGGAAAAAAGGCCAGAAGGACTTTATTGGGTCAAGTGACAGCAGTGGAATGGAGAGATTGAAGTAATCAGTACAGGTAACCATGGTTACATAAGAGAGTCCCGTATTCTTGGGAAATGTACACTGAAGTATTTAGGGGTAAAGGACCGTGGGGAACTCATCATCAAATGCTTCTGAAAAAATACGCATGTGTTTATATGCGTACATAAATTTGTATATAAGGAAACGTGCATTCACGTCAGTGTCGTCTTCATAGATAGGGCAGGACACACACATGCTGAAGCAGGTAGTAAACCTGAGTAAAACAGGTAGGTATTTTCTTTGTATATTTTTATTTTACAACCTTTCTGTGAGCCTGAAATGATTTTCTAAATAAAATGTTAAAAAGCAATCGCTATAGCCCAACGTACATTTTCCCAGAGCTCTCCTTATACTTAAACATTGAGAAGCTCAAGCTCATACATGTGTGTGTAGTATTCCACGAGCCCCGTCACTACCTGGTTGTAGTGGGTTTCACAGTACGCCAGGCCCTTCCTCTCATAATGGCGATGTCCGAGAAACGGTTTCTCACACTTGGCACAAACAAAATGCTGAAAGAAATTGCGTTAGGTCATACTTGGATTGCTGTGTTTTATTTACACAGTGAAGCAAAACCCCAAAGCTGAAGTAGCTCAGAGGAGATCCATGACAGCCTGGGGTGCTTATGTCATTTGGGCCACAGGTGACCCTGTAGTGCATCCAGCCTTCGTCCAGGCATCCGGAGGCGTAGACGCGACAGCACAGAGTGAGGACAGAGGTGAACGTGGGGACACATCTCTGGGCTGGACCAGGACACCTCCTGCCTCAAGGATCTAGGAACCAAGAGCACTGCTCGCCTCGTCACTTGGAGGTCACAGAGCCGTGCAGAGTCTATGTTCTTCGTCTTCCACGAGGTCCACATGCACCCCTCAGCATCTCCCAGCCTCGCCAGCGCACCTGAGCCTCGGGCATGTGAGGGACCCGGTCACTCCTCCGCAGGGAACTCACCTCCACGTGCCACTGCTTGCCCATGGCGTTCACCACGCGCCCTTCGATGGGCCGGCGGCAGGCGCCACAGATGGGGACCCCCATCTTGTCGTGGCACGGCAAGCAGTACAGCTCCCCCTTCAGCTCCCGGGCGTCGGCGGTCAGCTCCTTCCTGCCCATGAGAAAGGGACCAGCTGAGCAGCAACACCGCAAGGAAGGCAGGCAACCGGTGCGGCCCACGTGCCTCCGAGAAGGTTTCCGAAGAGAACCCACAACAACCCCTGTAGCTGCTTTTCTCCCCCTTGGAGGTGGTCAGAGTAGTCTGAGCAAGAGGCTTGAATAGGCTTCAGATTCGTATCCAAACATCAACATCATTCACTGTTGATAAGCCGGACACACACCACCACGCCGGCCACAGTTACTGTCCCCTGTCTGCTGTCACTTTAGAGTCCCTCATCTTCCTTAAAAAGCTGGGGAGGGGGATCCCAGTCGTGAGGACAGACCCGCCGATGTTATCTTCCCAAAATAACCGAGGAGTTTGGAGACTAGTTCTACTTACTGACACTCACTAGCAAGCTGCTAAGAGTAGTTTTAGGTTAATAGAAAATACACAGATGAAATGCTCAGACTGTTCCTCTTCCAAATGCTTAAGTTCACTACTATTGTCAGCCTCGTGAGTCAATAAAACAGAGATGGCCCCAAATCAAGATGAATTTCATCGGTTTTAAAAGATTCTTTAGAAGTGCTCATGAAAAATGAACCGAGGGAGGACAGGCAAGAGAACGAGATAAGGTAGAAACTGAACTCCCAAAAGAAGCTGTTTGTCAGCCTTGACCTCAGCTCTCCACTCCCTACCATAAACTTAGCACTGATGGTCATGCTGACTACAGTAAAGTATCTTTTCCATTAAGTCCTTATATTAGATGGCAGATTCCGAAGCTCATAGCCTAACAATTTATCACGAGCTTTTGAGGGAAAAAAAAAAATTCCCTTTAGGTGTAAATACAGCAAAAGTAACACATGTAATTTAAGATAACACTCTAATTGTCACACCCTGTTATGCACGTACGAAAATAAGACCTTTTTAAGTCTTTTGTTTGTGGGGGGATCCTGTATGGGAAGAACACAGTGATGAAAAACAGTTGTGGGAATCATTAGGGATATTTTCATATGAGCTGACTATTTAAAGGTATGTGTATACATTCATGTGGACACGCACACACACAAATGTGGCACCATGTTGCCTGGTGGAACTGAATGAAGGGTATGGCAGTTCTCTGTGTGTTAGTCTCCTGACCCTTCTACAGGTTTAACGTTTTCCAGATTAAAAGTTGAAGGAAACCGATTTGGGTGCCAGAGTAACAGAAAGACTCTAGATCAGTGCGATCGCCGGTTCCCTCCATGTGTACCACGAGAAGGCAGACACTGCAGTACCCGCAGTTGGCGCAGTTGAAGTGGTCTGGGTGGTAGGGGTCGTTCTTGAATATCAGAGGCTGCTCGTCAATGATGGCATGACACTTCTGGCAGACGTATTTCCCGAGGCCTCGGGCTTTCTCTCGGTTATGGCAGGGGCGACACAGGTGTCTGAACAGACAGAGCCAAAACTGTTTTAGAAACTGAAGTTTAAAATCTAAGCTTCGGGCCTCCCTGGTGGCGCAAGTGGTTGAGAGTCCGCCTGCCGATGCAGGGGATACGGGTTCGTGCCCCGGTCTGGGAGGATCCCATATGCCGCGGAGCGGCTGGGCCCGTGAGTCATGGCCGCTGAGCCTGCGCGTCCGGAGCCTGCGCTCCACAACGGGGGAGGCCACAACAGTGAGAGGCCCGCATACCGCAAAAAAAAAAAAAAATAATAACAAAAAATAAAATCTAAGCTTCTCCCTGATAATTGAAAAAGAAAAAAGATTCCCGTATCTACGAAAAGAAATTAAAGAAACCATTTCTTTCTTTTTTTTTTTCTTTCTTTTTGCGGTACGCGGGCCTCTCACTGTTGTGGCCTCTCCCGTTGCGGAGCACAGGCTCCGGATGCGCAGGCTCAGCGGCCATGGCTCACGGGCCCAGCCGCTCCGCGGCATATGGGATCCTCCCAGACCGGGGCACGAACCCGTGTCCCCTGCATTGGCAGGCGGACTCTTAACCACTGCGCCACCAGGGAGGCCCAAGAAACCATTTCTTTAAACCTCACCGCTGGGCTTAAAAGAGCAGAACCGAGCCCCGACTTTTCACACGGAAAGTTATTTATCCCTCCCAGAGGACCAGACTGACGGCTGAGAAACTCCCTGCAGTAGCCTCTCCCGCAGACGCCGGGCCCCACGCCCCACCTCCGTGTCCGAGGCCCCAGGGAGCACGCGCTACCGCGGAGCGCCACTGCCCACCCGTGCCCGACAGGTGACAGGGTGCCCTGCTCCTACCTCCCGGCGCTCTTGACAAACCCGATGTCTGCCAGCACCCCCTGGCAGAGGTCACAGCGGAAACACTCGGGGTGCCAGCTGTTGTTCATGGCTTTGATCACTCGGCCGATGATGAATTCCCCTGCGGAGAGGAGCGCACGGGCTGCAGCGCGGCTTCGCCGCCTTCAGCCGCCGCTGGCAAAACACCTGCCCCTTTCCCCACGTGTGCGGCTCCCGCACAAAGCGCTACGTTAGAAAAGTGCTTCCGTGTCATCTGAGTCCTTGTTTTGGGTTCTGTAGCTGCCACACTTTCAGGCTGTCTATCACATCTCTGAATCTGCTTTTCCAGAGGAAGTACCGGGCTCTCCCTCTCCCGAAGGTCTTTTGGTTTTTTTCTGGTCATAGACACAGAAAACAGAAATCCACCGCATGTTTTCTTGTACCACATACTTAATTGCTTCCTTCATTCAACCTTGTCAGCATGCTACTCGGTGTCCCCAGTCTCTCCTGCTGTGTGACACGCAGGCCACCCCTGCACGTCTCAAGGTTCCCGCTGAGGCCGCCCGGGCTGCACTGAGAGGGAAGAAAGGAATCCTACGGGGCATCGAACAGAAGTCCGGTGAGTCCTGGCCTTCACCCTACAGGCCCTGAGAAGCGTCACTAACATTACTGACGGGAACAGGGCTGACAAAGCACCGCGCCTGCACGCTTTCATTCCTACGAGCACTGCTATGAGGTCGTTCTGAAGGAAACTTACTTTTCTCGTGCACTGGGCAGTGAAACTTACCACACTGGTGACAGCAGGGTGCAAAGAGCATCTGAAAGTCATGTTCACAGTACTTCCTTCCTTCAAACTGAAACAGAAAGTACCAGCGACTTGTAAATAGGAAGCAATCCCGGGATGAATGGAATTTTTCTGCGGAGACTGTAGGGAAGAGGTTTCTGGACTAGAGCTCTGCCCAGAATCTGTAACCCTCCTGAGATACGTAAAGGCAGACACACTTTGGTACCGTCCCGGCACCGAGCACGGGCACCGGAAAGACCCATTGAGGCCAGAACCGATCCTCTGCCCCCAGAGAAGGGTGAGCTCCTCCACACTGGCTCCACCTGGAGGGTTCGGACAAGAGCCACAGACACCCCCCCAGATAATGTGCACAGACGTACAAACCTCCCCCCACGCTGAGAATACGTACTTACGAACAGTAAATATGTTAGCATATTTTTTTTAAAAATATAAACATTTTTAAATGGGTCCAAAACCCATTTTAAAAAATATTCTTTTCCTACAGGTGGAAAATTTATCCTTCATTTCTCTCCTTGACCTGTTTTCCTTTCATTTCCCCCCAAAAGTTTTATGCTACAACAATACTTTTTCCACCAAGGTCCTTAACTGATCATCCTACCGTATTTCTCTGCAATTAAAATGTATTGTGAAACTTTAAAATTTGTTTTACTTTCCAAATCCATAGGCCCTAAAGGTTAACATTCTTTTTCTTCTGGATTAAGTTATCATTACAATGATTATTGGTATACAAATGATGAAAACATAGGTATGTTACAAATGTTACATTTTATTCACTATTTAATTATTTACATGAGAAGCAAACCCTAATGAGATGAGCAGGGCCACTCTTTACCCTCACCATTATTTCATGCTTCCATGGATAAAGATGACTGACCACTGGAAGACTCAGGGTTCAACATTAATTCTAGATTTATTTTCTATTTTGGGGGTTGCTTGTACCCTTTTCACGTAAATAAGTCGTGGGAATTATATAATGCGTCCCTTTGAATCTTTGAGCTCCTTACCAGTTATTTGTCAAAATCACATATTGTTTGATTATCAAAATCCATGCTTAATGACGTTCCAGTTGTCAACTCAATCTCCTCAGTTATGGAAATTAGCTGCAGATTTAGCTCATTCAATTTATTGACCATATCCCCTACAGCTTAACTGGCATTCCGGGCAAAGCACGTTTATCTTGTGCCAGAAAAACTCTTACTTCTTTTTTAAACTCAAATGAATGAGCTCTGATACATTTAATGAGTCTATTTTTTAAAGTTACAAACAGAAGATATTAACTCAATACACTATTACTCAATATTCCGTCACAGTGCATTGTAACGTGTAGCCCAAAGCAGAAGTTATTTATAAGTGAGATATGTTCCTTTACTGAGTGTACATTGTGTACATTCATAGAAATCTGATATTGAGCTTTTAGCAGTAATTTTTTAAACAAACATAATATAAAAATGCAGAAATAACTGTACTTAGAAATGATCGACTTTTTATCTGCCACCCCGTCTTGTTCAGTGGAGGAAGGAGACTCAAACTGTCTCAATTTGCCACTTAAGTTTACTAGTGAAAGGCTGGGTAATGGTAACAAGTCGTCGTAAAGGCTTCAGAAGGATAGTGTTTTGTGGCTTGTGTGCACACGCGAGTGGCAGTTTTAATTTATCAGTTTATCAGAAAATCAGTATTTTCTATGGAAATAACTCGATCAAAGATCTGTCACAGACTTTTGAGACCCATTAAAATCAAGTGTAAGGAGAAAAATAAAAGAAATGATCAGCAATGACTGCATTTAATGAAAAGAGAAAGACACATATTGCTTAAAAAAACAAAGCAACAGGAGGCCAGCAGTTGGCATATATGCTGTATCTGTTAGTAGAAGACTGAAAAGCTTAGGGCTGGTTGTGGTTGGAGTAAGTCTTCAAAGCTGTGATTCAGGCGGGCAGGACGCGGTGGGGCTTAAGGACTTTGCCTGCCCTGGACGCAGCCCGGCTGGACCGTGACCTGCTCGGGGCCCCGTGAGCGTCACGCCTGCTCTGCTCGGCTCCCACCACGCTCGCCCTTCCGCAGGCTCTCTGCACGCCTCTCTCTGCCTTAAAACGATGAGTCCTTTTGAAATTAGGGCAAAGTCCTAAAAGACAGTTGTCACAACGACTTCCCACATTCCCAAACCTGCCATCTTTCTGCATACAGAACACCCAATACAACGGTTCCTCAGCTGGGCTGCATCCTTAGCGAGAGAATACATAAGGCCGGGAAAGGTGGGTAGCCCTGTGGGTTTAGGGACCCCCAAAAATCTCTTCTGATTGGGGTCCTAGAGCAATTCGTCAGAGTAGGATTTCACATCCCTTCCTTTCGTCAAGGGCGAGGACTAAGCGCTATCGGGAATACAAAAATATCATCAGGCAAATCGATTTTAGGATGAACAGTCCCTGAGACCGGAATCTGAGGGTCCAGAAATGGGCCCTTGAAGCCATCCCTACGGCAACCGCCCTGCATGCCTGGGGTGTGCTCCCCCAAATGAAGACTTCTGAAAAGGGAGAGCTTCTTTTGCTAGGATGAGCTGCCTCTTTTCTAAGCATGTAGAAATGATCAGACATACTCTGGCTCGATTTCTGAGCGCAGGAGAAAGGCCGGAGGCTGAGTAAAACTCTAGGGTGTGAAATGAAGAAAAGTCAGAACGCATCAAGTTGGAAGAATCAAACTTCCATGAATACTGTCTTTCTAGGTACAACCCAGAACTGGTTTATCATAGAACAAGTCTGTAGAATAAGAAAAATTAATGCTCCAAATTCGCAGCGTTTAACAAAATGCCAAAGAAGCCTGGGACCCGCCAGGATGGGGAGGGGACCCTGGCCAAGAAAAGCCCTGCTTTTAATGGTTCTAAGTTTGGTTTGGAGTTCCGTGAAGACTCTCTTTGGGGGAAAAGAAGAATGCTGCCGCTTTAAAGAAAGCTCAGAATTTGAAACTGTGCTGATGGTCTCACCTCCAGCCACATGCAGATGTGAGAAGTCTTCCCAGGTTTCCTGTCCACCAGCCTTGCCCCCAGGGTCCAGCTTCCTGAGGAATCATGATTCCTTCCTTATTAGAGGAAACGAGGGAAGTAACCTCTTTGTAAAGTCTTCCCACTAAATCACTCACCACAAATTGGACTTTCCTGTTATGCATTTGTGATGGGGGGGGGGGGTCACATTGGGGGAATTCACACTAAGGAGAGAGAAAGGTGAGGTGTCCTGAGCGGAGCTGGGCAGGCTGCCTGGCCTCCCCCGCTCCATCCTGTCGGTAACTTTTCTGGAATCACGTCACTCTGGAACTGTTGGTTCCACTTTATTTCACAAACCATTTCCTTTGGGGAAAAATTAAGATAATCCCTTTGGAGGAAATCCTGATGTCACAAAAGGAGATTTAGGAAGTGGAGTCATGGCCACACACAGTGTCAGGGCCTGGGGGCCAAATGGGTGTTTCCCCCTGGAAATGGCATTTAATCAACCGCCTATGACTTGGCCATTTTACAAACACTTCTCCACGTTATTGGAGAATGATGGGCAAACTGACAGGCCACGAAGACAGGCTTCCCTCTCGAGATTTAACCGCAACACCAAAGTAAGGATCACGAATCACACGCAGTGTTTTATTCTTATTTGGTCACTGTCTTCCGATATGGATAAAGTTAAAAGATGGATAACTTTCGGGGACTTGCCTGGTGGCGCGGTGGTTAAGAATCCGCCTGCCAATGCAGGGGACACAGGTTCAAGCCCTGGTCCAGGAAGATCCCACATGCCGCGGAGCAACTAAGCCCGTGTGCCACAACTACTGAGGCTGCGCTCTAGAGCCCTCGAGCCACAAGTACTGAAGCCCACGCGCCTAGAGCCCGCGCTCCGCAACAAGAGAAGCCACCGCAATGAGAAGCCCGCGCACTGCAACAAAGAGTAGCCCCCGCTCACCGCAACTAGAGAAAGCCCGTGTGCAGCAACAAAGACCCAACGCAGCCAAAATAAATAAATAAATAAATAAATAAATTTATATTAAAAAAAAGATGGATAACTTTCATAACCATTAGTAATCAAAAGTTATTTAAAATTAACATGTAGAAGTAGAATCTTTGAAAAGAGAAAACTGAATTTCAGTTTGGGGAGCCGGTTCTAGTTACTACACAGAAAGTGTGTCTTGGCTTCTGGTGAATGACGACGATATTTTCGTTACAGCTGAGTGACGAGCTGCCCAAGGATGCGTACAAGCACATCTCATTTAATTGCACTTCGCAGACAGCGTGTTTTCTACACACTGAAGGTTCGTGGCAACCCTGCTTCCCGCGAGCCTGTCGGCGCCATTTTTCCAACAGCATTATTTTTAATTAAGGTGTGTATGTTGTTTTTTAGCCATTATGCTACGGCAACTTAATAGACTACATATAGTGTAAATATAACTTTCCTATGTTCTGGGAAACCAAAAAATTCGTGCGACTCGCTTTATTGCAATACTCGCTTTCTTGGGTGGTCTGCACCTAAACCCACACTATCCGAGGTCTGCCTGTACTTATCTCCCTGTGCCAATTTACACAAGAAGGTGTATGCTTTCCTTAAGGTCTTTCTTAAGTGAGTTCTTTCTAGAAACACCTTCTAAGTACATTTTATGGCACAAGAATGCACTCTGACCGCAGTCGGATTCTTAGAGACAGACCACAAGGAGGTCTTGTTCTGTGCGGGGCTCTGCGTACACGGCCTGGGGAATGAGCCATTTAGAGCCAACCTGCTGCCAGCACAGGGAAGTTTATTACCTATGGGAAGAGGTGTTAGTGCAGCAGTCCTCGGCCGAGGGTGGCTGTGCTCCCCAGGGGAAAGCCGGCAATGTGTGTAGGTACCTCCGGTTGTCACAAGTGGGGATGTGAGGGGAGAGACTAAGGACGTTTCTAACACCCTACGACACACGGGACGCCCCACAGCAAAGCGCCATCCAGCACAGAGGGCCGGCAGTGAGAGGACGGGGACGCTGCTTGGAGCGCGTCCAGGGCTGGCTAACCGACGGGCACTGCGCGTGCCGTGCCGCCTGCATCACACTCATCACCCGGTGCTGCTGCCCAATGCGGCCGGCAGACGCCCAGCATGGGAAAGAGAAAGCGACAGAGAGGGAACAGCGGGCCATGGAAATAAGAAAAATGTTTGGGAAACAGAGCCTGCCTTTCTTCTCTGTTGCTCCCCTGGAATCTCTCTCCTAAGCCCTTTGTCATAATTACTCGTTTCAATAAAAAGATCTTAGATTTGAAAAGAGTATGTCAGGGAAAGAACACCATATCGGATATTAGAGGACCAAACTAGGTTCTAATCCCATTTATGTCACTAATCTGCTGTCAGCAAGAGCATTTCAGCCTCTCTGGGCCTCAAGGAAGAAAAGGCTTTCCAGGGTGTGGAGACCAATGTCTGCTTGGGGGCAGGCTCCCTGGAGCCCCGTAAATGTGCTCTGGGTCTGACGGCCCTGCTCCGGCTTAGGGGCCAGAGAGCCTCATGAGACCTCAGCCCCCACCCCACCCCCCTCCCCCTGCTCCCCTCACCCTCCTCGGCACCCAGGGCAGCCCCACCCTCCAGCTGTGGGTCACTGGGTCCCCTCTTCCACTCAGCCCCCCAAACTGTCCCTGCCGTTCCCAGCCCGAAAGCCATCGCCCTTCACAGAAAGAGAGATTCTCATTCCAATTGCACGGGTTTCTGTCGTACGGAACGTGTGTTTCTGGGACACAGCAGGAGCTGGAAAAATGCGTTTGAGTGAATAACATGGTGTTCCCTGAGCTGTGTCCCGACACGCTGTGCCGCAGGCTGGCCGGGAGCTTCCCTCCCAGGGGCACTGTTTCTATGGGAAAATGCTGTCGAGTTGGCCAACAATTGACTTACTAATGACCTTTAAAAACCACCGTTCCTTCCTCAGGAATGGCCTGTAAAACAGAAAAAGTTTAAAATCTGCTTGGTAGAAGGAGAAGGAGAAATCAAACAGTGGCCATCTCTGGGTATCACATAACTCTACGTATACGTATCATCACATAGAGAGACACATGCAAATGCGTAAGGAGGTGATCACACACGCGCGCACGCACACACACTCTGTCATCCTCGCTCACAGCTCGGGGTCATCCCTAGACCAGCCCCCCGAAAGCAGACGTGAGAAGGGGGTTTCAGGACTGGTCGGAATGAACACAAGCGAGCTCGGGCCACGTGGTGACACCACAGGATCAGGGAGAACAAGTGTTGGGGAAGAAGAGGAGACACAGAGAAGAGCTGGATACAGAGGGGCTGCCCCCTTCCCCCCCAAACAAGAGCCCCTTTAGGACACAGGTGCTGGGAGTCGTGGGGCAAGAGGAAGAGGGCCGTGCTGGGGCGGGGCGGGGGGTACCTGCAGGGCCGGCGGGCGAGCCCCAGGGACCCGCCAGCGTCACTGCCCAGGGCCACCCCCGCCCTTGGGCACCGCCTGTAGCTGCCGCCCCCCACCCCCCACCCCGGGCACACACCTCGTAGAAGAGGCCCTCGGGGAACTGCTGGAAGCACTGGGCGCACACGAAGCACTGCTCGTGGTACAGCTCGCCGTTGCTGTTGACGATCTTCTCGGCAGGCGCGAAGCCTCCCCGGCAGCGCTCACAGCTGGCGTTGGCCAGGGCGTTGGCCATGTTGCTGCAACACACAAGGAACACAGGTCAAGGACGGCGGCCCTTCCCGGGAGCTCAGTCTGAGGCCACAACAATCATATCTTGTCCATAAAGCCCGTTTCCCGCTTGCGACCCAAGGTCTCAACCCCACCCAGCGTCCGGGGTGCAGACCCTCTGGTTCACGGACATTCCTGCATCCCCTGCCAAATGCCCACGAGCGCACCCACACCGCCTTCCAGGAGGCAGGGATGCAGGGGGCACCGAGAGCCGCCTCAAGGGCTGAGCTGACAGCCTGACAAGCGGCCTCACTAAGTCCCCCTCACGTGGGTCCGGACACGCTGAAGGCCCGGCCAGACACAGGCCCCCTCGCACCCGCCGTGAGGGCTGCCGAAAGCAGCTTCAGTAGCTCTACAACCCGCCAGACGCCTCAGCCCTATAATCCAATTGGGAAGACAAATGTTGAACACTAATATTACAAAACGTGTCTTGAAAGCACAGAATTTTCCACTCTGAAGATCATTTTACAGATGGTGAAGTGCAGGTTCAGAGACGAACGAGCCCAACCTTGCAAAGCTGTCCAGCTCACGGGAGACACAGGCCCAGAATCCAGGTCCCCCGCCCACGAGTCACAACCAGATGATGGTGTCACGTCAAATGCTCGAGAGGACGTGAGAGGACCCTGTACGAGACCCCGGCTGGTGAGTCCAGGCCGGGGTCCCCCTGAACCCCAGCACACGCAGGTGCTTGCAGTAAAGGCCCACATCCCACCCAACCCTGTGCAGCCTGGAGGAAAAGCATCCAATCAAGCCCGTGACCAGACCACTGCTTACTCTGAATCTCCCATAAAGGAACGGCCTCCAGGTGGGAAGGTCCCCAGGCAGAGCAGGCACTGGCCCAGCCAGCTTCGTGGTTTGCAAGTGTATTTTCAGATATCCAGACCCCACTCAGAGCACACGCTCTGCTCTGTGGCCGGCCCCGGGGCAGCTTCTGTCCACCCAGACACCCAGTCAGCCCACCTGGGGAAGTCATCGCCGACGTCCTCCGAACCTTCCCAGACCCCCAAGCGGCAGGTGGGCGGGGGTGCATCCCGCAGGCAGACGGGCTGCCCCGTCCCATCACAGCCTACATCTCGCTGTTTCCTTAGCAAGGTTGGCACGGCGCATGCTTCACCCCCGCCTACCCCAGCAGAAGACAACCCCGCCCTCTTCCCCCAAAGCTCTCACCCAGCAGTATCCTGCCCTGTGGTATTCACACTCCACCAGAAGTGCCACGTTCACAACCCCACACCAAGCAAAACTCAATTAAAACGCCACCGGAAAAGGAAGGAAGGGAGGCAGCCTCACTGCTTGTGGCAAACCTGACCTGAGTCTCATACTAAATTGAATTTTCTACTTTGTCACTGCAAAATTACTGTGGATCAGGGAGAAAAACCCATCAACTCCCTTCGTCACCTGGCTTTGCCATAAGCCAGATGAACGGCGGTAGTTTTATCAAAACTCTGGAAAGGCTTGTTGCCCCCCTTCTCCAAAGGCGGGGGCCAGCATCCACAGGCGTCCCTCGACAAAGTGTGCTCAGCCCACAGCTGCCCCCATGGGCCTAGGACCATTTTGAGGATGAAGTAAGAAAAAGTATATAAAACCACTTTGGAAACCAGAAGATGCTACTCAAATACGAAGCATTATTATTACTTTAAAACTTTCTCAAGAGTCACCGAATTCTCAATGATTTTAGTAGAGCCCCAAGAGAGCTACAAAAGAAGAAATCCTGGAACATCCTGACTCATGATTTCCTAGATCAGTGACCCTCTCGGGGTGGAAATGTCCTCTCTTTTCCCACATCTCTGTGGGAGGCCACATTTTCTTTATAAATTTCATGTGAAACAACATATTGCAGCAGGTTGAATGCAGGTGAAACAGTTTTATCAAGACAGACGTTAATGAGATTTGCAAAAACGTAATACAATGCCACTCTTCCCCCCAAATTTTCTCATTTTGGAAACATTTTTTATAAAAACTTAATTAACATTAATATGTATTAATATTATTAATGTGTGATGAGCTTATTGTTATTTTAAATGAACCAATAAATACTTAAATTTTTTCTCAGTTTTATTTTCTAATACAGTAAATGCTGATAAAACAAAAGCTCTTTGGAGACCTCAATATTGTTTTAAGAATGTAAACGGGTCCCAAGATCAAAATGTTTATCATCGACCTATTTATACTCATTACACTATAGACCGTTTACATTCAAGTTCAAATACTCAAATAGTTAGAAAACAGATAGACACATTATACAAACAAGTTTTCCCCACACACAGGAAAAATAAAGTAGTTTTAGAGATAAAGTAATATGTATTTTTGAAGAAGTACTCATTTTAATAACAAGCAGGAAAAGAAAAGAAACAGAACATTACAGGAGACTTCCAGGAAAACAACCAACCAACCAATAGTCTCACCCACCTACTCAACTGTTTACATTATTTCCCTTCCTCTCTTGTCTCTGACCCTCTGGCACTGTTTTTTTTGTTTGTTTGTTTGTTTGTTTTTAATAGGCTGTATTTAGAGCTGTTTTAGGTTTACAGCAAAACTGAGTGGAAGATACAGAGAGTTCCCATACATCCCCGACCCTGCAGGCACAGTGTCCCCGATGGCCAACATCCCCTGGATGGGAAACTGACACACACATTCTTTCCACACTGACTGTCACAGTTAACACAGATGATAGAAGCTACTTATTAAAAGTCAGGGATGATAGAGCTGTCACTTGGTTAGTTATAATCAATAGGCTAATTTTTCAGAAAAGGATTTCCACGTCGGGAAACGTACACCTCGGGGAACAGAAAAGCCTTCGTAACTGTCGGGTCAGAATTGCTTTGGCCGACCTGCTTCCACACATCAGCTGCACACAGAAAACCTGCCGACCTCGAGCTTTCCCTTGTTCAAGTGCCTCGTTTATCAAAGCATGCGAAACAAAACCTCGAGCATTAAAGTGCAGAAATGTAAACCCTAAAAGCGTCTTGACAGTTTACCAAGTATTTTGGTTACAGTGTAATTATAGTCGCCCAATTAGTCTTAAACAGAGCTCCTCAGGAGATGTGAAGAGAAGCAACATCTGTTGCAAAAGCGCAGGGAAGGGATGGGTGGAAACAGAATCAGGCCCATTAAATGCTCCTTCCGGCTAATGACTCCCTGGAGGCCCCGGGCGCTCCCCGCTCCCAACAGGGAGACCTCAGGGCTGCATGGGCAGCCACTGAAGGCAGCGCTCTCCTCCTCCTTTCCTGCATTTCGTCCTGGACGCCCCCTCCAACCCGGGAGGCCCCACTGAAGGTGGGGTGGTGTCAAAGCCCAAGGCAGGGAACTCGAGCCCCAGGAGAGGGCTGGGAGCGGCACTCACAATTTGATGTAGAAGTCACAAAACTCCTTGTAGACCCTGACGTCGCTGTGCCTGCGCTGCAGCCTGGACACGGCCCTCTCATCCTGGCCGCAGGGCGCCCGGTGTTCCCCGTTACAGGCCGCTGGGGGGACCTCCTCGCCCTCCGGGATGGCAGCGGGGCACGGGCCCGGGAGTGCCATCGCGGAGCAGAACGGGGGACTGGAGGGGTCTGGACGGAGGCACAACACCCAGGCGGCGTCCCGGTCACTCCCCTCTCCGCTCCCACACTTCAGCGGCTCCAGGGTCACACCGGCCCCTTCACATTAAGAGCTCCGGGCAAGGCAGTTGTGCCCGAGACGGTGTGGATTCGCTTAGGGTCTGGAAGCTCCAGGAACTTTCCCCGCACACACGCGACCAGCTGTGGGGCAGCCCGGCCGCCCTGGGGGGGGGGATGGAACAGCTGTGCAGGGGGTGCAGGCGTGAACCCTGCTCTGTGACTCCGGCGCAGTGACAGCTCAGTCCCAGGCTCAGCAGGGGAGGAGCCCGCGTCCAGTTACAACTCCTTCCGTTTGGCCCCAGCTGAGCCTGGAACCAAGGCAGCCAGTCCTTCTGGGTCTTTATCACGGATAAAAGATAAAGGATAAAGGATGCTGCGCTGCAGGCTCGCTGTGCTCCTTGCACACCACTGTCGGCTCCAGTGCACCAGGGTCAGCAGTGAAGTGATGAGGACACGGTGCCCCGGGGCAGTGAGAGGGGCCCAGTCTCTCCAAACCGACCTCCCGGCACCCCTGTGCCTCCCACCAGACCAAGGGGAACAGGTGGGAATCTAACAAATACAACAGACTAGTGAACACAACAAAAAGGAAGCAGACTCACAGATGCAGAGAACAGACCAGTGGTTTCCAGTGGGGAGAGGGAAGCGGGGAGGGGCAGGGGGTTAAGAGACACAGACTACTACGTATAAAACAAATAAGCTACAAGGCTATACTGCACAGCACAGGGAATACAGCCAATATCTTCTAATAACTATAAATGGAGTATAACCTTTAAAAATGGTGACTCACTATATTGTACACCTGTAACTTAAACAATATTGTACAACTATACTTCAATTTTAAAACATCAAGAAAATAAAATCATTTTTTAAAAATTAAAAAAAATTTAAACCTACATGGTTATATAAGATGCTGAAATTATATTTAGTGGGTTTTTTTCAAAATAAAATTTAGTGCTCTAATCAAGCAAAAAGAAAAAAAGAAAACCTAGGGAGCAGGTGAAAGGCACACTGACTGACAGAGCAGGTCACACGAGACAGAAGGGCCATGAAATCATCAGCCAACAGACAAAACACGTCTGAGACGTCCGCAGCATGACGGCCAGAACTGTAAACGGCGTTCCTAGGTGCTCACTGCCGTGTTCCCAGGAGGTACAGGTGGGGAAACCGGGGCACAAAGAGGCTGGATAACCAGTAAGTAGGTGGTGGAGTCGAGATTTAAACCCAGGTGGTCTGATCCCAGAGATGAGATGCTAACTCTGTGGGAAAACGGTTCCACGCAATCACTGGGGAGCAAGACAGGTTATCTAGAAAGGCTGGGGAGTGCGTACCAAATGGGGCAGGAGGCAGAAAATGAGACATGCTCTCCCAACTCTGAACCCTAAGGATCTCAGGGTACAGGTCAGAATGGCCCCGGCCCAGAGCCTGCAGGGGATGGAGCAAGAGGTTCGCCATTGTTAAACAGGAAAGAAACAGCCTCATGGTTAAAAAATGTTTGTTTACAGTGACCATGTGGAATAGAGAGGGAAGGAGACAGCTGGTGTGGAGAGACACACACTCAGACACACACTGACACACACACACTCAGACACACACTGACACACACTCAGACACACACTGACACACAGACACACATAGACACGCAGACACACACTGACACACAGACACACACAGACACAAAGATGCGTGACAGGTACTTGTTGGTGAGTGAAAGGGGCTAATCATCCATCTACCTGGTCTGGAAAACCATGAAAATCAGCTGCTGTTGGCACATCTAAAAACGTAACCAATTATCTCATTCCCTCCACAACGACTAGTCCCATCTCTACGAGACAGGAAAGCAGGACTGCGGAGAAGCTGATGGTTCCTGAACACACGACGCAATGAAGTCTCTCATCCAGCAAGGAGTTAAAGATAATGTGAAGGACCTGCAATCACACTTTAAACTTTTTATTTTGACATAATTATAGTCACAGGAAGTTACAAAGATTGTACAGAGAAGACCTTTGTACCCTTCACACAGCTTCCCAATGACTACATCTTACGTACAATCAAAACCAGGACTCTGATGCCAGCGCGATGTGTGTACAGGTCTGTGTCACCTTGCCACACCTTGTAGATTCGTGTAACCGCCACCTCCATCCAGACCTGGAGCTTTTCCATCCCCACAAAGACCTCTCTCACGTGCCCTCTGATGGTCACACCCACCCTCCAGCAACACACTATACTGACAGCCTAATCCCAAGGCAACGGGATCTGGAGATGGCCCTGTGGGGTGTCAGCAGGGTCGAATGAGGTCATGAGGGAGGGGCGTTAATCCCCCAGGATGGGGTCAGAGACACCCAGGCGAGAAGACAGCTAGAGACAGCCGCCCACTAGCCAGGACGTGGGCCCTCAGCAGACAGGGTCCGCTGGAGCCTTGATCTTGAGTTTCCCAGGCCCCAGAACCTTGAGAAACAAACCCTTCCTTAAGCCATGCAGCTATGGCATTTTTGTTACAGCAGCCCGAGCCGACTAAGACAGCTGCGTAGAGGGAATCACGCAGCCTGTGACCGTCTGAGACTGGCCTTTTCCACTCAGCAAATGCCTGTGAGACCCACCAAGTTGCCACATATGTGGATTGCCTGTTCTTTTCACTGCTGAGTAGTATTCTGTGGTGTGCACACACCACAGCTTGTTTAACCATCACCCACTGGAGGACACTTCAGTAGCTTCCGGTTTGGGGCTGTTCTGAATCCAGCTGTGGGTAAGTTTCTGGGTGAATATAAGGTTTAATTTCTCTGGGATAAATGTTCCAGGGCGAGATTGCTGAGTTGTATGAGAAGGGTACGTTTAGTTTTTTGAGAAGCTGCCAAGCTGTTTTCTAGAGTGGCTGTACCATTGTACATGCCACCAGCAAAGCATGAGAGATTCAATTCCTCCACACCCTCGCCAGCATTTGGTGTTATCTTTATTTATTTTAGCTGTTCTAATAGGTGTGCAGTCCCAATTTTATTATGCACGTGTATTAAGTTCACATATATGCAGATAAGTACAAAAAGGAAGTCAGAAATGTCACTCCACCACACAATTGTACTGACAGAAGGGAAAAAGAGTAATACATGTTATTTGGGGAAAAAATTCAAACGCTACAGAGATGTATAGAATGAACAGTAAGGTGTCATACTATTTATTTTGTGTTTGTCCTACGAATCTCAACTGTGCCTTTGATGAACTAAAGCGCTCACTAAAGAATGACTTGATTCTTGATCACCAAGGCAGAGAGTTGAGGTTGCGATTAGGGCAAATCTGGTCTGTTGTGTGTTTTGTTTCCCCGGCGCCCTGAATGCAGCCAGGCTCGCCAATCTCTCCACGGACAGAGATGCCAAAGGCTGTGCCTGGACAGGAAACACGTCCCAACCCTCCTCCCCACCAGCTACTAACTGTTCCACACCCTCCACGAGGTCCTTCTTCTCAGACTGTGCTGCAAACTTAGTAAAGAGTCCCTCCGCTCTTGAAGCTCTGCTGTTTCGGGAACACTGTGTGAAGGCGAAGCAGGAGGAGACCCTCCTTTCTCCCGGTTTCCTCTCCTTCCAGCTGGAACTGTGCTGACGAGGGCGCACAGTCGCCCCAGAGAGACTGACCTGCCACCGGAGTCCAAGCCCCAGGTGCCCTCTGCCCATCAGCACAAGGGCACCGCAGCCGATGCCGAGGGGTAGACGAGGCTCCGTCTGCTTACATTTCTGCCGCCTCTCATTCTTTCCTCCTTTCATTTTTTTCATCACCGAGGTGTAGCCTGACTGGGACCTGGGTCGAGGGCAGGCTGAGGTTGGAAGGGAGGACATGGAAGAGCCGTGGGCCCTTCATCACACATCTCCCCCTACCGGCCCCGTCCCAGGAGCTGGTTCTCGCAGAGAAGCTCTCAGGGCAGAGGGGAGTCCCTGTGCCTTCCACACGCCCCTCATGCTCAAACGACATGGGAGCGAGAGGTGAGGCTGCAGAGCCGCCGGCTGACGGGGAGGGCTGGACGGATGGTCGCCTCGGCCCCAAGGGTGTCCCAGGGGGGCGGGGGGACGCCCGGCCTCGGCAGCCCTTCGGCTGGGGTCTCAGCTTCTTAAAAAGTAACTGCTCAAGTAACTTCCTTACATCACACGTGTCACATCTGAACATACGGAACTTCTGCTACGTGCTCACCATTCTACACACCTAACCGGTACGTAAGAGGCGCCCACTCAGCACACAGGCGCGTCTGCGTGTGGCAGGAGCTGCCCGGGGATGCACGTGTGCCCTCCACTGCTTATGCAGGTGACGAGCACCTTTCTCCCCGGGCCCTGGAGCCGAGGGCAGAGCCGTGACTACGTGGCATCCACTGGTCAGGGCACCACATGCCCAAAGGGCTGCACAGGACAGTCGGCTGGTCCCTCGCGTCCCCATCCAGCCATGCGGGGTGGACCTCAAAGACGCGTGTAAGGGCTACCCTGGTGGCGCAGTGGTTGAGAGTCCGCCTGCCGATGCACGGGACACAGGTTCGTGCCCCAGTCCGGGAAGATCCCACATGCCGTGGAGCGGCTGGGCCCGTGAGCCATGGCCGCTGAGCCTGCGCGTCTGGAGCCTGTGCTCCGCAACGGGAGAGGCCACAGCAGTGGGAGGCCCGCGTACCGCAAAAAAAAAAAAAAGAGTGTAATTTATCCAAGAGGGCAAAGGGTAATCTGAGGCCAAATAAACACCATCGCTCAATTTTCATAGCCAGGCATTTTGTTACTTTTAACCCATTTTTGGCACTTAATAATGTCACTCTTAGAAATGCAAACAATCCTTTTAGACTGTGATCGTAACCATGAGAAAAACATTTATCTGAACTCCCTTGACTGAAATCACTACGGGCCATACAGCGCAGCAGAACAGCCCCTGAAGCAGGTGAGAAGCTGTTTTATAAAATATCCCAAAGCCATTTTTTTCTGAACAGTGGGCCTGTAAGGTGGTTTCCTGGGTCCTGGGTTCCCAAAGGTTCTTCCCGAGAGTTTCCATCACCGGCTCAGGCCTCCTCCTCACCAAGGCTGACCTGGATCTCAGGGGGATCCCCCAGGACAGGCCTGGACCCCAGACATCCATCCAGAGTGGAGAGACTTATTGTATGCTGGGCAGCGGCTCAGTCCTTTAGGGTCACTGTAACCAAACACCACCGACCAGGTGGCTTCTACACAACAGAAATTCATGTCTCACGGTCCTGGTGGCTGGAAGCCCGAGACCAAGGCACCAGCGCGGCCGTGTGGGGTGAGGACTCTCCCGTTCCCCTGGGTCCTGGCCGGCACCTCCTCGCTGAGCCCACACACAGTGCAGGGGCAGGGGCTCTGTGCATCCCGTTCACAAGACCTTCACCCCGCCCCCTGACCTCATCCCCTCTTAACACCACATCGTGGGTTAGGACTTCTGTACATGAATTGAGTGGCTGCGCAAACATTCAGACCAGAGCAGGCAGGATCTGGGACCCTGGCTGAGTGTGCCTGACTGCGTGTTAGATGCCAAACCACACGCAGCACATCTGCTGTTGAGCTGACCACTCCCGGGTCCTGCACAGAAGGCTTCAGGTCCATCAACCCAGCTAACGCCATGATTTCAGCCAGAACAAATTCCGCCCCTGAGGAAACACCCTGCCCAAGACAAATAAACTGCTCAGAGGCGACAGACCAAGAAAGGGCAGCTATTTCCACCAGCTCAAACATTGAGTGTAAGCCTGAGCATGGTTGGCAAAGTCAAAAACGCAACTTTTTAATAACTGGTACCTTTTAAATTCAAATTCCCTCAAATAGCAACAACTGAATTACATGCATCACTACCAAATATTTCATCTACATTTAAAAAAAACTTTTATTGGAGTATCACTGATTTACAACGTTGTGTTAGTTTCAGGGGTACAGCAAAGTGAATCAGTTATACATATACATAGATCCACTGTTTTTTAGATTCTTTTCCCGCATAGGTCATTACAAAGTACTGAGTAGAGTTTGCTGTGCTCTACAGCAGGTCCTCATCTACGTGGCTGAACATGTTGACTGTAAAGAGTGGGCCCTGACATAGGAAATGTGCTGTTAATGCTGCTCCTGTCACACAGGCAGAGTCGCTGTGTGGATGTGACCCCAGCACCTGGCAGGAGCTTCTCCAACCTCTACCCACAGGAACCCGGGGCGTTCGGAGTGTAGGGATGGCAAACCAACTATTTTCACTGTTTCTCTATTTCACTCAAATGGAAAACCTACTCTGATTTTCCTCTCCTATTAAAACAAAACAGTCGTGACATGCAGTAAAGATACTGGTGCTGGAAAGGTCCTTCTTGTATCCCCGTCCAGCACAAATGCCCCGTTCCCTCCAACGGACGGGAGGGACAGGGTACTGCTGCTACCATGACGTCTGCCCTGTCCGTTAAACTGTTCCCAGCTCCTGGCTGCAAAGAAGGAAATCATCCACCGCGACGGGCCAGAGTGAAGAGACTAGGCTGCACACCTCCTCCAACCAAGTGGAAATGAGGGAGCTGCACACCTGTCACCTGCTGTGCAGGCCCAGCCCGGGCAGCAGAGGGACGGGGAAGCGTGGAAGGCGTCTTCACACACGGAGGTTTGGGGAAGTCACTCTGGCTTACACACAAGTTAACTCAAACTTTATGCCCGTGTGGGGCCTATCAAGCATACGCCGTACGTCTGCTTTCATTATTAAAGAAAAGTGCACAGTGACCAGAAGTAAAGAACGAACGTCCTTGTTAATATAAAAATGAAATGCCCCCCTTCCCGGGACGCCAGTGCTGGTCCTCCTTGGATGATAAGCCTCCCTCCCCAGGTGCCAAGGCCACGCTGACTCACTGCATGTGTGCTGGTCTGCTTTTTTTTTTTTTTTTTTTGGCTGTACGCGGGCCTCTCACTGTTGTGGCCTCTCCCATTGCGGAGCACAGGCTCCAGACGCACAGGCTCAGCGGTCATGGCTCACAGGCCCAGCCGCTCCGCGGCATGTGGGATCTTCCTGGACCGGGGCACGAACCCATGTCCCCTGCATCGGCAGGCGGACTCTCAACCACTGCGCCACCAGGGAAGCCCTGGTCTGTTGTTTTAAACCTTGAAGGAATGCATCCCTGGCTTGTTTAATGTTCTTTGTTCTGAGACACATAAAACTGTGCTGAAAACCCTGCTTCTCCAGAGCAGTTCCTCAGGTTACCTGAGAGGCTGTCTTCCGGGCTACGGTCCTCTCAGTTTGGCTCAGACAAATGTCCCAAACTCTTTTCTATTCCTATTCTAGACTGTTTATTGATTATTTCCATCAACAGGAGCAAAAGGCAAAATCTTTAATAGCAGGAAACTGGCTAATGATGTGTGCAGTGGGCAGCCCCGCGTGCAGGGACACTGGGCACCGGGTCAGGAGGGCCAGACTGCACAGTTTTGTGGGGTGAGCTAGACTCCCTGACCCCGTCGGCCCAAACATGGTGCAGCTTGTTACAGAAAGTGTACAAAAGGCAGAGAAGACTCACTATATTCCTGCCACACACAGAGGTCTGGGGAAGTCTTTATATCTTTATATGAAGAAGGACTTTACTTCTGGTCAGTGTGCACTTTTCTTTAATAATTAAAACAGGTGTACGGCGTATGCCTGATAGGCCACAAACAGGCGTAAAATTTGAGTTAACTCGTGTATAAGCCAGAGGGACGTCCCCAGACCTCCGTGTGTGGAGACAGCCTGATAATACCCGATCCCTTTTCTTGTGAAAATCCACACACACTCAAGAGGGCTGTTGTCACGTGGCTGTTTACAGTCGCCTTTACTGGTGACGATCAAATACTGCCAGCACTGAGGACACCATCCAAGAGGACAGGGACACTCCAGGACCTTTCTCCAGAGCTTTCCCAGACCTTCCAGGCCTCTGAGGCCCGCCTGGCGCTCAGATCCTCCTGTGAAGCTCCTCTGACATTCCGCCTGTGCTGACCGGCGGCCCGGGAGCCATGGGATTTGGGAAGATCTAACCCTGCTCCACCCTGCAGAGGGACCAGCGCCACAGACACACTCTGCCACCGGCCCCATCACGCTCCCCCATCTCCCAACAGTTGGACCAGCCCTGTGTGAAGTCGCAGGGGACGGGATGGGCCAGCTGGTGGGCAGGCTGCCGCCCTCCCCGGGACTGCATGACTCCATCTAAGGGTCTCACTCACCACCTCAGCCTGGTTTCATCCCCTCAGTAAAGAAACTGCCCCCACCCCCCGAACTGTCATCACCGCTGGAATCTGGAACTGGGCTCCCAGGTTCCCTCCCACTGGGTCCCCACAGTCACTCAAACAAGCAGGGTTAGGTCAGGTTGAAGAACATGCTCAGAATTCCTCTTACAGGCTGGGCCGTTTTCTCTGCGTGTTTAGCCCTCTCCATGGGAAAACGCCCCTGGAGCAGCCCTCCACTCTCAGGTCACTTCTGCCTGGCACTCATACTGTGATCCACAAACACACCATCTCACCCCGAAACATCCTTTTTAAGGGACCTATTGTGTCCTGACCAAAAGAGACAAACTTAAGAGGGTCTCGTATTTCAAATACAAAAGGGCAGCATGTTTAGCAAGAGTGTGGACTCCAGAGAAAGCCCGGTTTACGAGGAAATCCCTGCAGTGTGTCCACGAGCCCTTTTACGGCCATGGTGGCCACCGGTGCCAATTGCTTTCTGGCTCTCCGTTAGGTCCTTATTTTAGTTCTGACTCAGCCGGGAAGGCTCCCTTAAAGCTGACCTTCAGCAGACCTTCGGGGGAGGAAGCCAGCCCAGTTATCTTGTGACCGTGACCGAGCTAATTGTGAGGTCTGCCCTCCTCAAGGAAAAAAAACCGTGAGAATTTCAGGACAAAGGACAGAAAGAAACATTTCATTCAAGTGAAAACAACCCTTTCAAATTTTAATCTACCTGTCTCACTGCTTTTCTTTTAAACAAAGAACATGTTTTCATGTATGTTTTAGCACATTAAGCAACATTTGAAAAATATCGGACAAGATAAAGTGGGGGAACTGAAAAATCTGTGTTTTTTTGATAACTTTAAAAAGCTTTCTTTTCTTTCATTCACTTCAACTTTCACGAGGTGTGCACAGCAAGGCCGGACGTGTTTCAGCTGCCGAGCCTTAGATGCCCCCGCGGGACCGTCGGAGGACGTGAGGGGCCCGAACAGTGGTGTCCGGCACCGGCCGGTGTCTCTCCATGGGTCCACGTGTGCCCCGCGTGTCCCCCTCTTCTGGTCCGCCCGGCACCCCTCCCCGCACTGGGTGAACTGGGTTTCTGAAGGCCATTCCGCAGGCTGAGGGAGAAAGCTCTCGGCCAATCCCCTGGCTTTTCTCAGGGGCGGGGGGGTCTGTGTGTCTGCAGGAGCAGTGGTCACGCCCGACCCGACCCGACCCGACCCGACCTCAGGCAGGCCAGCCGGCTCCTCAGCAGCATCACTCGGGTCTCTGCTACGACCTGGTC
The DNA here is from genome assembly GCF_025265405.1 of Mesoplodon densirostris. NCBI lineage: Eukaryota > Metazoa > Chordata > Mammalia > Artiodactyla > Ziphiidae > Mesoplodon > Mesoplodon densirostris. The sequence goes on from NC_082674.1 coordinate 65,405,250, forward strand.
CGGGCGCTGGGCCAGGCGACATCCCACCAGCCGGCTCCCGGCTCCCTCTGCGGGCTCAGATCCTGCCCCTTCTTCCTGGCCCTGGGCCCCCAGCCCCGCGCCCAGTGGGCTCCCTCCCTGCAGCCCCTCTTCCCAAGCCCGTTAGAGTTACGAACTTCATCGTTGCAGTGGACCTTCCTCCTTCTAATCACTGTGTGGGTTTCCCCTCCTGATAGGACCCAGATCGAGGCACGAGGCCATGCTCAGACCCCAGGGCCCGGATCCAGTAATAGGCACGGGGCTCACTCAGCAGCTGGAAACACCCACACCTACACATGAAACTGGGCAGGGTGGCGGGTCACGTGATAAAAATCGCTGGGAGTCCAGGTCAGCTCCCACCCGTGCCCTCCTCTCCCATCCCGCGCCGTGTCTGTCCTGCCCCCCTCCCTCCTGCCTCAGCCACAAACCTCCCAGGAAGGTGTGGAAGGAAAGGTCTGTGCAGGGGAAGCTCCGGAGCTCAGGGCAGCGCCTGCGCTGCGTCTTTCACATTTAAGTACTTAAATGATATAAAAGCAGCCTTAAGCCTTCCTGACTGCGGGGGCTCCAATTCTCTCGTAAATGGAGCTGATGGGGGTGGAGGGCGCGGTTTCCGTGCAGGAGGCCACGTGGCACCTGCCCCATCCCGGGTCCACACCAAGCACAGCAAAGCGCAAACCAGAACAACCTCTTGTCATGGCATAAAGGACAGCAAAAATGCCATCAGAACTAGCCTGGCCCAGGTCACATGACTAAGCTGGGACAACAGAAAGAACAAAATAACCGAGTTTTCAAAGAGCTCAGTCTGGGCTTCCCTGGTGGCGCAGTGGTTGAGAGTCCGCCTGCCGATGCAGGGGACACGGGTTCGTGCCCCGGTCTGGGAAGATCCCACATGCCGTGGAGCGGCTGGGCCCGTGAGCCATGGCCGCTGAGCCTGCGCGTCCGGAGCCTGTGCTTCGCAACGGGAGAGGCCACAACAGTGAGAGGCCCGTGTACCGCACAAAAAACCCACAAAAAAACAAAGAGCTCAGTCTACTAAGAAAGTCCATCAAAAGACGAATACTGAGAACAGTGCAAACAAACGAACAGAACCACGTGGACTGAGTAACAGTAAGAGCGGCTAGCCCTCCAGTCATGAGGCTACAAGGCTGCACCACAAGTGGACTTAGTTCTATTAAGAGCACTCCACAGGTGAGAATACTCTAAACCATGGAGACAAATGACCAGGGTTATTTCAAGGGACGGTTTTCTCCTTTCAGATACAGAAAAGAATTCTGTATTCAAAGGATAAGTTTTAAAAACCCACCAAATCAATTACTAAGGGTAAGATGCTGGCAAAAGTGAAGGGACAGAAAAACAAGAACAGCTCACAAGGACAAAATCCACACCTCACGTTGCCATCATGGTAAAAACACTGAGTCGGACACATGGCTGAGCACCTTCAGCACGGAGTGGGGCGGGGATGGGGCGTTGCCTGTGCGGTCACCACCGGGGCACAGGCCGGAAGACCACAGCTTGAAGGCCCAGGGGCCGACGTCCACGTTTCCTCATCCAGAAGGCAGCCTGTACACTCGCTGTGCAGGTGTAGATGGTGCCGAGGGGAACTGCTTACTCACGGGAGACCTGCACGAGCCAGGTTACCTCCCCTCCCCCGTCTGACGTTCCCCATGGACTTGGATGCTTGAGCACTGGTCTTGAGCCCCGAGGCTGCATCCGGGCTCACGCACCTACCTGCGCTCATGCACCTGGGCTCATGCACAGCTCTGGAAGCTCCTTTTCAGCCTGACTCGGTTTCTCTGGGCCACCTGCGTCCCCCTGACGTCCTCACAGCTGAGGAGGAGGCCACAGGCTTTGCTGCAGCCTGACCACCCTTCTTTCCCCTTATCCTGCGCCCTGAGGTCGGGCCCTGCCCGTGCAGGAGCAGACTGTCCAGAACCATGGACCCTGAGCCCCTGGGGCTTCCTCCTGGTCCTGCAGGCCCAAGACCCTGGCTCCAGCACCTCACCGCCGACGAGGTGTCTTTAGGGACAGACGCAGCTTAGGCAGCAGCACCGAGCTCCAGCCGGGACGCCTCGGTCCAGCTCCGGGACCTCGGCCAGGGCGCCTGCCAGGGGGTCTCCCAGCCTCCCGCCCCGCCCTGAGCCCGGCTCTTCCATCTGCCCATTTCTCTCAATTCTGTGAGCAACCTGAACTCTTTCCAGTAAGATTCTTTCCTGCCTCAGCCAGCCAGAGCCTGCTACTGTCACTGCCCCCTACCAGAACCAAGGCTGAGGAGGTGACGTGGGCCAGTGACGGCGCGGAGGTCAAACTCTTGTCTGGGCTGCGAGGGCTCGGCTGAAAAAAGACCACAGTCACAGCGTTTGTGGGACCGTCTATCACCGAGGGCAGGGGGAAAGGTCAAAGAGGCTCGGGGAGGAGGGCCCTTGAGGGGCCGGGCAAGACCCACGGGGCGCGGGAAGCAGTTACACAGACACAAGGGAGGAACCGCGCACTGGCTGCATAACATCCCTGCAAACCTGAACGTGTCCCCACGTGAAGTTTATCTGCACAAATACGAGGGGGACAGAGAGAGAAATCTTATACCATTGAGCATCGGTGGTTTCAGGAAAGCAGGTGCGGTGAACAAAACCAATGACGGGGGAGGTTTCAAATAGTTATAACAACGAGGGTGATGGAAAAATCAGTAAAAGAAGAAGACTGCCCAGTGGTAACCAGGAAGAAGGTGTGGCTGTACGACAGAAATCTGTCTTATATCACTTGTTCACCCAGCAATCAGAGTCTAGGAGTTACGTGAATTGGGAATCGGTCCAGGGAATAACTGGCCTGGGAAGGTGGCCATGAGGTGTGTAGGGCATTAAATGGCCTGAGGAGGCTGGCAGACTGGCCAGGGCAGAGGGTGTTGGGGCCAGAGGTCTGGATGGCCTAGCGGATCGAGGCTGCTGTCACAGTGGGGAAGCTTCTCGACGGGGTGGCTCTGCCTCAGGACGTGTGATGGGCCCCGCAGGGCCGTGCTGCTGTCAGGGGACACGAGGAACCACGAAGCCAACAGCCAGGTACCAGGACCTTCATTTATTCCTGCAACTCAGCAACCCTGTGCTGAGTGTCTATTAGCAAGAAGCCACCGTGATGGAAAACCTGGTCCCCGCACCTCTCGCACGTCAGCAGAGCCGGGACGCCCGCCCGCCTGGCGGGGACAGTGACAGGGGCTCCCGGGAGCGTGAGGGCATGTGGGCGGGGCGGCCGCGAGCCCCAGCGCCCGCTGTCCCCACCCCAGTGCCCCCGCACCAACCGGGCGAAGGAGGGGTCAACAATGGACGTGGGAGAACGGCCGCGACTTTGCGGCATCCCGTCTGCAGATGTCCGCTTCTTTCCTGGATCTCCTTCGCTTTCATTCAGCAAGTGTTTACCTGAGCCCGGCCGTGAAGTAATGAATGGAACTAGAAGTCGGGGACCAGAGGAGCAGGATGGAGGGAAACGATGCTGCCGGGAGGCTGACGCACCGTGACAACAAGAGAGACACAGGCACCGACGCTGGGCCAGGAGCCCGGGCTGACTTGACAGCAGAGCCAGTGGGCATGCGGGTCTCATCTCCCTGCACCGCACCCACTGCCTCTCCTCTGGGACCCCCTGCGGCAGCCCTGGGGAGGCCACCTCCAGGCACCCACAAAGACTCCCTGCTGAGCCTTCTGACGAGGCCGTGACCTCTGAGGGTCCAGTTTCACCGGAATCCTGCTCTGTCAGCTGGGCCAGAACGCCCTACCTGCAGATCAGATGGCCCTCTGTATCTGACCGGTTCCTCGGCCTCCACCCCTCCCCCAGGCCATGTCTGATGCCCTGGCCTGTCTTCAGCAGGAATCCTGGAAGGTCAGTTTAGCCAGAATCCCTTCACCCGGATGTTCCCTCTCAGTAACTTTCCGTCCGCTGACCCCCGCCTGCTCCTTCGCTGTAAATCCCGTTTTCCTTGGTGGATTCGGAGTTGAGCCCCTTCTCTCTGCCCCACTGCAGGGGTCCCTACATCCATCCTGATGGTCCTTCCTGTTCTCTACCAGGTGTCATGAGTATTTTGTCTTTGACAGTGTTCGCACCTGTGTGTAACGGCGCCCTCCCCGGTGTGGGCTGGACTCGCTGAAGGGCTCCTGACCAAAACAGTTCAGTAGAGGTGGCTGGCAGTCATTGCTGGAATTAGGCTACAAAACGCTCTGGGGCCATTCACCCCATTCCAGCCTCGAGAAGAGGCAGCCCTGACTCAGAGACCCTCAGCCAGAGGCACTGGCCCGAGCTGAACCCGGATTCCTGACCCTCAGCAAGCGGGAGACAACCAGCGATGGTGATGACAGGCCTGCCGTCAGCAAATGCGTGCCCACAGGTCAGACCTGGATCCCCGGCTGCTTTTAAGTTTAGCAACACATTCACCCACATGTTCCACGGCCCGTGTTCACACTACAACCGCAGGCCGAGCAGTTGTGACACTGACAGAAGGCCTACAAAAGCCTGAAACATTTATTATCTGGCCCTTTACAGAAAGTCCGCCAACTCCCACTGCCGCTAAGTGCTGGGTAATCTGTTTCTCACAACAGAGGATTAACGCACTTGCTCCTGCAGTGCTATGGGCCTCCCTCCAGCAATGCGGGGTCTTTAAGTATCTCTCTGTTGTCTGTTGTCCACACACAAGAACTTCTATGTTAGCAGATAATGAATGTTTCAACCAGCCTCACATCCCTGGCACATGACAGGACCTTAGCAAATGCAGACTGAACCACAAACGCCTAATGCAGAAAACCCATAACCTGACAATATATCCTTTAAATAAAGCACGACATTAAATCAAGAAGAGACAAAACTGCAATTTGTGTTGAATAGCTGATATTTCCAGTTGAATCCATTTTTAAAGGCATTTGTTGACTGCCACACAAAGAATGATTCCATATCCAGGAAAATTTTTGATCTTTTAAATTGGCTATACTTTTATAAAACCTCGTTGTTTAAAATACCCATAACATCAGTTTATCTCCAATACTGCCAAGATGACTGACATTAGCTTTTACCATGAAACAAAGAACGTATTTCCTTGCACCTGGAAATGTTATTGAAATTTTCCAGAAAGGCTTTTTTTTTTTTCTTTTTTTTTTTTTTGTTCCCCGACCAGGGATGGAACCCGGCTCTCGGCAGTGAAAGCGCGGAACCCTAATCACTCCTGGCGGTCCAGTGGTTAGCACTCTGCGCTTTCACTGCCGAGGGCTCGGGTTCCATCCTCGGTTGGGGAACTAAACTAAGATCCCGCATGCTGCAAGGTGCGGCAAAAAAAGAAAGAAACAAAATTTTCCAAACCACTGCAGAATTTGTTTTGTCCCAGTTTTGTCTGTCTGTTAGAACTGAGAAATAAAGTTGGCAGCAGACACGCTTAGACATAAGCAAACATCCTCTGTGCCCTGATGCCTGGTCAATTCCTACAGTGTCTGTTCCCCCACATCCTGATGCCGGGGCAGGAGGACAAATGTTTTACGTAAGATAAAAGGCTGGACATTCTTATAGTGCTTAATTTTAATTTTAAGTAATATATTCATTATGACACAAAAATAGAATAGTTTTAGCTTTCTTAACCTAGATAGTTTCTCTGGCAAACATGTATGAATTATCTACGAGGCAGAAAAATTCCATTTTTGTTTCAACGGGCATCACAGGAGGTCACCCTTGGTAAATTTTTAACTTTTAAGATACGATCAAGTGTATTCAGACCTTCCAGGTAAGAAACCTTACCCTAAAACCTAAGTGAGGCCTAAGTGTGTAGTTAAAAGCATAAGACACACGGGGAACAGCCCCGGCTCGACTCCTGAATTACCAACCATGGGTCTCCAGGGCCCTTTTCCTTTCTTGTGAACTGCACAGCATCCCTGTGAGGACTCAGCACAGCCAGAAAAGCAGTGAAGGGCAAGAGAGGCCAAGCTGGTGTAAAGAAATAATTAATGATTTTACATTTATATGGAACATATTTATTAATAACCTTATTCACTGTGGGTTTGGGAAAGATTTCCTAAATAGGACACAAAAAGCACAAACTTTATATAAAGAAAAAGATCAATCAACTATCAAAAAAACCACTTTTGCTTGTCAACAGACATTTATAAAAATGAGAAGACAAACTGCAGACTGGGAGGAGATACTTGCAAAATATGTAGCTGACAAAGGGCTTGTATCTAGAACATATGAAGCACTGTTTCAACTAAATACTATAAGAAATAACCCAGTAAAAAAGTTGGGTAAAAACCTGAATGGTAAATTTGCCAAAAAGATACAGGAACTGCAAATAAGCACAAGAAATGATACCCAGCTTCGTGAGTCATTAGGGAAATGCAAATAAAACCACAAGGAGATGGCAGTACACTCCCCCGAAAGGCTAAAACTGGAAAATATCAACCGTGTCAAGTGTGGCTGAGGGTGTGGAGAAAATGGAACCTCAAACACTGCTGGTGGGAACACAAAATGGTACAGCCTCTTTGGAAAACCGTTTAGCCATTTCTCCAGATATTAAGTGTGTGCCCACCAAACAACCCCACCATTCCACCCAAGAGAAATGAAAGCACAGGACTTGTGTGCGAATGTTCATGCAGCTTCATCTGAAACGGCCAAGAGCTGGGCACCACTCAACCGGGAACCAACAAACGCAGTAAATCCATAAGCGGAAGGTGACTCAGCAGTAAAATGAATGATACTGACTCCTGCAGAACGGACGAGTCTTAAAATAATGATGCTGAGTTAAAGGAGCCTAAAGAAAACAAAGGGTACGTGACCGAATGGTTCTATTTATACACGACTCCAGAAAATGCAAGAGCATCCAGAGCCACCAGCTGCCTAGGGATGTGGGAGGGCTACAAATGCAGGCAGGGACTTGATGATGTGGAGGACGTGCGTGACTTTGACTTTGTGTACGTGTCAACACTGACCAAGCTGCACATTAAACTGTGCATCTACTGAGGCCCATTCGTTTCACCTCAATAAAGCTGTTTCTAAAAAACTGCACACTGGAATGATCTTTAACCTTCAAAAAAACCACTGCTGTGGGTGGGATTCTGTCCCCTAAAAAGACGTGTTGAGGGACTTGCCTGGTGGCGCAGAGGTTAAGAATCCGCCTGCCAATGCAGGGGACAAGGGTTCGAGCCCTGGTCCGGGAAGATCCCACATGCCACGGAGCAACTAAGCCCGTGTGCCACAACTACTGAGCCTGCACTCTAGAGACCACGAGCCACAACTACTGAGCCCACGTGCCACAACTACTGAGGCCACATGCTGCAACTACGGAAGTCCACACGCCTAGAGCCCGTGCTCCGCAACGAGAAGCCACCGCAATGAGAAGCCCGTGCACTGCAACGAAGAATAGCCCCCGCTCGCTGCACCTAGAGAAAGCCTGTGCGCAGCAACCAAGACCCAGTGCAGCCAAAAAATAAAATAAATAAGTAAATTTTAAAAAATTAAAAAAAAAATTTTTTTTAAATAAGAACGCTGCAGTGTATCATGCAGACACCATTGTTAGGGCTCCTACTGCAAAAGACATGTTGAAGTCCTGACCTTGGTACCTGTGAACATGACCTTATTGGAAGTGGAGTCTCTGCAGATGTAATTAAGGCACAAGCTGAGGTCACACTGGAGTAGGTGGGCCCAACTCCCATATGACTGGTGTCCTTACAAGAGGAGATACACACACAGAGGAGGACGCCATGTGGAGACAGAGCCACGTGATGAGAGAGGCCAGGGTGGGGTGATGCCCCACAAGCTGCACACACAGCCCTGCAGCTGACATCAGAGGCACGAGGAGAGCTGCCATGCTGATTTCTGACCCCGAGTCTCCAGAACTGAGAGACCAGACATCTCTGCCGTCTGAAGCCTCCCAGGGTGTGGTACTTGTTACAGCAGCTCTAAGAAGCTAATGCAACCACTGTTTCATATTAATTCATAATTCATATTAATTTCATAATTCATATTAATTCTTATTTAATGATTGTTTCTAAAAGTAGATTTTATGCAGGAGAATATTTGTCTAAAGTCTGTTTTAATCACAGAATAGCCACTGGGTCGCACAGATACACAATTAAGTGGCTGTGTTTCCAAGATATGTAAATACATATAAAATAAATAGCATTGTTTCATTTTAATAGCATATCTCCAAAGTAATATAAAGCACACATTTTAGCCAATTGTATTTTTTTTTGTTTTTATAAGTGATTTATAACTGATACATCAAGTTTTTTTTTCTTTTAACCAACAGAAAAGCAATTTATAATGATTAAAATATTGGCACTTAATTGTCATAGTAAATCATTTAGAAAACTTTATGTGAGTGACAGCAAATTAACAAATTGACTCTGCTGAGGCCGAGGTTCTCTCCCAAGGGTCTCAGAGCAGCACAGAGACACAGAACAGGACCTTCAACCCTTCAACTGTCCCTTTAACACACACTAACTTTAAGCATTAATACTATTTTTACTTTCAGCATATACCCCCTCAACTATATGGAAATACTTTAGGTGACCGAGAGGAAAACATTTCCCTTCAGAAAATAAGCCTCCCAAAACCACCGAAGAAGGAAAACCGGAAGGTCACGGTCCATCCTTTGGTAGATACACTCCTCTGTGTGGGACATCAGAGGGATGGACATCAATTTAACTTACTCTCTCAGAGTCAAAGGGGTTTAACCTGGAATAAAAGAGGCACCTCGAAGCCAGTGTGCTTTCATTCCTTCAGGGAGCAGCAGACCCTGGGCAGGGATGGCTACCAGGCCCTGGGGTGGACGGTGGGGCCTGTGGCTTGGACTCAATTTAGGGGGGGTGGTGAGAAGGGTGAGGAAGGGGTGACTGTGAAACCTGTTATTCCAACAGGAACACTTGTGTTACACATTTTTTAAAGTGAGATAATATCGGACACGTAAACGTGCGAGTCTGAGATGCACGGCTGCTGGTTTGACATGCTTAGTGTTGCTGTATAATCACCCCAGAGCGTCAGTGACACCTCCGTCACGCCACACGGCACAGCCCTGCTGAATGCCGTCACCGTGCCGTGTGGCAGGCCTCCCTCCAGAGCTCGTTCATCCTCTAGTTGCAAGTCTGTGCCTTAAACCGCCCCTCCCCAGGCCTCCACTCCCTGCCCCTGGACCCCCATTCCACTCTGGTTTTAGATTCTGCATTTAAGACAGAGAACACGCTGTCTGTCTTTCCCTGTCCACCTCATTCACTTGGCACTGTCAGAGCCCATCCTTGCTGTCAGGACTGGCAGGATTTCCTTCTTTCTCGCGGCTGAATAGTACTCCAGTGCGCGTGCACGTGCGTGTATGTTTTCGTGTGTGTGTGTGTGTGAATTACACCCTTAAACACATACGAGAAGGCACTACTACCTTTCAAAAACCAACATTGGCCGGCTGACACCTCCCTGGACCAAAGAGAAGAAATACTTGTTATCAGTTGAGCTCACTGTTGGGAAGATTAAATGTGTTCTTGCTGAACCATGAAATGGGGACAGACAAAATGGCCAAGCTGCAGTTTCATCCCTCTGCCGAACAGATTATGTTTCTAAAACTAAAATACAAACGCTGGTTTTTCAGTCAAAAGATGGGTCCCCCAGATGATCAGCAAACAGCAGACAGGTTTGAAGGAAACGCTCCCCCAGCCCACCCCGGGCACTGGGACGGCCCAGTTCCCACCCGACAGGACGCTGAACCAAGGCTGGGAGCTGGGCCCCTTCACGGCCTGGGTCCTTCTCCCCCTTTCGGGACTGAGTTAAGAACAGAACCACGGAAGTTCTCACCACAGCGCCTGGCCCCCAGCAAGGGCTCAGTCAGCATGGGGGCCTGATCCGTGTTTCCTACTCTTAACCAAGCAAAGGCATCCTGCTGCTGGAAAACGACGCCATCCCAGATCTAGAAGGATAGGAGATCCAAAGCCTTACTTAACCACCATAAAGTAAAGGTTACTTCTCTCTGCACCCCCTTTCTGGTCCTGGTGCCCCAGCTCCACCAGGAATAGCGTAGGAAAGCACAGCACAAGTGAGTCCTCCCCAGTGGACTTCACAGAGGGGCACAAACGTCAGCTGCCTCTTCTGATCCACCTTTGCTTCATGCAGGCGGAGGGGAGGAGGGGGGCAAAACTAAAGGAATAAGAGTGGAGGACCTAAGGGTCCTTGATCTGAGCTCGAGACCAGGGGGCGACTGCAAAGAGCCGGAGGCCAGACCCGTCTTTGTGGCCACAGCTCAGCTCGGGCACCACGGCAAGAACCCACCAGAGACCACGTGTACAAATACGTCTGCTGTGTGTCAATAAAACTTTATTTGTGGACACTGAGTTTCATGTAATTTTCCTATGTCGTGAAATATTCTTTTCATTTTATTCAACCATTTGAAAAATATAAAATCCATCCTGAGCTCGTGGGCCACAGAGAAACAGGAAGATCAGGCCTAAGGGTCATAATTCGCCAGCCCCTGGTCCTGCATTAAACTTCCTTTCTGAGCCGGCTGGCAAAGACTTGATTCTGAGATGTCCCCAGTTAGTTATAGACCCCATGTGTCTGAGGCAGAGCCCAGGTGACTCTGAGAATTTTTAACGGGGGTGGGGGGTTGTGGATCGCACAGGTGTGTTTTTCATTCAGGTTTCCTCAAAAAAAAAAAACTGTGTTTGGGTGCAGCACAATTTAAGAGGGAGAATAAATAGCTAAGGAGTAAATACACACACACACACACACACACACACATATCTTGGACGGTATTTTCAGGCATCAGGCACTTTAGGAAGAGGGTCCCTGCCCGGGAAGGTACGAGGAACAGCTTCCGCCACAGGGGGCGGGTGAAGAGTTCCACTGAATGAACCCACGGGCAGAGCAGGAGGTCAGAAGTCCTGTCCCTGAATGAGGAGGTGGTACCAACGCTACCTGCACGCAGAGTCCTCAGGTCCACCTCCACGGAGGAAGGTGACGTCCAGGGGTCTCTCAGGCACGTCAGGTTCCAGCCACACTTAAGGACACGTTCTAGAACTAAGAGGCTCCCATCACACAACTTTTTCCTGTTGTGACAAAGTCTAAACGAGATGAACCGCCTGCCGTGACTCAGCGCTCAGGTGTGGAGGCTGACGGTCTGCTGTACAAAGCAAGGAGAGCACGTTTCAGGCTGTACTGGATACTTTAAAATAAAAATCAATACAGGCAGCGTTCTGTTCTAAACAGTTTGGAGTTTGAAGCCGGAGGCAGTTTCACCAGCTCTTTAATTTTTTTTTTTTTTTGGCTGCGTTGGGTCTTTGTTGCTGTGTGCGGGCTTTCTCTCGTTGCGGTGAGTGGGGGCTACTCTTCGTTGCGGTGCGCGGGCTTCTCATTGCGGTGGCTTCTCTTGTTGTGGAGCACAGGCTCTAGGCGCCCAGGCTTCAGCAGTTGTGGCACGCGGGCTCAGTAGTTGTGGCTCGCGGGCTCTAGAGCGCAGGCTCAGTAGCTGTGGCACACGGGCTTAATTGCTCCATGGCATGTGGGATCTTCCCGGACCAGGGCTTGAACCCGTGTCCCCTGCATTGGCAGGTAGATTCTTAACCACTGCGCCACCAGAGAAGTCCTTCACTGACTTTTATGTGCTCTTTAAACACTTGTGTTCTGTTTCAGAGCACAGTCTTCAATTTAAACTTAAACATGTTTTCTGGCAGTGGGCACAGCCCTGTTAGTCTCTGATGGCTTTTCTGCCAGAATCCATAAACGTGCTGAGAAAACAGTGTGTGAGTGAGGGGGTCAGAGTGGGAGTGGGTCTGTGCTACTTTGAGGTGCCCAATGTCACAGGTGCTCAGTCCAGCGACAGCTCCTGGGAGAAACACCTGCAGGTGACCCTCCAGGGCCCAGATGCTGGTGTCCCTGGGGCGGCCCTGAGTCTAACGCGGCCCAGCCTCGATGGGGCACACAGCAGGAGATGGATGAACGGTAGCCGAGTGAGTAATGCACGAGGTACCCTTCACCGGATGACAACGCCTGCCATCAAGCTGGTGGCGAGGGTTTTATGAGATAATAAACGACACTCAACAGCGGCAATGGTTTTTATCCTCCTTTTAAAGAGAAGCCACCTGAGTCCATCAAGGTTATCTGCCTGACCCAGCGGCCTGAACTGGGCGTGTCTAACCTCGAAGTCACCCTTCCAGCTCCTATTACCGGAGGAACCCGATTTCATACTAAAAACAGGCTTCCTATAAAACTAGGCAAAAACCCTGCCTCTCTAAATCGATAAAAGGCTCTTTTCCTGGCTGAGCTCGAAGTCCTAAAATAAGTAAACGGTCACTTCTCTGAACCCGGGGACAGAGACATGGCAGAAGCCTAAGCCCCTTCTAATCACCAGGGGACAATACAGCAGAAAAAGTGGGAAAATGTCTCCTCACCCCAAGGCAACAAGTAATACACCTTAAGAATGATTCTTCCTTCTGTAATTTAAACTCGAGAGAAAACAAAACAACCTAGTTGTTTCAAAGGCCATTATGACTTATATACATAACCACCCCCTCAGACATAACAGGTAATCTCATTCATGGGTACTTCTGCCACTGTCTGAAAATAAGTGAAAGTTGGCTGGTCTTGAATGTCATTTTACATATCTTATTTCTTTTGAAGTAAATTCATTAGGACCCCGAATCTGAAATTAAAACTACTTTGGGTAAGTTTTCACTCTTGGATCAAGAGCAGATTGGAGGCAGTTTCAGGGCTCACGTCCACCCGTGCCCATCTGGTCGAGCAAGAGGGGGCTCAGAATTCTCACTAACCTTGTAGTGAAAATTTACAAGTCAAACTCTGAAGCTTTAAAATTCTGTTTAATCCAGTCAATTCAAAGTTGATACACTAATTGTAGCTAAGAGACACCCGACGTGGTAGGGAATAAATTCTAATAGTGTAAGTATCAGTACCAGCCAGAGTCAAACATTTTCAAATAAACATATCCCTCCCAAAGTACACTTCCTGTAGTAAATTTGTAGACAACTTTAATATAAGTTTAAAGAGCTTCCTTGTCAATTTTTTCCTGTTAAGTTTAAAGAATTTAAAATAAACTCTAAAAGCGAATTTATAGGTGAAATATATATAGAGAGAGGTTATAACTATTATATACTACTTATATATATATATAAAACGTATCTATTCCTCTCACCATCTGGGTGGAACATTCAAGCGCGTGGATCAAGTGTCCACAAAGGCACTGAGGTGCCACCCAGCACGCGTGCGGGGAGAAGGGTCCCTGCTGTCAGCTCAGAGTCCCCACCCCTCGCGGCAAACACAGCAGTTTAAGCAACAGCTTAATGCGCAGGGGCTGTTCAGAACCTGTAACCTAAAAAGAATTCAATAGCGGTACGAAAAACTAACACCGTGTTGTTTTAGGCCAATTAACGGTGGAAACAGAAAACCCCTAACCTTTTCAGTTAGAAAGGTCTCCCTCCCTCCCAGGTTACGTTCAAAACTTGCCCTGCCTTCCTTTGTGAAACCCACGTCGACACCGAAGAACAACACCCCGACGCCCACCCAAGACATCGCCCGCGACCCTCACCGTCAAAACGCAGAGAAAAATCCCTCTGAAACGCGCCCTAAGAAGCCCAAGCGATGTGCCTTCTGACAGCGGCGGGCAGGTCAAACCCTCCCTCTGCGATCCTCGGCCCTGGGGGTGGAGCGAGGCTGCAGGGCTGGGAAGCTGACGCCAGGGGCTCAGCCCGTCGCCCCTCGCCGCTCACCGTCCGGCCGGGCCGGGGCTCAGGCTGCCGCCCCCCCCACCCCGCCCCGCCGGGCTCCACTCACCTGAGAGCCTGCTCCTGCGGCCCCAGGAGCCGCAGGCTGTCCGGCCGGTCCCTCCTCCGGCGGTAGAGCCCCGACTGCGAGAGCTCTTTGAGCTGTAAGGCCGTCATGCTCCCGGCCCGCGACCCTCGGAGCCTGGCACCGGCACCGGAGGGCGGGCGGCCGCCAGGGCTGGAGACCGCCCCGCGCACACCTGGCCCGGGGAGCGGTCTGCGGCGCCGGCGGCCGCGCTTCCTGCTTGCTGGGTACACACCCTCCCGCGGGCGGCCGTGTCTCCGCGCCCGCACCTGGGAGGGCCTGGTGCTCACGTGCTCCCGCCGAGCAGAGCCCGGCCACCCTGAGCGATCGCGCCGGCTCCTGCGTGGACCGTTCCAGCATCGCTGTGCATCAAAACCGGGCTAAAACGCTCCAGAAAGGTCGTGACTCAAGAAGGGTCCTGCCCTGTTCTCTGGACCAGGAAATCCACCAACACTTCACGCGCAGCCGTCGGTTTCAAGAAGTGCCTGGTCATCACGAGCTCGTTGGGACATTTTCCTTCAAACGGAAAAGCACAGTTCCGAAGGGCAGCACGCCGCTCCGCGCTCTCCACGGTGCTCTAAATCCTCTTCAGAAAGGAAGGAAGTGTCTTTTTTCTCCCCCATTAAGTGTTACTCAAAAATTCATAACTGAAAGGGAGGTGGTTTCTTCTGCCACCCGCCATCCCGCGATTCTCTACACCCAAAGCCGCCCCCCCCCCCCGGGGACGGGTCCCCTCGCGGGAGATGCGCACGCTGTCCGCCTACAGCGGCCCCCGCGTCAGGAGGGAGGGTCTGGTTCCCGGGGTGGGGGGTGGGTGTCTGCAGTGTGGGGGGCAGATCATAGGGGCACGTCCTTGTCCCCGGGCCCCGCGGGACGCCCGCGCGGCAGCAGGCGAGTCTGACTCAGCCCCTCTCAGGAGGACTCCCAGCCGGCGCGAGCGCGGGCCTGCTCTCAGCCAACAGCTTGGCTTCGCGGTGCCGGCAGTTTGTCTGCGTGTCAGCATCTTTCCTCCCAGAATCCCCTCCAGGACGAGAGCGCAGAGACATGGGTCTGAAAGTTCTTTTCACACCAATAGTTAAAGAGTTAATACGTTCCCCTCTCTAGAAGGATCGGTATTATAAATTCAAATATTCAGGACCCCAAGGAAGGGGGAGGGCTCTGCATCTCACTCCTTCACTCGGGACTGTGGGGCCCCGGCCCCTTTAGGGCTGCAGCCCTGGTCCCCACCCACCCACGCCCGCCCCAGTGGAAACACAACTTTTTACAGTCACCATCAAAGTGTAACATACGTTTTTAAAGAAATGCAGGGGGAAAATTAGTAATTTTGTTACCACACTAGATATAACTAGTGACAAAACATTACCAAAAAAAATCGAGGGACAAATGTATCTCTTCCTCTCTCTGGAAGGATACAGAGGAAACTGGTAACATCGGGTGCCTGGGGGATGGGCAGAGCAGCATAAGACAGCTTCTCTGTAACCACTGCTCTATACCTGCTGGACTTGGAATACCCTGCACATTCAAAAATAAATAGAAAAAATGTAGAAGTTTTACATATACCTTTTGTACAAAGCTCTAGGATCCTACTGAGACATAAAACACAGAAAATTTTGACGTTTACAGTAATAGAAACATAAAATTAGGATTCCTTAAAGTGCCTAATTCTTACATTTTTGTCATGACAGGTGAAAAACGCAGAGAAACAAGCACCAATCTTTTTTTTTTTTTTTTAACTGTAGGCATCAAAACAGAATAAATGCCTGAGGAATAAAATACAAACTAATTGTAGCCACTGCAAACACAGAAGCCTCAACGTTGAAAAGGACTTGTTTCTATAGGAAAATGAACATAAGAGAGCTTGATGTTTAAAGAGAACTTGAGAAAGAGTAATGCAGCCCGCTGACAAGGGAAAAGGCTTGTAAACTAGTAAAGTTGACAAGACAGGAAACACTATCGTGTAGGACGAATCCTCTATTTGATGAGTCTAAAGTTAAAAGGATGTGAACAGGGGTAAGAAAAGTTATGTAAAACAAACTGAACCAGTTCTTGCCTGCGGACTTTTAAAGTGGCTGTGCTGACGCGTGCACACTTCAGTAGATCCAGGCTTGTCACACCTGCATAAAGTTAAATCCTGGGGCTTTGGGCAAAGGTCTTTGACCACTGCCATTTCACTGACAACACAGACAGCGGGAGACAGTGGTACCCTTCCCTCCCCGCCACACGCAGCCAGGGAGGGGCGCCCATTTCTGGGAGGGAACAACCCCCTACCACACAATGGCTCAGGCTGCAGCCAGATGACACCCCCGAACAAAGGTTTCTGTGCATCTGCGTGGGGGGAGAGAGGGACAGAGGGCACAGCCCTGGGACGCGGCAGGTGATGTGATGCCAGGAGAGGCCCCACGTCCCCATCGCCGTCCCCGTGGTTCCCTCCTTTCACGCCCTCCCGTAGAAAGTTATCAGTTGAGCCTGGATTGTAGATCAGGCCTATTTTAAATGAGTTCTGAACTTCAAACGACTGTCTTAGCATTTGAGGGAGGCCCACGTGGGTGTCCACACAGGGATGTCCATTTCGCGGCCTAAACGGACTCTGAAGGGCCGCGCTGCCGCCCTTAGAGCCCAGCGGCTGTCCACGAGCAAAGGTTCACAGAACGTGTGGAGGGGGCACCCCGGCCCGCTCCCACCGCGGGGTGGCGGCTCTGTGAACCTGCCCACTGCTCCCCCCGACCGCCGGGCTCTCCTGGGACCTGAGCTCCGACTCACAGCGAAATGCGACATCAGCTCAGCGGGTACTTTCTACTGCAATAGGTTTGTGCTCTTGGTTGAAATGACTAAACAGGAAGGCCCAGATGCATCACACAGGGCCTCGCTCTGCAGGCTGACCTCTGACCCCGTCCTCCACCTTTCCAAGTGGAGGGGGGAGGCGGTCACGGACCTTCTATGAATCGGAGGAAGGTCAGTGAGTCTCAGAAATGCACGCGAGCACAACACTGCCCCCGTCTCAGGGCACTGGCAGGTGGACTCACCTTCCGACCTGCACAGACATCCCTGCTCCAGGGCGGGACACTGACCTCAACTGCGGGCCAGACGCTGGTTCAGAAGAGCCCCTGTTGTACCCCCCCCCATTTCTCTCCACCTCCCAGTCATCTCTCTGCCTCTGGCCTCACCCGCCTCTACTCTATCCTCCAAATTTCCAGGAGTTCTTTCCAAATGTAAACCGGTCACTCGCAGGTCCTGGAAGACCCTGCGGTGACCCGATGGCTGCTCCCCGTGCTGAGCGCGGTCCCAGGACAGATGGGGCGTCCTGGCCCCGAGTCCTGCCTCTGGACTCAGCGCAGGGGTCCCTCTCACAGGAGGGCTTTGGAGACCCTTCACTCACTATCACCAGGGTCTCCATCCCCCCATCCCCCCCAGATAACAGCCCTCCAGGGCAGCCGTGTAGCTACTGTATCGCTGCGTCTTACAAGGCTAGGTACATGGTAGTGTGCGTTTGCTCAGTAAGTTCTCTGGTTTAGTTTTTCCACCAACTGATTTTGAGAGCCTCGCCACTTTATGATGATGCTGCGTTTCAGATGAATGCTCCAGAGCTTTGAAACTGGTTTTGTTTTGTTTTGTTTGTGCATTTAACCCTCCACATTACCTAAATGAGATTCTTAAAAGGCACATCCATTCCACAGTTTTGGAAAACTGTACTTTCCTGTGAGATTGCAAAAACTCAGATGCTGCACATTTGTAGAGTTGAGCAACACCTTCCACCAGTATGAACACTTTCCATTGGGGATAAGAACTAAAAAACCACCCTCTACTTGACTCAGTCCAGTTCTCAGTGTACTTGGTCCCAGTACCCCCTTCAGGCTCTGGGGGGTAAAGAAACCTAATTAGGCATCAAGCCCCTAAGACCCGTCCCCAGCGTTCCTGCGCTGACGGCTCCTTCTCGGCAGAACTGAAGGCTGCACCCTGGCTTCGGTGCCCAGCTGGCGGCTGGCCCCGTCAGCAGACCCTCCAGACCAGGGGCCTCAGGCCTGCAGATGGTCGAGCAGCTGTAAGTTTCCAGGCCATTAATTTCCTTGTACACACGCAGTAAGAGAAGAATTTTGTTTTGCAGCCACTCTGAACTTAATGGAAATGAATCCTTTTTAGTTTAACTTTATCCTATGAATAATCCCCTGCAGGGGAAGTAAAGCTTCTCTGATAAAGCAGAGCACCGGCCTCCCTCCTTCCACGATCCCGTCTGCAAATCCACACGGGCCCCCAGGCATGTCCCGGGTGTCACAAGAGGGCTCAGACCTCGGCGATTCTCGGGGGCACATTCAAGTTCAAGTCAACCAGAGCAGAGTGTGAGAGGGCAGAATCCACCGTCCAAAAGCGTCAGAAAATATCACCAAAGACACGGTCCCTGGCCCGTCTGCGAGCCCCTCTGAACATCCCCTCGACCCTCCTCTCGCCGAGCAGGCGGGGGAGCCTCGGCCGAAGTCTGAGACCCCATAGGTCAGCCGTCAGAGACAGAGAATCTACACGGGTCACCCACCGTCTTCTGCGAGACCATCACAGAACATTCCCAAAGCCACGCCGCAACAAGCAAGCTTTCCTGCATCCTCCTTCAAAAGGATTTAAAACAAAACTCTCGGTCACCCTCCCACCCCCAACCTTTCTACGGGGCCGAGGGTGGGGGAAGCTGGTGCGAGGGCACAGAGGGAGCCCGGGGTCACCCGGCTGGTGGGTCCACACGGGCAACGTCCCGGCTTCGGCCGGCGGGCAGGCAGGCACACGAGTCACATCACTCCCGAAGGCCTCAATCTTTCCCTTCGGAAATAGAGCGATTGAATCCGATGATCTGAACGGTCTTTTCTGCAGATTAAAACTTCAGCAAGGGTCCACGGCAGGGGAGGGCCCGAGGCTGGCGGGCTCCTGGCACGCTCACCCCTCCCCACAGGTCAGGCTCCCACCCCGGACCCAAATGGGGCCTGAGGCTGGCTACACACGCTCGGCCGGCCGTGCCCCCTCTCCCCGGCCTGACCCCCGCCTCGGCCCTCTCCCCGGCCACCTGCTCCACAGCCAAGAGCCGAGATGCACATAAAACCCCAGCAAAGGACCCTGACCACCCGCCTGGCACACGAGCCGCGGAGACGCCGAGGCCACGGGGAGAGACAGGGCAGAGTCAGCGGGGCCCCGGCCTCCATCCACGGGCAAGTGCAACCCCATGTGACACCGTCAACACGGTTTCAGAAGACTGCACATCAAGCTAAACTTCTGTAAATAGGGTAACTTTTAATTCTCTGAAGGAATTCTAGTGGTCATAAGAGAGCTTTGCTGAAAATCCAGATTTTCACATGATTTGACTTAAAATGTGTTTTGCTATCATCTTCTGTATAAAGTTGCTACACACACTGTTTCCACTCATTCCACCCATCCACCCCGCAGCAGGCATGGACCTGCTGAGCACATTTCCGCACTAAACATTCCTGTGACAAAACCAACAGGTGAAGGTCCTGGAGCAAGAATCCCCGGACGGCAGAGTTACCGGCAGCAGTTCTGAGCTTCTGAGGCCGTGGCTCTTCTCCCCGGAATTCCAGGGTGTCGTGAGCATGACCACAGCACCTGCGCGGCCCCAGCCTGGTTTCAGTGCCACAGTTACTACTGTCAACTTCCACCTCCAAACCATTTCACCAGGGCATCAAAACATCCCCGGGTTCTGTGTAAAGTCTCATCTTGAAGCTTTCTGTCTGGGGGGACACCTTGCCAACCATCTAACCCACAAATAAATATGCAGCTGAAAATGTGTCAAGTCACAGGAGACAAGGTTGCTGTGAGGACGGCAGGGACGCAGGGAATGCCTCCCAAGACAGAAACCTCGGGTCTGATCCCCCAGAGCCGGAGGGAGGGGAGGCTTGGGGAGAGAGCAGCTTAGCTCGTGCAAAGGCCCGGAGGCTGCAGGGAGGAGCTAGGGGGTGAGGCGAGAGAGCCAGTCAGGGGTGTCTCTCCAGTCCAAAGACCCCTCTCCCAGGCCTGGGGTGGGGGGAGACCGAGCTGTCAGGGCGGAGACAGGGGTGGCGGCTGGGATGGGAGGGTGGGGAGTGGGCGGGAGAGGGTCTTAGGGAGAGGAACCGGTGGCAGACCAGACGCGGAGCCCGCGCTGCACTCGTGCTGCCTTAGTCCTGCCCGCAGAAAGCCAGCATTTTAAACTGATTGAACCTAAGAAGACCGTTTTCAAAGAGTACTTACAAAAGCAAGGGCTGGGGCACAAAAATGCCCACGCCGTGCCGTGCGTACGCGGAGCTGATGTAAGTGCTACTCACAGCTGAGGAACACGCTCCCACGTTCACCTCCGTCCCACCAGCCGTGGATCATTATTGTCCCCACTATGCATTTGAGGTAACTGAGTCTCCAAGCAGCTCAAGGTCCTGACGGGCAACACAGCCAACGAGGGAGACTGTGGATCCACACCCAGGTCTGAACGCGAACAAGCCCAACCCAGGAAGCTTCGGGGACACACAGGAGCAGGGCAGTGTTGGGGTCCAGGGTGAGCTGCCCCCAAATGTCCCTCAACAGCACATAGATTATTCTGAATTAAAGCTGCTTAAGAAACGGCCGATATAAGAGGGACACTCTGACCCCCTCCTGTCTCCCTGAAGCAGGAGATAAGTCTCCATGTGAAGGAGGGAGAAGGACACCCTAATGGCCAGAGACAGGGCAGCCCGCACAAACAAACCCGCGACCTCTTTCGGTGACTAACCCCAGGGCCAAACCGCTCAGATCCTTCACTAACTGAGCATCCAAAGCCTACGTTTCTTAGTCCTGTCAATTCCTCACAAATTTATTGTTTCTTTGTCTAAAAAAGCCACCTGCTTTGGCCACATCTTAGGTCCCATTTCTGCGAGACCTCCGTGCGCAGGAATTGAAACTTGTTTCTTCTTCTCCTGTTCATGTCTTGCACCGGTTTTCCTATTAATTCAGCAATGAGAACTCCAGGGGGCAGGGGAGGTGTCCCCTCCCCACTGTGGGCACAGAGGCCCGGGGGACAACCCCAGACTAAACACAGGCTGGAGACAGACTAAACCATGGTCCCCCCGCCTGCCTACTTTCTCTCCCAGAAATGAGGCAGGAGCCCAGCTGCACCTGGGTCCACGCGGTGGTCGGGCCGCCGAGGGCTGGGAAGGAGGCCGAGGTCACTGACACAGACCTTCCTCCTATAGCTCCGGGGGCAGAAGCCAGTGGACGGCGTCAGACTTGAGCCTTGATGTCGCTGAATTCCTGGACTCCTTGGAGGCTGTCTCCCTTCAGGGTACGTGTGATGACTCAGGCCAAGCGTTCGGGGAAAGAGGCAAAGATTCTAATGAAAAAGGGTGTTCTTGAGACCAAGTGTGTTGTTGGACAGCAACAGGGGACCTGATGGGGGCCCACGTCCCCAGCTCCCGGTCTGCCGTCCCTCCTGGTCTGACAGCCTCCCCAGTGTCTGTCAACAGGAAAGTGCATGTAACAAGTCGTGACCCCTTCCTGGAATACCACACAGCTATAGAAGAGAAATAATTCACTAAAGCTGCACAAATCCACATGGATAAATCTACCCAAGAAGAGAGAGAGTGAAAAAGCACAGCTTGCACAATATCACAAAGAACACACACTATTTAAAATCTAAAACAAAATAAACAACCCCATGAGTGCTAAGAATACACAGTGTGTAATAAAAGGATGAACAGGAGAGTGGTTCCCTCCCAGAGGAAAAGCGGGAGGGAAAATCATCAGACCGGGAAGTGTACCAAGAGCTCAACTGTACTTGTAATGTTTTATTTAAGGTAGGTGATGGGAATTTGGAGGCTCTACAAATTCTACACCTTCATTTAAAAAAAAAAAAAAAGAAGAAGAAGATGCAGAGCAGACGTTCTCCTAGAGCAGGTTTGTAAATCCACAACTTTCAAAGCACCACTTCTGCCACCATGTGGCTTCTCAGGGTATTGCATGCACACGATTTTCGGGAAATGAAAGGCTAAAAAAGGGCATTGTTAATTCTCAGGTGCAAAGTCACAGGAATGTAACCCACTGCGAGAGTCTGAATGTCCACCACTCGATACGTAACCAACACTAAAAGCCTTTCTTACCACTTCTGAATGATGCTTAATAACACAGAAGACAGAAAGCATCACGCTAGGTGCAAAAGAATGAAACTGGACCCCTATCTTACACCATGCACAAAAATTAACTCAAAATGGATTAAGGACTACATGTAAGACCGGAAATTATAAACTCCTAGAAGGAAACATAAAGGAAAAGCAACTTGACATCTGTCTTGGCAACGATTTTTTTGTATATGACACCAAAAGCACAAGCAACAAAAGCAAAAGTCAACAGGTGGGACTACATCAAACTGAAAAGCTTCTGTCCAGCAAAAGAAACAATAAAAAAATAAAAAGGCAACCTACAGAATGGGAGAAGATATTTTCAAATCACATATCAGATAAGGGGTTAATATCCAAAATGTATAAAGAATGCATACAGCTCAACACCCCCCCAAAAAAAAAGAATCTGATTTAAAAATGGGCACGAGGGCTTCCCTGGTGGCGCAGTGGTTAGGAATCCGCTTGCCAGTGCAGGGGACATGGGTTCCATCCCTGGTCCGGGAAGATCCCACATGCCACGGAGCACCTAAGCCCATGTGCCACAACTACTGAGCCTGAGTTCCATGTGCCACAACTACTGAGGCTGCAGGCCACAACTACTGAAGCCCGCGCGCCTAGAGCCCGTGCTCCACAACAAGAGAAGCCACCGCGATGAGAAGCCTGTGCACTGCAATGAAGAGTAGCCTGACGGGGGCCCACGTCCCTAGCTCCCGGTCTGCCGTCCCTCCTGGTCTGACAGCCTCCCCAGTGTCTGTCAACAGTATTGTTGATTGTTGTTATATCCCCGCTGCAACTAGAGAAAGCCGGCACACAGCAATGAAGACCCAACACAGCCATCCATGAATGAATGAATGAGTGAATGAATGAATGAATAAATAAATAAATAAATAAATGAAAATGGGCATGAGGGAATTCCCTGGCAGTCCAGTGGTTAGGACTCGGTGCTTTCACTTCCATGGACCTGGGTTCCATCCCTGGTCGGGGAACTAAGATCCCACAAGTCGTGGGACGCAGCAAAAAAGAAAAAAAAAGGGCACCAGACCCGAACAAGCCATTTTTCTTTCTTTCTTTCTTTCTTTTTGGCCATGCAGCATGTGGGATATTAGTTCCCCGACCAGGGATCGAACCCATGCCCCCTGCATGGGAAGCGCTGTCTTAACGCCAGGGAAGTCCTTGAACACACATTTTTCCAAAGACATACAGATGACCAACAGGTGCACAAAAAATGCTCAACATCACTAATCATCAGGGAAATGCAAATCAAACCACAATGAGCTATCACCTCACACCTATCAGAAATGCTATTATCAAAAAGACAAGAAGGGACTTCCCTGGTGGCAAAGTAGTTAAGACTCCGCGCTCCCAATGCAGGGGGCCCGGGTTCGATCCCTAGTCAGGGAACTAGATCCCACATTCATGCTGCAGCTAAGAGTTCGCATGTCACAACTAAGGAGCCCGCCTGCCGCAACTAAGACCCAGTGCAACCAAATAAATAAATATTAAAAAAAAAGACAAGAAATAACAAATGTTGGCAAGGATGTGGAAAAAAAGGGAACCCTCCTGCATTGTTGGTGGGAACGTCAATTGGTGCAGCCATGATGGAAAAGAGTATGGAGGGTCCTCAACAAACTAAAAATAGAACTGCCATGTGACCCAGCAATTCCACTTCCGGGTCAATATATCTGAAGGAAATATAATCACGATCTCAAAGAAATATCTGTGTCCCCTTGTTCACTGCAGCATTATCCACAATGACCAAGACATGGAAACCACCTAAGTGTCCATCGCTGGATGAACAGATAAAGAAAACCACACACACACACACACACAGGAGTGTTAGCCATAAAAATGAAGGACATCCTGCCACTTGCAACAACATGGATGGTCTTTAGGGCATTACACTAAGTGCAATAAATCAGAGAGAGACAAATACTATACGATCTCTCTTACATGTGCAATCTAAAAGCACCCACAGAAACAGAGTAGAAGGGAGGTGCCAGGGGCTGGGGAGTGGTGGGGCAGAAATGGGGAGATGCTGGTCAAAGGGCACAGAGTTCCAGTTACGAGAGGAATACGTTCTGGGGATGTGATGTCCAGCATGGTGACGACCATTAACAATACTGTATACTTGGAAGTCATGAGAACAGTTTTTATGTTCTCACCAGCACAACAAAATGGTAACTATGTGAGGTCAAGGGTGGGTTAATAACCTTACTGTGGTAAGCATCTTGCAAAACTATACACACATCTCAAATTATCACATTACACACCTTAAAATTACACAATGTTACACGTCAATTACATCTCAGTAAAGCGGGAAAAAGAAAATTTTTTTGAAACATTATGCTATGAAGCCCAAAGATAATGAGAAAGTATTGGACATAAACTGTAGGAAAAAAAGGATGCATGTAGGCTACATCAGAGTTAAGAGGGTTAAATGAGTCATAAGGCCAGCAAAACCAGGTGAGCGGGCCGGCTTCCAGACACAACTACCTGGTAGGTGAATGAAGACCTCTACTCCAAACCCAGAAGTAAAGAAGCAGGAAGAGCACAGTAAAAAGAAAGCTGTCCACAGTATGGACGCTGACGTGCAGAACGTACTACTTTTAATAGCACACTTTACCTGAGATCAGCACCAACACCAAGGTTGGAGAGAAGCAAACCTAAAGCTTATACACGGTGGTCTTAACTAGACATGTGGAAACACATCCTCGTGTGGGATTATTTGCACACGTGCACTTATTTGGTGGAGGGGGCAGACAATTGGCTTAACTGCGGTCCATTCATCCCTGGGGGGGAGGGCGTACAGCGGCGCTCGCCCGACCCCTCATCCTGATCAGGCTGCCCCTCGCACTCCGCTGCCCCCAAACCCTCAGTCGCCCTCAGCAGCCTCCTTCTCACCAGCCCAGCCACTGTGAGAAAGGTCACGTCGCCCCCCCTTCATATGCACGCCCCCCCAGGCCCCCACGCCACCACCGCACACCCCGCTGTCCCCCGGTCCCGAGGCCCGCCATTCTGCGCTAGGCCAGGCGTGGTCGGTCAGCCTTGAACTCAGATCCCAGCCTGGGCAGGGGCTTACTGGAGAGTTTTTCTTCCTAAGGGATGGTTATACCCATGCCCCACGGAGCTACTGTGAAAAGGACGTGGATAAATGGAGTACTAAGCACACTGGGAGTGCTCGATGAAAAACAAGTATCACATCATCATCAATACTTCGCCTTTTCCTCACTGCTGTCAAAGCTGTATTTTTTTTTAAATGCGAATCTGAGCATATTATGTTTCAGTTCGGAAGACGATGTCTATTTTCCAGGGGGCGAAGTCCAGGGACCCTGGTGTCGCAGGAGACATAAGCCTTCACCACCTCCTTGCCTGCGGCCTCATTTCCTGCCACTTCTCCCTCCCGGAGTCCACACGCTCTGCGTCTTCCTCCGTGATGAGCTGCCAGACACCCCTGCCCCACTAGGCCGGTAGCAGATCTGGATCCCCACAAGGTTCCACTCTGTGGGGACTCGCAGAGCTCCCGGAGGGGCTCCTGCAGACAGATCCTCCCCACGGCACTTGCCACACTGTGATGCTTGGAGGCAGCACACAGTGGGTCCACAGAAAAGCCTGCTGAATGACTGACATTTGGAAACTTCACAGAAACACAAGAATGTTGATCGATTTTTTTTAAGTGTCTCACAAAATTGTGATACTTTTTCTTACTAACGTATACACGACCGTAACTGGAGTTAACCCCAAAGAGGTACGTGATTCATGGGGACAGTTGGCTGGGTGCTGGGAAGGTGAGCAGCTTCCCATAAAGAGACTCTCCTTGGTGAATTTTCAAAAGCTTGAAAGCTTGACCTTCAGTTTCTGAAGGCTGGCAACCCCGTTTTGTCAGTTTATCCAAAGTGGACGCGTCTCAGCAGTTGTGATTAACACGTGTAGAGCGGATATGAAAACCAGGAAGCCAGGCTGTAACCACCAGGCTAACTAACACACTCAGTTTGCACGACCAGCCGTCCCCTCCCGGGTGTAGACCAGGTGAGAAGTCAGATCACCGTCAGAAGGTTTGTCTGGTGGGCGTCCCGGGGCATCACACAAGCTACCAGGTTTGCTGCGGGGGAACCTGGTGCTCAGGCCTCACCTATTTCCTTCTGTTTCTTTCTACATTCAGTCATTCCGTCCTTCAAGGTGACTACAGGTCTCTGTCCTGTACTGATTTCAAAGTCTGACCTCCTTCCTTCCTAAACTGCTCTTGGGCTCCTCACTGCTGTCCCCGAGTTGACATGGGCACAGAGAACCTGGGGACTGAGGTCGGGACCATCCTTCACAACATCCCCTAAGTGAGGCATCACTACAGCCCAACGTGAAACGTTCCTCTGCTGACATTTAACCACACGCCTGGCAGGTGGCAGGTACACAGTAGATAACTGTGGATATAGAGGAAAAGGTGGATAACATAGCATATCAAGAAGAATAAATAAAAGTTTCAAAAAGAAAAAAAATTTTTGAATACAAAATATTTGACATTTTGAATGGGCACTTTCAGCTCAACACACGCAGGTTTTCTAGGATGCAGGCAATATAAACCACCTCAGGTTAATTTCAGCAGAAGAGGTACTTAAAAAAGGATGTTGGGCTGTTCACAGAATCTCCGGGATCAACAAGGCACTGAGCTCATAACAGCAAAGAGAGCCTCCTGCCCGCCAGTCACAGATCTTCCCCAGGCGCAGACAGCACCGCAGGTGTGTCTGGCCCCCCAGCCCAGCCCCGCTGCAGCCACGCCCTCTAGGAATGATGGCGGGCATCCCTGCCTGCACCTCTGAACCTGACAGCCGGCAGTCACGCCTGGGTCTCAGCTGCACCCGGGGCTGGCGAGGCCGGGGCGGGGGGCTCAGCGCCTCGAGTGGGAGCAGGACTCAGCATCCCGTGGAGACTCATCAGATGGGGAAATCGACAAACAATGGGATTCCATTAAAAAGGAATGATATAAATTAACCCCCCCCAAACAAAAACAAACACAAACCTCCCCCCAGGGGAACTGTTCTTACCTGGTAGAGGTTCAATGTCTGACTGCCACGTGCTGGCGAGATTCGGGGCCGGCCCTGCAGCTCTACGGACACCCCAGCCCCCAGCCCCCTGGTCCTTGGTTGGCTCCAAGGAGCAGAGGGCAGGTGGCCCTGATGAGTCTCCAGTTTTCTTCCAGGACAGGAAGGAAGGAAGCTAGTTCATGCTGGTTACAAGAAATCCACTCGTGAGGATGGCGACCAAGTGAAGACTTGTTTTGATGTAGTTAAAGTATGTCACTATCTAGTCATTTCCACAGAACTGGATTTAACTTGCGAGGATCTGAATGCAGTGATGTCTAAAACCTGACAACGTTAAACAGTGTCTTCACGATTGCTAACCTCCTCCGCAGCAGGGCCAGCAGACTGTTTCTATAAAGGTCAGAGTGAGACTATTTCAGGCTCTGAGGGCCACACGGCCTCTGTCATGACTTTTCACCTGATCCTGTGGCTCAGAGGTGGCCCCGGACGACAGCAGACAAATGCTGGGCTGCCTCCCAACACTGATGTTTGAGTTTCGTGTAATTTTCACACCTTCTTTTCATTTTTTTCAACCATTTAAAAACATCAAAACCATTCTTTGCTCACAGGCTGTGGGCTAGATTTATTAGCCTGCAGACTGAACCATATCTGGCAAACTCACTCAAAGCACCATTTACTGGAGAGCCGTGAGAAAACAGATTTTTCTTTATGTTAACTCCTCAAGCAAAATATCCGACCCCACTTTCCCAAAACGAATGCCCCAAAGAACCACAATCACAGCCTTCACAAGGACGAGGGCGGAATTACAACAAGAGAAAAACAGACTCCCAGCTTCCACTGCGCCTGCACACATGACAGCGTCAACACGGGGTCTGACCCGCGCACACCCGCCTGACCGGGGCCTCACTCCCCACGGGACGACCTGCGCAGAGAGGAAGATGACAGCTGCGGAGTCGGGGAAGAACGGGGACTGCTGTGCTCAGGGGGCAGACACACCTTCCTCTCCCCAAACTGCTAGTGTACAACAATCAGGACTCCATCCCACGCAAAATTCCAAACTGGGTGTTTTAGCATCACTGACCTGCACCGAGATGCCCACCGCCCAGGTGCTCCGTCTTCAATCTCTCCTTCTAAGCATAGTACTAATCAACTTTTCCTTTCTCCCAGCTTATAAGAAGCCATAAGTTTCCTTCAATTCTATTAAAGCTGTGATAAGAAAAAAAAAATCTGGTAAACTACTTTAAACTAAAATGTCAAGGATTGAAACTATAATTCCCCAGAACATTTTTACTTGAGAGTTACCTTCATTATTCTGACCAACAACATGGAAATACCACCCACAGTGGGAGGTATTTTTTAGCAGAAAGCTTTCTTTGCCCCTCAGATCACATCTAAGACCCACCTGGTGAAAAAATCCACTTGTAAAGTAATAAATTTGGCGAAAGTATATATTTATTTTGGTTCATTGTGAATCTGATATACTGGAAAATTGACTAGTTGGAGGGTCTTGAGCCAGCTTCTTACACATCAGGTCCTGATTCTAACATGCGTGCCCTGCAGGGCTGAGGCAGGGGTCAGAGGTGACTTGCACAGCCCCACATGGGGTAGGTACCTGCAACTGGCAGTTATCACCATAAACAGGACGTCTAAGAAGGAGTTTAGAATTTAATGTGTAGAACATGTCGGAGAAGGCTTTAAAAGAACAGCATTTCTGTTTGCATTATGGAAAAGGAAGAAAAAGGAAATGTGCGCAAAGAAATTCTTCTGGTTGTGGAAGTGGAAAGACAGAGCCTGTGTGTGTCCCTGTCTCTCACACAGGCAAACACACACATACACAGGCACCTGCCGGAAAGTACCAGACCGCTCTGTGCTAGTGAATTTGCAGCTTATTCAGTTATCAAGAATTCACAATATTTTAACTGTCCTATTTAATCCAAGGCTTCTAAAAAAACTTCAGAAATGCAGTCGCCATTACAATCGTGTGTTGTGGTAGAGGCTGGGAGCACGAATCCCCTGACGTTATAAGAAAATTTTCGTGTACGTGCTTCTGTGCATTTTTCTGTTAAGTTCTGTAAGCCTCAGCGCCTCAAAGTGGTCTGGACCAGTAAGTCCAGCTAAGCCTGTAACGACCCATCCAACTGCTCCAAGCACCTCCGGCCTCTCTTCTCCACGCCCTCGTTGTGCGCACCGCTACCAGGGATGCAGGACAGGAGACCGAACCCACCCACGTGTTATGTAATCATTTTACACTAAGCTAAGCTTCCTGAAGGGGCGGCCACGTCCCCACCCCGTCTGCACAACGCCATCATCACGTGCACCGTCACCTCCAGGGGGCGCTACCACCGACGCGACCACCTAACCTAACCTAAAACTCTCATCTTCTCAGCTGTGCAACTGAGAAAACTGCGCGCGTCTTTCCAACTGGTCTGGCCAGCCTATCGCTGTGACATCTCAAGGCTGAGAGAAGGGGCTGACAAAGCCAGAGTGATGGGGGCCCCTCAGCCTCTCCAGTAAATTTCAACTGTGAACCCACATTCTAGAATATGACCCTGTGGGGTGGATTAAAAAGGCTGAGTTTAAGGATCATTTTCTGGACTTCGGAATTGAGGTTCAGTAAGATTAACTGCCCCCCCAACCAAGCAAAAATACCTAAAGTGAGGGGACTCTGCTCTGGCCACTGGGCTCTGTTAACTTTAATTAGAACAAATAATTTTTGGTGTCCTGGATAGAGAGAATGCTTAATGATGTCCAATCGCTATCCCTTAAAGGCTGCACATCGTTAAAAAGTATTTTACAAAAAGAGGGAAAGTAAGTTGTATTGAAAATCCTCATCTTTGCAGAGAATTGCCAAAATAAATAACTATTTTTAAAGCTATATTTGAGGTATATATTGAAGACTAACATTGAATAATAAATTATTTTTTTGCCCTTTTTTCTTATCACAGAGTATCCTCAATAACTCATTTATGAATGGGAAAAAAATGAGGCTCTAAACCCTAACAAAGTGATGTCTCTTGCAGGAATAGAAAAATCCATCCTAAAATTCATAGGAACTTCAAGGAACCCCCAAAAGCCAAAACAATTTTGAAAAAGATGAAGTTGGAGGCCTCACACTTCCTGATTTCAAAACTTACTACAAAGTTCCAGTAATCTAAATAGTGCGGTGCTGGCATAAGGACAGACACACAGACCAATGGAAGAGAACGGAGGGCCTGGGAATAAACCCTCACAAATATGGTCAAATAATTTTTCAACAAGGGTGCCAAGGCCACTCAATGGGGAAAGTGCAGTCTTTTCAACAAATGGTGTTGGGAAAAATGTATATCCACATGCAAAAGACTGAAGCTGGACTCTTAATCTCATACTATAAACAGAAGTTAACTCCAAATAGCCCAAATAAAACTCTTAGAAGAAAATATAGGAGAAAAAGTTCATGACATTAGCTTTGGTTATGATTTATTGCATATGACACCAAAAGCACAGGCAACAAAAGTAAAAACAGACACTGGGAACTACACCATCATTACAAACTTCTGTGCCTCAAAGGACACAATCAACAGAGTGAAAAGGCCACCTACAGAATGGGAGAAAATATTTGAAAATCATGTATCTGATAAGGAGTTCATATCTAGAATCTATAAAAAAACTCACACAACTCAACAACAGAAACCAACCAGATTAAGTGGGTATAGAGGGGAAGAGAGTGGAAGACAGAAGTTAAGTGGGGCAAAGAGGACAAAGGAGGCAGAACCACAGGAAGAAAAAGAAGGAAGGGGAAATTCCAAGAACATTTAAAAATAATTTCTGCTTTGCTGGAAGAGAAGTGTGCACCGTGGCTGATCTTGCCCACAGTGGAGCTGAGATCTGTGGAAATTCCCATATAAGGACGCCTGCTCATGGCTGTTTCCGCAGGCAGACGCTACAGCTCCTCATCTGAGCAAGGCATTAGGCATTTGGAGGAAAAGCTTCTTTGGCAACAGCGTCCATATATACATTGAAGGCTGTGGTTTCCATTCTTAATGGCCCGTAGATTTGCCAAGACAAGTCATCCCGCCCAAGTATGCTTCAGCGTCTGGCAGTCAAGGTCTCACAGTTTTCCTGTGGTCACTGCTGGCCGTGGACACTGAGGCTGCATGACTTCACTGCTCTCGACGAACGGCCCCTCAGTCAGGAACGTGCTCACACGTGCGGTGACGTTCTGCCGTCCGTAAGTGGGACCTTTCTGTCTCAGGCGAAGCTGCTTCCTGCCCACCCAGAATCCCTCCCGAGGGCTTCAAACAGAGCCTCTATGTTTGGATGAGTCTCAGTGACTTCTCCTTAGGCCTACGCTGTGCAGCTTGGTAGCTACCAGCCACACACAGCAACTCAGGTGAGGCGAGTCCAAATCGAGGCATGCTCTAAGTGTAAAATACACTCGGGATTCCAAAGATTTAGTTCCCCAAAGTGTAAAGCATCTCAGTAATTGTTAATGTGACCACAGGATGTATATAGGTTGGACATAATAATAGTTTGGCATTTTGAGTTAAACCTAATATAGTATTCAAGTTAGTTTCACCTGTTCCTTTCTGCACGTGGCTGCTAGGAAACGTTAAGCTACACAGTGGCCGTGGCTCACGTGACATGTTATTGGACAGGCGGTTCTAGATAAGGTCACAGGTCCCGTTTACGGAATCAAGAAATGTGGCCCAGAAATCATCCTGAGGCCAAGGCACTGAAAACTCAGGCGACCCCGTGCAAACTCAGGGTAACAGGAGCCTTTGATTCCTTTCACTGTAACCGTGCAGCCCGGGGTGGGGCTGGGAGGGCAGCCTGGGCTGGGACCCCTACCCTCATCAGCTGGGGCAGGTTCGACTCCGCCCATAACGCGCGCACATGAAGCTCTCTTGGGGGTTGCAGAGGACTAGAACCGAAGGAAAGCACTTCCACAGTAGCACGGGGAAGCGCGTTCTCAGTAAGGGTGCTGCCCTTTCTTTTAAGGTCTTAGAAATCCTGTGGACATGCTCAGTGGCTGATTCAGTCACCCCAGGGTTAGTCAGAGAGCCTGACCTCAAGTCTCTTTTTTCCTTCCTCTCCACTCCAACCACGTCCATGGAATTCAGCCTCATAGGGCAGGGCGTGTGCAAAGCCTTCCGGGCGAACGCATCCCCTCCCACAGCTGCACTGCTGGCTCCGATCCTCCGTCAGCTTCTCCCACCTCCTCGCGCTGGTCCATGAATTCACAAATCAGTACAATTAACTCCAAAATTCTGGCGGCGGCTCATGTTCTCCTTAGGACCGTTATTAATAACTGGCTGCTACCGCCCACATTTAAGTGTAGCTCTGCCATAACTGTAGCTATTTCCTGCCCACGCCTGCAGCCTCCTAAGACGCATGGATACGTCCTTTATTTACCACAGGGTCTGATCAGATGCACCACAAATGAAGACCTTTACAGTGGCCTGAGAAATAAGTAAAGTCAGACTCAACACGGACTTTCAATTACTGGCCAGGCCAATCAGGATTACAAGGAATGAAAAGCACCCTGACTAAGATATCCTGACTTGGCAGTCTGGACTTTATTTCTGGCTGGTTTGTGGAAAAGCCACTTTTATGATTTCCTTGCAGCTGTTGCTAGCAACGTGCTGGGCTGGCAGCCTTGAAGACTGAATTTCCTGCTTCGATGATGCCATTTTCTTTCTTTTTTCTTTTCTTTTCTTTTTTTTTTTTTTGCAGTACGCGGGCCTCTCACTGTCGTGGCCTCTCCCGTAGGGAGGGAGGGAGACGCAAGAGGGAAGGGATATGGGAACAGATGTATATGTATAACTGATTCACTTTGTTATAAAGCAGAAACTAATACACCATTGTGAAGCAATTATACTCCAATAAAGTTGTAAAAAAAAAAAAGTCGTTAGCAGCAGAAACTAACACACCATTGTAAAGCAATTATACTCCAATAAAGATGTAAAAAAAAAAAGTCGTTAGTGAAACTTAAGACTCCTTCCCCTCCCCCCACCCCCCAAGGAGACCCGGGTTCCCACCCCATCACGGAACCCTCACTTGAGGATGTCCACACACCTGGCCCCACCAGCTGCACCATCTCTCCGTCATCTTAGTGTCCCCAGGACCTAGCGCAGCGCTCAGCATGGAGCAGATGAGTCACTGTCACCTGGATGACGGAATCGGTGACACCACGTTTCATGTGCCACCACCTCCCAGTCTGCCCCAGGGCAGAGGGGGCCCAGGACAGAGGGGGTCCAGGACAGGGCACAGAGCAAACATGCCCTCGTGAACCAGCTGTCACTCTGGGAGAGGGAGGCAATGGAGGGTTCTGAACAGAGAAGCCAACCTGACCTGCAAACCTTCCTCCTGCTGTCCCGCCAAGCCCCCTTGAAGAGCCCCCTTCCCACTGCCTGTGAGTGTGAAACACACTCATTCTCCACAGCCCATCACCCACCACCCAGCGCCACTCCCGAGGATTAGCACTCCCCCTCTCACCCCCGACGTAACCACACTCATGACGGTCTGATTGTGTTTGTTCTCTGCTGCGTTTTTACACCAAGTGTGTGTGTTCATCCAGAGTGTTTTTATCCTATCAGCCATGCACAGTGCCTCTGGCTGCAAACTAAAGTATGCACCCTTTTTATTAACTGAAAGGCCAAATGGAAGTGATCAGTCATCACCCTCTTTTTAACTTTTCCTTTCTTGTCCCTGAAAAAGATAATTCTCTTCTCCTGATCACTGTAACTATTCCATATTTCATGATTATGTATGCTTCTATTATATATATATACAGATACATAAATACACCCCACCCTGTACCACAGGACTACTCCTCTCAAGGTTATCATGTTCCTGAAGATTAGCTGTAAAATAAATGTTTTCATAAATACATTTAAGTCTCTCAGGAAATTCACTGCATAGGGCAAATCATGTGTAAGGCATGAGATCCTTTTGGGGTGAATAATCTCCTCCTGATAAACGTTTTACAAATGCAGACTTGGCGCATTAAGTTTTCTCTAAAATGTCCTCCCAGTTTTTAAACAGCTGCCGGTTAATGAGTAACAGCAGCTCCCCCACTAGTTATGCTGCTTTTTTCTCACCACGGTAAGACCAAAGTTCACTAACCACAGTGTTAAACAGACCCTAGACAGAATTTGAGTTAAAAATATTTCATGTAGGGCTTCCCTGCTGGCGCAGTGGTTGAGAGTCCGCTTGCCGATGCAGGGGACACGGGTTCGTGCCCCGTTCTGGGAAGATCCCACATGCCGCGGAGCGGCTGGGCCCGTGAGCCATGGCCGCTGAGCCTGCGCGTCCGGAGCCTGTGCTCCGCAACGGGAGAGGCCACAGCAGTGAGAGGCCCGCGTACCGCAAAAAATATATATATATATTTCATGTAATAAAATGCCAAAAAGCATCCCTGAGGTCTTTGATAGAAAAAGTCTCTGCAGGACCATAAAGTCTATGGCACTGTGAACGTTATCAAGGTTGTTAATATTTTCTCTGCAAACATAGAGTATAACCTCCCTTTCTCACCCACCCTTGCTGTGAAACCCATAAAACATACAGCTGCTTTTACACACATTCGACAATACACACCCACAGGAAGTAACGACCACATCGCTGCCCTTTGCAGCAAGAAGCAGACATTAGCATGGCCAAAGGCTACTAGGAGACCATTCTGCTACTGTACTTGCAAGTTTAGACCAATGTCTTTGAGGTTTGCTTTCAAATGACTGAGAAGGACAGGTCAGGAGGGAAACAAACCCAGAAACACAACAGAAGCCAGTGACTGGCTGCTCTGGGCGGTCACCTCCACTTCTCTGGAGGCCACTGCCCATCTTCTCCCCTGCACGTGCATGGCCACACCTCTGCAAAGAGGTCCTTACCTGCTGCCTCCAGACTCAGGAATGGGGGACTCCTCTCTGTGCGTCTGCCCTTACTCCCTTCATTTATCAGGGCTCTGGAAGCTGGGTTCCCATCACAGCGAGTTATCTTTAAAGCTCCTGTTTCCTACACTGCATAGAACTTCCTCATCTCAACTCTGTGTCTGTTGCCCCGAACTATATTTAAGCTGATGAAGCCACATGGAGGGTTCTTCCTGCACGCAGTTGAGCCATGTGACAGTGTTACACGATAACCCCGCAGCCCTGAAGCAAGACAACACCCTCAATGTCACAACTCACATCCTGTTGGCTTGTTTTACATACTTTACTAAGTCAAGAAGTTCATCCACAAACTTACTGAAAGCACTTGTAATATGCAGGAAAATATTGAGGAAAATAAATAATAACTGGTCAGCACGCAAGGAGCTGAACCCCTTTGGGTCTTGACGACACCTTCACATGTGAACTGACCGAGCATCTCTAAAGCCTTCTCTGGCACATCAGGTCAAGCAGCTGGTCTTTATTCATCTTCTCGGTGACGTGGCCCAACCCAGAGCCGGGCGGCCGTCCTCTGTCAGGCCGAGCAGTGGAAACAGCTCCTTCTGTCCTGGCTGACTCACAGTCAGGGCCACCTCATGCCAAGTTTCCACAGAAGAATAAAGGGGTCTTTGCTGGAGATGCAGGAAGAACTCGGGAGCCACTAGGTCAACATTTCTGCAAGAACACGGCATCCCCACCCGGATTCACCGAGAACACAAGGCCGGTCCTTAACCGCCTCCTTTACTACAGAGCAGATTCCTGGGTTACAGGCCCTGAGGCTAATCTCTGAAAACAAGAAAACAACCCATGGCCTCTGCTTGTCCTCCAGCATGGCAGGCCCCTCGTAGGGCATGTGACCTCAGGGGGTCTGGCGCCTAGTAGGCAAGCCAGGGCAGAGAAAGTTCTGAGATTCGGGGCTCAGCCCTGAGCTTCACCCTGACCCTCAGGACTGGTGGAGATTTCTCACACGATACACGCACAGTAAACTTCCAGCAAGAATCTTCCTCTGGGGGCTTCCCTGGTGGTGCAGTGGTTAAGAATCCGCCTGCCAATACAGGGGACACGGGTTCAAGCCCTGGTCCTGGAAGATGCCACGCACCGCAACCAAGAGTAGTCCCCGCTCGCCGCAACTAGAGAAAGCCCGTGAGCAGCAACGAAGACCCAACGCAGCCAAAAATAAAATAGAAAATCAATCAATCAATCAATCAATCAATCAATCTTAAAAAAAAAAAGGGAGAATCTTCCTCTGGCCTTGATTTTTACTCCCTTTCAGGAAGCGGGCAGTGCAGGCCAGTCTGTGGGGAGAAACAGGCCCTCACCCCCAATTCCTGCCCCAGACACAAACCCTGGGAAGCAGCCACGATCTCTCTCAGGAGAAGGGGAACAGAATGGAAGTCTCAGGAGCTGCAGCCCCGGGATGTGGAATTCTCCCTAAGAATGTAGCTTATGCCACTGCAGTTAACACCCAAGAGGGGAATGCTGACATCTTGGCCCCATTCTTGACTGATCACGGGCACCACAGAGGACACCCACAGGGTGTGTGGGCAAGGTGTCCAGACGGCCACCTGGAGCCCCTCCTCCTTTCCAGATGGTTCTCTAAGGGCATCCCAGTCGTTCTCCAACCCTCTGCCGTCGGAAACACCTCTTATTAAGGTCCCAGTCACCTTTTAAAAGATAAAACCAGGAGGCTGTTCTCAATCCTTCCCTCATGTTTGACTTTATAAACTAGGCTCTCCAGCAAGTTCCCAACTCAATTCCCTCAGCCTCCAGACGGCCCCGCCCGCATCAGGGTCACCTGTCACTGTCTCCTGCAGGACCCCTTCCGCTCCTGCCTTTAGGAGGGAGAAGCCCCCATCCTGGCTCCACTGTCTCCCCATGACCCCCCTCCTCATGGCTCCACCACCTCCTCTGTGCCAGCAACGCCAGCCAGAGCCCCCCAACTTCACGGTCAGGCACCAAACTGTCTGCGGGCTACTTCTACGGGACATCCTCACCAGTAACTCAAGGATTAAATGAAACTGCCCGCACGGCACCTGCACCCTCTGGGCGAGCCTCCTGTGGCCCGGCCATGCGCTCCAGCCACTAGCCGGTGAGCTCCCAGCCACCCGTGCCTTCCTGTCCTCAGACCCCCCGCTTCTGCTCAGTCTGGCTCCTGAGCAGTTTTCCCATTTCTTCTCTCCCACTTCACCGTTGTTGGAGCCCAGCCCAGCCCAGGCCCCCTGCTGCCCGCCTGGCCTGCGGTTCCCGGGTGCCTGGCCAGTGCCCGTGATCAACCCCCAGAGACCCAGCCAGCAAGGACTGCCCCAGGCAGAAGGTCCCTAACCAACTGGCTCCGCTCAGCGGGGAAGCTCACCTGCAGCCCCTGACCCACCCCATCCCCATCCTCTTCTCTGGACACTCCCGCCACTCAGGCAGTGCAGCCCGGCAGCTGCACACGCGTGCGCACACACGCTCACACACGTGCGCTCACACACGCACACGCGTGCACACGCACAGACACACACAGGCACACAGTGCGGGGAGCTGCAGCGCACACTGGCCTCTCGGCCCGGAAGACCCTCCTCACGTGCCCTCACCAACATCCCTGCACACGGAGGGGGCACCGGGTTTGCAGGACCCCGACCCTCGTGTTTCTGCTACACGGCTTCCTTTCCTGCGCTCCGTGGAGCTGGACTCCCGCCCGTCCAGGCCCCAGGCCCATGCCTGGCACACACTGGGCACTTGGCAAAGTTCAACGAAACCGAGCCTGTAGGAGGGGTGGCGGTTTGAACCTCTCAGATGAGGACGGTGGTGCAGGTGGAGGTTCCAGACTCCTTACGGCCCCCAGGGAGAAGCATCAGAAGACAGCCGCGGAGGTCAGAGCACAGCCGCCACGTGAAAGCCTGGTTCTCAAGAACAGGACGCCTCTCAGAGCGGGGACGGGGCTGTCGCCCTGGAGCTGGACAGGGGCTGCGCGCAAGTGGTGCCTGGTACACCCGCAGGTGGACAGCGAGCAGGGAGGCCCAGCCGAGGCCCAGCATCCTCCACCAGGTGGAGCTTCTGCTCCATGTCACCCCTGCCTCAGGCTGGGTGCCTGGTAACGGGACCCATCTTCTCTGTCCGTCTGCGGCCAAGCTTCTGTTTTCCCTCGCAGGCCTCACACAGACAGAAAGCAGTCAGGTTAAATGCCTTCCATGGGGTACCCCCTGAGTGCACATGGATCTGGTTTATAACGCGTTCCATGTCCTTGCATGTCTTTTCCTCTCTGCTTTTTAAAAACTCTGGAGTAATTTCACCCAACTTGTTTTACTCAGTCTATCAGGTGCTACTGAACTGCTCCATCTTTAAATACTCTTCTTAATCCTGACTATGAAACACATTTATAACCCCCCAAATTTGTCATATTCATCCCTATATATAAGCTTTCCCTGAGGTCTCTGCTCTATTTCACTGGAAAAAATATTAGTTTACTTTACAAGCCATCTCTCATTTAAAAACAAACAAAACAGAACAAAACAAAAACCTTTCCAGTAGATTGTAATCAATGTCTTAAAGGCTTTGAGCTCCTAAATAGGATAAAAAAGAAATTAATACCACTTATGAGAGTAAAGACTAAAGTAAAATCCCAAGCAAACTTTGTGCTTCACTCAATTTACAAATCTCAGGGCATTCCTAGAGAACTTAGTGTTAATTAAAACTGTGTAAAAGTACTCTGTGATCATTCTAAGATAAAAGTGTGTGCTATGCTCAGAGAATTATAAAAACGTTTTTCCCCTTTTTGTTTTAACTTGAACCACAGTCCTGTGGATGCGAACTGTGTGACATCCAGCATCCCTGACCTTATCCTGCATCCCCAGCCCCATCCAGCATCCCCAATCCCATCCAGCAACCCTGGCCCTAGCCAACTCCATATCTACATGCCCCAAACCATCAAGGTAACAAAAAATGCCCACAAGTTCCCAGTGGCTCCTTAGGGAACAGCTCTAGCCCCACTGAGAACTACTGAGCCGGAGGATTTCTGAGGCCATCAAGCTACCTAACGGCAAAAGCGCTGATTGAGTATCTGAGGGACCCTCTGTCGCAGGCCTCCCCTCCCCACCAAGCCCCCTGCTCTGCCTGCTCCTCCCCCACCGAGTGCAGACAAACGTCACACTGGCCTCGGTTCAGTCCCTCTGTCTCCTGAGGCAGATGTCCTTTCAGTGTTACCCTGCAATTTCTCCTGTCCTGTTGGCACCTCTTTGGGGCTGGGTTTGGCTACAGATTCAAGAATGTTGTATCCCACATTATCCAAGTAGCCCCCCTGACTCTCAGAAAGATTAAACAACCTGGTGACTCAGATTGACTTCTGGACAGTCATTACAGATCAAAACATACAATTCTTTAGAGGAAAGAGGGCCTAAGAGGAAAAGGGAGCACAGGAGGGTGCAGCTGCACTGCCCCGCCCCGCCCACAGGTCAGCATCCTGTCCAGACCCTCAGCCCCACGATGGCAGGACCATGAGGCCGCAGCGGAACAAAGGCCCCGACAAACTCCCCGGAGAGAAGGGGAGAGCTGAGGACATCGGGATGGCTACAAGGCCAGGAACGGAGAGGGAGCCATGCTGGGTGGGCATGAGTGGGGAGCCAGGCCTGGCCTCACAGGCATCGGGGCCAAGCTTGCTGCCTTCTGTTGCCCACTGTTTGAAGAAAGGTTAGTTCCCGTTTTTAAGCATATCCTATGTTTGCAAATGTATAAAAAAAAAAAAAGGGAGGCATGGGGGTGGGGGGGGGGAGGAATGAGGCGGCAAAGCCCAGAGGATCTGGGGGCAATAAAAACACTGCACGAGACCATAGCGGTGGATGCACGTCATTACACATTTCTCAAAACCCACAGAATGGACAACACCAAGAGTGAACCCTAACGTAAACTAGGGACTATGATCTGTCAATGTAGGTTCATCAATTATAATAAATGCACCATCTGGGGGGGATGTTGATAATGGGGGAGGCTGGGCGGGGGGGCAGGGGGTGTATGGGAAATCTCTGCACCTGCCCCTCAACTTTGCTGTGACCCTAAAACTACACTAAAAAATAAAGCCTTTAAGAAAAATTAGCAAGGCTGTAAAAACCGAATGATACTCAAGTAGTCCCCAACTCAAGCATCAAAAATTTGAAGCCAATTCTGTTTACAGTTTTGCAATTTCCACAGGAGCCATATAATAAATTTCATTAATAAAATCATGACCAACCCACAAAAGCTTGCTCAAGTCCAAACTGTAGCTGAAAAGGGAGACGGCATAGCAGCAATCCAGGGATGATCACCTCGGACAAATTACGTCACACTCCTCGTCTGTAAAGCAGGTATGGGAATACCCGCCATGGGAATTTCATGTGGTGTTCAAGTTCAAGTGAGAAAGTTACACCCGACAGTCATGAGGGACAACCCCCCTGAACCCAATCTGGGGCCGAGTGACAGGCGGAGGGGAGTCCAAGGTTCAGCAGCCTGGACCACGGGTACAGGGTCTGTGTGGAAAGGAGGTCCTGGGCAGTGGGAGACGGGCCAGAGGGAAAAGAGTCCCCAGCCAGGGCGCCTGTCAACGCAGAAGAGAGGCATCTGCTAAGTACGGGTCGTGGTGAGCAGGGAGCACCTTACACAGCCCTGCACTGCCAAGTGCTCACGCAAGGGCAACAGCAAAAGGTTTCCAGAGCTTTAATCATCTGTTCTCCTGTGAAAAGTCTTTCCCTGATGTTATCTAGCTTTCTATGGCCCCTAGAGAAATTTCATCCACTTAAAAATGGAAATTCAACCACAAAATTCATGTATTTTCTACCCTTAGGAAAAAGATATTCAAAGCCTTGGAAAATATCCAGACCTAATCAAAAGCAAAGTCCACAAAGAGAGCAGACTTTCAACCTAATTCCTTGACACACGTAAACTGCACTCCCAAATGGATTTCCACTGTATTTGGATTCAGGCGTCTTTTAAACCAGGAGCATGGAGACTGAATAAAGACTTTAAAGCATGATAAAAAAAAGCCAAATTTGAGTTCAAACCCAGATCAGCCATCTACTACCTGGGAGAAAGGTCTTTAACTTCACTGAGCTCCTCAAAACCCTCCGGGAGCCTCACCATCACTGCTGGCTTTGATGGTGGGGATGGCGGGGCGGGGGGGCCTCTCCTCTGCCCCTTCGTATCTTTGCTCAGAGGTCATGGCGGTGAGACCTTCCCCAACCTCCCAACCCAGACCTTCCTCTAACTTACGTCTCTACCCGTCACTTATCACCATCTAATGCGTCTCATTTGTTTGGTTATGATCTCTCCCCACAACAAAGACATAAGCCCCCTGAGTATGGGGAGTTTCATCTGCTCTACTTCCTGCTGTATCCCCAGAGACTGGGACATATCCGGCCCAGAGTGAGGTTTCAGACATATTTAACTGAATATGTGAATTCAAGTGAATTAATTCACCCCTCTGCTGAGAATCATACACTGTGATCAAGGAGAATTTTATTCCAGAGATGTAAGGATGGTTCAATATCAGGAAATCAATCAATATGATACAGCATATTAACAAAATGAAGAATAAAAATCATATGACCATCTCAATAGATGCAGGGAAAGCCTTTGAGAAAATTCAGCATCTATTCATGAAAAAAAACCTCTCAACAAAGTGGGTACGGAGGGAAAATACCTCAACATAATAAAGGCTGTACATGACAATCCCATAGCTAACATCATAAAAAATAAAAATGTTTTGCACACTGACCGGCACACAGTAAGTACTCAACTATTGTTAGTTTCCTTTCAGTTCCCAAGTCAAGATAATTGGCCAACAGCTGCTGAACACTCCAGGTGGGAAACTCTAAAAGCATGGTCAAAAGATCACCCTACCCAGTAAAACAAACAGGAAAAGCAGAGTTGTCTATGACAGTACTACTCAGTGTAGCTGTGACTATGAGATTTTCTTTTCAACCTACAATGAGATCAGCGCAGAAATTGAGAACAGGTATAAAGTTACTAACTTGACATAGAAATTTTACATCTTCCGAATCTAAAAAGAAAAAAATTGAGATTTGTACTCATATGATTTATTTTCACTTCATTTTTCTAGTAACCCATTTTTATTGTCTTTTACAGAAGCATCGGTAAACAATGGACCGGAATTTTTTTTTTTTTTTAAAGAAAAGCCTCACTCTTCACTACAGTCTGGGGAGCACTGGTCACGCACACCTGCCGGGGCCTAGGAAGCAGCAGAGAACCAGCAAAGCTCGCTTGCACTGCATGTGCGGAACTGCAGATCGGGCCGGGTTCTAGGTCAAGAGAGGATAGACGAGGGGCGGGCGGAGACGTAGGCTCGGCCAGGAGCTGCCTCGGGGGTCCAGGCTGGTTCCAGAACATAAGAGAATTCCCTAAGACGATGTTCTCAGATTCTCCTATGACTGCAGTGGCAAAGGAATCAGAGGCCCAGGGGGAGAGGATGACAAAGGAGCACGAGGGGCCTTGGGGCTGATGGGCTGCACGGAACCACCCTGTTGGCAGAGATGACGTCACGAGGAAAAACTGACAGTGTGAAGCTCCGTACGCAGCTTACGTGCGCCAGTTACACCCCAGTACAGGGAAATTCCTGTAAGGCGAAGGAGAGACATAAGGCACGGAAGATGGATATGAAGTCAGGTCAGGATGAACAGGCTGCAGTTCCTCAAGTCCTCCGTCCCCAGCAGCTCTGACGGGCCACGCGCAGCACCGCCAGCGCGCAGACATGAGCTGCAGCGCACTCACTGCTCGCGTGTCTGTGTCTCATCACGGTTTTG
Organism: Mesoplodon densirostris; assembly: GCF_025265405.1. Lineage (NCBI taxonomy): Eukaryota > Metazoa > Chordata > Mammalia > Artiodactyla > Ziphiidae > Mesoplodon > Mesoplodon densirostris. The sequence continues at coordinate 65,447,870 of NC_082674.1, forward strand.
CAACCGCTGCACTAAATTCACACTGTCCGGGAGAACTTCACCCTTTACCCACCTTTTCTAACAGGTAAGGGTCAGTGGTCCTTAACCTACAGGCAGGCTGTTGGTCGGATCTGGCCGAGCTCCCGAAGGACACATGACTCCGAGGGAGACCTTCCCCGTCGGCCACTTGCAGGACTGTCTCTGGGCTGCCTGCCCCTCCACCCCCGGAGCAGCTCCCCCAAATAAGGACTTGAGCCCACGCCTCTCTGTGTGTACCTTCTTATCATACAGGATTATGTGCTAAATGCACAAAAACTAAAGAGCGAAAGCCTTCCAAGAAAGAGCAGATGAAATGTTTGAGGTTCACTGTCTAAAACACTTATCACTCTCTTTTACCACCGGCTGGTGAGCATTTACGGAATGTCACGTGAGGCTGCTTTGGTCCCTCCTGAATGCGACCCCAGAGGAAGGTATCACAGCGTCTCCACGGGACTGCACTGCCCACCTGGCGTCAGTCGTGTGGGGATGAGCGACTACATCCGTCCATGTCTATTTTTGGGGGTATCCACAGTGTTTGCAAACAGCTCCAAGAGAACATCCAGAATAGTGGAACAGGGATGAAACGTGGCTCAAAACATTTCTCAGTTACCATCCTCCCTGATGGGACCCACAGAAGTCCTGCTACTTCCACACAAGACGCAATGTGGTCGAGGACCTAGACCCATAAACTACATAATATTTCACCCCAGCCTTAAAAGACCTCTCTCTTCCTGCAGATAACTTCCAAAGAATATCTAAAAAGACCACCTTCTGTCTTCTCATTGTTATTACTGTTACTTATAAACATCTTGTCTTCTGTACCGCACTGTGACCTGAGGGGAGGATGCCTGACATTTAAATCCCTCACAATAAATAATACACACAGGGCTTCCCTGTTGGCGCAGTGGTTGAGAGTCTGCCTGCCGATGCAGGGGACACGGGTTCGTGCCCCGGTCCGGGAAGATCCCACATGCTGCGGAGCGGCTGGGCCCATGAGCCATGGCCGCTGAGCCTGTGCGTCTGGAGCCCGTGCTCCGCAACGGGAGAGGCCACAGCAGTGAGAGGTCCGTGTACAGCAAAAAAAAAATAATAATAATAATAATACACACATACACTTAACACTTACTGCAGAAACGAAAGGGGTAAAAACACTAATACGGTTTCCATAAGTCTATTTATAGCCCAGAGATTTTAGCAAGAGAATCAGACATTTGAAATGTTTAGCAACTTAGAGAAATGTTAGCACATTAGTAAAAAAACCCATATATTTACATATATGACACAAATGAGAGGGATATACCTGTCCCCCAGTTAGCGGCGCAGAGTCCCCGTGGACCAGTTCTCCTGGAGCCCGTGTCTCTGGGCAGCCTGAGGCCAGCGCTTCAGCTGCAGGAGGAGTGGCTCTGTGCCCCCGACCCCCGCTGGGGCCACACAGCTGGGTGCCTCAGGGGGTCCCCTTTCCTCAGGGTCTGTGCCCAGGCCCTCCAGGATGGTCACCACCCCGAGACGCTCACGCTCCAAGCCAGGCCGGTGCAGAACAGGGACACAATTCGGTGGAGGCATGGGCTCTGTTTCTCTCTTGCAAGTGCAGGGCCTTATGACTTTGCCAATAAAAAGGTCTCCTGCCCCCTCCACCAACCTGCCAGCACTTCTGGCTTCCAGAAACCCTGGGTTTCTGGAAAGTGGAACTCTTCAGGGCCAGAGAGAATATAGTATTCCTGTCATGTCTTGACTTACTTCTCTCCACACAAACAAATATAAACAACACTTGAACTCTGTCTAAGTTGAGGAAGCAACTTCTCCATAACTCTTGTAAAGATGTCACACAGGCAAAGATTTACACATGCCTTTCTCCATGAATGCAGCAGTAATCGAGCTAAAAAATACTTGAGCTTTATTTTTTCCCCAAATAACTATCTCCCCCACTTATCACTCTCTCTCTCCTACCCTTAAAAAACAGTACGATGGGAAAAGAATCTCTCCAACACATAATGCTGGGAAAACTGGACCTCTATATGCAAAAGGAGGAAGTCAGACCCTTAACTTGAACTATATACGAATATTAACTCAAAGTGAATTAAACACCTAAAAGTAAAACCCAAAACTATGGAACTCCTAGAAGAAAACATAGGAGAAAAGCTGCATGACGCTAGATTGGACAAGGATTCCTCAAATATGACACCAAAAGCACAGGCAAGAAAAGCAAAAATCGACAAATTTGACTATATCAAACTTAAAAACTTCTGTGCATCAAAGGATACAATCAACAGGGTTTAAAAGTCAACCTATGGAACGGGAGAATATATTTGCAAATCACATATGTGATAAAGGGCTAATCAGAATATATAAAGAACTACAACTTAACAACAACAAAAAATTACATAATCCAACTAAAAACTAGGCAAAGGACTTAGAATAGACACTTCTCCAAAAAAAGACATACAAATGGCCAACAGGCACATGAAAAGATGTTCAACATCTCTAATCATCGGGGAAATGCAAATCAGAACCATCATGAAGTACCACTTCACAGCCACTAGGATGGCTACTACAAAACAAAACAAAACAGAAAATGACAAGTGTTGGTGGGGATGTACAGAAGCTGGCAGCCTTGTGCGCTGTTGGTGGGATTGTAAAATGTGCAACTGCTATGGAAAAATGTACAGCAGTTCCTCAAAAAATTAAAATACAGAACTACCAAATGATCCAGCAATCCCACTTCTAGGTGTGTATCCAGGAGAACTGAAAGCAGGGTCTCAAAGGGATATTTGACGTCCCATGTTCACAGCAGCATTATTCACAATAGCCAAGAGGTGAAAGCAACACAAACATCTATGGACAGATGATGGATAAATAAAATGTCGCCTATCCCTTCAGGGAACACCAGGCAGCCTTACAAAGGAAGGAAACTCTGACACGTGCTTCAAAATGGATGAATTCTGAGGACACTATGCTCAGTGAAATAAGTCTGTCACCAAAGGACAAATACTGTATGATTTTGCTTACGTGAGGTAAAGTAGTGCTAAAGTAGTGAGATCCATAGACAGAGAAAGCAGAAGCAAGAATGCCAGGGACTGGGGGGTGAGGGAAACGGGGGGTGCTGTTTAATGGGTACAGTTTCAGTTCCACGGGATGAAAATGTGGAACTGGAGATCTGATTCACAACAACGTAAATATACTTAACACTACTGAACTGTACACTTAAAATGGTTACGATAGTAAATTTTACATGTTTTTATCGCAATTTTAGAAAACCCACGACATATTTGAAACAGCACGAGTCAGAGCGTTACAGACCCACGTTTGCGTCCCGTCAGCCCTGCCACTCACTGGGTGGCCCGGGGTAAGCTGCTGTCTGAGTGCCAGCCTCCTCATCTCTATAAATGAGGATATAAATAATATATATCCTAAGACGCTGATCTGAAGCTTAGAGAAGAACAGCTGACACAGAAGACATGCGCGGTGATCGTACCTCCGGGACTGCACCCCTGCATCACACCATCAAGGCAGCCTTCACCCCCCAAGGAAAGGCTCGCTCTGGGAGATTCGCCAGGAATCCACATCCAACCCTCACAGGAAGGAAAGTCGACAGGACTGTAATCCCCACTTTGCCGAAGAGAAAAGTGAAGCACTTACTTTGGGGCCTGACCTGCCCCAGCCCCAAAGTAAGTGACGGAGCCTCGACAAACCCTAAAACACTCACTTTCCTTCACAGACAGGAGACGGAGCTGGCAGTGAGAGAATAAAAGTGACAGCGTGGAAACAAAAGGGGCCTAACATGGGAAACAGGCCATAAGGACAGTGTCCCAAAGGTCAGTTAAATGATCAGACAGGATTAAAGAAGATACCTTTTCCATTTACAAACTACGTTTCCGAACATTGGTTGAAAGGCCATCTAATCTCAGGCCTACCTTTACACAAGGTCAGGCCCCCCGCAGACACTCATTTCAAGGCAGTTTTAACTCCACCTCATGCTGCAGTTTATTTTATTTTATTATTTTGGCTGCACCATGTGGCTTTCGGGACCTTAGCTCCCCAACCCGGGACTGAACTTGGGGGCGGTGTGAGCACCGAGTCCAAACCACTGCACCGCCAGGGAATTCCCATGGTTAAATCAATGTACTTTCTTACTTCTTACCCCAACTAAGATGGAAAAGAGCCGGTTAACACCCAGGCTGAGCTGGAAGGAGCATTTCAGAGGTCAGTCCAGTGTGGAGCAGCCCTGGGCGTAGACAGATCAGGCTGGAGAGAGCTCAACGCCCCAGCCCTGCACACACCTCCTGAAGCCCCGCCCCTCCCTTCCTGAGACCCAGCAACAGCAGCCCTCGGACAGACCGGATGCACTGTCACCCACGCCTCCTCCTGGGAAGGAGGTCAGGGGTCAGGGACAGGAGGTCACAGCCATTGACAGGGAGGCAACGCCCTGGAGAACGCCCCTCAGGGCGATGGAGTGGGCCCTGCAGCCAGCTGTGGACAGAGTGGCGGCTGATGAAAGCTTCTGGGCGGGGGGCCTGGCTGGTGAGCCACAGGAACGCAGGCGGGGCACCGGCGGCTCTCAGCCACTGCGAAGACCTGGGCTACTCTACGGCCAGGGGACACCCAGGGAGGCCTCTGAGCCAGAGGCCAGGAAGGCGCTCAGGGTTTACCGAGATCCCTCTGGCTGCTGTCTGAGCAGGCGGGCGGGGAGCCAGGAGGAGGAAGGGGACAGTCAGGGGTCGGCTCCCACAGGCCAGGTGCGAGGTGACTGCGACCTCATCAGACCCCCTCATTTATTCCCTGGGGCCCGCCGTGAACCCAAACGCCCACCTCCTGCTGGGGCAGGGAGTGAAGAGGCCAGGACCGTCCAGGTGGGAAGCCCACGGCACTGGGGGAGGGGAGGGAGGGGCTCCATCACTCACTGCGGGATCCCCAGCGCCTAGGGCGGGCCCTGGGATAAAGGTGTGCAGAATAAACGACCTGCAGATAATGGCTCTCAAGGCTGATTTAGTGCCAAACCAGTTATAAATGTTTGCCTGTTTGTTTAAACGTTGACCAACTCACTGAAAACATCGTAACACACACAGCTCACAAGCGGGTGCTGAAGGGGACTCCAGATCTCCCACCAACCGTACCACAGAGTAAGTTCCACTCCACAGAGGTTGTATTTGAGGGTGGAGGGTAATAGGCTGTTTTAAAAGGTCAAGACAAAATTATTTTAAGTGTGCAGACTGGGATACCTCTTCAGAGGTTAGAGTGTCACCACACCCCTTCATAATCCCGCAGTCATTTCCAATGGAATACAAACCAATACTGTGCTGCAAAATAAAAGTAACGGTTTGGGAAGTTATTAATAGTCGATTATAAGATGACAATTAGAAAGTTTTATTTTCTTACTCAAACACAGCCAATTAGAATCAACTCATATTTACAGACTAAGAAACCAAAAGAAGCTTCTTCGATGCCATGCAGCAAGCTACCTGAGGACAACACACTTTGGTTCTTTTCAGACACTTTTAACACTGCTAAGGACATTTAGAGACTCTCAGGATCAATGCCCACGTTGTCCAGACGGGCATCCGGAACAGCTGGGAGCATCACAGGTCTCCACCTGCACAGCCTCTGGACAGCTGTCACCTGCAGGCTCTGAGCCAAGGCTGGTCTGCATGGGTGTGGACGTCAATCCACACAGAACAGCTTCTAGGAGGAGATGTGAGCTCAACCGCCCCCGAGGGTGGGACCCAAGTGCTGCGTCACGCACCCTGGTGGGGCCGCTGCGCTGCTGCTTTCTGACCGTTCAACGTGCTCTTAAAAGTTTTCTCACAGCTGATGTCAAAGGATGTTTGCCTCCAATACATTCTGCAGACTAAGCCAATTTGACTAAGTCACATTAAAAAAAAGAGAGAGAAATGCCAGAACAACAGAGGCATTGAGCATTATAAAAACATTAGCAAGCTCTGCTGGGCTGTTAGAACGGAGCCTACAATCCAAGGAAGGGAAGGGTAAACACTTGTACATCTGTGATTACCTGCCAGGAGACATCAGGGACGCTGCAGCAAGAATGCCCACAATGACCTTCCTCTTGCTCCTGAACCTGCAATGTCTCAGGTGTCTAACACTCCAAGGTCATTTCTCTTTGCTGGAAAGCGTTAACATCTAACAGTCCAAGGTCATCTCTCTTTGCTGGAAAGTGTTAATAGAGCAGTAAGATCTTGTATTTTACATCTTTATTTCATTAGACATTCAGCCCTTTGTTTCTCCTGCATCATAAAGATGCCGTGTTTACTGGAAGAAATAAATCAATTCTTTCTCAAACACACACACAAAGTTGGGTACCTTGACATCGAAAATCTCATGAAGCATTTTACACTTCAAACTTTGAAACTTTAACTTACAGAAACTCCCTATTCTCTCATTTTGATTAAAGAGGTTAATATATACGAATCTGACAGTATGTCCGGCATGTTATAAAAAAGTCAGTTCATGAGTCCCGTGTTAAAACTGTTAAGTCCTTGCAATCAACGAAAAAATACGGTCCCAAGAAGAAAGGCATAGGTTCACCTTGTAATCTGTTTCTAAATATAAATAACTCATTTAAAAAAATAAATTTATTTATTTATTTATATTATACTTTTGGCTGCCTTGGGTCTTTGTTGCGGTGCGTGGGCTTCTCACTGCTGTGGCTTCTCTTGTTGCGGAGCACGGGCTCTAGGCGTATGGGCTTCAGTAGCTGCAGCACACGGGCTCAGTAGCTGTGGCTTGTGGGCTCTAGAGCGCAGGCTCAGTAGTTGTGGCACATGGGCTTAGTTGCTCCGCGGCCTGTGGGATCTTCCCGGACCAGGGCTCGAACCCTTGTCCCCTGCATTGGCAGGTGGATTCTTAACCACTGCGCCACCAGGGAAGTCACAACAACTCATTTTTAAAAAGACTCAAGTTTTTAACACTTTGGCGATTCCTCAAAAAGTTAAACACAGAATTACCATATGACCCAGCAATTCCACTCCTAAGTATATAGTCAAAAGAATTCAAAGCAGGGACTCAAACAGACATTTGCACACCCATGTTCACAGCAGCATTACTCACAAAAGCCAAAAAGTGGAAGCAACCCACGTGTCCAAAACAGGTAAATGGATAAACAAAATGAGATCCATACATACAATGGAATGTAGTTCAGCTATAGAAGGAAGGAAATCCTGACACCTGCTACGACATGACGAGCCTGGAGGACATTGTGCTCAGTGACATAAGCCAGACACTAAAAGACAGATCCTGTGGGACTCCACTTACACGAGTTCTCCAGAGTCATCAGATTCGTACAGACAGAAAGTAGGATGGAGCCCCCAGTGGCGAGAGGCAGGGGCACAGGAGTTAGCATTTAACAGGGACAGGGTTTGTTTGGGATGATAAAAAAGTTCTGGAAATAGTGGTGATGGTTGCACACGTTTGGGGGTTTTTTTAGTTGAAGTATAGTTGACATATAACATTATTTTCGATTCAGGTTTACAACGTAACGGTTTGACATTCATCTACACTGAGAATTGATCTCCACAATAAATCTAGTTACCATCCATCAGCATACAAAGTTACAAAGTTTTCTTTCTTGTGATGAGGACTTTCAAGATCGACTCTCTTAGCAGCGTTCAAATACACAGAACACCATTATTAACTATAGTCACCATGCTGTGCATGACATCCCCCGGACGTATGTATTTCCTAAGTGCAAGTCTGTACCTTTTGACCCCCTTCACCCACTTTGCCCACCCCCCTCCCCACTTCTGGCAACCACCAATCTGTTCTCTGTATCCGTGAGTTTCGCTTTGTTTGATGGTTTTTTTGTTTTTTTTAGATTCCACGTTAAGTGAGATCATTTGTCTTTCTGTGTGACTTATTTCACTTAGCATGACACCCTCCAGATCCATCCTTGTTGCTGCAAATGACATTATTTCATTCTTTTTATGGCTGAGTAATATTCCACTGCATACATACCACATCTTCTTTATCCATTCATCCGTCGATGGACACTTAGGTTGTTGGTGCCCTTTCTTCTCAGCTTAAAGAAGTCCCTTTAACATTTCCTACAAGGTCATGACACCATCTAGATCCATCCTTGTTGCTGCAAATGACATTATTTCATTCTTTTTTATGGCTGAGTAATATTCCACCACATACACACCACAACTTCTTTATCCATTCATCTGTCGATGGACACTTAGGTTGTTGGTGCCCTTTCTTCTCAGCTTAAAGAAGTCCCTTTAACATTTCCTACAAGGTCAGTGTAGTGCTGATGAACTCCTTCAGCTCTTGCGTCTGGAAAACTCTTTATCTCTCCCACAAATCCAAATGATAACCGAGCTGAGTAAAGAATTCTTGCTTGGAAGGTCTTTCCTTTCATCACTTCAAATACGTCAAGCCACTCCCTTCTGGCCTGTAAGGTTTCTGCTGAAAAAATCTGACGAACTTAACAGTTCTGAACTGTACACTTAAAAGTGGTTAAATGGTAAATTTTACATTATGTATGTTTTAGCACCATAAGGAAAAAACAAAAGCAATTAGAAATGAGAACTAAACTGGGGAAAAAAAGGAGTCCAGTTTTCAAAGCGTTTTCACCTCCACCATTTCATTATTATTCTTTCCATTTTACAAATGAAAAACTGAGGTCCAAACACCACATCAGGGCAAAGCACGGATCAGCTCCCCAGCCAGCGGGCTCTGCAGCCCAGGGCTCGCCCCCTCTCTGGACAGCCTTCTCGTTCTTCTTACTCCCCCTCTCTCCACCAACCTTCAACTGAACAATTTAATGATCATCCGGGGGTAAAAGCATTATTCATAAGACTAAGGGAAAAACCTGTGACCATCTGCAAAAGTAGGTATTTTACAGAGGATGGGCACATACAACACCTTGTGTGTCCAGCACCCATTTCCACATCTGGATGCATTAGGATGCTTTCAGCTGCAAGGAACAAAAACACCCAAAGTCAAGCTGGTGTACACTATGAGAAATTTATCACACATAATTGGGAGATCAGGGTTGGGAGAGACCCAGGCCCAGGACAGATCAGAAGCTCACAAATCCAGGTTCCTTCCATCCTCAGTTCTGACAGCTTCGTGCCAGATTTGTCTCAAGGCTGATCCCTTCATGGTCGCAGGATGGCTGCCAGGGGGGAACGAGGACTACCATTTAATCATCTGCAGGTTCATTACTACCATTATTACAAAGGGCACTGAAAAAACAAAAAACAAAAAAACAAACAAAAAAGAAAAACACAGGGAATGGATGCTGCTAGGCAAGCAACAATGCCCACTCTGCAGTGTCTCAAACTTTTATAGGTCCATGAATCCCCCAAGGATCTCATTCAGTGGGTCAGGGCGGGGTTAGGTCATAGGTGATGCTGAGGCTGCTGCCCCCCCTCCCCCAGCATCTGACTGCCTCGTCTTGTATCTGTCAGGCTGGCTGCCGGGGCGCTTGGGAGCTCACCATGCAGCTCTCCCTCGGCTGCACAAACACACAATGGTGACAAATCAACCATAAACTCCAGCCCTAACGCAGATACCAGAGCCGCCCCGAGCGAAAGACATCAACACCATATCAACCCAGCACCCCCTGGAGTCTGTGGCTTGGAAACATTTCTTAGTGAGAACTGTTCCTTCGAATACTGTTTACTGTATGAACTAGTCCCTCCCAAGGTTCAGGCCGCTGAAGACCCACCCCCCCCGCCAACCTTCTCTGGCATCCTGCTGCACCTCTACTCGGTCCCAGGCTGCAGACTTTACTCTCCTGTCTCTCTGGGTCTCTCTCTTTAACGTACAGGAAAATCCTTCAAAAGGAATAAGTCTCAGCTGTGTCTGCAGACCCCACTGGGCACCTGGTGCTCAGATTAACAACAGTGCCTGAATCACCTTTGTTTTTAAAAGGATGGACCACAACCAGGCAGAAAACATTTGTTTTCCCTGATCCACCCCCGTTTCTAGTGCTGACGCCTCCGTTCTCCTTCTGTGAGACCAAGTGAGGAAGCCCTGCGCCCCCGGGTGGACACCTGCCCACTGAGGCCAGGCCGACCTGCTGCTCCCGACACCGGGATCCTGAGCCCAATGACACAGCGGGTAAAAAAGCCAGAAAGGACTCATCCCAAGAAAGGCAATCTGAAGACAGGGTGACTAACACCCCGGTTCTTTCCAAGACATGAATAATTAGTTTTCCTCTTATCTACAATTTCACAACCTTTCCAATAACCCCCTTTCTTGACTTAGGTTAGCCAGAGCTGCTTTCTGTTGTCTGTAACCAAAAGAGCCCAGTGGACAGACAGAATGACTGCGGAGAACCACGCACTTCCCTGCACAGCAGGACGGGTCACTCAGCTTCAGAGATGACCCAGAGCCCTTCACCTGACAAGGGGACGGGGTCCATCAGCACATGTACTCTGTGCCCCTTTGCAAACATGGAGCGATTCCTTCTGTGTTTTATGGCCAACAAAGAGGGCACTTCAGACATCAACGAACGGTACTTTCCCAAAGGAAAGCCCCAAACTGGAAGGGTCCACACTGCACGGCTGACACAGCTACAAACAAGGCACAAGTCCTGCCACGAGGGCTCACCTCACACACTCTAGAAACGGACCTGTCTTCCTCAAACGTGCAAAGGAAAATGACCAGAGAAAGAAGCAAGCCACAGAAAAAGATACCCGGGTTCCCCTAAGACCAGAGACGCACCCTTCCCAAGAACCATAACAAGAAGAACGCGCCAGGAGCTGTGAATTCATGGTCAGTGGACATAGTGGGCGTTGATCACATCCTAACTCACCGCATGAGGCCAGTGCTACCCTGACACCAAAAACCAGACACAAAATAAGAAAACTATAGAACACAGGGATTATGAACTCAGACTCAAAAATCCTCAAAAAAAAAAAAAACCCAAAAACAAAAAAACAAAAACCTAAGGAAACCTAAAAAATAAAACATTGCAAACATCTAAAAAGGATTTTACACCGTGATCAAGTGGAATTTACCCTAGGAATGCAAGTTTGGTTTAATATCCAAAAATCAATCGATGTAATATACCATATTTACAGCCTAAAGGACAAAAACCAAAATCCCCGATTCTATCAACGGGCGTAGAAAAAGGATTTCAGCAGCCTTTCATGATAAAAAACACTCCAAAAACTAGGAATAAAAGAGATATACTTAATGGTCAAAAGATGAATGCTTTCTCCAAAAGATCAGAAACAAGACAAGGAGGCCACTTCTAGTCATCCTTGTACTGGTGGGTCTACACATACAGTGGATTATTACTGAGCCTTAAAAAGGAAAGAAATTCCGACACAGGCTACAAAATGGATGAACCTTGAGGACACTGTGTCGAGTGAAATAAGCCAGACACAAAGGGACAAATCCTGTGTGATATCCACTGAGACAGAAAGTCGATGGTGGGGCAGGGGCTGGGGGAGGGGACGGGGAGCTGATGCTTAGTGGGGACAGAGGTTCAGTTTTACAAGATGAAAGTTCTGGAGACGGATGGTGGGGACATTATGAATGTATTTAATACCACCGAACGGTGCTCTCAAAAATGGTTAATTTTACACTCCAGGTGGATAGTGTCAGAATTGAATTAAAATGTAGGACAAACTGTAGCATAGATAATGCTGCCAAAATCTTTTCACATCAAATTCTCTTCACATTTACAATTCCTTTCTTGGGTTTGATTTACAGAAGTGGATTTTCTGGATTACAAGTTATAAATCATTTCAGACTTGATACATACTGCCAAATTATTTTCCTAACAAATTTTACAAATATACCCTCATACCAGTGATATAAGATAATTATGTTTTTAATAAGATCTGCTAATATTGGAGGCAACTGATAATGTCTATTTTATTTCTTTGATGAATCACTAATCACGCTGGGACATTTTTTGTACTTTTGTACATTAATTATATATCCTCTTTTGTTTCTCTTTTGTTATAGTATCTCTGTTCATGTTCTAGGGTTTTCATATTCTGATCAACGCATAATACCAATATTTTCTATGTTGCTTTTGTTGCAAGTGTTTTTCCCAGTCTGTTTTTTGTTTGTAATTTTCAGAAATTTAATTTATTCTTATTCAAATATCTTTCCTTTTGTAACTTGTTCCTAAAACTTCTAAATTTAAAAAGTACTTCTCATTCTAGGACTTTCCTGATTAGAATCCGCCTGCTGGAGCTTCCCTGGTGGAGCAGTGGTTAAGAGTCCGCCTGCCAATGCAGGAGACACGGGTTCGAGCCCTGGTCTGGAAAGATCCCACATGCCACAGAGCAACTAAGCCCATGCGCCACAACTACTGAGCCTGCGCTTTAGAGCCCGCGTGCCACAACTACTGAAGCCCGCACACCTAGAGCCCGTGCTCCCCGACAAGAGAAGCCACCGCAATGAGAAGCCCGCGCACTGCAACGAAGAGCAGACCCCGCTCTCCTCAATTAGAGAAAAGCCCACGCGCAGCAACGAAGACCCAACGCAGCCAAAAATAAATTAATTTATTTTATAAATTATCTTATAAATTTAATTTAATATTATTTTATAAATTTAATTTATAAATTAAAAAGTACTTCTCAGTCTGAGAAAGTTAATAAACATTTCTATTATATTTTAGCATTTATCTGGCTGAATTTTATAAGTAACTATTAAATATTATCCATCTGGAATTTCTTCTGATGTAATAATATAAGGCTATAAAGCTATAAACTGGTTTTCCCCCCCTAACTGCTAACAAATGATCTCACCATTTGTGGGACACTAATTGAATAATTTGCCTTTTTCCCCCTGAAAAACTCATTATCACAGAGCTTGTGTGATGACCTATGATGTGTAAACAGCCAACACGGCTCATGTCCCCCCCCCACCACATTCTTCCCTGCAGTAACCAGCTTTCTGTTATTCTTGCCCCTTTATTCCTCCAAAGAAAGAAACGTCAGGATAATTCTATCAATTTTACCAGATGGCTCCCACCTGGAATTTTGATTAATGGTATTGAAGCTATATATTAATATGGAAAACTGAAGAAGTTCACAAGAAAAAATGTTCATGTTTGATCCAGAAGATTTCACCCATTCACCTGGAAGCCTCACTGGCGCAGAACGGCATCTTCCCGTGTCCGAGAACTGTTCCTGCACTAATCCCGAGGGAGAGAAGAAATACTGAAATGCTGCACAGAATTACTGAAATTACATGGAGTTGAAATAAGCCTTCAAATCTATTTTAATGCTGACTGAAGGCATCTTTATTAGCATTTACTCACGTGTTATTGTTATAACATTAACATTGTTAATGTTATACGGCAACATTTAAAGAGCTCTACCTCACTAAGCCAAACCCCATACATACCAAATAAAACATATGACACCATTATTTATTCCTTTGACAAGCACTTACTGAGTGCCTCCTGTGTGCTCTGCATTGTCACTTGGGCGTGGGATACACAGGTATCCCAAAAAGCATCAGCAGCTTTTTGTGGGACAATGTTGCATTCTTACAACTTAAGCCCTTTAATCAAAATTTATCTAACAAATCCAACCTCAAATTTTGACTTTCATCCCATTTGTTTAGCTAATCTCTAGCAATGCTTCCTCCTGGGAGGCATGATTAACCAAGACTGCGTAAAACAAAGCTTCATTTCTAAAAAGTTCCCAAGCCCTGTATCCTTGGCTTTCCCATCACTCACTTAATCTGTCTGCTGCAGCCTTCACGTTCCAGAAACTATCACCACAACTTCCTTCATAGAAAGCATCTAAATGACCAAACGTATTATCAGAAAGAGATGTGGGTGTTTCTTTATTTTAAAAATCAAAAGGGCTCAAGCTGGGAAAACGCTTCTTTTTAAGTCTGGTCTCACGGTCCTCAAATGACCTTTGTGGGAAAAAACAGACCTCTAAAATTTTGAGGAATCGCTGGGACTTTTTTGTCTGTTGTCAAATTCAATAGACAGCTATATAATAAAATTAAGCACCGCTTTCTAAACTTCACCGATGTCCTTTGTCATCACCAGTAACATGAGAGAGGGGAAAGCACCTGACAAAGGCTGGAAAGCCCAGTTCTAACACAGGGAAGCAGAAATCACGCAGCTTACATACGCATAAGTACCCACGCTAACACATTCTGTTAAAAGCACAAAGAAACTGCCTTAAACAGACATCTGCAGATGCCTTCTGCTGTGTGCAAATCTGGCAAATGCCCAAGAGACAAAAAGTGCTCTCATTTCCTGATGCGAGGAAGCCAGCATTTAAAAAAAAAAAGGACATTAAGTCCAGAACCACCATTAAATTATCTCAGACATTAGCCTGGCACCCACTTCAAAGTTACATCATTGTAATTCTGGTCTGTCTTATAAAACAGATAACCTAGTGTCCTATACATATATCTTAAAAAATTTTTTAAACATATTTTTTTCATCATCATCCTTAATCATGTAAATATACTCAATCACCCGAAACCGGCTAAGTGCTAACAGAACTTTCCAGATTCTAGTCGGAGCTGAAGCTCCTACTATCTTAGACTCATTTTTTTTTAAAATTTATTTATTCTTGGCTGCGTTGGGTCTTCGTTGTTGCATGCAGGCTTTCTCTAGTTGCGGCAAGCGGGAGCTACTCTTTGTTGCGTTGCGTGGCCTTTTCAGTGCAGTGGCTTCTCTTGTTGTGGAGCACGGGCTCTAGGCGCGCGGGCTTCAGTAGTTGTGGCACGGGGGTCAGTAATTGTGGCTCACAGGCTCTAGAGTGCAGACTCAGTAGTTGTGGCGCACGGGCTTAGTTGCTCTGCAGCATGATCTTACCGGACCAGGGCTCGAACCCGTGTCCCCAGCATTGGCAGGCGGACTCCTAACCACTGTGCTACCAGGGAAGTAGACTCATTTTTGAAAACAGAAAACTAGTCTCAGCCATGTTCCCTGTAAAGCCAAGGATCCTTGGCTTCTACAAAAACATCACTACCCACACTCCAAAAACAAAGGCTGCTCGTTTGGTGGATGAATTACTCCACCTCCAGATTCTAATGAAGACTACTCTCTCATCCCTGACACAGGTCTCATGGTGACAAAATCTACACCGTGCTTCACAGAAAGAACAGTTCTGACAGCAATCCATCAGGACCCAAGGGAATTGGGGTATTCTAATGCGGGCAATGACCTTAAACTGTGATGTTTTGGACACCATTTTACCACACTCTCTCCGAAAGAGAAAATTTGAAAGTAGTGAATGAATATTTATTTTGTTGTAAAATTTCCCATTAGAATATCAGAAAGAGGCATTCAGCTCAAGCCTGAGGAGTCAGACTCAATTTTAACCTATATTCAAACCTCTGAAGAATAAATCCAAGCTGCAAGGAAGGCATAAGCCAGACGCCAGAGGTCCCTTCTTTAATTATGGGCTCATTACTGATTAGCAGGGGTCGTTTTTACGTTTCTGCATCTGCCTCTGTGAGCCCAGTACTGACAGCACGACTGCCCTAGAGGGCGTCCAGGCACTCGAGGCAGCGGCTGCTGATCTCCCCATCACGTTCCAAAGATTCGAGAGAGACATCCTCGACTGACGTCACCACATCCCGCCCCTCCCCGGCTGTCCTCCAGTGGAGACGGCAGGACGCCAGCAATTCCCACAGAAGCCCCGCCCGCAGGGCCACCGCCTGGACCTGGACCTGGCCGGGGTCACCTCCTGGGCAGGCTCAGGGGCTCATGAGCTACTGGAGGAGACCCACCCCCACCGAGGGAAGGCGCACGGCTCAGAGCACGGGTCTCGGCCCCAACCGAGCCCTCTTGGAACAGGAGCACGACGATCGGGCACCACAACCACGTGCTCGTCCGAGTGCAGGGCTCCCGTGCAGCACGAGGCTCAGGGGGCGAGTGTGGGGCAGCAGCAGCCATGGACAGGGGCCTGGACCGAGTCACCTGACAGCGCGCACCATCTGTCACCTGGTTACACTGGGTTACCAAGTCGTCACGGAGGAAGAGGAAGCTTCTCTTCTCAAAAGCGCGGCAGCTAAGACAGGAAATGCCTTCAACTGCAGCATCACGACATCAGCCGAACCCTAAGGAGTTAACCATCTGGGTGGGAAGTACGCAAAACGCGGCCCCCAGGCCTGTGAGCTCAGAGTTCTCACGTGTTCACCCGTGTTCAGGAAACCTCCTCTCCTCCCTCTTTCCTGACAACCAGCATGGAGGGTGCGTGATGTGCGGGGCCCCGTTCGTTCTGGATGTCTCACACGTGGAAACTGGTCTAACTCCGTGACCAGCACGTGAGACCAGCGCTATTCCCTTTGCTCCGCACCCGAGGCAGAGGCGAGCCGGGCCACCCCCAGCGGGTGAGCGCAAAGCTGGGGTCTGAGCACAGGCTCTTTCCCATGGTAACATCTGATCGCACAGCTCTTTTCATCCCCGTAACATGGAGCTGGCAGGGGTACAGGAGCGCCAATGGGCCGGTGCTCCAGCTGGAAAAACCAACATCCCTGGAATCAAGTCACCAGAATTCAAGCTCCAGCTCCTTCCTGGGTCAGCTTCCTATCCTGACCGCATCTTTCAAATTCCCAAATCTCCGATTCTTCATGCGAAAGTAAGGATGTTCGTATTTATTCTTATTAGTCATTCACCTACTTACTGAGCATCTAAGAGGTGCCAGGCATTGTCGCTAGATCCTGGGACACAGGCTGAACTGAGAAAAACCACCTCTGAAGGGAGTGGGGTGTAGGGTGGAGCTCTGGGGAATCACCCCTCACAAGCGACGTGGCAGGTTTTATACCATTGGGGTCATGGTGCACGGGGCTGGCAGCGGGGCTGGGGAGGGAGGAGGGGGAGCCACAGGGCTGGACTGCCAAGGCAGCACGGAAAAGATCACTCCAGAAACGAACCCAGAGGACTGGGAACACCTCACAAGGCACAAAATGTTGGGAAACAGGATATGTAAAAACCTGAAGACACAAAAGAAAAAGGTGTGTCCTAATTTCAAACAGTTCTCAGAACACATTTCTTCTGGGGAACTGGGGGAAGGGAGGGGCGGATGAATCACAAATGGGGCTGTCAAGGTAGGGACTGGGGGATGAAACAGAAGGTTTCATAAATCCCAAAGCTCTGCACACACAGACGAGGTTCAGGACAATCGTTACTAAGGCCCAAGTCATCACCAACGGTCAACATTCCCCTGTGATGTGAGGCTCGCACAGACACAGCCCGGACAAGCTCAGACACAGGCTCCAAGACCTGTCCTGAGCTCTGCTCCAGAGGCACCGGGGGGCTTCATACCTTCCCACCCTTTCCATGCAAAAGTTCAAATCCAAACAACTGCAGTTCTCAGCCAGACGGTCTGCATCTGGAGAAGCCAGCCTGTGTTTCTAACAGTAGCTTAGAGGAAGCTGAGATCTGCAGGGTCCTTATAAAGACCTTTCAGTCCCCCACTTCTGGGGGAGATGTAAGAGTCCAACACCAAAAACACTGTGCCGCTTCCCTCCAACCTCCATAGTCTCTGATGAAAACCTGTTGTCTTTCCAATTCCTTCCCATAAACGAATGGTGTCAATTTGCTCTGGCTGCTTTCAAGGTTGGTTTTTGTTGTTGTTGCTTTAATATTTACCTCTTTATTTATTTGGCTACACCGGGTCTTAGTTGCGGCACGCAAGATCTTTAGCTGTGGCATGCGAACTCTTAGTTGCGGCATGTGGGATCTAGTTCCCTGACTAGGGAACTAGGGATTGAACTCAGGTCCCCTGCACTGGGAGCGCAGACTCTTAGCTACTGGACCACCAGGGAAGTCCCTTTCAAGGTTTTTTTTTTTTTTTTTTTTTTTTAATGTCTTTAGTTTTTAGAAGCTTAATTATGATATGTCTTGGCCTGAAATTTCTTGGGTTTATCCTATTTGTGGTGTGTGCAGCCTCTTGAATCTGTAGGTTTACGTTTCTTGCCAATTTGGGGAAATCTTTAGCCATTCTTTCCTCTGGGCCTTTTCCACCCCACGCTCTTCCTCCTCTGCTTTCAGAAATCCAAGGTCCCACAGGTCCCCAAGGCTTTGCTCTGTTCCCCAGTCTATTTTCTCTGCCGTGAGTGCGGGTGAGGCCACAGTTGTTTTTGGGTGTTTGGTTGAAGTTGAGCATTTACTGTCTACACATTTTTCTTCTTGTTAGACTGTCTTTCCTGGTCTAACAGAGAACAGTCTTCATTGTGACATGTTTTGGGTCTGTACCTGCTGGCATTTCTAGATGGCCAGAGTCTGGGATAAGACGGGGATAAGAAGGTAAAAAGAAAACCCAGACGACTCATCACCCCATTGTTCATAGACCCCATGGTCCCTGCCAGCTTGCCTTCTGTGGAGAGACCACATTTCAGAACTTTTTTTTTGGCCGTGTCATGCAGCTTGTGGGATCTTAGTTCCCCGACCAGGGATCAAACCCAGGCCCACGGCATTGAAAGCACCAAGTCTTAACCACTGGACTGCCAGGGAATTCCCCACATTTCAGAGTCTTACACTTGTTTTATACATAATGTCCAGCGTTTATTGTGCTTAGTGGGAGGAATAGGAAAATGTCCACCTGATCCATACTTCCCAGGTTCAACAGTTTGAATGCTGGGAAAAAATCTAAAGGTTAATACTTTGTGACATGTGAAAATTCTATGAAATTCAAATTTCAGTGTCTGTAGTTAAAAGGTCACTGGAATGCAGCTGTGCCCATTTACTTACATGCTGTCTACAGCGGCTTTCACGCTACAACAGCACAGCTGAGCCGAGGTGACAGTATCTACCACGTGGCCCTTTAGAGAAAAGGCCTGATGGGGGGCCCTGATCATCCACAGCTGCCAACATCATCGCCTCCTGACAGGAGGACCCACTGCCTTCCCTCACGCAGACACGGGTGTGGGAGCCCAGTCAGGCTTCTGGGCCGCAGCTTCCAAGAAGACGTGCAGGTCGAGGCCACGTTCACACCAGCACTAAGACAGCAACTGCCTCTCTCACTCTCCTCTCACGGGTCACTGTGAAGTCTTCCAGAAGCTACATGACATGAAGTATTACAAAAGATGAAAAGCCAGCTGTCTTCCATTAAGACATTGACGAGATCTGCCCAAAAAGTATTTTTTTTTTTTTTTTTTTTTTTTTTTTTTTTTTTTTTTTTTTTTTTTTCTTTTTGCGGTATGTGGGCCTCTCACTGTTGTGGCCTCTCCCGTTGCGGAGCACAGGCTCCGGATGCGCAGGCCCAGCGGCCATGGCTCACGGGCCCAGCCGCTCCGCGGCATATGGGATCCTCCCAGACCGGGGCACGAACCCGTATCCCCTGCATCGGCAGGCGGACTCTTAACCACTGCGCCACCAGGGAGGCCCCCCAAAAAGTATTTTTAAAGCCATTCTTCTCTATACGTCTAAAGTATTTTAAAGCCACTCCACTCTTCACTATTTGGTTTCTTTGGAAAATAATCACAAAATATTTATGTTAACATACAAAAGGTTGATTAAATTTCAAATACAGCAAATATCAAGAAGCTCTTCAGGATCCTCAATAATTTTTAAGAGTGGAAAGTGGTCGTGAGGCCAAGAAGTTTGAGAACTGCTTCTTTAGATCCAACAATCAATTTATACACTTTATAGGAAACAAAGAAGTTAAACTATGCCCAGAGGATACGACCTGCCAAATCCAGACTGTAGGAAATTCTTCAAAACAAGGAACCTGTTTCTTCAACAAAAAAAATCACAAGAACAGGAAGGGGGGAAAATAAAGATGGAAGGGGTACCTATATGTTAAAAGAAACTGAAAGACTTATCAAGCTCTCAAAAGGTATGAACCTTATTTAGATCCCAATTCAGAAAAAACTATAAAGTGAATGTCTGAGATAAAACGAGAATTGAACACTAACTGGGTAGTTGATGATATACAGGAAATAGTACTAATCTTTTTCAGGTGGGATAATGATGTTGTAGTTATGTTTAAAAATCTTTTCTAGAAGAGTCCTTACCATCTTAGGATACCTATTAAAATCTCTAGGGACTTCTCTGGCGGTCCAGTGGTTAAGAATCCTTGCTTCCACTGCTGGGGGTGCGGGATTGATCCCCGGTCGGGGAACTAAGATCCCACATGCTGCGAGGCCAAAAAATAAAATTAAATAAATAAAATCTCTAGGATACGACACAGGGCAGAGCAGAGGGACAGGACTGGGCCTCGGTCACAGGTGAGGTCACGCCAAGCAGTGAGGACTAAAGCTAAGGTAGGACATGGGGACACATTATTCTACTTTTTGTGTTTATGTCTGAACTCTCCATTAAAAAAAGTTTAGGGGTTTCCCTGGCGGTCCAGTGGTTAAGACTCCTCGCTGCCACTGCAGGGGGCACTGGTTCGATCCCTGGTCCGGGAACTAAGATCCTGCATGCTGCACAGCACAGCCAAAACATTAAAAAATTTTTTTAAATTAAAAATAAAACAAGTTTAAAAGTACAGACTTCATGACATTCTTCCCCAGAAGCAGGGGATAAGGCTGGCCAATCTGCACTGGCACGACTCCCATGCGGGGAGCTCTGCAGCCCACGTTTCAGGAGCGGCTCTACCCGGTTCCTGACTCTCCCCCGTGACGTGCCAAGTAAACCGGGCTCCCGATTGAAGGCTGGCATGTCCCTACCTCCTGAGGGGCTCAAGAGACACTGCCTGGGGCCCATGTCTTACATAAATGACAGCAAAGCTATAATAACTGGTGACAAATGATCAGTTTCTCCTTTAATTTCGCAAAGACTTTTTTAACTTCTCCTCTGGTACCTGGACACAAATAACCCCCACACAAGACAGACAACGAGCTCCACACTGCATCGTAACCACACACCCCCCGGCTGACAGTACCGGACAGCGCACAGGACAGACCTGCACTGAACTGGAACGTTGGTCCCCAGATTTGTCAAGGTCACCACCACATGCGCAGCACAGCCAGGAGCTCAAAATGAAAACAAACACACACACACACACACACACACACAGACACCAAACGTAAGTGAAGAACGTGATCTCACCTGATACGTTCTCGGCTGGGCCTCCAGAGTGAGATCCGGCACCCTCCAAGTTCAGAAAGAAGGACCGTCCGGCAGTGAGATGATGTAGCTCCCTCGCGGCTGCCATGCTCGGGGAGCAACTATTAACCACACAAAGAGGACGCCTTGAAAGCGAGGAGAAGTGGGAGCCACAGCCTCGCCTGAACAGGAGGGGACACGGGGAGGGGGCACAGCTCAGCATCAACCTCGGTTCATCTCACCCTGTCCCTGTGACGCGGGGACTTCCCAACCTCCTGTGCTGTTTCCTCATCTGTAAAATGGGCATAAAAATCCTGCCTCAAAGTGCAGTCGTGTCAGATTTGTGAAACAGATGTTTAACTCCTTTAAAGTACTTGTGTCATCGCAGGTCATTAATAAAAGATGGTTATTACTAAGAAAGTTTCCAAAAGAGGGGCCTAGCCATGAAATGAAATAATCTAAACAGGGATGACATCATTTGAACTTCTTCCCAGTGGTCCGTGGATGCTGGGCCTCTGCCTGAAGAGTTAAGTTAAACCACATGTGAAGGCCATCTCGTCTTAGCCCACGTTCTGCGAATTTATTCAAGCACTGTCACAGACACTCAGAAGAGCTGGCTCTGGACTCTTCAACTCACTAATGAATGAAGGAATAAAAGGAGAAATAAAGCTCATTTCAATCCCGTTTGTTTTTTCTTGGACGTCTAACAAACATGATGAAGATGTTCCTTTACTTCCAGAGCCTACAATTTGGCAGAAAAGATTAGATATCTATACGAGTAACTATAACATAAAACAGAAGTTGATAACTACCCGAAAAGAAGCCAAAGTGCTTTGGGAGGAAAGACACAAGCTCTGAGCCCTGAGCCCCCAGCACACAA
Organism: Mesoplodon densirostris; assembly: GCF_025265405.1. Taxonomy (NCBI): domain Eukaryota; kingdom Metazoa; phylum Chordata; class Mammalia; order Artiodactyla; family Ziphiidae; genus Mesoplodon; species Mesoplodon densirostris. Next base: position 65,469,724 of record NC_082674.1, read on the forward strand.
CCTCAGTCCACGTTGCAGGAACTCAGTATCCAGGGGCCAGAGGCAACCCTGCCCCGACTGCAAACAAGACACAGGAGAGGAAGGTTTTCCAGCCCAAGAGAGCCGCGTGGACAGAGGCCCTGCGATGGGAGAGCACCGGATGTTTTCAGAACCAAGGGGCCTGTGACAGGCTGGAAGGTGACAAACAGCCTGAACTCCAGGCGCGGGAGTTTGGCCCTTATTTGACAGGCAATCGGGAGTCTTCTCAACATTCTGAAAAGAGGGGGGGCACGACCCACGTGATGCTTTAGGAGAATCTGGAACCGACATGAATGACAACAAACTGAAAGATTCTCATGAGCTGGGACCACATCCCATCCGCCTGGGAATCTCCGCAGCCACACCCACCTGGCACCTGAGAACCACATGCCGCATCCATCCACCATGTCGAGAAGGAGAAGGATCCACCAATGGCCCAGTGCCACCACCAGCTGTGCCCACACGCCCCCCCAGGCGGGCCCTGTGCTGCTTGGCAACGCGCCGGCCTCAGGAGTCGAAACAGACACACGAAACACGACACAAGGACTACCACTCTCCCCGTGAGAAGTACCTCACGGTCTGTCTAAACAGATGGTCAGACTTGTCTCCTAACAGATGCACCAGCAGAGGAGCCCACCAACAGGAAGGCCTCTCGGGCTGGCCCTGTGGGGACAGCGCACGGGGTGGAGAGGAGACCCAGGCCTCCGGGGACGAAGAGCCACCATCACCAGCACGAGGGCCTCAGAACCCCAAGTCCCCAAGGATGCGCTTCACAAAAGGAATCCACTTCAAAGAGGTTGACATCCGGGACCTTTGTGATACACTAGCTCTGGGGCAACATCTAATACTTCATCCAGACGTTTCCAGAATTACCATGTTCATGGGGCTCAGATACACCAGACAAGGTCTCACCTGGGCGTCTGCAGCCTATGGGGATGTCCCAGGGTCAGGACCGCAGGTAAAACCGGGGAAATCCGAGTGAGATCGAGGGACTGCATGACCGTTGATACTGTGGCTTGGATCGCGCACCACCATTTTGCAAAATGTTAGCCATGGGGAAACGGGGTAAAGGATACACTGGATCTTTCTGAATTCTTTCTTACTGCTGAATGGGGCCCTACGTGACCTCAGGTGAGCTACGTCGCTCCTGCGTGTCCCAGCCCAAGCCCACCCTCCACCCTCCGCGCCCCTCCCCTTCGACAGGATGCACTGGCCACGGCCAGCTGTGTCTGCACCTTCCAACCCACACACAGAGTGTCACTGTGGACTCATCAAGGCAAAAAGTATGCTCCGACGTGAAAAGGATGCAGGAACGTGACCCCCTCTCCCGTGAGCCCCTGTGTGCAAACGTCTGATGAGATGAAACGAGAGATGAATGGTCGTCGCACAAGGGGTAAAACCACAGCTGCTGGAGGGTCCACAGAACGTGGCAATGGGCACCCCAGCTCTCACTTCTCTAGTATCTTAAAATTAAAGTTTTTGGAAGACAACCTGGCCACGGGCCAGCGTGTAATGTAGATGTCATTTCTGTAGGCAGGAAACCACAGCTTAAAGCACAATTAACGAGAAATGTAAAATCGACCAGCAGTTTGAGATGCTTTTCCTTCTATTTAAGTGCAGCCCTAGTTGAGAACGTGACCTACGCTGAGGTTTATTTACATGATCTTCTGAGGAACAGACACAAGATTACTGAAAACAGAGGCTCCTGGGGTAAAGCTCTGTGCTTCCATCACCGACCTAGATCTGCCTTCCCCACTGCAGGCCCCCGGACCCTGAGGAGGGCAGGAAGGTCCGTCCCCTCGGGGAGGAAAGGGAAGGCCACTCACTGCACCCACATCCAGCAGGAGAAAGAGCGTCCAGGAGTGGTTCAGGGTCACCCCAAAGGAAAGGGGGGACGATGAATAGTCAAGACAGCAGTCCTGACAGTCCTAGGCCTGCAGGGCACACGGCAACCAGAACTGAGGCATCTTTCCTACTACCAAGTTTTCATTAGTTTCCTTAAACTAAGTGCTCAATTTCCTCAGCGCACAAACAGGCAGAGAGCACTGAAGACCTACGAAGACCCTCACTGTCAGGACACCTTCCCTTTTCATAACACGCTGGCATCGTGCCCGGAAAAATCCTTCAGGGCAAAAGTTGCTTTTCCCCTAGTGGTTCTTCAAGTCCCACTAAAACTGCCTCCAACTAGAAAGCACTCACTACAACAAGCATTTGCCACACATTTCTAAGAAAACTCTTTGTAGATTTCCCTTTTTAAATATTCCAAATATCTGCATTTCCCTCATGATTTCAGGTTATGTTAACAGTGGCTCTCAAAGGGTGATCTCGAAACCCTGGAGGGTCCCCAGACCTTTTCAAGAAGCCTGGGGATGAAAACTGTTTTCATAATAATGCTAAGAAGCCCCGGAAAGATGCTGAGCACCCCACATGGTGCTGGCACTCTCACTGATAGTGCAAAGGCAGCCGTGGGCCCAATGCCAGCCCCCAGCACCAATCAAGGCAGGGGCAGCGGTGATGGGACCCAGCGCCTCACCCCCAGGCACCTGCAGGGAAAGAACACCCCTTTCCCTTCTCAGTGTCCCTGATGACAGCGGTGTTGCCCCAGTCACTCTGGGAAAGTCTACGCTCCTGAGAAAGCTAAACATGGAATCACCACGCACCCAGCCACTGCTCTCTTGGACAATTATTCCAGAGAAAGGGACGCTTATGGTGACACCAAAAACCTGTCCACAAACGTCCATATGTCCTTATTATTAATAGCCAAAACCGGAAACAGCCCAAATGTCCTTCATTTGTCCCTCATTTGACAGTTAAGCTGTCCTATATACACCCACCCTGAGGAGGACTACTAAGCCATAAAAGGAGAAACTACAATACACACAACAGCCTGGACGAGTCTCCAGGGAATTAAGCTGACTTGTTTAAAATGCAATCCCAAAGGTTAAGAACGGTATGATTCCACTCATACAGTATTTCTGAAATAACAAAACTTTAGAGATGCTGAATGGATGCGTGGTTTAAAGAGCAGGCGGAGGAGAACACAGAGGAAAATGGAATAGGAGGGACCCTTGGGGTGAGGGCACTAACTGTCCTCTATCTGGACCTCGGTGGATACACACACCCACACTCGTGATAAAATTACACAACACACACACAACTACAGGTAAAACTGGGGAAATCTGAATAAGATTAATGGATTGTATGACCATCAGTACTGTGGTTGAGACTGTGCACTACAATTTTGCAAAATGTTATCAATGGGGGAAACTGGGTAAAGGATACACTGGATCTTTCTATACTATTTCTTACAACTGCATGTGAATCTACAATTCTCTCAATAAAAGTTTCTATTAAAAAACGTACACCCGGGCTTCCCTGGTGGCGCAGTGGTTGAGAGTCTGCCTGCCGATGCAGGGGACGCAGGTTCGTGCCCCGGTCCGGGAGGATCCCACATGCCGCGGAGTGGCTGGGCCCGTGAGCCATGGCCGCTGGGCCTGCGCGTCCGGAGCCTGTGCTCCACAACGGGAGAGACCACAACAGTTAGAGGCCTGCGTACCCCAAAAAAACCAAAAACAAACAAACAAAAAGTACATCCATGTTCATAGCAGCGTTATTCACAATAGCCAAAAGGTGGAAACAACCCAAATGTCCATTGAAGGATGAACGAATAAACGAATGGTATAAACATACAGTGGAATATTATTCAGCCTTAAAAAGAAAGGAAATCCTAACACAGGCTACAACATGGATGAACCCTGAGGACACTATATTGAGTGAAATAAGCCAGTCACAAAAAGACAAAGACTGGATGATTCTACTTATATGAGGAACCTGGAATAGTCTAAATCAGAGACAGAAAATACAACAGGGGTGACCAGGAGCTGGAGGGAGAGGGGAATGGGAAGTTGTTTAATGGACAGAGTTTCAGTTTTGCAAGAAAAAAGAGTTCTGGAGATGGACAGATGCCAGCGATGGCCACACAACATTATAAACGTGCTTAATACCACACAGAAAAGTAAGGCATTGTGAAGGGAAAATTCAGGATGGGAATGGGATGGGATCAGGAGATGACCAAGGCTCTTAAAAGGAAAGGGTTATACTCTCTTTTTTTTTTTTGGTTCTACTCTTAATTCATACTGTATACACTGTATTGTTATTCTTTATATCATACATATATTTTAAATTTTGTATTGATTGAATTTTCAATAATTTTTTTTTTTTTTTTTGCGGTACGCGAGCCTCTCACTGTTGTGGCCTCTCCCGTTGCGGAGCACTGGCTCCGGATGCACAGGCTCAGCGGCCATGGCTCACGGGCCCAGCCGCTCCGTGGCATGTGGGATCTTCCCAGACTGGGGCACGAACCCGTGTCCCCTGCAGCGGCAGGCGGACTGACTCTCAACCACTGCGCCACCAGGGAAGCCCGCAATAAATTCTTTTAAAAACAAAAAGAATGTCCTTGATGAAGCAATACAAATTACTGTTATTAAATCTCGAACTTTGACCTCGTATTCTGTTTCTTGTGATGAACAAAGCACTTGGGCTGCATACCACAGTAAGAGGATTGTCTGCAGGGAAAGCACGAGTGTGATCCAGTGCCGGCTGAATTAGATGCTTTTTTTCATGGTCTACCACTTTTACCAGAAAGAATAACAAACTACGGTTTTTACACTTGCACTTGGCAGACATTTCTTGAAACTAAACAAAGTGAGTCTGTTACTTTGAAGAAAACAATTGACAAGAGTTTCCCATCTATAATAAAAATCAAGCTTTCAACTGAAAATTAGAATGTTGGAAAACTTGTATCCACCACCTGGAGCTTGACAGCTTCTCAAACTTAGAGAGTTTCTAAGGAGATCAGCGGTGATATTAAGAAATGTCATTTAGTGATGCTGTATAAAGAGATGTGTCAACATTTGGAAGAGCTGCCTAACTCAGTGAATCAACATTTTCCAAATGAGGGTGATGTTACAACGGGGCACAAGCCCCTTCCAACTGCAGGGCAGACGGTGAATTTTAATGTCATGGAGAGTGAAAACCTCCTTGTAAGGCTTCAGACTCCACATCAAACTAATCTTTAAGAAACATTAAGCTTGTCTAGTTTTGGAGTAATGAAAAATACCGCAACTACGTGAAAAGCTATTAAAGTACTACTGCTCCCTTTTCCAACCACACGTCTGGTTAGGAGCAGATTTTCTTCAGACTTCAACCAAAACGGACCGCAATGGACTGAAAGCAGAGCAGGCAGGAAAATGCAGACATTTAGGAGATATGCAAAATGTAAGAGCAGGGCTCTCGTCACACTAATTTTTTGTTCAGGAAAATGCTATTTTCATAAAGCATGCGTTAGGAAAATGCTATTTTCATAAAGCATGCGTTATGTATGTTGAGATCACAGACTTATTTTACGTTTAATGAATGAGTCAATGTCCTTTAAAGTCTCAGTTTCGTTTCTAATTCGGTAAATCTCGAGCCCTGAGACGTCCCCGCCCTCACGGACGCCTCTCGCAACCCGAGCCGGGCTGCGAGCGCCGGGCGTGGGGAGCGCCGGGCCGGGACGCGGTCCACTCGGGCCGCCGGCTCTGCAGGCCCGTCCGCCAGCGCACGGGGAGGGGCCGGCAGCGCCGCCGACGTGGCTCCGGCTCCGGCTGCGGGTTCACGGCCGCCGCGGCCTTACCTGTTGGTCATTCCTGCCGCCACGCCCAGCATCTCCGGCGGCCACGCGAACCCGCACCGCGTACCCGCACCGCGTACCCGCGCCGCTCCCGCCGCTGCCGCCGCTCCCGCCGCTGCCGCCGATCCTCCTCGCCGCGCGGACTGGCAGGAAGGGGCGGGGCGGGGGCGGAGGCCGCGCCCACCTAGGCTCGGCCCCGCCCAGCCAGCCCCACCCACCCCCCACCCCCGGAACCGCCCGCCCGGATGTCGGCCCCGCCTCCAGTTAGGCCCCGCCCGCGTCGGCCCAGCTCCCGGAACTGCCCAGCCTCCAGCCCGGGTCTCCGAAACCGGGGTCTCGGAGGTCGACCCCGCCTCCAGATAGGCCTCGCCCCTGGACCGCCCCATGTCGGCCCCGCCCCGCCTTGGCTCTGCCCTCGCCTACAGGCCGCCCCGCCCCGCGCGCCGAGGCCCCGCCCTAGCGGAGTAGGACTCTGTCCCGGGGCCTGAGGGCCCGGCCCGGTCGGGGTGCGGGGCCGGGTCGCCCTCCGTCCTGCTCCGCTGTGCCCGCACCTGAATCCCGCGGGCGGGGAAGGTGGGCGGTGTCGGTGCTGATGTGAAGTCAGCTCCGCTCTGACCCGGTGCGCGCTGTGGGGCCAGCTCCCGGAGCTGCAGCAGCGCTGAAGACCCCGTTTACGGACGGTTCTCGCGGAGCGTTCCGGGGAACCCGGTGAGCCCCGAGGGGTGGCGGCTGCCTCTTACGGAGGACTGCAGTGGGGGTGGACGGCGTGCGGCAGCGGAACAGAACTGGTCACACGCTTGTACAGGCAGGGCCAATGCAGTTTGTTTTTAAGAGTAACTGAGAAGGTTTGTTTAACCAGGACATTAATGAAATAAATCACGGTTTCTACACATAATACTACACAGATGTTAAAAAAATAAGAATAGCCAACAAGCACATGAAAAGATGCTCAACATCACTTGTCATCAGGAAAACGCAAATCGAACCGACCTCACACGCAGGGTGTTGTGTTGGTTGAGAAACTGGGGCCCTGGTGCACTGCGGGTGGAAATGTACACTGGTGCAGCCAGTGTGGAGAACAGTACCGAGGGTCCTCAGAAAACTAAAAAGAGAGTTGCCACATGATCCAGCAATCCCACTTCTGGGTATTCATCCAAAAGAGTTGAAAGCGGGGGCTAGAGGAACTTGGGGCTACACCCAAGTTCATTACCAGCATTATTCACAAATGCCAAAGGTGGAAACAGGTCCATGGATGGAGAAATGGATAAACAAAATGTGGTCCATCCATACAATGTAATATTATTCAGCCTTAAAAAGGAAGGAAATTCTGACGTACGCTACAACACGGATGAAACTTGAGGACATTGTGCTGAGTGAAATAAGTCAGACAAAAAAGGACAAATACTATCTGATTCCACTTATATGAGGTCCCCAGAGGAGTCACACTCATAGAGACAGAAAGTAGATGGTGGCGGCCAGAGGCTGGGGGAGGTGGAAGTAAGGAGTTTTGATTAACAGGTACATTTTCAGTTTTGCAAGATGAAAAAGCTCTGGGACTTCCCTGGTGGCCCAGTGGTTAAGGATCCACCTGCCAATGCAGGGGACACGGGTTAGAGCCCTGGTCCTGGAAGATCCCGCCTGCCGTGGAGCAACTAAGCTGGTGCGCCACAACTACTGAGCCCACACGCTGCAACTACTGAAGCCTGCACCCCTAGAGCCCATGCTCCACAACGAAGAGAAGCCACTGTAATGAGAAGCCCGCGCACCGCAACCAAGAGTAGCCCTCGCTTGCCACAACTAGAGAAAGCCAGCGTGCAGCAACAAAGACCCAACGCAGCCAAAAACAAATAAATTAATTTTAAAAAAAAGATGAAAAAGCTCTGGAGGTTGGTTGTACAACAATGTGAATATACTTGACGCTACTGGACTGCACACTTAAAAATGTTTAAGGTCAATTTTATGTTATGTATATTTTACAACAGTTTAAAAAAATAAGGCAGATGATTTGTAGTAATAAAGAATGACCTCTGCAATATATTTTAAGTAAGGAAACAATGAAAAGGAGAAAAGTTTGTTTAGTATGCTGCCCTTCGAGGGAAGAGAAAAGGGAGACACCACCCACAGGCGCGCGCGCGCACGCACACACACACACACACACACTCACCACTTGTATATTAAGAAATATCTGGAAATATAAGATATGCAAGAAACTAGTAACAGTTGAATCTGTAGAGGGTCTAGGGATTAGAAAGGATTAGAACATGCACACAAAATACATTTCCTTAATGGAGTATTATAAATTCATTAAAAATTCTAGTTATAAGAGTAGTAATTTGAGAAAATATGCAGTATGGTTAATTGTATGGGATAAGTTAAAAATTTTATATACAGTGTGTGATTTACAACTGGTTAAAAATGCTTAAATATCAACAGTAGTTCTGTTTGGAGAACAATCTATGTGATGTTTTCCTATATTTCTTTGTTTTCTAGAAAAGAATATGTATTAATTTTTAAAGAAAAAATCAAAATATTTAGAGACTTGTACTTGTCTTGATATCTCATCTCCCAACAAATTTCATCTCCCACTTCTTTTCGAATAAAGAGTTGGGGTTGTTTTGCATATATATTCCAAATGTTCCCAAAAGTAAGAGATTAATTTCATATCAATTGTTTTGCTTAATTGTTGTTGTGGTTATATTTTATAAAGCAGGTTTCTTTTCATGGTAGCTTGCTTCCAACATGCTTTAGTTTGTGATCTATTAATCTTGCTGTCACTTCAGGACACTTGGCTAAAAACTGGCTACCTCTGGGTCTCTAATGGTGGTTTTAAAGCAGTAGTGCATTTCATTATAGTTATCCTGTCTGTGGATGGTTATCTGGGTGAGCTGCTTCTGTGGTTGACCAATGTCTATCACAAAGACGGAAAAAAATATTGTCTCTTGGTCTTAAATGTTAAAGTGTATTTCTTATTTTTCATATTTCCTTGGAGTCTCTCAGGATGAAACCACAATGTCTCCAAGACTGCTTCATTCATTTTTGTTTTGACTCTCATTACTCAGCTTTCAAAAATGAAATTTGGTATTTGTAAGTTTATGTGTTATACGTATGTGGATACACATTTACACACAAAAGGCATCTGATTGGAAATAGTTTAGAGGTTGTATTCAGAATAAACACTTATTTAATGTGGCTTTTCTTCTTTTCATCCTCCATGAATCTCCAATAGACAAGTACATACTAGGAGGACAGGGAAAACAGCGTTTATCTGTCCAGAAATGGTGGGTTAGTTAGACAGCTTTTTCCTGCGTCCTCAGGCGATATATACTGATCTCTTTTCTGGCTCCATAGCAGAAAAGCTCTGCTTATACGTGATGTGTCCTGGTTGAGAGGGAAGGGTGTGGCTCAGGCACATTCCGGTTCAAACCCTCCCAGCCACCTGCTGAGTGGTTCACCTTCTCCCTGCTTCAGACTCCTCCTCCTCAAAAAGGAAATAATAACGGGGCCTACTTCAAAAGTTAGTTAGAGGATTAAATAAGATTCACCTTTCAACAAATATTGGTGCCAGGCACTGGGGAATCAGTAGGGGAAAAAAAGACACAATAGAAGCACTGAGAACAATGCCAGTTACATAGAAGCATAACAATTGTCAATACTCTTTACTATTCAGGAATTCAAACATTACATAAACAGGTAACTTATCAAGAGACAGCATATTGTAATACCTGTGATCTCATGTTGCAGAGATAGTAATTGAAAACAGTTTGGTGTCTGTTTTCCCAGATGTTTTCTATATGTTTAGCAACTGTGTATGTTTTCTTAAATGGCACTATATATACTATTTTGCATCTTAATATTTTAAAAATATATATCCTGGATAGTCTTCTACTTCAATACGGATATCTCTAGTTCATTCTTTTTAACAGCTGCACTGTATATTCCATTTATTTATAGATCAATGGATCTCGACCCTGGCTGTTAGAATTACCTGAGAAGTTTTTAAAAACTGCCAATGCCACTGGGATTAACAGACACATGCTACCGTATATAAAGTAGATAAACAGCAAGGATTTACCGTATAGCACAGGGAACTACATTCAATATCTTGTAATAACCTGTAATAGAAAAGAATCGAAAAAATATATATATATACATGTAACTTGTTTCCTCTCCCTGTGCTCACACCAATTTCTTCTCTAATCTGACCTCAGCTCTCTGCAGGCTCCAGTGGATCCTTGTTGCTAAGTCCCACGGACCGGTGGTTCCCAAACTTGAGTGTGGACCAGAACCACACAGGATGCATGTTAAACCCTGCCTGCTGGGCCTCTGGCCTGTGGTTCTGATGCAGGGGGTCTGGGTGGGGCTGAGACTTGCATTTCTAAACCAGCTCCCTGGAGATGCTGTGGCTGTCGTCTGGGGAGCACACCTTGAGAACCACTGAGCAAAGGGAATGAAACGATCAGATCTGCAAGCAAGAACAGGCACATGAAAAAATAGAGTCCTAATTGGTTTTAACCCCAGGGGGGAAAGACTTGTTTATCATTCCACTATAGTTAGTAATTAATGCAAGGCCCTTCTCACATCCTTTCCATTCTCTTTTCAATTTAACTTAAATTTTCTTTCATAATTTCTTTCTCCTATTTTTTCCCTTCACACTCATGCCCTCCCTCCCCACTGCTCCCAACTCTTGCTTATGTTGTTGGAGAATATGTATGGTGGTTTGTAAATGTCCACGTTACATTATGTGAGGGGTGTTTGGCTGTAGGTCTCGCTGTCTCTTGCTCTGCCCTGTGTTGAAGCACCACCTGCACACGAGCCTCTATTTCAGGCGCTACTGTAGCTCTGCAGATCCACCTCCACGCCGCCTACAGGTGGACACCAGTTTTCCTCCCCACTCCCTGCTACCAGGGTGGATGCTTAGACGAAGACTCCCGGGCTCGAGCCTACGGCCTCCTGAAAACGCCCCACTTCACGTGGATAAGAAAGAGCCCGGGGCCAGGGGACATTGCACAGGATGCTGAAAGGTGAAGGAGGCTCAGCTTTCATACAGGTTCCTAAAACTCTGCTCCTTTGAGCTACACAGGGACCAGCCCCTTACCCTCCCCCTCGGGGTTATCCGCCGCCACGAGGTCAGTGCAGTCACTGCAGAAGCCAGTCTGGCTTCGTGTGTCGCCTGGTGACGTACGTCCCACAGTGTCACGGCCGGGGAGGGGCTGGTCAGGAGGGCGATGGGGTGTGTGTGTGATCACTCATGGAGGAAAACACGGCAAAGAATGAACCACAATGTTAATAACGGCTTCCTCGGGGTGATCTTTACACTGCTTGTATTTTTCAAGTTTTAAACTTTAGGGACATGGAACTGGTTGATCATAACACTTTGTTCCTGACACTTTCATCCTTGGTCCATTAATGGCTCACTTTCAGTTCATCGTTTTGTTACACAGTTGATTATTTTTAATAATGTAGTAAGAACCCATGAAAATACCACTTAAAGAAAAGCTAGGTCCTTCATAATAATTTACATAAATACATGGTTACCCCCTGGAACCATCCTCTTCCCTCGCTCCATCCAAGGCGGCTCTCATCCTGAATTCCTTGTTTACCATCTCTTCTTTTTATATAGTTTTATTGAATCTATATGAATTCTTGAACATACACTCACATATCTGCAAACAAGCAACTAAAATTTTAGTTTGGTTTAACTTTATACAGAGAATACACTATATAAAATCCATTAGAACTTTTTTTAAACAATTTGCATTTTTCTTTTTTTTTAATAAGCAGATAATTCATTTTCAATTATTATTTATTTATTTTTTGGCTGTGTCGGGTCATTTCTGCGTGAGGGCTTTCTCCAGTTGTGGCACTCTTCATCGCGGTGCGCGGGCCTCTCACTATCGTGGCCTCTCTTGTTGCGGAGCACAGGCTCCAGACGCGCAGGCTCAGTAGTTGTGGCTCACGGGCTGAGGATACTGAGGATCCACCCAACTTAGTCATGAGGTATTATCTTCTTTTACACATGAGTTAGATTTGATTTGTTAATCAAATTTTGTTTAGAAGTTTTGTAGCTATATTCACTATGAAATGGTTTACAATGTTCCTTTCCAATTATATCTTATCTGTGGTATCAGGGTTTATGCTGGCCTTATAGAGTAAGTTGGAGAATATTTCCTTTTTATTGTCTGAATAAATCTGTATGAAATTGGGTCAGTTGTTAATTGAAAATTTGGTGGGACATGACTGCAAATCCACTTGGACTTTGTGTTTTCTTCTTGAGAAGATTTTAAACACCATTTCAATTTCTATTGTAGGTATAGGGTTTTTCAAGCTTTTAAATTCTACACAATCATCGTACACAGTAATACAGAGTAAATTTAAATTTTAAAGAAATTGTTTTATTTCATTTCTAAAGTTTCACAATTGTTAACAGTTATTTATATTATTCTCGTATCTTTTAAAATTCAACTTTATCTATTATGTGTCCCCTGTTTATTAATAAAGTTACTTGTGTCATCTCTCTGCTTCTCTTGGTCAATCCTGCCAGAGTTGTGTCTTTTAAAAGATATGAGAATAATAAGCAGGATTTTACTACTTTTCTCAAAGAACCAAGTTATTTTTCATATGCCTTTAAAATCTCATGTGTATTTTATACTTACAGTATATCTCAGTCTGGAATAACTACATTTCAGTCTTTCAATATCCACATGTGAATAGTGGCTACTGTATTAGACACAGAAGTTCTAGAACAAAGGAGTTCATTCTAAAATATTTCAAAGTTGTCATATATAAGGCAGTTTGAAAGCTGATCTGAATGGTTCCTCCTTTTCCAGGAAAGGAGGCAGAAATAGTGCAGTCATGAAATTAAGTTAGCTGCATATTTTATGGGTCCCAGGAGAAACGCACAAGGCCAGAGAGACTGATCTCAGTCAGAAGCTCAGAATGAATCATAAGAATTAAACACTGGACAACGTCCGGTGGTTAACAGGAGTTTTCAGCTTACAATGAGATCACTCTATACCATAAAATGTAGAGAGTTCCTAATCATGCTTAGTGTAACAGGTATACTGATACGCTGTTCTAGACGCTACAGATCCATACTTTGTGAAAAATGGCATTTCACTCTTTGGGAACTGTATCTTATCATCTTAAACTGAACTAAAATAAATAATATAAACTATCTGTTACATTGCTCAGAACAGGTCTGAATTCTAGCCTCTACTTTGGTTATAAGTAATAAAAATCATGCTTTTGTGCACAAACAAGATATCGAAAGAAATCAATTGTGAATAACAAGCAGTGCTCTTAGCAAAGGGTGACTCTTTTTGGAACCTGGTACAGTATGGGCACAAGGTCTGTTTACTGATTGTTTTTCATGTTTATAAATTTTCTTAATTTTAAAAAGAATCCCTTTCACTGAAAGTCTGTGGTGTCCTCGGTTTTCTTCCATCTTTGCGCCACTAGACTTAATGCACCACTACCCCTCCCACCCCGTGCAGTGAGTCACATTTATACCTATGCTCAGACAAAGCAACTGGAAAATACATCACGGGATAATGTAGGTACTCTGAAGCCAGGCAGACCAGGCTTCACGCACAGTTCCATTTCCTCGGGGAAGTTACTAAGAGTAAAGACTGAAGTTAAAACAGAAGTGTTCTCCAGGGAGTGTGGCCTTCTGGTAATCTACTGGGGTAAGAAAAGGAGCAAGAAGGCATGGCCAGTCCTCAAGGGCCCCCCCTAGGAAAGCGTACCCTGTGTCTAGCCAGCAACAAGTTAAGAAACAGCATAACATTTAAAGTTGATCAAAAGCCAAACAAAACCCAAACACCTGCTTTCTTCAAAGTTACCAAAAAAGATACAAGAAACACAGCTAGCAGAAATCGCAATATCTTGGATAAACTACATTTTAAATTGCTTTTGCTAATTAGGAAAGCAGTAACAGAAATGACCTAAATGTCATTGATATTAATTTTAAAAATATTTAATTTTTGTATTTAGAATTTAGTACATCCCTCAGAAAAGATTTATAGCCACAAACAATGGTTTCTCTGGATAACATTAATGTTAATCTTCTTGGTAATGACAGTGACAAGAGTGTGCTGAAACTAGTCTGTAATTCTACATTGAAAGTGGAAAATAAAAACATCTAACATTTATTGTGTGTGTCCTATGTCCCAGACACTGTGCTGAGTCAGCCTCTGACTGCATCATTTCATTTAATCTCCTGAGGTTATTACTTTTATTGGGCAATTAGGAATGAGTTAGTTGCAATGCAACAGGAATTACACAAATTGGCAAATCTACAGACAGAAGGCAGATTAGTGGTTGCCAAAGGTGGGATGGGTTAGTGGGGGAGAGGCTAACAACGGGTAGGGAGTTTCTTTCTGGAATGATGAAAATTGGGGCTGGTTTCACAATCCTGTGATTACACTGAAGCCATCCAGCTGTACACTCTACACAGTGAGTTTTATGGTAGGTAAATTATACCTCAATATTTTTAAAAAACACAATGTACAAATTATGTAAAAAAGAGAAAACTGTGTGCTTCAGGTGGGAAAAGAACGCATAAAATGAACATGTTTGTCATGAGAAAACCATGAATTTATTGTTGATCCTCTTTCATTTACACTCTCACCCACTTTTCCCTCCTCCCATATTAATTTAGATCAAATGTGACTTTAATAAATATTTCAGCATGTTTTTAAAAGAATTCTTTTTAAACCTAAACATTATCAAAACTAAAAAAGCTAAAAATATTTCCTTAATATCAAATATGTTGTCAGTGTTCACGTTTCCATTTCCAACACCTTTTTTTTTTTTCAGTAAAACTGTTTTTTATTTGTTTGTTTTTGGTTTTTTTTTCAGTACGCGGGCCTCTCACTGTTGTGGCCTCTCCCATTGTGGAGCACAGCCTCCAGACGCGCAGGCTCAGCGGCCATGGCTCACAGGCCCAGCCGCTCTGCGGCATGTGGGATCCTCCCAGACCGGGGCACGAACCCGTGTCCCCTGCATCGGCAGGCAGACTCTCCACCACTGCGCCACCAGGGAAGCCCAAACTGTGTCTTTTTTTAAATTGGAGCATAGCTGATTTACAATGTTGCATTAGTTTCTGCTATACAGCAAAGTGACTCAGTTATACATACACATATATCTACTCTTTTTTAGATTCTTTTCCCATACAGGCCATTACAGAGTATTGAGTAAGAGTTCCCTGCGCTATACGATAGGTCCTTATTAGTTCCAACATCCTTCAAAAAAACTTTACACATTAGCTACATCAAATAATCTATTAGTTCCACTTTTTTTCTTCCCTAGGAGGACCCGCATTTGGAACCTTGTTTATTCATCCTCAGCCTCTTGGCCGCTGCCCAGCCACCATCCAGGGACCCGGCTCAGTGCTCTCCCCATGTCGAGTCTCTGCTCGGTGGCTGCTGTTTTACGTGTTCTTCTCCCTCTGGAGCAGGTTCTCTCAAAGGTTCCTTAGAAAGGACATGGGAAGTAATTTTTTTTTTTTTTTTCAGTGCTTAAGGATCTGAAAATGTCTTTCTCTTTCCATTTAACTGAGAGCTTGTGTTTACAGAATTCCAGGCTGGAAATCATGTTTCCTCAGAATTCTGAAGGAATTTCTCCAGTGCCTTGAGGTGTGCAGTGCTGCTGTCGAGAGGTCTGATGCGGCTCCCCTTTCCCTCCTGTGTCCTGCGTATGTGACTTGTTTTTTTTCTCTTTGGAAACCTTTTAGGAGCCTCGTTTTCTCCTAAAATTTACATTGATATTCCTGTTTCAGTCATCTTCCTCCACTTACCATGGGGCTATGTTCCACTAAACCCACTGAAAGTGGAAAATGCATTTAGTACACCTGACCCCATAAGTGTTGTCGCCCAGCCCGCCTTAAACGTGCTCAGAACACTTACGATAGCCTGCAGTTGGGCAAAATCATCTAACACGAAGCCTGTTTTATAACAGAGTGTTTACTGTCTCATGTAACTTGTTGAATTCTCTACTGAAGGTGAAAGCAGAATGGTTGTCAGTGTACCGGCTGTTCACCCTCTGGTCGCGGGGTGACTCGGAGTCATGGCTCCACTGCCCAGCAGCACGGCGGGGGCCGGACCACGTACTGCCAGCCTGGGGGAAAAGAGCCAAATTCAAAATTCCAAGTACGGTTTCTACTGAATAGGTATCACTTTCGCACCATCAACAAGTCAAAAAATCTTAAGTCGACCTGTCGGAAGTCAGGACTGTCTCTACTGGATCTTTGATCGGCCCTTTATTTTGAACTTCTCTTTTAGTTGCGCAAAGCTTTCTTGCAATATTTCTTTGAAATTTTCTATTTCTTTTATTTTCAGAGACCAGAGACCATTAAATTCTGAGCTTCCTAGATTAGAATGTCTGCTTCTTTTTGTTCAATTTTTTTTTTTTCTGTTTGAACTTTAATATCACGAGCTCATTCCATATTGCTAGTTGAAGGCCCTGGAACTCTTGCCCCAGGTTTCCGTGATCCCTGAGCATCAGCTTGGCCTTCTTTGCGCTGGGCTTTCCCCACTCCTTCTGGGCATCCGGAGCCCCTGCGTTTACATGTCTCGATTCCGGGCGCACAGACATGCTGACTTGACTCTCGGTCCCAAGTCCTCACCCTGAGAGAATCTAGGTGGTCTGGCTCGGGTAGGGCCCTGCACCTGGTCCAGGTGACTA
Source organism: Mesoplodon densirostris (assembly GCF_025265405.1). Taxonomy (NCBI): domain Eukaryota; kingdom Metazoa; phylum Chordata; class Mammalia; order Artiodactyla; family Ziphiidae; genus Mesoplodon; species Mesoplodon densirostris. Next base: position 65,486,096 of record NC_082674.1, read on the forward strand.
TGGCTGGGCCTCCCTGCATCTGTATGTATGGTGTGTGTGGGGAAGGGGCAGTGACTGTCCTCTGAGAGCAGGGGTGAGGGCAGACTCTGGAGAGGTGGGTGGGAGTGGGCCCATCCTCCAAGGAAACCAGGTGGTCACCTGCATTACTGAACCTGAAATCACGTTTCCTCACCATATTCAGCATTCAACTCACAGGAGCCTTTCTGTTTTTTTAAACGGTAACAACTTGAATGTCAGAACTTGATTCTTTTCCCACGTAATCACATTTTGAATGCAGGTGAACAACATTTCCCTTCTCCATATAACCAAATACATAAACAACCAGATGCTTTTTAACACTCATGGGTGAAAATCAGCCCAAAGACACCGCAAAGTTGTAATAGGTTGTCCTCCTGGGCTTATGCCGAAGCCACAGTTGATTTTCAGACACCAAATCAAAACATAACAGTCGGGCTTCCCTGGTGGCGCAGTGGTGGAGAGTCCGCCTGCCAATGCAGGGGACACGGGTTCGTGCCCTGGTCCGGGAAGATCCCACATGCCACAGAGTGGGTGGGCCCGTGAGCCATGGCCGCTGGGCCTGTGCGTCCGGAGCCTGTGCTCTGCAACGGGAGAGGCCACAACAGTGAGAGGCCCACGTACTGCAAAAAAAAAAAAAAAAAAAAACAAACCACAACAGTCTTGCACCAAGTGCCACCACCACGTTCCTATTTAATCAAACATGAGCGTTTGTGTGCTCTGTTTACCAAACAGCAACGTTGCTGTATCTTCATGGGAACTATTAGATTCATCATTGGCTGATGGGGGTAAAGGACACGGCACTGCTAGTGAGTAGTCCACTTCTGCCTAAAGGAATGTAATTCTCCAATTACGCTGACTGCAGCATAAGCAGAGTTCGCTGTACAAGAAACCCTCACACCACAGAGGCCGGAACTTGAGAGGTGCCCACGGAAAGGCCAAGGTGGCCTGAGTTTCAGCTGGGTGTCAGATGCGGCAGGCACCACGGACCCAAAGGGCGACCTGCATTCCTCCAAGCACCCAGGGTCCGAGGTCCCAACTGGTAAAGACAGCAGAGAAGGAACCCAAGGTTCATTTCATAAAGCATCTCAAAATGCCCAGGAGACCTCGGTTAATTGAAGATGAGCAGGCGTAACAATGCAACACGTTTAATAGAAATATTAAAATAATCATTACATTTCCTCTCATTGCTGAAACCAGGGAAGGATACCCCTTTTGTAATCAAAGTAATATATTTTTTATCTTGCTAAAAGGCATTTTTGTTATGATGTCCATAGGCAGAGAATATATTTCAAAACAAGTTTTTATAGACTTCAAAGAGGCCTGGACTTGCAGAGACAGTGAAATTTATTTAAATACTGTGACAGTTATAGTGCATACTGCTGGCATACTCATATTCACAGCTTAGAAAGGAAAAAACTAAACTTAAACTTTTAAAGCCAGCTCTGAAATAGATGCATTTCATTAATACATTCACTAGTAGGTCTGTTCTTCTAAAACAGGAGGAAAGACAGACATTGAGATTTTTGTTTAAAGAACAAACTCAACATGTCAGCAGCAAATTTCAGTTAAATTAAATTGGAAACCAAAGTTCCCAGTCACCAAAGTACAAAGTCAGTTCACCAGCTGAGACTGAAGATCGGCGTATGAACTGGAAGCTAAGAGAGCTCCCCAGAGCTACTGTGAGGCGATTTTTCCACAAAGAAATACTGCAACTAGCATTCTCACGTTTATGATTTAAGGACACGTGTTTGATGGGCTCCATGGAATATTCAGAGGCGCCCAGGCAGGTGACCCGCACCTAGAGCTTCTCTCGGGGCTGTGCGACCTCCCAGGGCCCCATGCAGCACGCAGCAACCTGTCCGCTGGGGCCGGGAGCACGCGGAGCCGCAAGCCGGCGCCCCGGTGAACGGTCATCTGTGGAGGCGGCCCGGGTCCCGCCAGACTCCTGGCGTGGAAGCAGCTGAAGCACAGCAGGAGCCTGGGCAGGGCCCCGGGCCCCCACCAACCCCCACGGGAACGTGGCGACCAAGGGCTTATGATCTGACCCCAGAACAGGTTTTGAGGTAATACACTTCAGAGAAAAAAGAACAGCTCATTTGAAAGGAAATAACGAAATGAATCACATTTTAACTTAGTCTCGTAACAAACGGCAGCACATTCACTTTACATTCCCGTAATAAAGACGTCAGCGTTACTGATAAAGCGTTTTCCTTCACACTCTAACTCACAAATTTTCTCTCATCATTTGTCACTAATAACAATCTATCTGCAAGTCTGACCTTGCGATAAATGGTCTTCAAACATTATTTTAAAAGCCTGAATCCCAGCTGGTACAGGACCGAAATCTAGTTTAACTTCAGAATTCACAGTGCGGCCCCGACAGGTGGCCTGAGGGTCCGGAGGAGGGAGTGGGGTGGCCTCGTGGCCCCTGGGTCTGGCGGCAGCGGGAGGGGCAGGGTCCCTGGGCCGCGGCCCCTCCCACACTCCACCTGCTGGAGTTCACCGCGGGCCGAGCCTTTTAAACCCATCAGACACACGTACGGACACACACACGGAGACGTGACTTATGTACACACGCTTCTGGACAAAAGAACGACAGACATATATGTGAACCTTTTTTGCCGAATGGATTCTATTTGGTTAATAAATAATGCTTTTCCCATCGGTCTATCGAAGTCCAGACCAGCTGTGCAGATAGGACGCCCAGCCGGAGGAACGGGAAGCATTTTCCTCCTCACCTGTGGGGAGCAAAACAAAAGCGTTAATCTTCACACACCACATTTTCATGCTACAAACCTGTCTGTCCTTACACTTATAGCATTTCCTGTCTGTCTCAGACAATCCCCGAATGCATATTGAGCAACAACATACAGCCCTGGGAGCTGTGGCCAGCTGGGAGCACACATGTACAGAAGCAAGGCTCCGTCTTGTCAGGGGGCTGAGATCCTGATTCTGCACAGAAAAATGCTGTGTGACTCACTTCCTTCGGGAGCAAAGCTGACTTATCACACGTCATACGTCAAGCAGGAAAGACACACGCAGCCTGTGAACCTGCTGGGACCTGACACGCAGGGAGCAGGCGTGTTAACACACGCACGGCCGGCAGAGCACCAGCCTGCCCCGCCCAACAGTGCCCCCTGCACGCTGCTCATGTAGGGACCAGGGTGGCGCTTTCTGTTGTCTTTCCTCACACAGAGGCTGGAAGTTCTCCCCTGTTCACATAAAAGTGAAACTGCCCCAGAGAAGACTCTTAATAGCAACCAGAGAAAGGAGACACGCTGCCTCATTGCCTTCGAAGGAGTAAACAGTTAGGCCCACGACGGCCTTCTCAGCAACGAATTCGCCCCGCTGGAAATTCTCCGCAATGCACTTCGTGTGTAAGGAGAGCTTTCTAGCGGAAGGTCTGAGATGCAGGTAGGAATGTACTCTCCACGCACGGTCCTGGGCCTCGGCAGCCCCACTGGGGACACTTCTCTCCCACGACCCTGTGGGGAACGGCTCCCGGGGGGTGGGTAGGGTGAGGACATCGACCACACGATAAAAAGTACGACACAAAAGGGAACTGTGTTCGTGGGCAGGATTCAACTCTAGGATCACAAATCCAATTTCAAAGAACTGGAAGATCAAACTGGACACTGCACTGTTGCCTGCTGTGTGAAAATGACGCAAACACACCATAGCTGCCCTAAAACGTTAAAGAGCCAGCTTTTCAACCCTACTCATGGGGACACACACGGCAGAGCGCGTCCAATGGACAAAGTTTCAAAGCTCTGGTCTGCGTCCCAGGCACGCGCACCTTGGGCGGCGGCGGCCAGCCTGGCCTTCTCCTCGGGGCTGAGCTGCAGCATCGTGTCCACGACGGGCAGCAGCCGCGCCCGCTCGCTTCCCGGCTTCAGGAGGATGAACTGCAGCAGCACGTTCTTCAGGTATTCCAGGTTGGCGGCCGACTGCTCTCGTGCCTGGTTCCTCTCCAGCCGCCTTATTTCACTCTTCAGAAGCTGGTGTCAGAGAAAGGAGTGCAGACGGGTTAACACAGCAGACTGGAGGCACGCGGTCTTCTTTCTCTTCCCCGAAATGCCCCCAAAATGGCAACAAAGGAGCAACCAGGCCGGCAGAAAAGAGTAGATGAGAAACATCAAGAGGCTCCTAGAAGTCGGGAAGCAGGCGCCGTGGGAGACGGAGCCAAGGGGCCCGGCCGCAGAGGCAGCACCGCGCACAGTGGGAAGCGGGGCCGAGACCGGGGACCGGGGTGGGGGAATAACGCGGGTCGGCGCCCCCTCCGCACTCGGCAGAAGGGGGCCAGGGCTCAGGGCTCCGGGATGACAGACTGTGGGCCACACCCACCGCCATCCCCACTCCCGCCCCCGCCCAGCAGGCAGGCAGGGTGTCCACAGCCAGAGCCGCTACAAGACAAACAGCACTTGACCAAACAAAAGTTGAGTCCAGGACAGACAGACAATTCACAATGAATATCAATCAGAAACTAACAGAAAAGAGGGCACAAGACGATGTGAAAAAGATGCAGGATGGTGAATATTTGAGGAAGATTTCTGGGTTGAAACAAATAAAAATACATGGTTACAACTTATCGTTTCAGGTTAGTCCATGAAAGTTGGCCAACTCTGTCCTCAAACATAGGGTCATTTAAAAAAGTGACACTAAGGTCTAAGAAATCATGGGACAATGTCAGTCTCTGGAAGCATAACATCTGAATAGTCACTCAGGTTCTGGGTTACTCAGTGATTTTTTTAGCTGTGATAAAGCTTTGACAATGTGGGAAAATGTTATTTTATATATTTTATAGAGACGCATACTAAAATAGTTAGAGGTGGGATGTCATGATATATACAATTTACTGCAAATAACCGAATTAACTCAGCATTAAAAACAAAATTTGAGGGGCTTCCCTGGTGGCGCAGTGGTTGAGAGTCCGCCTGCCGATGCAGGGGACACAGGTTCGTGCCCCGGTCTGGGAGGATCCCACATGCCGTGGAGCGGTTGGGCCCATGAGCCATGGCCGCTGAGCCTGTGCGTCCGGAGCCTGTGCTCCGCAAGGGGAGAGGCCACAACAGTGATAGGCCCGCCTACTGCAAAAAAAAAAACCCAATAAAACAAAATTTGACAAGGACAGCCTCTGGCCCTACACTGAGATAGGACCATCTATTTGGAGAAGCAGGTCCAGGGCAGAAGCAGGCACTTTTCAGACAGACACAAGTTTGAACTTTCTCCACCCTGATCAACTTGTTCTCAGCCAGAGATGATGAGGATTAAATATGATACATAATGTAAAGTGCAGGGCCTGGCTTGTGAGAAGTGGTCAACAAACAACATGACTGTATTACAGAGAGTTCAGGTGCAGATAGCTGCGTAATCCTCAATGGAGTCGACTTTAAACAGGAAAACCTGCCATGCCACTTTTTTTTTTTTTTTTTTTTGCGGTACGTGGGCCTCTCACTGCTGTGGCCTCTCCCGCTGCAGAGCACAGGCTCCAGACGTGCAGGCCCAGCGGCCACGGCTCACGGGCCCAGCCGCTCCGCAGCACGTGGGATCCCCCCGGACCGGGGCACGAACCCGCGCTCCCTGCATCGGCAGGCGGACTCTCAACCACTGCGCCACCAGGGAAGCCCCTCTCCCATGCCACTTTGCCACTAATTGGAAGTGCTCTATGGTCCATGTCTGGAATTTAGGGACACACATCCTTTCAGGTTTTACTCAAGCAAACGTGGAACAAGGACTTGTGAATGGCTGTCTAATCTCTAAATCTATTCTGGCGTCTTAGAAAAAGTAGGAATTAAAATAGTCTTTATATAAAAGATATAAAAGCCAAGAATATTTCTCCATTTCAGAAACGTAACATTGTAAGGGATCAAGGTGTGATGGACACATGAGTGTGTGTTATGTGTGGAGGCTTCCTGGAGGTGGCGTCCCGCCCTCACCTTAATCTGCTCCATGAGGATGGCGTTGGTGGCTTCTGTTTCCCGAAGCAGCCCGTTTAAGTGGTCGGCACTTTTTGTGGTGGAACTGAGCTTTTGAACCAATTCTTCTTTGGTGAATTCAGCGTGCCAGGAAGGAGGCTCTGCAAGGAATTGCCCCAACAATTATTTCCAAAATGAGGGGTCACAGGCAAAGATTCTAAATAAGAAAATACCCAAGTATTGACACTTCGCTCTGCTCTCCATCCCCCATGGCCCAGTTAAAAGGCTGCATGTGACACAGGTAAGATGGACTCTGCTGTGGAGTGGGCCGTCTGCCTGGACACAGGCTCGACGAGCTCGTTCTGGAAGCTGTCAGGCCAGTGTGTAGGCACCAACTTACTGATTTCATCCTCCTACATCTGTTAATGACTTGAGAGCTGGTGTTTCTTTACTTATAAAGGAGGAAGTACCAGCAGTTACCGATCACTTAAATCATGGTCTCTCACAAGGATTTTCTACCAGGGAAGGAGTGGTATTATTGCTCAAATCTAATACATGAGGGAAGGGGCTCAAAGTCAACAAGTAATTTTGGTAAAAATGGCAAAGCCAAGTCTGATTGTGGAGCTGTGGCCACAGCATATCAGGACTAACTCTTCCTGGAGGACAAGGACCAATCACAGTCTAGGACCGAGGACACAACTGGTCCTCGCTCCAGATCCTGGAGACTCCGAGATGACGAAGAGAGTCATCTGAACTAGGAACATTAATGTGCATTATAGGTAAGAAGAAAATAGTCCAAAACTTTACTACAGTTAATAAGGCAAGTTTAGCGTGACCACTTCATCAAGAGGAACGGAAACTGTCAGTTTCTTAGAAGGGTGAGAGAAATTTATCCTATTTCTGACACCACTACAGAACTTCCAACCACCTATTTCTGGCTCAAGCTTTGGACGGAAATTTTTATTTTGTTTAAAAAAAAAATTTTTTTTTTTTTTGGTTTCATTCTGCAGGAAAGTTTTCCATTTGAAAAAGGGTGGAATACTGAAAAAAAATTTTATTAGAGTAGCTCAAAAAAGCATTTATAAATCAGAGTAATATTAGCTGGATAGGACAGCAGAATTAACTAAAATCACAATGAAGCAGGAAGTGTACCGAGTCTGGCTTCGGGAGAACGGAGCAGCTGCTCTAAGGACCGCGGGTGGATGCCGGCGGAAGATACGGACTCGGTGTCCGTGGTCTCCATCCCCTCCCCCTCCTCCCGGGTCGTGGCCGGCACATCCAGAAGCGGGAGGTCTGTGCTTCTCCTTTCTCGAAGGCTCCTCAAAGGTTGCTGGGAAGAAGCTGGGCCTGTTACGTTTTTTTTTTTAAAAGAGTAAGAGTTTGTCCAAAATTATGGATTCAGCATCAACAGGGATACACAGTAAAGTTAAAATGATTCTAGGGATGGCAAATGATATGGTAGGGAATCTGAAAAACCAGAAGGCAGGCAAATGGTGTAGAAAGAAAGAACTTCTGAAACAGCCCTAACAATTTAGTTATTGAACTTTTAACCATTTAAGTCAAGTCAGCAAAAGTGGTACTTGCTACCAGAGTTAAGATAAACCACTAGATGACACAGTGCAGAGGTCTGGCCAGCTGCTAAACAAGGGCAAACCCCCTTCCACCAGATTCTGAGGACGGGGTGTTCATGGCACTGCAAACTCCGGGACACCACCCTGCTGCTGAGACCAGCTCCGAGGAGGCTCTTGCTGACCACTGGCCTCACACTCCGGCCCTGCTGGTTCCTGCCACTGCCCGCTCCTTTCGTGGCGTCCAGCAAAGAAGAGCCCCGAACCCAGGGCAGGCTGACTCATCACAGAGTCCAGGCCGGGCTCCCCTGCTTGCTGATAAGCAGCACTGACGAAACTGGGAGATTGATAAGATGCTTCCGAGCACGTTACTTTATTAATCCCAAGAAACCGCGAGGTCAGAGAAATTAAATGGCTTCGCCCAAGATCTCAGAGGTGCGTTAGGGACCAGAATTCTGACCAGATCTTTTCACTTCAAGTTTCCTTTATTCTCCTTTCCATGAAGTTCCCTCCCCCGCCCCCCTTTTCAAACATTAGCCCTTTGGCTGCCTTTGCTGAAGCACCTTCCTGAAAGTCTGCTAACTGCTTATGCTACTGCTAATTCTTGATTCCAGGGTCTCCCTGGCTGGTTACTTTCCTCTGATGACTCCTGGCATAGGTTTCAATCCTGAGGAGTGACCACAGCTGCCAAAGCCCTGGTGACAAGGAATCGGTATCAAGTATAAAGCTGATAGTTAATAATGAAGTGTGGCCTCAACTTGGCTGACGGGTTCCCATCTCTTCCAGGAAGCAGAACAGAAGTCGTGTGTGTGGTTAAACTCCAACTCCACTAATTAGAAACTTGAAAGGGAAGAAGCTGTGTTTGGCCAAATGATCCTACAAGTTCAGCTCTTTCTAGAATTTCTGATTAAAGGACAGAGGTATTTGAAGACTAGCAGTGAAGAACCCTAAACGAATGCAGTGGACACTGGAATTTGGACACAGGTCTTGAGACCGACAGAGCGTCCCGAGTCGGAGGAAAACCCAATTACGTGAAGGTCGGTATCCTGAGGGGTGCAGAGGCTGCTGTAAGTACTACAGGAGGGTTCAATGTCCAAGTCTCCTCTCAGTAAGCGGATCCAATATTCATTGACCACAGCACTGATGCTGGTGGTCACCCCGTAAGTCACCTGCTTCCTCAGGACTATGGGAAGCGGAGACACACAGGGCAGGACAGGGAAGGCAGTGTCCCGAGCATACATACATACTTCTTGTGGACGGTTCGCTCCGGAGCTGGAAGAGCTGGGCCTGCAGCCTGCTCAGCTGCTGCTGCAGCGTCTCCACCGTCCGCCGGTGCTCCTCCTGCAGCTGCAGCACCTGGTCTCGGAAGCTGCCACGCAGGGCCTCGTGCTGGGCCGAGAGCTGACTCACGGTCTGTGCATGCTCAGACTTCATCGCGGAGTTCTCCGACTGCACGGCGCACAGCCTGCGGAGAGGGCCGCGCCGTGTGAGCTTCCACCCCAGACATTGCCTTGCCCTGAGACGTGGACCCCACGTGCACCTGGGGAACTGAGGCAGGACACAGACGGGCCCCTGGTCCGAGCAAACTGGAGCTTGTGTCCCTCTGACACTTCAACAAAAAGGTTAATGGCAGAGCAGAGAGAAACTAAGCTGCTGGGGTAAAAAGATACGACAACCGCATCTACCATTCTTAAGGTGAAGGAGACCTCCCCGACTGCACGTGCAGAAGAGTTTCTCGGGAGGGTCAAAAAGGCAGGGGGCACTATCCCATAATACGCGCTGTCCATCTCCCAGAGACCCTCACACTGAAATCCATCTTGGCTAAAAGATGCACACGCATATTGGGCAGGGCCCTGGGTCAGATCAGGTGTGGGAAATGAAGCAAGATGCTTGGCCAGAGGACAAGACAGACCTGGAAGATGGCCCCTAAATGAGCAATTTAAATCGCCCCTTTAGCACACTCCTCATCAGCAAGGACACCCAAACGCTTCTCGGGGTGTGTAGCTCTGCTTTGCTTCTGTTGTAAATAAACTGCTTCTCCGTGTGCTCCCCCCACACGTGCTGTGCTTCTTAATAGACTCTGTGCCTGGATTACAGCCTTGATCTTGAGCTCAGAACCATCCCGGCCATCACCCAGTTCTGACGAGGGGCCTGGGCTGAGGAAGTACACCGGGTGTTCAGATGAGGAGCCTCCTTCATAGTTTATCAGAGCACAGGGCTACATGTGGAGCATGAAATAACTGCACTTCAGTCGTGTTAGCACCATAGTCACAACCAGCCTTCTAGAGTAAAGAATAAGTGCTGCAGGGAGATCAGCTCAGTGCTTTGTGACCGCCTGGAGGGGTGGGGTGGGGAGGGTGGGAGGGAGGGAGATGCATGAGGGAGGGGATGTGGGAACAGATGTATATGTATGACTGATTCACTTTGTTATAAAGCAGAAACTAAAAAAAAAAAAAAAGAATAAGTGCTGGAAACTTCTGATGTGAATAGCAAGTGACCATCCCTGTGTAAGCTAATCTTATGGAAAACCTGGTGCCAGGTAGTCAGAAGACTGGTGGGTCTTCCTGGAACTGTGAGTTACATGATTAACACAGATAAGTCACACTGTGGAAAGGTCAAAAGCCAAGCAAACCAAGTGCTTTCAACTCTTAAGACGAGCACACCTGAGCTCTGCAGAGCATCCCCACACCCCGGACAGAAGATGCTCCGTGAACCCAACTGCTGTATCCCAGGAGCTCAAAGCTTCTTGTTCACAATAATCCGTCTATTCTGCCGACACCCCAGCGACTCCTGGGAGCACTGATTAACACAAGTGTGGCAATGTGACAGGCCAAGGATGCAGCTGCACAGGGAGCTCAGTCAGCAGCTTTCGGAATGTTTTCCTCTAGAGAGAAAGAAAAGTGCTTGTCCTCTGACACCTGGCTGGAAAGAAGCATCTGGCCATGAAGGCCACGGGAGACAGAACACTGGGTGAGCAGATAAAATTACTCTTAGAAAAGCTAAGTAGAGAAACAATCAAAAGGGGGAGCTCTAAGGTAGAAGCAGCAAGTCACCAAGCCCGTGGAAACACCTATTTCCAGCTATCAGCCTGCATCCTCCCCAGGAGCACCACACCGGGAGCTCCAGCAAACACATGCTGTTGCCCAGCACCCGCAGGCCTGCTGGCGCCACCAGCCTTACTTCTCTCGGAGCCCGGTCTCCTTGGACACGGTCTCCTGCAGCATCCTGTTGTGTCTTTCTAGTAGGGCGTCGTGTTCAGACTGCAAGGTCTGCAGTTCAGAGACGTTGATCTGTAAGTTATTTTGGGTGTCTTGTAATTTGATCTTTAGTTGGTCAATCAGCATTTCCAGATGATCTCTGAAACAGAAATAGTTAAAAAAATTTTTTGAAAGATGTAAAACTGATTTTGTGATTTCAAATAAATTTTACTTTAATCATATAACCTTTCAATGTCATACTCTGCAATTATGGATGATTCTAAAGGAAATATAATAATCACAAATATTCAGAGAATAGGATTAAATGTGAAATAAAAGACGCTATAATCAGACTTCAGATCGCAGACACTACATGTTTACAAAAGTCTCTGAATTTACAAATTTCACATTCAAATGGAGTAGACCATTAAATGGCATCAAAATAGCCTATTTTATATTACAGGACTATGTCATTAGTTGAAAAAAAAAAAAGAAGTGCAGTTCTAAGGTAACCATTCTGGGAACAGCATGTTACACCAAGTTACAGTGAAAGAAAGTCTTTGGAGAAAAACAGCTAAAACCTATAACTCTGTCACAAGTGGTATAATACACTATTAATTTCTTTTTAAAAAAACGAATATATAAGAAAGAAGAAGGAACTTAAAACATTTACATTAAAATAATTTTAACACAAAATTCTGTCATGATCAAAATCGACTCTTGTAAGTGGTGATATTTTTATAGTAAGTGTGTCAATATTCAACTTTGGCTTTAAGATGAGCTATCGAAAGAAAAAAATATCCCATCATTTTTTAGCCTACAGTTCCCTTTGTTTATTAAATACTTAAAAAGTAACACAAGCATAAACACACAAATACTGCAGGGTATTTAGTCCCACTGAGAACAGTAAGAGCCAGATATAAAATTGCTCTGAACAGCAGGTCTCTATGTACAAAAACAAAACATACATGCTGTAGAATGCCCTACCTATCTCTCATTCCTAGTGTATTTTTGAATAACTCACATAAGTGACCTGTATGCTAGTTTTTAAGGAGCATTAATATACTATTGAAACAGTATGTAATTGAGATTGTCATAAATTTAAGAAGAAAAATTTAATTCTAGATGGAAATTTAGTTCTTAACTTAAAACTTTTTGAAATAAGTAAAATGTTTTTAATCAACTTATGCTTAGCCTAACTAATGGTGAATAAGTACATCAAGGAAGCATTTTTATTCTCCTATTATATTTTCGAAAGTGGAAAAACTGGTCCTGACGTAACGGTGACGTCTGTCCTTACACTGTGACCGGAACTGACGGACAGGGTTGGACTGTGTGGCCCGGGTGTCCGGACGCCGCCTGGCTCCACGGCTCCTACACACGTCTCTCCGCGTGAACAGTGCGGTGAAGCCAGCTCTGTCCTCACTGGTGACTACATGTAAACCTCCACGGTCAAAAGCGATCAGAGCAGGATCTCCCACCCCCGTGGGGGGTTCCCTGTAGCTCAGACTCTACCTTTCTTGTTTGGCTCCGTTGGTCTCCGTCTGAGACACAGACTTAGTTTTCTGTTGTTTTAGAACGTTGTGAACTCGGACTTTGTAGCTCTCAAATTCAGAGGTGACAGCAGCTTGTTCTGCCTGTAACAGTTCGGAGAGAGAGAAATTTACTGCATTTTCTAGGTTGTGTCATCCTCCTATTTTCTCTCAGAGACTAATGAATTAAGATGAAAACCTTTCTTTAAAAATAAGCAAAATGGCTGATACTTTTTAGCCCCCAGTTATCTTTCCCTAAAAAGTGTACTTCTGTTGGCCTTACACCTTTTTAGCCTTTGAATAACATAATTTTGTCTGACAAGAGGTACATTTCTACCTGTTTTCATCCCATGTAGATTAATTTACTGCCCATAAATTTTATAATAGCACTATTTGCCTTTGGAACTTCAGAACAATTTTCACTTATGATAAATATAAGAAAAATTAATTCAAAGAAATTAAGCTACTTGAACTTCACTTTTCAAAACAGAGTGGGAAAAGTTAAATTCTAGGTCTTGGACTTTCTTGAAGTGACCTGTGACCTTCCAAGGCCCCTTTGCCAAGGTGGCTTAGAGCTGCACCTGTAACAAAACCACTGCAGGGGTCTGTTCTGTACGTTGAAGAAAGAAAGTGGCTGTTCTAACAGAATATGATTTTATAATCACTTAGCCCTCAGAGAGAACTGTAACCTTCCTAATGAAAAAACTAAAAAAAAGAAAAAAATACCTTTCTTCCACACAGAAACTGTAAAACAAGGTTAAAATGGAAAGAGTATGTACCCATGTCTTTCCCTTCAGCAAAAAGAAGTTATGCAAGTGAGAGTCAGGGATGGGCTGGGGTTGGGGTTGATGGGGCCAAGCCGGGTGGGAGCCGCCCGCCCTGGGGAGGACGCACCCTGGCTGCGCGGCACTCCTCCTGCAGGGCCGCCACCCTCTGCTGGTAGGCGCCCAGCGTGCGCTGCTGCTGGTCCGCGGACGCCTTCAGGTGCTGGTGAGCTTTGTGCTTCTCCGACGTCATTTCCGCCAGCTGAATCTGGGGGCAGAGGCTTTCGGTCAGGCTCTGGTGAATCAGATCTTCGCTGGTTAAACCGACTTTCGTTAAACACCAACTTGGGTTTTGAGAGAGGACTATATTTAAGGGACGTAATTAAATAGTAAGATTTTTAACTTATGATTATTGAAAGACTGGAGCCAATACGAGTAGAACATTTTCACAATAAATTAACTTGGTTTTCCTTGAATCAAAATCAATCAAATAATCAATCATGAAGAAAATTCCAGACCACACGTTACAGTTCAATGTTTAATTAAATACCTAAAGATATTATATATAAACATAATGGATATAAAAAAATATAAACAAAAAATAAACGTAATAGATGTAATGTAACATGAATATATAAAACCTTTTTATAAACAGATTCCTGTGACTGTACTATCATTTAGAAAGTTCAGATGTAGGTTTGGGGCCCTGTTTCTTTTCTGCTGCCATATTCTAAATGTATTATGGGTTTTCAAATACATGAAAAGAACCAAGCTTATGCTCAGTGGTAAACCCAGTTATAAGCCACACTTGGCTCACTGCTTCTCCTTCCTCAAAATGTTGATGAAGAATATTTAGGGGGAAAAATGTGTGTGTGTGTGTGTGTGCACACATGTGTTTAATATATACATATATATTTAGAAAAACCCCCAAGTGGTACCTTACTTCCACATGCAAATTTTTAAAATCTTAAAGAGTAAAAAGAATCTTACTTTATACACTTCTACTTGCTGCTGGCTTGCCTCCAGCTCGCCCTTTAAAGACGCCTGAAGTATTAAGTGATCAGTTTCCTACAGAACAAGAAACTCGGTTAAATTAAATAGTGAAGTTATTCATAAATACTCTGTGAACAAGGACTGAAATATGAAACTGAGAAATCCACATACCGCTTGCTTTGAATCTGCCAGTTCTTTTTTGGTTTTCACAAGCAACTGCTTGATTTGGGTGTTTTTTTCCTCATACTGTTGTACTGAAGCCTGCAGCGAAGCTAGTGGGAGAGGTCGTTTCAGGAGCAACAGTTTCATGAGTGAATTTAAGTGAACATATGATAAGTCTTTTCTTTGCATTAGCCCATCTCTGAAAGGAACTTGCCTTGGATTTTTATTACGGGCCATTGCAAACATGTATGACACCAGTGACGATAACACACTAAACCCCACTGGACCCGTCACCGCCTTTAACGATCACCAACACATGGCCCATCGCATTCCACCCAGACCAGGCGTCAGGCCCACAGGCCACTGCTGCTGCCTGTTTCTGTGAACAGTTGGTTTACATACTGTTTACGGCTGCTTTAGTGCAGCAAGAGACCACAGGGCCCGCAAAGCTGAAAATGCCTGTTTTCTGGCCCTTTACAGCAAACGTCTGCAACCCCAGACCCACACTCTCGCTTACTCCTGTGCCCCCTGGGCCCCCCACGCTTGAAATCCATTTGTCTGTATGTATTTTAGCACGTATCTCTAAAATAAAGGCATATACTTACTATCTAAAACATAAAGACTTTACGTGTAAGAAATACCTCAAAAGAGGTGCTGTGTGTTTCCAATCACCTTAGAGGCACAGACCTGATCTGTTTGTGATACTAATTGTTTTGTAGGACAAAGATAGTTCATTAAGGAACAGACTGAAACATGATTAAAACAAAAAACGTTCATGCTAACAGAGGTAAAGAAGAAACAAGCATCAAATGGGAATAAGTGGATCCACTGTCCAGATCACAGTACCAACCACACCAGCAGGCCAACCTGGCCACAGTCATTGTGAAGCAAATAAAGAACGTCCGACAGAAACCTTGGGGCCGAGATTTACGACCTGGTCCTTTACAGAACAAGTGTGCCTGATGTTGAGTCTAGGTCCCGAACGTGGCCATGTGACCGCTGCTAGAAGACCCCACCAGCAATGACTAACTCCATGAAGTTAAATCCACATGCAATGACTGTATCACTCAGTAAACAAGAGCAGGTGTCCTGTAAGAAAATACCTTAACTTGCCTTTGTGATATGTTATCATCAGTTATTTCCTGGCAACTATTTACCCAGTCCTGAAAAGATTGTACAAGGCACAAATTACATACAAAGCCTTTAAGTGCTCCAGGAATATGAGCTCCGAGAACACAGAAGGAAATTAGGGGATACCGCCTGGGATAGTGTGATAATGTAATGCAAAATATAACTATTAAAACAGAAATGCAAAAGGCCATGCGGACCCACGTTGGCTCAAGGTTATATCCAGGTTATATCTGCTTGGGACAAGGAAGACTTCCTGGAACAGCAAACATTTAAGATTAGTAAGGATTCCAGAAGGTGAGCACAAGGGGTGGGAGGGTGAGGGCACAGCAGCAGACACAGTCGTGGAAAAACATGAGTCATGCTTCAGGAAGAAGGAAGGGCCTCTGCATCGAGGGAGTAACGAAGGTTAGGCTGCGAAGGTACACGGGGACCTGATGCTGGAGGGCCTGGGATTAAGGAGATGTGTGTTCCTCACGCCCCAGGCAGAGTAAGCTGGCTGAGGGTTTTGCATGGACACTGTCCTGATGTGTCCTCACCCTCCTCCCCGGGGGGTCCCCGGCTCCCCAGCTCAGCCTTCCGGAGAATGTGCTACCCGAGGCTTTGGCAGCATTTCCAAGACTCCACACTGTGCTCACTCATCTGTCCTGCTGTCCTTCAAAAGGGCCCAAGTACATTCTGGTATTCAGGGCCTTTCCGAACTGGATAAAGAAGAGCTTCCTAATTACATTTCACTTCTCCCTAACAGGGCAAGCCTTTTCCTCCAACTAGTTAAGACTTCCAAAATTATGTTATTTCTTTTCACTTCTGCTCGTAACTATGCTGCAGAAAGGACCACCCTTTCCCAACCTGCTTCTTCTCTTCAAATCTCAAGGCCCAGCGCAAGCCCCAACTTTCAATCGCTTGTCGGAAGAAGTTCCTCCCTCTGAGCTCTTGGCACCTGCTGCCTGAACCTCTCATTCCTGTACTTATTCACCAGTGACAGTGGGTGGCTTCTTGAATAAGCAGCTCTTTTTAGTTTTTCCCAGGTTCAAGACTCTTTTTCAGCTAGTTGACTAACTCGCAAAACCAAATGTTTGCAACGTGTGTGACCTGGAGCCCTGCTACCCAGTTTGCACAAGAACGCAGCTGGAAGACATGGTTATGTGCATAGTGAGGATTTACAGAAACCATTCACAGAAAGATATCTGAAAATTCCTTTAACTACTTAGGAATTAAAAAACCCATGGGCCAGGACTTCCCTGGTGGCGCAGTGGTTAAGAATCCGCCTGCCGATGCAGGAGACACGTGTTCGAGCCCTGGTGCGGGAAGATCCCACATGCCGTGGAGCAACTAAGCCTGCGAGCCACAACTACTGAGCCTGCGTGCCACAACTACTGAGCCCACGCACCTAGAGCCCGTGCTCCACAAAAGAAGCCACCGCAATGAGAAGCCCACGCATCGCAACGAAGAGTAGCCCCCACTCGCAGCAACTAGAGGAAGCCTGCATGCAGCAACGAGACCCAATGCAGCCAAAAACAAAAGAAAAAACCCATGGGCCAAGAAAAAGATTCAAAGGAAATTAAAAAGTATTTTCAGCTGAATTAAAATAAAAATACAACGTATCAATTTGTTAGCTGTAGCTGAAGGAGTGCCTAAAGGGATACTTAGAGCTCTAGATGCTTACATTAGAAATTATTTAACAGATAAAATGGAATATAATCACCTGAAAAAGAAAGATTTCGCCGCTACTGCATTATCCCACTCTGCTGACAATCAGCAAATGGTGGCCCAGGACCACCTGAGAAACGTTTACGGGAATGAATACATTAAGCACCCACCTGGACTGCACACAAGGGTACAGGAAGTGGTTTCACAGCCCCCTCTCTGGTCCTCGGGCAGGGTCCCTGCTGTGTGGATGACCTGGCCGCCAAGGGCTAGTGAAACCAACAACTAGCATCCCCCACCACCACCAACCCCTACTTCTGCTGGGGGCAGTGACCATGAGCTAAAGTGGGTTCTATTTTACTCACTCATTTCTTCCTGCAGGGTTTCTTGTTTCTGTTTTTGGATTTTTATTTCTTGTTCCAAATCTTCTATCTTGCTGTTCTTATTAGCTAACTTTTGATTTAATTCTTTCATCAAACGTTCGTAATCAGCAATTTCCATGTTCATCAATGTGGTTTGTTGGGCATCCTGCACATATTATAATAAAAGATCCACATAACACTAGATGAGTTAATTTTGTTCCAGAATTTCTAAAAGGATGCCACAGGAACACACTGGTTCTATAGAGAAAGTTTATACATTAATGCAGAAACTTCAAGTTGGATATATTCTAGTTTGTAATTTCATAAAGTATTTTTGTAATAATCTGACTTTTCAGTGTCATTGTATTTCATTATAGTTTTCATTAACTACAATCGGTCTATCTGCTCTTGTGGGGCTCTTATTTATATATATTCATATTTAAGCAACTCTTATAGTACCTTTATTTTTGCCCTCATCTTTGAAAAAGTAGAGAAAAATTAGCCAAAGCTCAAAGCATAATACAAACTTCAGCTTTTGACATTAATTAAATCTTCATTTGTCATACAACAATCAGGTATGAAAAATAAAATAGCAAACTGAAGTCTAATAATTTGTGAGCCTGGATTCTTCTGGAGAGACAGGCACTCAGAGAACTAAGTTAAATTTTCAGTATTTAGAGGCAAATAATCTATAAAGCAGTATTTCAGCACCACAAGTAACCTTGTTTTTCAAATATTTCTTTTCTATGTTTACAGAATAGTTTAAGAATGTGAATACTGGTATCGGTTTTGAGTCTGGTGTTTCATTTTACCTTTCTAACCAGCTCTAATTCTTGCATGGTTTTCTGAAGCTGTTTCTTTTCCTTTTGCAGTTGTAGCTGAAGCTCTTCAAGTTCGTTTACAGAACTGGCATGCTCCTAAAATTAAAAATAAAAACATCGCCACCTCTAAGCCAACCAGCATTAAAAAAAAGTATTTGTAAGGAGCTATAAAATAAATGACATATAAAGTACAGAAAGTTCCATACTTAAAAAAAAAATACACCCAAAAATTGTAACTTGGATTCTCAAATTCATAGTTGGCATACATTAAGGATTTAATAAACTTTGCTATATTAACAAATGCTACTCATTAGCAAGTCTTTCATTCACTTAAATACTTTGATAAAAATATCACTGTATAAATGAATTAATCCTTTTTTTTTTTTTTTTTTTTTTTTTTTGCGGTATGCGGGCCTCTCACTGTTGTGGCCTCCCCCGTTGCGGAGCACAGGCTCCGGACGCGCAGGCTCAGCGGCCATGGCTCACGGGCCCAGCCGCTCCGCGGCATATGGGATCCTCCCAGACCGGGGCACGAACCCGTATCCCCTGCATCGGCAGGCGGACTCTCAACCACTTGCGCCACCAGGGAGGCCCCCCACAGAACTGTTTTTACCTTTATTTTCTGCTCTTTCTGAAGCTTTTCAGCTTCCAACTCTTTGTCTGCCACGGCCTTGGCTTTGTGGACTTCCAAAATCTGCACTTCTAATAACCGGGTGTTAGACTGCAGTGTCTCAATACGGGCCAGGAGGTCTTCATTATCTGAGTTTAATTTTTCACACTAGAATGACAAATGATTCATTACTGTAAACATGCAGAAAATACACACAGGAGAGGAAGAATAAAATGCAACATTAATGAGAATATTGGGATAGCATAAAAAAGATTTCAAAATCGATTCCACAGAATGAAAACGTAAAATCAAGAGTAAGTTTAAAACACTATCACTGTTGATATTAATTTGGCAAACATTACAAGAGACCAGGAGCACTAACAGAGGAAAAGGCGAAAATGAAAACAAAAACAAAAAACCCAGAAGAACTGAGATTACAGCAATAAGTAAGATGGGATGGTGGCTAGTTTTCTGTCATATTCTTCTCCCAACAGTGGGAAGAAGAAAATAAAGTTTCTGACTATGTATTAATTTTAATTTTTTGTGCAAAAAATATTAGAATTGAAATATACTTATTACAATTTCCATGTATGCATTTGCTCAATCTAAAGTTACCTGAAAAGCCAGATTCCTTAATTGTCTTGTAAGGTCTTCTACTTGGTGCTCAAAATTATTAGCCCGTTCTTTCTCCAGGTCCAACTGCTCTGACTGCTTATCATATTCCAATACAAGATTCTTCAACAAAAGACAAAAGGATTTAACTTTAGGGTATTATCATACATTCAACCAGCCAGACTGTATTACTGAGCCATCTTAATACAAGATTTATGAGTTCATTCAGGAAGCCTGAAATATTTACCTAGGTTCAACATTTGATAGAATACCCAATGGCGTTATATAATACAATTAGCATAATCCAGACGACTTTTAGTATGGGTGGGGAAATCTATTAAAGGGAAGAGGATTTAAAATGTATACAATATAGCATCTCCCAGTTATATATCCTAGTCATCCAAAATAAACTTCTGAAATGTATACATTTAAGGAGGGAGGAGAAAAAGTTTAACCTGGTCCCGTTAACTCCACCTAAAGAATTCTGCTGCGGGAATTGTTTCAGGCCTGGCCTGAGGTGAGGCAGAGGTGCTAATCGAAGAACACAAGAAGACATTTTATACAGTCTCACCCTTTGATGCAAAACGTTCATCAATTTCTGAAGACTCTAAAACCAACTGAATATTTTTCTTTGATATT
Source organism: Mesoplodon densirostris (assembly GCF_025265405.1). NCBI lineage: Eukaryota > Metazoa > Chordata > Mammalia > Artiodactyla > Ziphiidae > Mesoplodon > Mesoplodon densirostris. The sequence continues at coordinate 65,506,064 of NC_082674.1, forward strand.
CCTAGTTGGCCCCTACTCAAGGACAGAATCCTGGGACTGATCTTTGTGCTATACACCAGCCTGTGGGGTTATCCTCCAAAATATACGAGTCACTGCTTCCAGATTGCCTGTAGTTTGTGTTTCCTCTCCCCGCTTCTTATAAATCCTGTTTTTGCCTTGTTCCTGGACTACTGACTGCTCTCCTGCATAAAATGAATCCCTGTACAAAATAACTAACAAAATGGTTCTGAATTTTCCTTGAAAGTGGCCTTCAAAGAAGTACCGCTTATCAGTTCCTTCATGGATTGTGCCTTTGGAGTCTTCCCCAAGGTCATCGAGGGTGTCGATGACTTATGTTTTTCCTATGTTATCTTCTAGGAGTTTTATAGTTTGGTGTTTTACACTTATGTCTGTGATCCACTCTGAGTTAATTTTTGTGAAGGTGTAATGTCTGTGGACAGATTCATTTTTTTTGCATGTGGATGTCCAGTTGTTCCAGCACCATTTGTTGAAGATTATCTTTGCTCCATTGTCAAAAATGAGTTGCCTATATTTGTGGTCTGCTTCTAGGCTTTATTCTGTTCCACTGTTCTGTTTCTTTATTCTTTTACCAATATCATCCTACACTGTCTTGACTGCTGTAGCTTTATAGAAGTCTTGAAGTCGGGTAGGTTAATCCTCCCGCTTTGTTCTTCTGTTCTTCTTCAATATTGTGTTGGGGACTTCCTTAGCGGTCCAGTGGTTAAGACTCCACGTTTCCACTGCAGGGTGCCTGGGTTTGATCCCTGGTCGGGAACTAAGATGCTACATGCGAGGCATGGCCAAAAACAAAAAACAAAAAATATTGTGTTGTCTCTTCTGGGTCTGACCTATATTATTTTCCTTCTCTCTGAAGAACCTTTAACATTTCTTGAAAGGCATGTTTACTAGCAACAAAGTCCCTCAATTTTTATCTGAGAAACTCTATTGCTCCTTCACTTTTGAAGTATAATTTTACAGGGCACAGAATTCTAGGTTGGTGGGTTTTTTCTCTCAACACTTTAACTCATTCCACATGCTTCTTTTTTGTATGGTTTCTGAGAAGTTGGATGTAATTCGTATATTTGCTCTTCTATAAATCAGATATTTTTTTCCCCTATGGCTTCTTTCAGGACTTTATCTTTGATTTTCTGTAGTTTAAAATGACTTGCCTTGGTGTAACTGTTTTGGTATGTACCATGTGGTGTCCTCTGAGCTTACTGGATCTGTAACTTGGTGTCTGACCTTAGTTTGGGTAAATTCTCAGTCATTATTGTGTCAAATACTTCTGTTGCTCTTTCTCTTCTCCTATGGCATTCATTATGCATATGCTATATTTTGTGCAGCTGTTCCACAGTTCTTGGATGTTCTATTCCTTTTTTCCCAGTCCTTTGAAATACATATTTTAAACAAATAAATTGGTATACCTGGTCTACCTTTGCAGGAGATAATAAATCATATGGGTTCTGAAAACGTAAAGAAGCGAGCTCCTAATGGCTCATAAAAGACAACCCCATATCTGAATTTCAAAGAAGTGTTTTTTAAAAAATGGACTTGTATCTTTATATATTAAGGATACTAACCCCTTGTCATATTTTCATATGTCAATTTTGTATTTTATCTAGTTCAATTTTCTTTTCCCTTGTAACTTCTTTAACTGCTTTTAAGTTGAGAAAAGTATTTTGTATCCAGAGCTCAAATGATCAAGTATTTTATTCTAGGTTTAAAAAAAATCACTTTCATTTTTGACAAAACTGCAGAATTTATTTTGGTGTGTGGCATGAAGTAAAAATCTAACCAAATTTTCCTGAAGTAGTTTTCTGATTCCTTCTGCATTGGCTTCTCTGTTTTCAAATCTTACTGGGGTTGCATAGTTTAGTTGGTAAAAGAACAGATCTGGAACCAGACTGCTTGAATCCAACCCCAGCTCTACTAGTTACTTGCTCTGTGACCTCCGTGCCTCTGATTCCTTACTGGTGAATCAGCAACATTAATAACATACTTATCACATACATATCAGGTGTGATAAGACATGTAAAGCACTTAGAAGAGTGCCTGGGGCCTGTTAAGTGCTTGTTTTTATAAAGAAGTCTCTCTTTTTTTTTTTTTAAAGATATTTTGATGTGAACCATTTTTAAAGTCTTTACTGAATCTGTTACAATATTGCTTCTGTTTTGGTTTTTTGGCCCCAAGGCATGTGGGATCTTCGCTTCCCGACCAGGGATCGAACCCACACCCCCTGCACTGGAAGGCGAAGTCTTAACCACTGGACTGCCAGGGAAGTCCCCAGAAGTCTCTGTCTTCTGTTCAATTAATCTGCCTTATTTTTGCATCAGAACTGTATCATATTATGCAGTTTTATAATAAAGTTTAGTGTCTGGTAGAGCAAGATGTCAATTTTCTCTTTTCACTTAGTCTCATTAAAGTTCTTCCTGAAATTTCATTTTTTTGGACTACTTTGGTATTTTCTTCTTTCCATCAAATCCCACTTGACTACTGGCCACTCTCCTCCCCCACCCGCCTTTACTTTTCCACACAGTATTTTCTTGGATTTTTGTCTGCCACTGGAATTTAAGTCCCAAGCAGACAGGAACTCCATCTACTTGGTTGACCACTGTCTCCCCAGTAATCAGTACTTAGCCTGGCTGTATAAATATTTGAATGCATAAAGAAATATAATGGTACTCTCTTACTTTTAATTCTTATATTTTTTTATAATAGATTCTCATGTTATTTAGGTAGACAAGCAATACTGCCTTCAAATAATGTTTTCACTTTCGTGTTAGACATGTCTAACTTTCACATTTATTCACCTGGCCAGAAGACTATTAAATAATAACAGTAACAATAGCCATCTTTTTTGTTACTGATTTTATTAGGAAATCCCAAAACAGAAATTTAGTTTTAAAAAACAATAGCTTAAAGGCATATTTAAAGCTTAGTCACTTAAAATCTGATACTAGGATGATACATTATATAAAAAAATAGAAAAAAAGATTTACTAAAAAATACAAGGTGATTATGTTATGGACAAGAGTTTTACATTTCTAGTGCATTCCTTAACTTAGAAGTTACAAATATAACTTGTTATTAAAATAACTATTTTTACCTTATAGCCTTCTGCTCCTTGAATGAGATCTCTCATGGAAGTAGACACCTGATCCCTTTCTGAACGAACAGATTCAAGTTCTTCCCGTAGTGTCTGGGCCTATTTTAAATATACAATAGTTTTTTATGTAGAGATAAACTTGATTTTCTAACATGTAAGTTCCTTAAACGTCGCCTTTTTAAGTCACCTTACCTCTTTTCTGCTAGAACCTAGTTCTTTCTTTGCCTTCAAAGCAACTAGCTTTAACTTCTCTATTTTCTCCTCTTTGTCTTTGCAGTCTTCTTCCAGATATGCTAAAAACATACAATGAAACAATTATCTATAGACTCAAAGGAAAAGAGAAAAAATACACCCATTATTTACTTACTTTAGCCCTAGAAATGGATCTTTAATCTGGAACACAAAATCTGCAATTCGAGATTAAAAGTAATAAAGTAAAAGCAAAATATTAATATCTATTTTTTAAAGTAAAAGCTTAATTACTTATTTTCTAAATGAGGCAAACAATGTAAAGAATTTTCATTTTCTTCAATCTTCCAAAACAGCCTTTTTTTTTTTGGCCATGCCACGTGGCATATGGGATCTTAGCTCCCTGACCAGGGACAGACCCGTGCCACCTGCAGTGGAAGTGCAGAATCTTAACCACTGGACCGCCAGGGAAGTCCCAGCCTACTGTTTTTAGCTATTTCATAAGTGTCTATAAACTGGAGAGGCTGTCAGGACTCCTTTAACAGTAGAAAATTTCCTGGAAACGCCAAGTATGCTAGGCTTTTAGGTGGTGATGTGCAGATCAGGATCAAGTAGAGGAGATATCAGACGCACTTAAACATTTATGATCCATAGGCACATGCCTCTTGGTTGGTGGGTCTGATTTTCACAACTGAACTTGCAATCTGCTTACATGTCCAACCTGGATCTCTCCCGTAGCCTCTCTTGCCATCTCCCCGACTTAAACGCCAGTGTTCCAGATCTTACTTCTTGGTATCTCTGCTTAACTTCAGCTATGATCTGAATTTCTGTCCCTGCTTCTTCATCCAGTGTTCACAGCACCTGTGTTCACTTATGCTGCCCTCCTCTGGCTGCGACAGGTGCACTGTGTGTGCACGCAGCACAGGCCAAGTGTTCCACTTCTGCATGTCATCCCGCACATTCTCACCTACTCAGGCATCAGTGTAGCAATTCTCCCCTCTTGTGCAGCAAATCCCCCTAACAGATTTTTTCCAAACAGTTTACAAACATGCAATAAGAAAAATATCACCAAGAGATTAAGGTCAGGAACAAAGAGTGGAAGCAGCTAGAGGGGAGGGTCATGGGGTCATGACAGGACAGGTGAAACTTCACACAAAGAAAGGAAAAGGAGCACACCTCCCCTCTGGACACAGTCCCATGTCTTCTTTTATAGCAAAACTCCTTCTAGGCATGGTCTATACATGCCCTCACATTTCTCTTCCCCCATTTTCCCCTTGAACCTACTTCAACCAGGCTCTGGCTTCAGTACATCATGGCAAGTGTTATCAAGTCGCCAGTGAGCTGGATGCTGCTTAGTTCAGGTTAGCTCTGAGTGCTAGTGTGACCCTTCTTCCCTCCTCAAGCACTTCCTCCACCTGTACTTCACCTGTCTTAGCTTCAAAGACATCTAATGCTCTGGGCTCTACCTCACCGGCTATTCCTTCTCCTTCTCCTTGGTTGTTTCTATCTTTCTGACTTTTGACAGAAAACTGTCTCTGGTGCTCGTCTTTTCTCCTACGCTCACTTCCTTGGGATCTCAACCTCATGGCTTTTAATGCCCAGTGTGTTAAGCATGGAGTTTTATCTGGTCTAACCCTCTCCCCATAACTCCAGATTTGCTCAGTTAGTAGTCTACTCGACATCTCCAGTTGGGGTGGTGATTAAGTTTCATTTGTCTAAAACTGAACTCATGTTCTCCCCTAACCCGACCTTCGCCAGTCATCCATTACAGAAAACTGTGGGTCATTCCAAATTCTTTCAACCACCCGTCCCCTCTCCCCCACCAATCCCACTGGGCATTAAACTGAGGAATTATGGGTACATCACACAACACTTTTTTTGTTTCTCCATCTTAAAATGGGAGTAAAAGAGCTACCTCCTAATGCTACTCTGAGGAATAAATGGGTATGGGGAAGTCCCAGCCCTTCTGCACAACACACCAGCCCTTTCAAGCTCAGACTCCTGCCTCTCCAGAATTTCCTAGGAGGCTCCTGAACATCATGGATGTTAATGTACAAGCACCTGCTGTTCCCTCCTGCTGCAGTACCTTTCTTCTCGTGTCAAATTTCTCATTCTTCAACACACAAGTACAGCCGATTCTGTGATGTTTTTCCTAACTCAAAACGAGCAGTTCATCATGTCTTCCTGTACTGTCACCAGCGTACCTCGTCCACACCCCGAAGTACTGCAGTAACAGCCCCTTCTTGCAGTGCGTTCTTTGAAGACATGATCTGCGTGGTGTGTATCTTAACCCCCTTCCTATTACCAGTGCCTAGGTAATTGGGCATTCAAATAAGGTTGCTAAATGCATGAAAAATCCAAAACCAATCATGGAACCATTTATAAATGGAATCACATCATTCCTTTGGATTAAACAATAGAAAGTGAGAGTTTTGAAAGGGAAGGCAAACAGATGGCAGCGGGGCAAGAGTGGCAGCATCAGCAAGAGAGAGCTACTCATGTTTTCAACAACTCATTAATTGGTGACAATACTTCCCAATCTATTCTAACACTAAGAAGAATCTGTGTAATTAACTGTGACAACATATGCAAAACCATAGTTACCTATTTTTTCTTCAAACTCTTTTACTGAAGGTTGATCACTTTCTACAGAAGGTGATTTCTCTAAGGAATCCTAGATTTTATAGGAAAAACAAAGACAATCACTGCATTCCCCATGATGTACTGGCTGTCATGTTAAGCATGAAAAAAATCATTATCAAAGAGAATTCATACAAAAAGCAATATGGTGAACAGTCTTTTTCTTCCCTTGATAGACCAGGTAATTCTGACCTTATCTTGCATGTAGACTGATGCTTTTTACTATAAACATAGTATAGGTCATGTTTTTTACTATAAAAAACAGCAATATCCAAGGCCAAGACGAACCACCCAACAGATGTCAAATATATAATGCAATAAGGAAAAGATTAAATGATGATTATAGTTTATCCTGTCATGACTTGGGGAAAAACCCTAAATTTCTGGCTAAAATTAAATACCACTTTAGCCTACATTTTTGCTCAACAGTGCTCTTTAAGTTAATATGTGTATCACACAAGGATGAAATTCAAATTTTTCCATGTTTACTTGTAGCTTTGCTGGTAACTAATTATACAATTTTAACATTTAACCCCCTAATCATCTAATCTTATATAAAAACAAAATTCTGAAATGATCTAAAACCAAAAAGTGATCAATGTGATAAAGTGTGATGTGAAAATGTTTAATGTACTTTCAGAAATATGCATGTGATCTTAAATGCTAAAAATTTACTTCTGACTTCAAAGTGCAATTATATATTTTCTAGAGTCTATGACTAGCACTAAGTATTTTAAAATCAATAAAATGCAAATTAATAGTACCTTTAATGATCTCAACTCTGCTCTCACATCTTGCAATTCTGATTCTTTTTGTTCTAGTAATGGCCTTAGGTTTTCAAGCTCCTTTATAAAATATTTTTCTTTTTCATTATGGTTTTCATTTTTGCTACATAATTTTTGAGATAATTCTTCAATTTGAACTAGGAGATTCTGATTTTCAAGCCTTGTTTGTTCATTAGCATTCTTCATTTCTAGAAGATCAGACTGCAGGGCCTCTTTTTCCAAGAGGGTTTCTTCTAACTCTTTCCTTAAGAGAGCTTTCTCTACCTCATGGTCTCTTAGTAAAGACCTAAGTTTCTCACATTCAATCACATTCTCTTCTTGGAGGAACTTAATCTCTTTTTCTAACTCTGCTACCCTTTTACCATACTGGAAGACCAAGTTGTGCTTTTCTTCATTTATTTTAGCTAAGGATTCACCTACAGCTTGTAGGACACTTACAACATCTTGTTCTTCACTTTCTTCTGAAACTTTTGACTCCATTTGTTCAAGAAAACCACACAACTGAGCTCTGACAAATAATTTCTGAACTTGCTCATTTCCCAAGAGTTTATTTAAATTATCTTTTTCTTCAACTGTTAACTGAAGTTTCTTTTCTAATTCAGAAATCTGCTCCTTCAGCATAAAATCTCCTTCTTTTTGAGACAGGAGAGCTTCCAAATCCCTGCTCAACTGGTTCTTTTCTGAACTCAGTCTACTATTTTCTTCATGAAGAGACTTCACTTCAGACGACACTGCTTCCTGGTCTTCAGAGAGAGTTTTCAACTGAGCCATAAGCTTTTCCAGTTTTTCGTCACTTTGATCCTTTTCTTTTAAGGTTTCTTCTAGTTGTGCTGTTAATTCATTTACCTTCTGTTCTAGCTCACTGTTGTACTGGGTAGTCTGCTCCACTTTCTCCCTGGGTCCTACAATAATCCCTTCTCCCCGTTCACGTCTGTGATAGACAGTCTCCACCTCTTCATGAGAACTTTTAATTTTACTTATGAGATCATCTTTTTCCTCAGTAAGAGAACTTATCTTTGCTTCAAATTCTTGTAACATGGTATCTCTCTGACTGAGACTAACTAAATATACTTCATTCTTTTCTTGAAGGTTCTTTATGGTATTTTCAAGTTCTGGTACAATTTGTTGCTGTGTTAATAACTTTTCATTTTCTCTCTGGAGACGATTCACGGTTTCAAGAAGAGCATCTTTTTCATTAAATGCAGTTCTGAGCTTCTGCTGAAGTTCATTAACATCAGATGCTTGTTGTTGCTTCATTGATTCAAACTCTTGACTTATTTTTCCAGCAGATTCCCCCAACTCTGTTTGTAAAATTTCCATAATCTCTCGTAAACTCTCATAATTTAAAATTGCTTCTTGCTTTTCTTTTTGTAGGTTTTCACATTGTTCCTTAAGACCCTGTATTTCAAACATCAATGTTAATTTTTCTTTTTCTGAACCTGACAATAATGCCTCACTTAGTTCTGATATTTCTTTTTGATGTTGTTCCTTAAGACTCTGTACTTCTTTGTTATGTTGTTCTATGGTACAGCAAAATTGTTTATTTGAATCTTCTAGCTCAGATTTTAGTTTTTCAATTACACACCCCTGTTCTTCTTTAGCTAGTAATAATTCATTAATTTTAAACTCTAAATCTTCCCGTTCGTGAAAAAACTCATCCTTTGTATGCTGGGCATCAATTTCAAGTTTTAATTTAAGATTATTCATGTAAGTTAACTCGTCTTTTAAGATGCTATGTTGAGACTTCAGTTCTTTTAGGGTATCTTCTAATTGTTTGACTTTTTCATTTACTGCTTGTTCTACAAGAGTATCTTCCTGTAAGAGCAAAGAACACATTTGATTTTCCTGGTTTGCGTTTTCTAATTCACATTCATATTTCTCCTGAAGGTTCTTCTCACTTGGCTCACACTGGCTGACTAAGTTCTCCTTTAGCTGGTTTAAATGATTTACTTCTGCTTCGTGTTCTTTAGCAGATGCTTCAATTTGGCACTTCAATTCTTTCACCTCTTCTTGGTGTGTAGATTTCAACTGTAAAAGTTCTTCTCGCAAACTATTAATTTCTTTTTGGTACTGCTGAGAATTAGCCTCAATGACTCCTTGGAGATGAGTAATTTCTCGCTCCTTTTCATTTGTGGCAACTTCTAACTGCTTTTGCAGACATAAAATCTGCTCCTCAAAGGCTGGCTTAATTTTTTGAATCTCTTCCTGTAGTTTTTTAACATTATCTTCAGAATCACTCTGAAATTTGATTTGTTCTGAAAGCTCTAATTGTTTTTTTGCTGCTTCTTCCAGTTCCTTTTGCCAACCAGCTTTATCGTTACTGTATTTGGAATGTACTGCCATTAATTCATTTTTCAAATTTTCCATTTCTTTCACATAGTTTCTTTGTGATTGTTCAAACTCCTCGTGCACATCTTCCAACTTAGTTGCAGAATCCTATAAAAGTAAGCACACAAAAATTATTTAAGACAAAACAAACCCCTGCCCTCAGGAAAAATATTAGACATAGGCTCATAAAAGAAGAAATGAGCAGAAATGTACATAAAGAAATATGATACTGAGATTCCAAGAATTCTGCTTAGAAGCTCTAACTACCTTAAGCAGTACTAAATAGGTTACTCAAAGCAATAACTAAAAGCTAGGAAATCTCTGAATTTAATTTTCCTTTAAATGGTAATAAATTATGTAAGTTGTATTAAGTCATAGGCTTTAATGAATATCTCCTGAATAGAGTAATACAGCTTTTGGGAGAAAATTAGCACAGACCCAAAAGACAGTTGAATATCTCAGAACTGAACACACAACTTTCTTTTCTTTCTTTTTTCTTTTCTTTTCCTTCCTTCCTTTTTTCTTTCTTTCTTTCCTTTCTTTCTTTCTTTTTCTTTCTCTTTCTCTCTCTCTCTCTCCCTCTCTCTTTCTTTTAGATAACATTGAGTATGTGTGACAATCAACTTATTTAAATAGGTAATTTTTCATAAAATAGGTATTTTTCCCATTTTTATTAAAGAATGATATTACAACTAAAATGAAGATTAAACAATGGAACAAGTAAATGTTAGCTCTATCTCTATGTAGTTGGGTGATTTCAGTTATTTTTCTTTTTTTTTTTTTTCTTTTTGCGGTATGTGGGCCTCTCACTGTTGTGGCCTCTCCCGTTGCGGAGCACAGGCTCCGGATGCGCAGGCCCAGCGGCCATGGCTCACGGGCCCAGCCGCTCCGCGGCATATGGGATCCTCCCAGACCGGGGCACGAACCCGTATCCCCTGCATCGGCAGGCGGACTCTTAACCACTGCGCCACCAGGGAGGCCCAGTTATTTTTCTTTTTAAATATCAATCTGTTTCTTTGTCTGTAAATATTACAGTTAAAATCAGATCAGATGCTTTTTAAGGTCGTGGCTCTAAAATGCATAACTATACTATATAATAAAAAGCAAAAAAAATTAAAATGTTGCTTTACCTCAACCTCTTGCTTCATTTTAATATTTTCCTTCTTCAAAGAAACACACCGTTGCTCAGTCTCTGCTTTTTCCAAAAGAATAGCATCTAGACGTATGGTCAATGCCTGTTTTGGAACAGGATGATTTGTTTGCCTGAGGTTAAAAATGGTGGATTGACTTCATGCATAATTACCTCCTCACCTTTTCCAAACCATGCTAAAGTAAGAATATTTAAAAAGCTATATACATAAGAGCAAAGTAAAAAGGAGAAAAGACATAAGGGTATGAGAAATTTCAATATATCTTTGGAAAACTGAAAGTGGAGGACATGGAAGACGTGAATTAGAAAGAAGAAAGCTATAACCTAAGGGCTTGTGCAGGGAAACACATGACAAACTGGCAAACACTAATTAGAAAACTAAATGCTCAGGAACTGGAGAGTCAGGTTCAAAAATTGGACTGACTGACAATCTCAATCAGGAGTGCTTAGAATAATGGGCAAGAAATCACCAGTGCCCCCCCTCCCCCAGAGAAAGTTTACCTCCTGCAAAAATGAAGCCAGAAAGGAAGTTAATGAAGTGGAAAATAGAACAGCCAAGAGTCAGTTCTTTGAAAAAAAAAAAACATCTAACAAAATAGACTGATCAAGAGAAGACAGAAGTCACAAACAATATTATGAATAAAAGGGGAACCTATCTATATATAAATTACAGATTATACAGTTAAGAAGAATATTATGATTAATTATAAATCTGCCAATCATACTGAAAAGTAAAATGGTATGGATAAAAATTCCTAGAAAAATGTAACTCAAGAAAAAAAATTAAAAAGCATCATCAATACTATTACTACTTAAAAATCAAACTAGTGGTTTAAAATTGTCCACCAAAGAAAACAGGAGGAACAGATAATTTTATAGGTGAGTTCTATCAGGCTTTCAAAGAACAGATTATCCCAATTACATATGAATTTTTTCAGAGAAAACAAAAAAGCAAGAAGAATTCTCAAGTTATTCTACACAACTGGCATAACTTGATAACATTATGCAAGGACCCTACAGACAGGAAAATCACAGACCCATTTCACTGTGAATTTAGATAAAGTTAATCTTTTTTTTTTTTTTTTTTTTTTTTTTTGTGGTACATGGGCCTCTCACTGCCGTGGCCTCTCCCGTTGCGGAGCACAGGCTCCGGACGCACAGGCCCAGCGGCCATGGCTCATGGGCCCAGCCGCTCCGCGGCACGTGGGATCTTCCCAGACCGGGGCACGAACCCGTGTCCCCTGCATCAGCAGGTGGACTCTCAACCACTGCGCCACCAGGGAAGCCCCAGATAAAGTTAATCTTAAACATTAAAACTGAGATAAAATCCTAAACAAACCTTAGTCAACTATCACTCCAGAACTGCCTCTGAACTTCTTTTGTGAAATAATAAAGAAAAACTCTTTTGTTCAAAAATACAAAAACAAAGCAGATGTAGAAAATATTTAGAGTTCTATACCAAGTTATAGCTATTATTCAAACATGAGAGTAGAATAAAGCCACTTTTAAACACAAGATGACACAAAAATTTTCCTCCTATGCATCTGTTCTTAGGAAGCTGGAGAAGGACATGCTCTACCAAAATGAGGTTAACCAAGAAAGTGAATGACCTGTGACCCAGCAAACGGGGTGGGGGCCAACATATGAAAGCAGTATAATTCACTGAATCATGGCAAAAGACCAACTCCAGGAAAACCACAGCAAACCTGGAGAACAACCAGACCAAATTAGCACAGGACAGAAGGCTTTAGGAGGCAGGTGTCCAGAAAAAAATGTAAACGATTATTTGATCTGTTTGACCAGTTGGAAAGTAGGAGTCATTGTGAAAGACAGCTAAATTTTCATCTGTTGTAACAGGAAGTTAATAGCTAAGTGTCTCACCAAGGGATAAATCAAGGAAAAGCAGTATAAGCATACTATTCAGAAATACAGAGATAATTTCCATAAGCTATTTAGAATTATAAGTTATTTAGTTGTTAGTACTATTTCTAAATCATGAACATATATTACTTTTGTTAAAACAATTTTAGCTTTAAAATTAGTTTTTTCACATTACATAATATTGCAATGTAAACTTCTGTTTGGTAAATTATCAGGGGAAGCCTGAAAACATTAATAATTTTAGGAGATATACAGAGGACATTATCTGAAAACAGCTATAAATATCCTTAAAGACTAGAGGCACAAATGGACAGTTATTTCCTAGGAAATACAAATTTGATTCCAGCAAAGGGAAAACAATAAGTGATACGTACTAGAAATTCCATATCTTGACATGCAATTTTTACCTTCCTCTTGCATTTGGAAGCAGCATATAAGTTCACTGTAATACCATACACCTCAAATTTTGACATGGAAAATATGGTTTTTGTTTTTTTTTTTTTTTTTTGCGGTATGCGGGCCTCTCACTGTTGTGGCCTCCCCCGTTGCGGAGCACAGGCTCCGGACGCGCAGGCTCCGGACGCGCAGGCTCAGCGGCCATGGCTCAGCGGCCATGGCTCACGGGCCCAGCCGCTCCGCGGCATATGGGATCCTCCCAGACCGGGGCACGAACCCGTATCCCCTGCATCGGCAGGCGGACTCTCAACCACTTGCGCCACCAGGGAGGCCCGAAAATATGGGTTTTTATTCCTCTTTTTTAAAGGTCAAATATACCAGGTTTGCAATAAAACTTTAGATGTATTTCAATGCACTAGAAGATGACTATCAGAAATTTTAACAACTACAACTTGTAAAAAGCCATACATTTTTATGAAGGACAGAAAATTCTGTATTCAAAGCCATGTTTTTCCAGTGTACTTTTCCCAGTGAAGAGATAAAACATAGCAAGAAAGTCTTTTCCCTTTTCCAGAGGTGCAGAGGACATATCACATTGCAGTATATGATTTTCCTAAAAAAGAAAACTTACTTACAGCAACTGAATAACTGATACACAGCTCCGCCAATCACTCCCCAATGTAATTTTCTCATTAACACTAGAAACCAAAGATTTCATTCTCATTTAATTTTACCAGCCTTTAACTTTCTGAGATTTGAGTGGCCAGGATAACATGCTTTAATATTAAATTAATAACTTGAAAGGTAAAGTTAGCTAACTGAGAGAAATTTTCTACCCTTCAATTTTTTTTTTTTTTTTTTTTTTCCTGTACGCGGGCCTCTCACTGTTGTGGCCTCTCCCGTTGTGGAGCACAGGCTCCAGATGCGCAGGCTCAGTGGCCATGGCTCACGGGCCTAGCAGCTCCACGGCATGTGGGATCTTCCCGGACCGGGGCATGAACCCGTGTCCCCTGCATCGGCAGGTGGACTCTCAACCACTGCGCCACCAGGGAAGCCCGTCTACCCTTAAATTTTTAGGAGTAGTTTTGACAGAAGGGGAGAATACATTGATAAGGAGGAAATAAGGGACAGATATTTGAATATTCTGAAATGCAACAGCATGAAAAGTATTTTAAGGGCTAAGAGTTAACTGATGCAAAATTAGAACAGAATCTCTGCAGTGCTCTTTTCAAATACAAAAACCTCCTTTTTAGTGTGGGTGTGCATGGATGTATGTATGTAGACATGTGTGTAGAAAATATCCCCCAAATAATATATGGTAATAATAAAACCACTGAGTACTTACGTGAGAGATCCAGCTCTACGTACTGTATGTACTAATTCATAATACAACTCTATAAAAGTAGGCCTTATTATTATCCCTAGTCTAGAGATGAAGGAAGAGAAGGAAGTTAAGAAACTTAGCCGTGGTCACCCAGCTGGTGTGTGGCACAGCAGGGGTCTGAAGATCTGAATCAGGAGGTCTGGCTCCACAGTCAGTGCTCTTTAACTACATGGAGTTGTACTTTTGCTATCACTAATTAGGGAAATACATAGTGACCAAATAAACAAAACCATTACGAATTCAGTAATGCTTAAACCAATCAGCACATTACGAATCCAAATGGTATTTGTGCACACCACTCAGGATTCATAAACTGTTCCAGCTAAATGAAGAACAAAACGGTAGTGCAAGGTATGCACAGTGATTTAAAGACTCCTGGTAGTAGCTCCCTGGGAGTCCCTCAATTGTGCATGGTTCACAAGTTGGGAGACTAAGATAACATATAATCAAAGAATAGATAGATACTATGACTCAAATTACAAATATGCAAAAGCAAGGAAAAAAATTTCTGCAGAGCTTTGAGAAGCAAAGAAACTTTAAAGAAGGTAGGCGAAGTGGGGGAAGGAAAAGCATTTAATTACATTAAGGGCACATAAGTAAGAATGAGCAACTCAGGGTCTTAAACAGGGAATAACAATATAAAAACAACATTCTATCATCTGATGAGAATCTGTAGAAGTAAAAGAGAAAGAGAGCCCAATTACGGGTTATCAAGGTAAGTGTGGTTAGCAAGTAAGACATGACGTGTTTAACAAAGAACCATGGGAATGGAGAGAATCATCAAAGTCCTGACCGTGGCTGGGTTTTCTGATGGGGAGAGGGAACAGCAGGCCTGAGACTGAAGCAATAACCATAATTACAGAATGTGTAAGGGATGAAAGGACAGAAAGTAATACCACTTCAGAACAGAAAGCGACGCAGAGGTCATTCACCTCTCCTTTTACAGTCAATCAGAAAGGTGAAGAGTGTAACCAAGGGCAGAGAGGAAGTGGAACAAAAGGCACGGAAGCCAGATAGTGCTCAAGCAGGCTGACAGCCCTGAAGGAAATCCGATTTATCACCAGGCATCTCCTCTAAGTAAAGAAATGAATATTAAAGCAATACTCACAACTGTTTCATTACCTTAATAATATCATCAGTTCCTCCAGCAACAGGTTTCGATCTCAATTCTTCAATTTCTTTCTCCAATTCTAAACAATTAAAAAAATAAAAAGATACTAGTTCAGAAATAAAGAAGATAATTACTGGCTCAAGTGATAAGTATATTCTTAAAAAATATCACTATAAATTAGAATACATTTAAGAAGCAGCAGATATGTTGAGAAAGCACTAAGTTCACCCAGCATTACCTTTTTTTTTCCTTTTTATTATGGAAAACTCCAAACGAGTTAAAAGAACCCAGAGAGAATAGTGTGATTAATCTCTATGCTCCATCATCTTGGTTTAATAATTACTACATGATCAACCTTGTTTCATCCCAATCTGTATTCACTTCCTCCTTCCCCTCTTGTCTTATGCATTCTGATATTTTTGAAGCAAATCCCAGACATTATTTCAGCTGTAAATAACTTCTTACTGTATAATCTTAAAGCAACAACTAACCTCGTATTAAACATACATGTTAATCTATTTCATCAACTCATGTCTAGGTCTGGAGCCTAGAACATCTTTCCAAATAAATTACTCTCTTATCATAAGCTGATCCAACCTCCGGAAACACAGTTTGACCTTTTCTAGTAGTAAATAAGTCTTGGCTTTTAGGCTGGGCAGTTAAGTTACTAAAAATTCAAGAGCTCACCTACACATATTAAAAAAGAATACTAAGGGCCTCCCTGGTGGCGCAAGTGGTTGAGAGTCCGCCTGCCGATGCGGGGGATACGGGTTCGTGCCCCGGTCTGGGAGGATCCCATATGCCGCGGAGCGGCTGGGCCCGTGGGCCATGGCCGCTGAGCCTGCGCGTCCGGAGCCTGTGCTCCGCAACGGGGGAGGCCACGGCGGTGAGAGGCCCGCATACCGCAAAAAAAAAAAAAAAAGAATACTAATATCTTTGTCTTTTTGGAATATAAAGAAAGGGAAACTGAATAGGCAATCAACCAACTTCAGTAAATAAATATACTTCAAAATTCCAGGAACAGAAATCTTTTACTACTTTACTTGGGGCCTCTTACTTCCTTGGGCTCAGAACTTCATGTCTCTAACATTTCAACTGGCAACTCTAGAAGAAAATGCTTTACTCAGAAGAATATAAGATCCACATGAGGAAAAAAAAAAAAGTGCTGAACTTTAACAAACTTTTTAAAAATCCTCCTCCCTGACTTTATTAATTCAAAGGTAACTGCAGTTTAGGGATATGAGATAATAAAAAATACCAGAAGCAAAATTTAGAATGTTAAGTAATAACAGATTCCACTATGCTAATATTATTGGATTCACTGATAAACGAAACAAGCCAATGTACTATTACAAAGCTAAGAGTTGTAACCATGATTAAACAAGATTGCGGTCAAGACGAATATTTTCAACCCAATACCTGTACATCTCGATTTAGCTTTCTGTATTAGCATCATCTGCTTCTTGGCAAACTTGATAAGATCTTCCTTGGGCAATGTTTCCAGCTGGAAGAGGCAGTGATGTTACCAATTTGCGAGAATTCATGTTTCTACTATACTACAATAAAGAAACATAAAGTCTGCCTAAAAATAAAAAAACATCCTACTGAATAGATCTCTTTGTCAACCAAACACCACATTTTTTAAGATTAGCAAATGCAAGTTTCACTCAATAACTATTAGCTCGGCAACTATTATGAAATGTACAGAAAATCGCACATATCCTCTTACGTTACAGATATCCTTGTTACAGGTTAAGACACTTTCTAGATTTTGATTTCTTTAATTGCAAAATTAGGGAACTGGGACTAATTCTACGTAAAGTTCCTTAGATCTGTAAAATTGCTTCGTCCTATTCAAGGCTGAAAGGAGTCTCTGGCCACATGAAAACACGTAAGCCTAATTACAGCGGTAAGATGAATCAGGGTGCGTTTAGGCTTTACCTAAAAATCAGGGAAAGTTCCTTAACCCCTGCGGGCTCAGTTTTCTTAGGCGTAAAGCTGGCATAACCACATTATTTATCTCACGGTTACCATGAAGCTTCAATGCAGACGAGTGTTTGGGCGAGTGTCTCAAAGTCAGCTTGAAACAATAAACCTCGGCGGCAAGTCCCCATCTCCTGGGCGCCCGTTCAGGGCCCCAGCGGTGACCTGTGCTCACATCGCTCACATCAGCGGAAGCGCAGGCAGAGCCGAGCCCGCGACGCCCGCCCACCGCTCGGACCTCACAAACCAGACGGCTTCACCTAACGTTGGGAAACTGCGGGATCCCTCAGCAGCGCTGAGCCGGGCGGCAAGGAGACGAACTCAGGCTTCACATCAGGGAGCTCCGAGAGGAGGGACTAAACGCGCGACCGTGACAGCTCAGGCCGAGAGCCCGGAGGAAAGCTGTCCCCCAGGGAGCCCCCTCCCCTCCCGGCAGGACCCCGCCGCTCCAGCGTCTCTTCACCTTGGATTTCCCGGTCCCAGGAGCGGCCGGCGAGGCCACCCCGTCGTGAACACGCTCCTGCAAAACACAACGAAAGCCAGCCGGTCACATGCGGCTGTGCAGACCCCGGCGGGCGGGGAGGGCAGGAGGGGAGGGGCGGTGGTCCCTCGGCCCCCGTGGCCCCGCGTTACCTCCATGGCCACCCGCAGCCCGCACTTCCGCCCGCCGACTCCCACGGAGCCCCGCCGCGGGTCAAAGGTCGCGCTTCTCCGCCGGCCCCGCCCCCGCGTCTCCAAGGCCGCGGCCCGGCGGCGCTTCCGCTTCCGCCTCGGGAGGTGGCTCCCCGCGCGCTCCGCCTCGCCCCCGGGCCGGCCCGTGAGGGGGCGGGGCGGGCCCGTGGGCGGGGCCCCCCGCGCAACTCGGGCAGTGGGGGCAGTGGGGGCAGTGGGGGCAGTGGGGCCCCCGGCCCCTCCCGGGAGGGTCGGGCACTGTCGGGCCGCGCGCGCTCAGGTGGCCGCCCTAGTCTCCTGTCCCGTCACCTGTCCCCTTAGCTGTCCCATCTCCTGTTCCCTCTCCTGTCCCCCACCTGTGCTTCAGCTGTCCCTCACCTGTCCTATCTCCTGTCCTTCTCCTGTGCCCTCAGCTGTCCCCTCAGCCCCCCTCAGTTCCCCCAGACGCCCTTAGCCTCGGAACGGGCGCGTGGCTGTGCCCTGCGGCTGCAGGTGGCCGAGGGGACGAGGTGCAGTTGTTCCTGAGGCCAGTGGGTGACCGCAGAGCAGGAGCGCTGTTCCGCCTGGCAGCCTGGACACCGGCCCTCCTCCTGGACGGTGAGTAGTCCCGGCGCCCAGCCCGGCTCCGGGGGACGGGCGGGTTGGGGACCTGTGCTGACACCTGCCTTTCGTGGCCGGTAGCTCTTTGAGCGGGACTGAGAAAACAGGCCCGAGTGTGGGGACGCTGGCGGGGGGAAGGAGTCGGCCTGGGGACGGTGGGGACGGGCGGCACCAGGATGGTCGGGGCAAAGACGTGCTGCCGCAGCCGGTGCCTCCCCTCCGCTCTGTGAGCCACCAGCCTGGCACTGGCTGTCACTTGTCACTTGTAACGCCCTGACGCAGGTCGTGGCATGAAGTTCGCTAGCTTGGTTTGGAAAGGATCCCCCTGCAGTGAGCTGGCTTCGGAAAATGCCCGTAAATCTGGACACTGGGCAGGGTTGTAAAATGAGTGACTTTCCTCGGGACTAGAAAAAGAGCCTCAGACAGCTTTTTAGAAAAATCACGAGTAATTCCTAAAAGCCACCAAAGTTCTCAATGTTTACGTGGCAGTGAATACCGTTAAGGAAGAGTGACTAAATGCTTTGACAGGTAGTGTTGGTGAAACTCGAGACTTGGAGCACCTTTTGGAGAAAAAGAGAACTTTCTGTTGCCCCCTCCATCTAGTCCATTGCCTTGTATATATATTCATGCATTGCAGTGCATGCAGACTTAATTGAATCTAGGAATTAATTGATACAGAAACCAATCAGCAGGACAGAACCTAAAATCACTGGTCATTTTCTTCTGGGTTTTGAGGAAACTTAGAACTAAGACTACAGAGATTTTGTTGTGTCTATTAACATCAAGGACGTTATAGCATTTTTTTTTTTCCCTTCCAGTATGGGATCCAGGCTAGAATCAGGTTTTGCATTTATTTATTTATTTTATTATTATTATTATTTGCGGTACGCGGGCCTCTCACCGCTGTGGCCCCTCCCGCCGCGGAGCACAGGCTCCGGACGCGCAGGCCCAGCGGCCATGGCTCACGGGCCCAGCCGCTCCGTGGCATGTGGGATCTTCCCGGACCGGGGCACGAACCTGCATCCCCCGCATCGGCAGGCGGACTCTCAACCACTGCGCCACCAGGGAAGCCCCAGGTTTTGCATTTAATTGTCACATCTCTTTAGGCTTCTTTAATCTGGAACATTTCCACAGCCTTTCTTTGTCTTTTATAAAACGGACATTTTGGTCAAACTTTGGACATTTTTGACATTTTATAAAACAAAACCAAAATAAACCCCAAACAACCGAACTCACAGATACAGAGAAGAGATTGGTGTGGCAGAGGCAGGGTGTGGAAGTGGGCAAGATGGGTGAAGGGGGTCGAAAAGTACAAACTCTGATTTATGAAGCAAATAAGTCCGGGGGATGTTGTGCGCAGCATGGTGATTGCAAATAATACTCTACTGTATACTTGAAAGTTGCTAAGAGAGTCAATCTTAAAAGTTCTCATCACAAGAAAAAAAATGATGGATATTTACTAGACTTATTGTGATGGTCATTTCTCAATACATACAAATATCAAATCATTATATTGTACACCTGAAACTAATGTTATATGTCAATTGTATCTCAAAAAAAAAGAATAAGAAATTTGGCATTTTTTTTTTTTTTTTTTTTTTTTTTGCTGTACGCGGGCCTCTCACTGCTGTGGCCTCTCCCGTTGCGGAGCACAGGCTCCGGACACACAGGCTCCGCGGCCATGGCTCGCGGGCCCAGCCGCTCCGCGGCATGTGGGATCTTCCGGGATCGGGGCACGAACCCGTGTCCCCTGCATCGGCAGGCGGACTCTCAACCACTGCGCCACCATGGAAGCCCGAAATTTGGCATTTTTGAAGTCCTCCCCACCTTTTATTTTATTTTTTCAATTAGCGTACAGTAATATTATCTTTTCTTTTAGCATACAGTTCTTTGAATTTTAATACATGTACAGACTCTTGTAATCACTGGCATAATCAGTCCACAGAATAGTTTCATTACCCTCATCCTACCCCATCGTGGCCGCCACGCCTCCCACCCCTAATCTCTGACAACCATCATCTATTCTTCATCACTATCACTTTGTCATTCATGAATGTCATATAAATGGAAACAAACCTTTTGAGACAGGTTTCTTTTCCTCAGCAAAATGCCTTTGAGATTCGTTCAGGTTGTCTCATTTGTCAATAATTTGTTCCCTTTCATCGCTAACTGATATTCATTGTATGGATGTGCCGTTATTTATCCATTCACCAACTGCAGGACATTTGGGTTCGTTTCGAGTTTTGGGGTAATTATGAATAGAGCCACTATAAACATTCACGTCCAGAGTTTTGTGTGGACATAAGTTTTTATTTCTCTAGGGTACAGACCTAGGAGGGGAAATTGCTGGGTTCTGTGGTAAGTATGTGTTTAACTTTTTAACGAACTGCCAACTGTTCATCCTGATCATTACCCAGCAAGTGGCAGAGGGCATCCTTCTGGGGACAGCCACATTTAGTGACCACCTGCCTTGGTAAGGTGTGCAGACCAGGATGTGAGGGAAGCAGTCAAACCCTTTTTGAGTTGATTTTTACAGAGGCCATTTCAATGCTTAACAGTATCAAATGCCTGTGGAAGGCAGGGAGCACGGGAACTCCATTGAATACCCCCCAGTCAGCCATTGTCGAGCTGCTTTTTTGGTAAAAGGCATGCTATCTTCAGGTTGCAAACTCCACAAAACCAAACACACGACAAATTCTAGTTTCAGGGGCTGCAACGGTGTGACTGAAGTTGGCTGACTGGACTGAAACAGCAGCACCAAAACCTGAAAAAGTGTCATCGGTGATGAGGCTCCCCCAATAAAACACCTGGGAGAGGTCGGAGGTCAGTCTGCCAGGAGAGACCAGAGCAGCTCTGGGCAGGAGTCACCAGTGCAGAACCCAGTGGCAGCCTCTGCAGAGACGGAGCCCTTCACTTTGTGCCTTTTCTGTGATGGTGGCTGCGTTGTCACGTCTGATGTGATGGTGGATCCAGGCAGCAGGATGGTAGCACCCAGGGCAGCGCATGCTCAACTAGCAGTTTAGTTCCAGCGTGTCCCATCAGAGAAGGGTCCTTTCTGTGGACATCCACATGAGGGCCCCGGAAAGTGCAGTCAGCAGTCATCATTTGTTTCCACAGTTCACGGCCCCAAGGGGGGCGTCTTTAACGCTACTCTAGTTTTCATAATGGTAGACCTGGTAGCTAGGCCACTGGCAAAGCCCAGGGGTCAGTAAGCACAGAGCACAGTTCATCAAGGCAGGCATTGGCCAGAGCCCTGAGAGGGGCCTGGGTTCTGGCCTCTGGGTGGAGGGGCCGTGTCCGCTTTTGGTGTTGCAGGGCTGGCACTGCAGTCCAGTGGAAATCAGTGAGCTTTCGCTTAGTCAAAGCAGGCATTCAGCATTTAGGGGCGTCTGTAAATTGAGGGCTCCAGTGAGGGGTGCAGTGACTCACCTGGCTCAGCGGGGGACGAAGCTTTCCCTGGAGAGATAGCTGCTGCTTTCTCAGGTAGGGCCAAGATGCCTGCGTGGCCAGGCCGCTGCTCTTGAATCCACCATTTGCACTTGACAGGCAAGGTTTTGTGAGTCGAGCCACCCCAAAATGGGAGTATCAGGCTGGAGGTTCACGAGGCCTCCCTCGGTCAGTCACCCCGTTTTGACAGGGGCTCCCGAGAAGCTGATGGCTGCTCTTCAGGGGGGACGCGGCGGGCAACCATCCCGGGAGGCACCGAGTGCAAACCCCCAGGGTCACTTGCAGGTGGGGCTCCTCCCTTCCCCAGAGGCTCTGTCAGCGGTCATCAGTCACAGAGACTTCTGGCTCACACTGCTTACTGGGGTTGCAGAGCCACCAGAGTAGCTAGCGTGCCACAGCTTGCCGGACCCCTTCAGGTGAAGCCTGTCGTTCTGCACGACGCTCAAATGGTGCCAGTTTATGGGCTAGCCAACGTAAAGGACCAAGAAGAATGTCCCCAGTACCCCTAGTAAGGCTTTTGGCCTCTATGGTGGTGATGGTGGGGGTAGGGCAGAGAGCAAGCAGTCTGGAGCCATAGTTCCAGGCTCTTTACTTGTTGTCAGGCCCCTGACTTTCACTGGGGAGGCTACCTGTTAGGAGGGTGTGGTGAGTCCCCTTCAGGGCCATTGAAATGGGGGCTTCTAACCTGCCAGCTGAGAGCCATCATCTCTGTCGGGGTGCTCTGGATGTAAGACGCATCGCCACAAAATCCCCCGCCCCCCACACACACGCACACACACATGCACACACACACACACACACACTGGTAGCAAATGGCAAAGGGGTTTGTCCCACTCCCCCTTTTTACAAGAGGCTCTTTCTTACAGGGATGATCCCCTCTGGCTCTCAGGAGACGGAGAAGCACAGACGTATGACGTGTCAGTTCCCACATAACATTCAGATGTAGAGACAGTAGGACACTGAATCCACCGAAAGCGCCCCTCCCATAGGGTCCCTTTGGCTTTCTTTCTACTGGTGAACCATGTCCAGACCCCGCCAGGAGAATGTGGGCGCTCCTGCCTTACCAGGGTCCGGGGAGGATGGTGACTTGGGTGTCTTCACCTAACAGAGTCGTAGAAACTTGAGCCCCTCGCTCCTGGTGTTCCTGAGCGTGTTCACATGGATGCGTACAGACTCATATCCATCTTGGAGGGGGCGAGACCGTTGCCCATACTCTAATCATCTTTCTTTTTCAAGGATCTGGGTAGGGGGGATAGATGTGGAGGGAGGGATCCGGGAAGCAGAGGGCCCGAGCAGCTCCATGTCAGTAAACAAGGCTTTATATTAATTACACTTTATTTAAGCAGGCAGGTGGCTGCTCAGGGCTTAACCAAGTGAACTTCTGATTTTTCGATCCATGGAAAGCTCTACATCCTCGTTGCTGACACCATTTGTTTCAGCTCCCCTGTGTCTTTGAAAAGATAGTCCAGATCAAAGACCGTAATTGCCGCTGCCTGAAAGATGCTCAGAAATGTGAGAAATCCAAGGAGAACTGCCTCTCAACACCTTGTATCTTGTGAACTCACTTTTTTGTTTTAAGAGGCTTTTTGTACGTTTTTCCTCTGGATTTTTCACATAGACAATCATGTCATCTAAGAAGAGTGACAGTTTTATTTCTTCTTTTCCAAAAGTATGCATTGTATGTATTATTTCTTTCCCTGCCGCATAGGCTGAGGCCCCCAGTGCTACGTTGAAAGGGGTGTGAGCACACATTCTTGCCATGATCTGATCTAAGAGCAGCGGTGTTCAGTCTTTGACCATTAGGTATCATGGTAAATGTAGGTTTTGTGTGGATGCCCTCTATCAACCCTCTGCACCTGCAGTTAAAAAACAACAAATCTCTGTTTTCACAATACCACTGTGTCTTTATTATGAAAATTAAATATAGGTCTGGTGAAATTAAAAGGATTTGCCTCAGTCCACTACCCTTATTCTTGTCGTGTTCCCTTCATCCCACTTCTCCCACTATCTGCTGATTTAATTTGGTACACCTTTTAGTAAACTCAACAAGGCAACAACAGGCAAACCCCTTCTCCCAAAGATTTGGTCGTTGTGTGCTGGATCTCCAGATGCAATTACTTTTCCCAAACAAATGACCTTGGCTTAGTATCCAAATTTTACTCTTGGTGGGACTTCCTTGGAGGTCCAGTGGTTAAGGATCTGTGCTCCCACTGCAGGGGGCACGGGTTCGATCCCTGGTCGGGGAAGTAAAATCGCATGCACATGGTGTGGCCGAAACAAACAAAACCAAATTTTACTCTTTGTAAGCCTTACATCCCTTTATGAAAACTGAAAAAATCATGTTAAAATCTCAGAAGAAGTATAGTCCTATCCATTAGATAATTATCTTTAATCCACTGAATTCTGCAGATATCTCAGTGCACCTTGTTTACAGCCCTTAAGGCCTTCTTGTTTCTATTTGCATGAAATAAAACCAGACACAGAGACCTTCCTCAAGCTGAAGGAATTTATAAGAAATCACACCTGTAGTCTCATTTCTTTAACAACTGCATGTTGAGTTTTAGGTCTGATCATTTCAGATTACCTATTATTATAGGATTGAATTTGAGTAGAGTTCAAAATAAGGGGACTGGTGTGTTTAGATGGATTCACCTCTAATGTGTGTGTGTGTTTCAGAAGGACAGTGGCCTCATGAAGCTCTCCTGCTACTTTTGAATGTGGTGTTTTTAAGCATCATCTGAAGACGCAGACACAGAGGAGGCACATGATCCAGGCAAGGGTCTGTTAGGTAAAGTTTCATCCCTTTCTGCCTATTTCCAGATAACTGGCAAAGAAACTAAGCATGGGTAATTCAAGCACAAGAGACGGTTCCAGGCACCGTGGTCGTTAGGCAGGGTGGCTCTTCTGGGCTAAGACTGCAGGTCCAAAGCAGTGGTGCGCTAGGTTGTCTCCGAACTCCACTGGCCAATAGAGCGGGCAAGGAGGTCAGCCTGGCACTTCCTGTTGGCTCAGAGACTGAGGAGGACATCCTGCAGCTGATGGTTAATTGGGTTGGGCTAGAACAGGAAAACGTGGGAGCTACTGCTGTGTAGTGGTTCATTCAGTCCACACACATTAACAGAGCATCTTCTGTGCACCAAGCATTCTGCTAGGCACTGGGTGGGGGAAGTACAACTGTAATTAAGACAGAAAAAGACTCCCTGCTGAACTAGTGGTAGAGACACACCATAAGCAGGGAAACCATTAATTTAATAGATATACGAGTTATGTAGAAAATAAAGCAATGTCATATAACAGGATCTGTTTTATTTTCATTTTAATTTAAAAAATTATTTTATTTTCTAACAATAATTGTATATATTTAAGGTGTACATGATTTGGTATGCATAAACATAGCAGAGTGATTACTACAGTCAGGTAATTAACACATCTCCACATACACTTACAATTTTTTTGTGTGTGATGAGTATCTGAAATCTACTCTCTTAGCAATCTCCAGTATTCAGTCATATTAACTGTAGTCATCATGCTGTGCACCAGATCTCTAGACTTATCCTACATAACCGCAACTTTGTGCCCTTTGACCAGTATCTCCGAGTTTCCCCCTCCTCCAGCCCCTGGTAGCCACAGCTCTGCTTGCTGCCTCTACATATTTGACTTTTAAACTTATTTTTAAGTTTTAAAAAATTTGTAAATGACAGTTTATTATTTTCATTTAGACAGTATTTCAGTGTAATAGTCTAAACACTTAACAATGTAATTATTTATTTTAAAAGCAATATAGACAAATTATTTATGTACATCCATGGCTGTAGACTTGAAAATACCCAGATTTTTTTCTTTTCTTTTTTAAAAATTTCATTATTTTTTTAAAAATAAATTTATTTATTTATTATTTATTTTTGGCTGTGTTGGGTCTTTGTTGCTGCACACGGGCTTTCTTTAGTTGTGGTGAGCGGGGGCTACTCTTCCTTGCAGTGCGCGGGCTTCTCATTGCAGTGGCTTCTCTTGCTGCGGAGCATGGGCTCTAGGCACGCGGGCTTCAGTAGTTCTGGCACACGGGCTTAGTTGCTTCACGGCATGTGGGATCTTCCTGGACCAGGGCTCGAACCCGTGTCACCTGCATTGGCAGGCGGATTCTCAACCACTGTGCCACCAGGGAAGCCCTATTTTTATTTTTTTAAATTGCAGTTGAGGGCTTCCCTGGTGACGCAGTGGTTGAGAATCCGCCTGCCAATGCAGGGGACACAGGTTCGAGCCCTGGTCCGGGAAGATCCCACGTGCCACGGAGCAACTAGGCCCGTGAGCCACAACTACTGAGCCTGCGCATCTGGAGCCTGTGCTCCGCAACAAGAGAGGTCGCGATAGTGAGAGGCCCGCGCACCGCAATGAAGAGTGGCCCCTGCTTGCCGCAACTAGAGAAAGCCCTTGCACAGAAATGAAGACCCAACACAGCCATAAATAAATAAATAAATTTTAAGTTGCAGTTGACATACAATATTATATTAGTATTCAAGTGTTCAACATAGTGATTTCACATTTATATTCATTAAGGATTGATCACCACAATAAGTCTAGTAACCATCTGTTACCATATAAAATTATTGCAGTGCTATTGACTATTCCCTGTGCTGTACATTACATTCTGTACCTGTGAGTCAGTTTCTGTTTTGTTTTGTTTGTTTGTTTGTTTTGTTTTTTAGATTCCACATGTAAGTGTAATGATATGGTATTTGTCTTTGATTATTTCACTTAGTGTAAAATCCTCTAGGTCCATCCATGTTGTCACAAATGACAAGGTTGCATTTTTTATGCCTGAGTAATATTCCATTGTGTATATGTACCACCTCTCATTTATCCATTCATCTATCAATGGACATTTAGATTGTTTTCATGTCTCGGCTATTGTAAATGTGCTGCTGTGAACATTGGGGTGCATGGATCTTTCCAAATTTTAAATAATTTAAATAGCTACATGCAGCTAGTAGCTAACACAGCACAGCTATAGATGATAGCTGTTCCAGGGACTACTTAGAATATAAACAGTTGGCTTTTTAGATTTCCTTAACTGAAATAGTATTTCAGCTACTTATTTTTGAGCATATTGTTTGCCATTTGGTTTGCAATGAAGTATCTAGCAATGTCCCTATCTTGGAGAAAAAATAAACAAATGAAAATTTAAATATGCACAAAAGAGACAATATAGACATCCAAGAGATAGCATGACATACTTTAATCTTAATCACAGAAGAATTATGCTAAGTGTAAAGGACTCCAGAAGAGCAGCTGGTCCCTTCAGGTTGCAGTATCTGTAGGAAGATGGGAGACCTGTGCTGGTTATTGGACTTGTTGTCTATGTTTTGGATGGGTAGGAAGGAAGGAAAGGAAATGTCAGGAGGAGGTGGGGTGAAAGTGAAACTCATCGTCTGGGAACCTGTGAGATGCGCTCGGGCCCAGCGCAGGGGACTCGTCGCTGAGGCAAGGAGGGTGGTTGGCAGAATGAAATCCAGCTGGAAGGTGGTTTGGAAGGTCAGTCAACCAGGTCATATGGTTGTAGCTGCCTTTGAACTGATGGCTAAGAAGCTTGGGATTTATCTTCTAGGCAGCAAACATTCAGAATCGTTGAAGGATTCTGAGCTAAAGAGAAATATAATGAGTCTTGTGGGAAAACAAGCTTGGCAGATGTATGATGAACAGAGAAATGAGTTAGGTAGCTTATAGGCAAGAGGGAGAGGCTTCTGAACCAGGGGGATGGCTGTAGAGATGAGACTTCCTGGAAGTAAAACCGACGGATGTTGCTGATGGATTAGAGCAGGATTGCAGAGGCGCTGGAGGGAGGGAGGTTAAGATGGGAGGCCGGGATTGATTGCAGCGCGGCTGGGCTGGGGGGGGCGGGTCCCATTAAATGTACAGGCTGCGGTGCGAGGCTGGGGTGGATGCACTGGAGTGACTTAGAAACAGAGTCACCTGGGCTTCCCTGGTGGCGCAGTGGTTGGGAGTCCGCCTGCCGATGCAGGGGACATGGGTTTGTGCCCCGGTCCGGGAAGATCCCACATGCCACGGGGCGGCTGGGCCCGTGAGTCATGGCCGCTGGGCCTGCGCGTCCGGAGCCTGTGCTCCGCAACGGGAGAGGCCACAACAGTGAGAGGCCCAAGTACCGCAAAAAAAAAAAAACAAAAAAAACAAGAAACAGAGTCACCTGATGATTACTTGGCTACCAAGAAATTGCTAGAAGTAACTGTTTACACATTTTAGTGCTGGATTTAAAAATTGGCTTGAACTTAATCTGTAAATTTTAGTGTGTTTTTGTGTGATGACTGAAGCATTTTTAATACGTTAACAAGCTCACCATCTGTGGAAAATTGACATGTGATGATAATTAGCAATGAGGCCATGGTTTTCACGCTGCCACCCTGCCCACCCTCCACCTTGCCCTGGCCTCTGATAGCCCTGTCACTTTTTTTAGGATGAACAAAAGCAAACACAAGGAACACTAGTCTGACCACCTGAATCCAGTGTCACGTGGTCGGGGTAATCAGCTTTCACACTGACGGACTCTGGTTCTTTTTCTTCCTTACAAGAATCGGAAGTGGGAAGTTAGAGTGGTGTCAGCCATCTTCTTCTTGTGATCTTCATCAAATCTCTCGTTCTGGGCCACAGTGAAGTGATTCTTCCAGTCTCCCACAGCCCCTGAAACAGACGTGGGGTGGTGGGTGTCAGTACCGTGGGGGGATTTGGATTTCTCTGTTCTCCCGTTTCTGTGTGAGGATTTCTACTCCCCGTCAGGGAGGGACAGAGTCGGGCAAACATTTCTCTGGCTGGCCTGGCAGTGTCTCCTCCTGGAAGGGGGAGGAATCGCCTGTCTGGCTTGTGGGTCGGGAGGTGACACGGCCGCGTGAACAGCAGGTCTGAGGAGCTCTCTTGTCTTTCCCTGCTGCCCGTCACAGCACGCTCGGTGCTTGTGCCTGTGGCTGGCATCCTACAGGCAGACCAGGCAGGGCCTGCTTCTGGAAGGACTCAATGTGCGGTTTTGAAAAAGGAGGGGAGAAAAAGAAGATTCCCTTCCAGTTCTCCAAGTGCAATCCCTGTTACCTTTCCCTGACTGCTTTTTCTACATAGTACTTACTAGCAACTATTATCCTGAATTTTCGTGTGTTTTGTTCACTGCTCTGAACATTGCCCAGAACAGTGCCTGGCACATAGTAGCCACTCCAGTCAGTAAGTATTTTGGAGTGAATGGACCTCTCTGATAGCTTAGAGCCCTCTGTAAAGTGGATTCTTTGCTCCATTTGACTTAATACTGTATATTTTCATCTTATCAGCCAGAACTCCAGAAGGAAGGTGAGGATAAAGGGTTGGACTTAGACACCAAACCTCACTCTCCAGTTGTGGCTGAACATTGATTTCATTTCAGCTGTGGTTTCTTAAATAATTTTTTTCCCCAGAACCATTTATTATTGATCTCATTTTTCTTATCTGTAGAAAAGAAACTCCCCAAAGACTCTGAAATATTGGACAGTTCCTTTAAGATTATGGTGAGAAGGAAACATAAAAACCTTTTCTCATGAATGGAGAAATAGAGTGGTTCATGAAATCAGCTGGAATCGACGTGTAGTTTGCCATTGGGTTCTGCTTCATGACGTCAAATGAACTGTAATGGACAATTTTATCCAGAACTTTATCGTCTAGGCTCTTTCCAATAAATTCTGCCAGCTTCTGAATTTCATGCTTTGGGTTCTATGATCAGAGTCAAAAGAAAAGACTTGATATAAGATAATTTATATCAATAAATAACAGTTTCAAAAGACTGTTGGAATGAATTAATGCTAGTAATCAGTAACATGTCATGAATTAAAATTTTAAAAAATCGTGTCTCACAAATGCTCAGCTTTTCAGATGTGACTCATTTTGATGTGGTGACTGTGTCAACTGGAGTCATTACGCTCTTCTTGTTCTAACATGGAAGTGTCAACTGAGCGTGTCGGTGAGACACTCACCACACAGTGACATGCAGTGCATGGGGCGCGTGCCATGGAGGGATGTGTCCAGAATTAGGCCCAAATGTCCTGCTCTAGCCCGTCCAGCTAAATGCCCCACGGGGACAGCCACTGGACTGATGCTGAGAGCAGGTGTTGCGGCAGCGTTGGGGACCTGGCCACAGCGCCCGTCTCCTGCTTCTCATGTGGACAGAAGTGGCCCCAGACTTTCCCAGTGGTGCCGGTGAGGGGGCAAGAGGGTGGGAGGGACTTCTTTGCACCCAAGAGGCCCCGTGGCAGTAGCTGCAGTGCCCAGCTGGCCCGGGTGCTTCAGTGTCTCTGAGAAGGTTTCAGCCCTATTGTCACCACTGTTTCCTCTTCAGAGGGACGCAGCCCAGGGGCGCTGTGGTGTGGGAAGGCCCCTGTGTCCTGGAGGAGTGGTGCGTTGCCGGTGGGAGCGTTTATCCCCGCCACTGTGTCTCCTGCTTTAAAATGGGCTCCTGCTTTGAAGCTTGGATGTCAAAAGTGCTTAATTTAGTTGGCCGCACACAGACTAGGAATCAGCAAGAGTGCTGAGAACTGTGCGCTCTGAGTGACCACAGGCAGGTGACAGTCCAGAGCGTGATCACAGAAACAGGTAAGAGGGCGCTGGGGACCCTGAGGTTAGACTGCCAATTTCGGTAAAGTCTCTTCCTGGCATTCATAATGCATTAGGATCTACCCCAGGGATCTATCCACTGTTCCCAGGGACACATCCTCCTTTGACACTGCTATGACGATATGTGGGCAAGCGTCACCTACATGGACTTTCCCTGACCTTAGCTTAGTAGCATCTGATATCATGGCCCCTGTTTGTCACATCCAGTCATAGAAGAGCAAACCCTTCCTTATAACCCCTGCCATAATATTCCTTGGTTGAGTGTCTGTATCTGGAATCCTGTGATGAGACAACTCTCTGAACTGCAGCAGTGCATATATGTACATGTGGCCAGAGTCTCCTTTTGTATGCCCTCCTGTTGTTTAGTTTTTCGGTGCTCTCTTGTGGTGTCTCCACACTTCTGTACCAAGTAAACACAAGGGAGAGAATTTTATACTGATACCTGTATGGGTTGTCCTGCTAGCCCTTGAATCATGGTTCTGAGAATCCTAGAAATGTAATCCTAGAAACTTATCTATTTAAAAAAACCATACGGAACAGATCAGTGGTTGCCAGAGGTGGGAGGTGAAGTGGGTGAAGGGGGTCAAAATGTTCAAAATTCCAGTTGTAAGATAAATAAGTCCTAGGATGTAGAGTACATCATGGTGACTATAGCTAATCACACTGTACTGTATAATTAATAACATTGTATCGTACAGTATAATAACACTGTACCGAGAATAGATCTTAAAAGTTCTCACCACAAGAAAGAAAATTTTTGTCACTATGTGTGCTGACAGATGTTGACTGATTATGGAGATAATTTCTCAGTACATACAAATATCAAATCATTATCCTGTACACCTGAAACGAATATAATGTTACATGTCGGTTGTATCTCAATAAAAAACATAGAAAAATGATGCTGTGTTTTTCACTCTTCAGATATTTTGTAGACACAACTGGATAAAGCCCAGTAGTGATGGAACCTAAGAGAAATGCAGCTAAACTAATGTGCACAGGAATCCCCGAGGAATCTTTTAAAACTGCACGTCTGACTTAGCAGGCCTGGCATGGGCTCTGAGAGGCCATGCAGCTGTCTGTGACGTACCTTTTGAGAACCAGGCTTTCAGTTATAAATTCAAGAACAGAGACTGTAATTCTGTATAGATCCCTGTATTCAGTGGAGTCACAGAAAGGACTGGGTAGATGACCATTTACAATATGCTCTCATGACACCACCTCATTTAGTCGTTATAACAGCTCTTGGAGTGCATATTACTATCTCCTTTCTGCATGTAAGGAAACTAAATTCCTAGATGCTAAGCATCTTCACAAAGAATAATTGCCAGCAGGCAGTAAAGCCAGAACTGGGATTCAGGAATTTTGACTCTAAACCATTAGTGTTTCTCACTGCACCATAATTTCTTAAACCATTTCTTGAAACTATGACGTTCCTCAAGTACTAATAAAAAAACCCCAGAATATGCTAGGGTTTTTTTCCCTTCTAAATGGAATTTTAAAATCTACATACAAGGAGAAAAAAAGGCATCCCTCATTTTGCCATCCTCTGCCTATAAGGAAAAGGTGTCCCAGAGCCCAGAGCTCCAGGAAGCTCAGGTGAGACTGTGTGATACAGAAACTCATAACGTCCCAGGTGTGCTTTGATGCGTGGACAGCTGCAGCCGGTGAAATGTAGCATCTTCTGTGCCCTGTTTCAATCTGTGAGTCCCTGATGGGGTCCGCACATTATGACTGAAATATTTTACGGTCAGAGGGGAACGCGTGAGGCAGCCCTGCTCCTTACCCTCCTCATGTCCTCGTAGAAGAGGTAGAAGATGCGGTGCTGGTCCTTGGCGTCCCACCATCCCTTCACGTGGTCGTACCAGGAGCCCCAGCACACTGCAGGACGCGATCAGAAATAGGGCAGTGAGCCGCAGAAACCCAGCTGACAAGCACCCACCTGGGAGGAGAATCCTGAAGAGAGGGAGAAGGTCACACTGGTGATTCCCTCACCATAAAGAAGGCAGAGCCCCTGCTGTTCTAAGGAAATGATGACTTCTCTGTAGAGTATTTGAGGATTTTGAGAAAGGATGGGAACAAAACAGTTCTCTCACCATTCCCAGCCAGAAAACTCTCAAAGTACTCTTCCCAGGTTCCTGGAGCAGGAAGCCCTTTATTCATCCTTTGGAAGTGGTAATAAGACACCATGCTGTCCTTGGGGTTTCTTGCTACGTAGATTATCTGGGAGTAGAGGGAGGGAGGGAGGGAAGAAGCAAAACCAGGATTAGACCAACAGTTATGTTAGGGTGGGTATATTCCATACAGATGAATTTTTCCGATGCTGCATTTCTGTGATTTGGCTTTTGTGGGAGGTGGAAAGCATTCATATCAATTTGCATATTGACGATGTGACAAGGTGGACTCGTTTTTTTTTTTTTAACAAGCGAAGTGTTTTAAGAGGAAATGGATTGAGGACCAGTCTGAGGTCCTTCTAAGGGGTCAACTCTGAATTCCTTTGGCTCTTTACCTTACAGTTTTTCTCCAGGAAGGATGGTGGCAGCAAGTGGATGGGAAGGTGCGTCTTCAGGAACCGTGGTGAAGGCATTGCATTAGCTTGTTCCAAGCCTGTAAAATGAATTTTCAATGACTTCCCATTATTTTTCTCTATTTGCTTCAGAATCTTGCTGCTTTGTTATTACTACGTTAGGAACAGTTCCAGGCCACCTGTAACTCTCTGTGGATCTCATCTGAGAGAATACTTGTAGCTCACGAATGGGTTTTTTGGGCTAGAACAGTTTTTTGTTTTTGTTTTTGTTTTTCTGCAGTACGTGGGCCTCTCACTGTTGTAGCCTTTCCCATTGCGGAGCGCAGGCTCCAGACGCGCAGGCTCAGCGGCCATGGCTCACGGGCCCAGCCGCTCCGTGGCATGTGGGATATTCCCAGACTGGGGCACGAACCCGTTTCCCCTGCATCGGCAGGTGGACTCCCAACCACTGCGCCACCAGGGAAGCCCGGCTAGAGCAGTTTTTAACCATAACAATAAGCCAAATAAAGAAGAACCTAAACAATTCAAACCCTTCCACCATAAAATTATCTTACCTAGGCTCATCCTTGTGGAGTGAAGTTAATTTCTAATTGGAGAATCAAAACTTAACTTACTTTTGAATAAACAGTAACTTGATTAGAAAATGTCTGGAGTTAGAATGATGGCCAGATGGTGAGAAAGATAGTCACGGAGTCCATCGATGGTTGTTTGAATGCCTAGAATTCTGAGAGGGCTACTGGATAGTAAAAATCCCTGGTGGGTGTCTAGGCCCGGGGTCAGGTGCAGATGTGCCGTGTACTCACCAGATTTCATGCCCGGGATTTTCCACTCGATGAAGGGGAATCGCTTGTGAGTAGGTGCCCGCTGGCTTCTGTCAATATCACCCCCGTTTTGTATCAAGTCCACGATCTCCTGCGTCCAGGTTGTTCCTTATTCCCCAGGAAGATGAGGAAGCACAGGCTTTATCTACTGCAGTTCTTAGAATGTGACCGAACACTTGTTAGAGCAGCTGTGGGAACTTTAAAGCCAGCTTCATAATGGAATTCAGAAACCATCCTTCTTTGTTTATATCTTGTGTTATCATAATATGGTATAATATGGATTTTTATACAAAGACGCCAATTTGGAGTGGACATTAGATTCATAAATATATAGTTCTTCTTTTATTCTGTACAACCATTAATTAGGATTGTTATGCTATTGAGTTAGCTGCATAGTTCCTTAGAAAGGCAGAACGAGAGTCTTTCTCACCAGCCTGTGATGTGGAGAGTCATCACGGTGTGGTCTTCAGACTCTGTTTCCCAATTGCGTTAGCATGGGCTTGCTACTCAGGAGGAGGCTCTTGTTATATGTTGGCTGAATGGATGAATGATTAGGGCTTAGTCTCCATTTTCACACTTTCCTTTATTTTACCTGAAAGGCTAAAAAGTACATTCCCTAGGCTCATTTGCCGCTGAGATTCTAAATGTCCTGAGATCTGACTTACATTCTGGGATTTGAGGGAAGGAGGTAGAGGTCTGATGGATAGAAGATGTGCAGAGGCCACTCCGCATTTTGCCACCTGGAACCTCGACCCAGAGGCTGCGCCCTCACTGCCCCCGCTGCCCCCGAGAAGGGCCTCTGTCTCCCAGCTCTGGTCAGCTCCTGCGGGCCGCCCCATCCTGACCAGTATGGGGCTGCCACCTGACCTTCAGCCTTGGCTGAAGACTACTGACCAGACACCTGACTGAGTCCGTGGCGGGAGGAGGCTGGGAGACTGAGCTCTGAGTCCTGGGTCTGGGCTGATCAACTCTGGTTACGAGACCCTTTCTCATGCTCCCAATTCAGCACTTCTAGGTCTACCAGGGGGCACAGCATAGAAAATGAGAGCAGCTACAGTTTATATCCTCGATGAGTTGGCTTCTAATATTTTCTGGCACAGCTCTTTCATTACAGGATCCAGGACCAATATTTCTTTAGCTATTGACTCAAAGGAAGTTCAAGTGTACTCGTTTTGTGTGTTTATTCTGAATTGACAGCCACGGGCTAACGCTGGGGCAGACTCCAGTGCAACTGGAGGTTCAGGGTCAGATCGTCCCCTAGCAGTCAGCGGTTCTACAGTGTGTTTATCTCACCGCAGTCACAGACATTTATTATTCTGCTAAAAATTTAAGTGTAAACCATTCCATGATCTGAGCTTGTATCTTCTTCCCTCTGATCAATATAGCCTTTATTAGTGTACAAGTTTTGAGTGATTGACTAAATATTACCTTAGCTGGCAAGTGCTTCACTTTTTGAGTGTGTTATTTGGATTGTACAGTCCTGCTTGCCCCTAACCCATGAAAACTCTAAATGAACCAAATCTTAATGCTCACATTTGGCAGGTGGAGAAAAGATGAATGATTAAGCATTGTACTGAACTTATGGTAATAAATTAAGAGTTGTGGGTGAAATTAAGACAGTGAGATGTGATCCCCACCAGTGGGTACTTTCAGAAATTCACATTTAGAAAATTTTAATTCTGAACAGACTCATGATGAGTAAGATCAGAAAATCAGGGCCGATATGAAACCGATGGACGGGTGAGTCTAAGGCCCCGTCTGCCTGTAGAGCCTTTTGTCAGATTGTTACAGATAAAGGCAAAGGGAGTGGAGCGTGTGTGCGTGTGTGTGTGTGTGTGTGCGCGTGCACATGTGTGTGAGCATGTAGCAGAAGTTATTGACATGGAGCTTGAGTTTGCAAAGAGCAGATGTCAATGCAATCGGAGTATGAGTTGAATACTATATTTTTGGTCTAACTAGATATACACAAATAACTGCAGAGAACTCTTTCTCTCTGCTCACCCCCGCATTTTTATGACGCAGTGGCTGAGCTCAAGTTTGTGTTGTTTCTTCAGTGACTTTGTAAAACTGACTATTGAAATAAGAAAGTAGGTTCACAACCTACCACCAGGGAGGGTGGAACTTAAGAGAGTATTTCTGGGACGCTGAGCTGGGAGACTTACAAGCTCAGCACTGCAGAGCCCAAGCCCCTCCTCTTCCCTAGATCAGGCAGGGGTGCCCTGTCTGGCTCTGCTATATGGGCCTGTGCTGGGAACAAGTAAGGCAGCAAGTCTGGCCCCTTTGTTTTGGGCTGTTTGATTCACTCTCTTTCAGGGAAGTAAAAAAACAGGTACATCACAGAAAGAATTAAATTCTTAAGATGTGTAGGTCATTTTAATGTTTTTTTTTTTACAGTACGCATGCCTCTCACTGCTGTGGCCTCTCCCATTGTGGAGCACAGGCTCCGGACGCGCAGGCCCAGCAGCCATGGCCCACGGACCCAGCCGCTCCACGGCATGCGGAACCCTCCCGGACCAGGGCACGAACCCGCGTCCTCTGCATCGGCAGGCGGACTCTCAACCACTGCGCCACCAGGGAAGCCCTCACTTTAATATTTTTTGTGTGGTTTCAGTTACTACCTGATTTGTCTTGGCAGTATCACTCTGCCCAGTAAACAGCTTTCCACTCAAATCCAGGTCGGTTTCTTTATTTCATTATTGATGCATCTTTCCCGCTTCTCTTCCTAACCCTCCTCTGAGTCTCCCCCCATCCCTCCCACCTACCTGCTTTTGGGTAGGTGGAAATGAGCAGATCATCAGGCCTGGCTTGGAAGTTCCAGATCTGATCCCAGGTGTCACAGGTGGGCGTGGGCTGCAGAATTCCCTCCACGTAGTCCACAGCCAGGCGCTCCGTGCCGTCAAATTTTAAATCCTCCATTTTGTTCAAGGCCAAGAGTGTTGGATATCAGATTTCTGCTCCAGGAAAGTGTTACTCTCAGTCAGCTCAGTGCTGCGTTCTTGGCATCGTACAGACAGGGCAGAGCTCAGACCTCAGGTCCTGCCTTGGGCTGGCAGTCGAGGGGGAAGCCAGCCATCCAGGGAGCTGGGACTCTTGTTTAGGACTTTGCACACAGCGCAAAGTCCTAAACAGCCCCAGCAGGGCTCTGATGTAGCCTCTGAGCCCTTGGCTCCTGGCTGCCATGCAGGGTCCCGTGTGCGTTCAGCCCTGCTCTGCTGTACCGTTAGCAAGAGTCAGTGCCACCTCACTTGTAGTTCTCCTCTGTGTCCACAAAATAATTCACAGATCTCCATTCATTGTTTCTTCTGGGAATTTTAAGCTAATTAAGAAGTTGCAGGGAATCTGCCCACGGGATTACAGGTTGCAATGCAGAATGCCTACACTGAAAGGCTGGAGGGAAGTTTCCGTGCTGCTAACAGTGACAGCCTAGATTGAACCTTCCAGCACAGATGGCCAAAGGGGTCTGCGTTGTTTGTTGTTTTTTGTTTTTTTTGTTTTTGGCGGTACGTGGGCCTCTCACTGCCGTGGCCTCTCCCGTTGCAGAGCACAGGCTACGGACGCGCAGGCTCAGCGGCCATGG